>NC_048599.1:122151234-122792484 GCF_003668045.3 Cricetulus griseus
CTGCACAAGCCTGTAATTGCAGAACTTAGGAGGTGGAGGCAGGGGGATCAGGAGTTCAAGGCCAACTTCAACTCTATATGAAGGCTAGCCTCTACTTGGTAAACTAAGAAACTGAAAAAGCAACAGTAACAAGACTAAACTATCTATTTGTTTATTTCAGTGGTATTTATGTCAGAATAGAAGTGTCCAACAAAAAGCTAGGGTGTGAAGTTGTTGCTGTTTCTTGTTCTTCCTCAAGCCTGCTTTGTGCTGTGTGCTTATCAAAGCTGATGGGTTCTGTATTCTACCTCTCTCCCCAGCTGAAATACAAAGCTGAACATGTTAAGCAGAAAGGTCACTATGTTGGTGTTCCCACAATGAGAGACGATCCCAAGCTGGTTTGGTTTGAGCACGCAGGTCAGATTCAGAATGACAGACTCTACAAGGAAAACTACCACAAGTCCAAGGCCAAAATCAATATACCTGCTGACATGGTGTCAGTTGTGGCTGCCAAGGAAGGGCAGAACCTTGTCAGTGATATCGATTACCGTCATTACCTACACCAATGGACATGCCATCCAGACCAAAATGATGTTATTCAAGCAAAAATTGCCTATGACCTTCAGAGTGACGTAAGTAACTGTCATTTCTTGTTATATCGACTATGCTATACACTATGAGAATGATAGGCACCATCCCGTCTTTGACATTTTGGACCATAAGCATTTAGTTTATTCTTAGAAAGGAGTTAATGCTGGAAACTGAGCTGAGATTTTAGTAGCCACGATCATAGACAAAGAGTGAGGGAAAGTCTTCCTACTTCCATGGATGTCTTACTCCTCAAGTGAAGATAATATGACACAGGCCACCTCACCCTGAAGCCTGAAGTGAGCACTCTCCAAGGGAGGACTAAAACATGTATGGAGTCCTATCTCAGATGCAGAGATATAACTCAATGTAGGTCTTTTCATCATTACCAGATAGGAAGAAAGACTGCCTCATTGGTTGCTACAATGCAACTGGTGCCCAACTTTACTCCAATCAGTCATTCTTCTTCATTTTATCTAGGGAGGGCTGGCAAATCCAGGAGCTAGGGTTGGAGAGAAGGTAGTAATGGGAACAGACAGCCTTGTCCAGATTAGGTAAGGTGCCTTCCCATACTCTAATCCTTCATTTAAGTCCAGGTAGCTAATGTGAGATACCCTGTCTATCTAAAACTGCAGCCTCTTTGGCAATAACTTATTCTTAACTCCAGTTGTACTTCACTTTATACTCATTCCTTAAGGCACTGAACTCAGGGCCCTGTGCAGTCACAGGCTCAAGAAACAATGCCAGGCAAAGCCATGGCTGAATGAATAAGACAACAGCTGATAAAGAGAAATCCATCTTAATCTTCCAAAAGATTATCTGAAAACCTTTGTGGTTATCCTGTGTCACTAACAGCCCCTTCTATCTCTCCTCTCCCTTCAGAATGTCTACAAAGCTGACCTGGAGTGGCTTCGAGGAATTGGCTGGATCCCTCTGGATTCTGTGGACCATGTGAGGGTTACAAAGAACCAGGAAATGGTGAATCAGGTATGCAGAGCCTGTTGGCTTTTTAACCTGATGCCTACTTCTCTTACCTGACACATAGGGATGGGCGCTCTGTGGGGACAGAACTATCTTAATTGTCTCTATTCATTTCAGATAAAATATAAGAAAGATGCGCTTGCCAACTACCCCAACTTTACAAGTGTAGAGGACCCTCCAGAGATTGTTTTAGCCAAGATTAACTCAGTCAATCAAAGTGATGTAAGTTCATGTTGTATGTGTTAAAGTGCTTGCACTGAAAAGCTAAGTGAATTATTGATTGTTTTAATTCTGGATAATTGAAAACTAAAAATTGAGAGAGGGATAAATTATAAGATTATCTTTGGCAATAGTATATACCTCATCAACTTTTAGATATCTGTATTCTTTATCAGAATATCCAGTTAGCTAAAATGAACTGAAATTCAGCTAATTGGTTAGTTATTTTATATATAAATGTAGATTATTATATGTCTTAAGAAATCTTAAATATGTGTTTAGACTAACCAAAAGGCTTTACTTTTCTCTTTTCTAGGTGAAATATAAAGAAACATTTAATAAAGCAAAGGGCAAGTACATATTTTCTCCAGACACACCATACATCTCCCACTCCAAAGACATGGGGAAACTCTATAGTACTGTGAGTCCTATTTTATGTAGTAACTCATTTCCTAATTGTGATCATGTCAATATTTATATTCTTGACTAGTTTTGTAAACTGATGAACTTGGAGGGTGACCAGTTGTCTTCATTGCTTATAGTAACACAAATAAATAGATAATAGTGTAGCAAGTGCTATCAGGGCTCTAGAGACACAGCACAAAGGATGGAGAAGGTACCAAAAGAAAAAAAAAAGGAGGCAAATGCATCCCTCCTCAACAACCCTCTACACACAGTTCCAGCCAGCAAATGGAAGACTTACACTTGCTAATTTAATTCAGCTAATTCAGAGGAGCAGGGTGTATTATGTGGAATGTTTGGTGAGTCTTTCCTTGTGTGCAAATTTCTCATCATTTTTTTCAAGAAGTATAAATATAATTAACTGTTATAAAATGCTTCCATTTGTATATTTAATCAGTTCTAGGTTAGGCACTCTAATGACAACAGATAAAGTTTTCACCCTTGCCTTGTACATAATATTCTACCCCAACTATAGTGATTGTTTTGGCACTATCAGTATACAGTTGAATGTACTTCTGTTACCACATTTCTTTGTTCCAGATACTGTACAAGGGAGCATGGGAGGGAACCAAGGCCTATGGCTACACCCTGGATGAGCGTTACATTCCAATTGTTGGAGCCAAGCATGCTGACCTGGTGAACAGTGAGGTCAGTTTAACTGTTTCCTCTCCTAAGATTAGAGTCTTTGTTGGGGAACAAGAAGCTGGATAGAAAACTCTATCAATTCTCAATGTTGAACCCATTTTTTAGCTTAAATATAAGGAAACCTATGAGAAGCAGAAGGGCCACTACCTGGCTGGAAAAGAAATAAGTGAGTTCCCTGGAGTGGTCCACTGCCTGGATTTCCAGCAGATGCGGAGTGCGGTAAGCCAGTGCTTGCTTACTGTAGATGCATACAACTTCAGTGCGCTCTTGTGTCTGCCCTGTATAGCCCTCCCTGTGACTCAAGATTAGCTGGGGGAGAAAGTGGTAGGGGGAGGATCATCTTTCAGATTTCTGCACCCTCACAGGTGAGCCCTTGATGGCTGTAGACATTGTCCCCCCTCCTTTTTAAATCAAGCATACAATAAGGGCTTTGAATTGGCAAAAGGGGAAGAAATGTCCTATTGGGGAAGAAATATCCTATTGACATTACATTATAGAGGGATAAGAAGAGGATTTTCAAAGATTTTGATGCTACTTTAAACATTGTTCTCTATGTACTGATGTACATTGGAGACTAAATAAATTGGTCTGAATAATTTGTTTTAATCCCTTAATAATTTTTGTCTTTAAAAACACTTTTAGTTGAACTACAGAAGGGATTATGAGGACACAAAGGCAAATGTGCATATCCCCAATGACATGATGAACCACGTGTTGGCAAAAAGGTGCCAATACATCCTTAGCGACCTGGAGTACCGACACTACTTTCACCAGTGGACGTCGCTTCCGGAGGAGCCCAATGTTATCCGTGCCAGAAATGCCCAGGAGATCTTAAGTGATGTATGATGCCCTTTCTGCAGTTTGACTTAGCTTATAGGCTTCACCTGTCCCTACTTAACCTTCCATGGTTCAACTTCTCCTTTGCATAGACCCAGAGAATTTCAACACTAAGTAGCATGAATAACTACTCTTCATGTAAGAATCCCCCTTTAAGACATAGACCATTGAATATTTAATCTGCTCAAGACTAGACTCAGGCACTGTTCCCCTCTGAGACATCTTTCAACCAGGAATTAGCTTTCATCTGGTTGAAGGTCAAGGAGCAATAAGAAACCATCAACATGATCAACTGTAAATTCTGAATACCTGCCACCTTCCATGTATCTTCTTTGTTACAGAATGTATATAAAGACGACTTGAACTGGCTGAAAGGCATTGGCTGCTATGTTTGGGATACACCCCAGATCCTCCATGCCAAGAAATCATATGACCTCCAGAGTCAGGTGAGCCTGTAAGGACCAGCTATCCAGATGTCATCATAGTCCATGGTAGTATCAGCAGGCTGCCGGCCAGGCTGTCTCAAAGCTCTGACTGAGAGATTTCTATAAAGGTGTATGCTCTTAGGTAACTTATAATCTAAGATAATTGGCCCCAATCAAACCCTTTTTGGTGACCTGCTCTGGTATGAATCTATACTGTGACTGAAGGTCATACACATTTATAACAGGAAGTTACAGAGGAAGGGGTTGTTGGATGGTGAACTTATTCATAAACATCTCCATCTTGGCCAGGTTATCTTGCAGGATATAAGAAGTAAAGTGTGCTTTGACAACAGGTACATATGTTTTGAAGGGAAAAAATCATTATCTGGGGCATGTCCCAGCATGTGGTTGAGCTGTGATTGGACAGGTCTGGTGGACTATTGGCACAGCAGGCTGCTACTGTGAGGACTGGAAGGTGGCATGGAGAAGGTAACAAAATGAAGGAAGACGCCTCACAGAGATCCAGACCTTGATCTTGACCAAGGATAGCTGCTGCTTGTTTTGGCTGCCACACAAAAATCTGTGAACTGCCGGATGGTGGCAGCCTCCTTCTTACATTAAAACAGAAAGCCAGAAATAAAGAGATGGTTAAGTTGTACAAACAGCTAACTCTGCTTTTTTACCATCTTGGGTGACTTGTGTTTTTCTTCACAGCTACAATACACAGCAGCAAGTAAAGACAATCTGCAGAACTATAACCTGGTCACAGATACGCCAGTTTACGTGACTGCTCTTCAGAGTGGCATCAATGCCAGTGAGGTATGATGTCCTTGTCCTTTTTGCAGGGCAACCCCCCTTCTTGTCTTTAGAAGTCTTCCACCAGCAGATATGCAGAAGTCCTTCTTTTTTGTCTATAGGTGAAATATAAAGAAAATTATCATCAGATTAAGGACAAGTATACCACAGTGCTGGAGACTGCAGATTATGACAGGACCAAGAACTTGAAGAGTCTGTATAGCAGTGTGAGTTGTTTTTTCCTCGTACCTAGAAACTGTCCTTTCCCCTTCAGAGACAGTTTTTTTTTAAATAGGGATAAACCCCTTCCAATAAAGATTAGTCCATTTCTTTTCTGGGCCATCAAATTCCCATTTGACCTATAAATTCTCACTACACAATTAAACCTCACTTTTAAAAAATGCCCTGGGGTAAGCAAAACACATCTGAGACACAGGAAAACATGATGTGGGAACTAACCAGAGTTCAAGTACCTGTATTCACAAGATTTTTGACCCTTCTAGAACATATACAAGGAGGCCTGGGATAAGGTGAAAGCCACCAGCTATAACCTGCCAACCAGCACCTTGTCCCTGACGCATGCCAAGAACCAGAAACACCTGGCCAGCCATGTAAGTCAAGTGCAAGTATCAGTGCCTCCCCTCACCCTCTGCTCCCTGCTCCCCATACCAGCTCCCCAGGCTGTTTGAACATTGCCCAGAAAGAAGTGCTCCAACACCCTCGGAGGTGTCTGACAAACACTTCCAGTAGCTAAGCATCAGAGGCTGTACTCACTGCCTCCCCTCAGGGCCCTGCAGTCCCTGGAGAGTCACACATAGCAGCCAGGAGGACACAGGTACTGTCTTTCAGGCTACCTGTGTACAGGTAACATGGCTAGGTAGCATCTGCTTCATCCAGCAGTTAAGAGAGAAAGCCAACACAAAATACCATAAGAATGGGGAGTTGCCAGCAAGGTCTGGTGGGTCACAACTATAAGTCCAGCATTAGTGAGACTATGACAAGAAGATTGCTTGAGTTCAAGGCCAGTCCAGCCTACATAGTGGGTTTCAGTTCACCTGGACTACAGAGGAAGACCCTGCCTCAGAAAACAAAGTCAAAAATAGGCAGTTTCAATAGAATTAGGTGAGATCAGTACAAAGCTATGCTGGTTGAGTGTGGTAATTGTAAGTAGTCATCACACTATTACCAGTTGGGACCAAGGACCATGTCTCTCATTTGGATTTGTGAATACACTTTACAGAGCCCGGGGGGTGGGGGGTGCCTCTTCTTCTGTTGCAGATGCTTGGCAAAATATTGTTGGAGTGGGGGGGGGGCATAGGAAAATTAAAGATCCCAACTTTAGTTAGAAATAATTTTAAGGGGAAAAGGGAGAGAAGGCTAACTTTTCATAGCTGAGGGGTGGGTCAGCTCTAAGAGACTGGAATATTGTGTTCTGGGGCATTCTGGTGGGAATCCTGTTTGGCTTCTAGTTGATGAAGCAGCTCTCCATTTCCTCTGAGAGTGGCTATCTGGGTCCTGAGAGCCTGTGTGTTGCACCTGTGTCCTAAGAAGCTGCCTCATACCTTTGCCTCATTCCTAGCTCAGGGCGTCACAGGGTATTGATTGATAGGTAGTTCAGACTAAAAACTAAAGGCTGGATTGCTACCTTTTGAAATAATTGGAGAAACCGAAAATCAAGAATTATCACTCTCAACCACAAGCCATTACATTTCTTGACAACAAAGATTCCAAGCAAGCATAGTCTGAACTTTTCACACAGGACAGCAAGAAAGATAAAGCTACATCAATAAGAGATTATTTAACAATCACCACAAGCTGGGGGTGTGGCTCAGTGGTAATACTGCTTGCCTAGTATGTTCAGGGCCCCAGTTTTGATCCTCATCATTACAAACATTTTAACCAACTAACGTGTAATCCTAAAAATAAAGTGTTGTGGCAGCAGTATTTGAGATGGGCACTTTAAAAGAATACAATTTTATTGCATTGTCCAGTTCAAAAGTACTTTCAGATATGGCCCCATTGCAGCCTCACACTGGCCCTGTGTGGGCTCTAATGTCTCTATATCGGTACGGAAGTGAACACTGGGAAGTGGTCCAGCCTCCCACCCTATCCCACACTATCTGGATCTTGGAGGTAGGACCATTCCATTGTCTTAAACAGTAAGTCTTTACTCCTCATGTTTTAGCTTTTCTACTTGTTCTCTGTAGATCAAATACCGAGAAGAATATGAAAAATTCAAAGCACTTTACACATTACCGAAGAGTGTTGAAGATGATCCAAACACCGCACGGTGTCTCCGAGTGGGCAAGCTTAACATTGATGTGAGTACCCACCAAGGTTTTAAGGAAAACAGGAGCTGAAGGTCATATGTTACCAAACAGGGCTCACTATGAAACCAGGCACGTGGCAGTGGTTGTACATATAGGAAGAAGCTAAGTATTATCTCATCCCGTGGTGCTTTAGAAAACAGTTCTGGAGGTTGGAGACATAAGATGGATCAGAGATAAGACTACTTGCTGCTCTTAGAGAGGACCCAAGTTTAGTTCTCAGAACCCATGTCAGGCAACTCACAACTGCCTGGAACTCCAGCTCCAGGGGCCCCACATGCACGTGACATACACTCACTCATACACTCACACAGACACATACATAAAAATAAAAATAGATCCTTTAAAAATACCCTGGTGTTAATCTGTACAAAACGCAAGAAAATTCCAGCCTCCATCCCCACTGCTTGCTATGAGCTGGAGAAGACAGACATTCCATGACGATATGGCAGTATTCCTGGTAATGGAACTTGACTTTCACAGCGCCTGTACAGATCAGTGTATGAAAAGAACAAGATGAAAATCCACATTGTGCCTGACATGGTGGAGATGGTGACTGCCAAGGATTCTCAGAAGAAAGTCAGTGAGATCGACTACCGCCTGCACCTCCATGAATGGATTTGCCACCCCGACTTACAAGTCAACAGCCACGTCAGAAAAGTAACAGACCAGATCAGTGATGTAAGCCTATAGCTGCCCCACCATCCTCCCATTCCCATCCTGATGAGAAGCTCATCTGCATATCCACATTTGCCCCTTGCTTTTCTGGCCCTGGGTCTGAGGGATTTTGGAGCCATCCCTGGAAGCAGGGATGTGCAGCTCTCTGTGGCCTCTTGGCCTTACTGCCCAGTAACTTTTACTTTTCATTCCCTCCCAGTGTCATGTGGGTTTAGAGTATGCCCATTCTTTGCTATTCAAGGAATGGACAGATATGTTTTTCTGATCCCCTACATCTACTGAAACCCCTCTAGATTGTGTACAAGGATGACCTCACCTGGCTGAAAGGCATCGGTTGCTATGTCTGGGACACTCCTGAAATTCTTCATGCAAAACATGCTTATGATCTACGCAACGATGTGAGTGTCCTTGTTTGGTTTGTTGGTATATGCACACCTCTACACAATGTAGCATTAAGGAAAGAATGTTTAAAATGAGAATAGCACCATGGCCTAGTTGTGAATTAAGTCTGTTGAAGATGGCTGAGCTGGAGAAAGACGCTAAAAACATAGTCCTTTCTCAGCAATGCATTTAGCATTTCTATCAAGCAACCGAATATAGCTGTGCCATGCTCCTCTGCAGAGAAGTGACTCCAAGCATTCCTCTCCATCTTTTAAACTATTTTGAATATATTAATGAGCACATAATTTTTATTATATGAAAAACTCATCTGTTAGAATAATGGATGGGATTTATTTATAAGGTACAGGGAAATTTGCCACACGAAGTAATATGAAAATGAGGATTTCAGCAAGAGATTTCCAAGGAGAGCAGCCATCACACCTTCTAGCTAACTCTAGAATCCCCATGATTTAAACACTGATAGTGTGACCTGTTATAAAATTCAAATCCATCCTCTGCATGTTGTTGATGGGTGTGACTCTCAAGACCTCCATAAAACCTTGCAGTATCTGGTGCAATACATGTTCCAGCATAGGCTTGCCTGCTTCTTCTTGGCAGATCAAGTATAAAGCGCATGTGCAGAAGACAAGGAATGACTACAAGCTGGTGACTGACACACCGGTCTACGTTCAGGCTGTCAAGAGTGGGAAGCAGCTCAGTGATGTAAGCCCTCCCTGGGGAAGTGACTGTGGGTAGCAATGAAGATGGGACACAGCTCAACCATAGACTGGGCAGTGCCAGCCTTTCCTAACTGGGGACTAGACTTGGTGCCTTGGAAGCTGCTTGCAAAGCCCACTTTCCCTAACATCTGAAGTGCCTGTAGTTTGCAGGAGTGAAGTTTGAGTGAGCTGAGTTTGTGAAATGTTTTGCAGTTAGAGTATCCAGTGGTACTTTTTATGCTATACTGTGTGTCATGAGAGGCATTTATGTCTGTCTCCCTGTCTAGGCCTTCTAGTAATTAGAGACAAGTGACAAATTAGAAGGAAGTTGGCTGTGATGTTCAGGATGTGGGTTGGAGTCTTACCTCTACCACATACTATAAGCCTGGGAAAAGCACATAACTCCTCAGAGGCTCAGCATCTTCATGTGTAAAATGTGTCATGTACATATTCCCTGTCATGCCTGAGAGTAGGCAGAGAGCCACCAAGCTGTCTTTGTTCAATTAAGTGCACAGGTAGCAAGTAAACAAGTTCATACCTGTTATCTCGAACTTCTGGAGGGGAGATGTACATCCCTGTTCCTGACACCTGGGACATGCCACCCACAGTAACACAGCAGAGGTCTCTAGGTACATTCGTTCCTCTTCTTTTGTTGTGACAGATCTCTCACAGAAACAATGGGAAGAACTATTTAATTTGTCTTTCAGTTTTAGAGAGTTCATTCCATGATTTCTTGGCCCTATGTACTTGGGCAGATACGATGGTGGTAGGAACAAATGGTGAAGGCAAGTTCTCCACCTTGTGGTAGACAGGAAGGAAAGACAGGGGTGGGGAAGCAGGCCTGTGGCAAGAATCTGTCCCCACTGACCGACTTACTCTAGCTAAGTTTCAATTTCCAAAATAGTGCCACCAGATAGGCTCCAAGTGGTGATGGCAGGGGCAGAGGTATGTATTTATAACCCTGAACGAAGGAAGCCAGATTCACCCTTTCAAAGTCTTTAAATAGATAATGGATTCCATTTGCTCTGTTTCTTTCTAACAACACTCTCACAGTCTGACTCAACTCACTTTACTTCTCTATACCCAGGCTGTCTACCACTATGACTATGTGCACAGTGTCAGAGGCAAAGTGGCCCCAACTACAAAAACCGTGGATCTGGACCGGGCCCTCCATGCATACAAGCTTCAGAGCGAGGTAGGTGTTGGGAAAGGGAATATCAGCAGAAACCCAGGCCCCAGGCCCCCAGATGCATGTTGGCTTATGTATGTATCCTCATTGATCTTGTGAGGTACTCACTGTTCCACTCAGTGAGTTAGGAAAACAAACAACAATGCTGTTCCACTCAGTGAGCTGGAAACAATAAATAGCATGCCTTGCCTCCCTTCTTGACTAATGGGATCCTCCTGTCAAGCAGTCAAACAGATAATAAATTGGCATGTTGTTGACCAATACTTGCAAGTCAGAAAGAAGAGAGCTGGTATGCCCTCACTACTCCTAAAAACCTTAAGATCACAATGACAGAGTTTAGGCATTTGATTATAAAAGGCTCCAGCAGTAAGGGATGAAGGTAGAAATCACTGAATGTTAAGAGGAAGAACCTGGGCCCTACCCGTCATCTCCCTTTCCTGTGCCTAACCAAAAATCTAACAAACTGCATGTGATGTGTTTAATTAGCTGTTATTTGATACTAAGAGACATTTTCCTTGCTCTTTTTCATTTGGGCAGAATTTGTACAAGAAAGGCCTGCGCTTCCTGCCCACTGGGTACAGGCTCCCGGTCGATACCCCTCACTTCAATCACACCAAGGACACCCGCTACATGAGCAGCTATGTGAGTATTCTTCATTCTGTTGGGGTCTTAAATTTGAATGCCAAGAAACTAATATTAGTAGTCTATTCCCATGCTCGAATTATACCCGGAAGGCTCAACAAGATGATGGAAAGGGAGGGGATAGACAGCGTGTTTACTGGGGGTGTGATGGCACCGGCGGCACTTCTACAGTTGGTGGTGCCTGCCTGGGATGGTGAGTTAGAACAGGATATCATGGGCACCTTGGCTGAGGGTGCAGTACTGTCAAGATGTCTCTGTTTCAGCTGGCCTTGGACTAGAAGCATCCCAAGCTCTCCCTACATCATTTACTGGGAATGTAAAGTTTACTCAGGAGATGTCACTATATGTCTCTTTGAAGACACTTCTTACCAAGCTCCCGAACCTGACTCCTACTTGCTTTTTACATCTGTACTCAGTTTATGGGCTGCCAAAGGCTATCTAGACTCCGCTGCTTGTAACTTGTCACTAGAAGAGGCACTTCCCTTTGCTGGGCTCTGAATTCCCAGCATACAGCCTTAGACATGTAGTCTATAGGCTATACCATGAGCCAGCCATTGGCTGGAGACCAAGATTCAGCTCTCTCTCTCATTAACGCCCATCTTCAGAGTCCTGGGAATCAACTGTGCTGACAACACAGTGCCAATATGACCCAATATGGCCCAATAATGCACTTCCAACGCAGACATAAACAGATTTAAGAATCAAACCTGTTACTTTTAGAAATCAGAATAAAAGTCATTCATCAATATTTAAAAAAATCATCTTGGTGCTTTTTATATTTCCTAATTTTCAAGATACTTTGAAACTAAAATGATAGATTTTTCTTATGTTTTGCCTCACTGCCTGAAAATAGATTTCACCTGGTAAGGGTAAATCTTTACCTTTCCAGACATGCCTTTATCATTCAACTGATACTAAAATTGTGTCATTGAGGCCAGTAAGATATCTCAGAGAGTAAAAGCATATGCCATGCAAGTCTCTTCTCTAATTGAGAAAAACAGCACAGCTCTTTGTGTAGCCATCACAAATCTCAGTCTGATTTTTGCTTTCACAGTTCAAATACAAAGAAGCCTATGAACACATCAAGGCAAATGGGTACACACTTGGACCCAAGGATGTCCCATTTGTTCATGTCCGGAGAGTCAACAACGTTACTAGTGAGGTACCATGAACATTCATTCTCTCTGAAAAAATATTGAATTCAAAATCATGGCATTAAGAATTCCTGGTGTTTCATCTGTAAGTTTATGGACTGTGAGACAGTGTGAGGGCCTATTTTGAGCCTTGTGTCTCTTGTAAATCATCACAGAGACTTGGTTCCATAGACTATGATAAAATTGTTTTTCTAAAGAAATAATTCATTTTGATATTTGTGCTAAACCTTTCAGTAGATTACCTTTTTGTCTGACTTATAGCCCTGATTTTTGTCACCTGTATTTGTACAGCTGAGCAATCATTTCATGGAATATAGACTACTTTGCACTTAGAAGTCTTCACTGAAATGAAATAAGCATTTTTCTCTTACTCTAACTTTAAATCATGTATTGTCCCAGAATTTCCTCTCTTGATTCTTTGTATAAAGTATTCAATTGTTTGTCAGTAGATGCCCTTGTGTTCCCACCCTAAATGCCAAAATGGCTTCACCTTCCCTGCAGAGACTGTATCGAGAATTGTATCATAAACTAAAAGACAAGATACACACAACTCCAGACACACCTGAGATCCGCCAAGTCAAGAAGACACAGGAAGCCGTCAGTGAGGTGAGAATGATGGGGACAGACGGACCATCGCCCAGGGAGAGATGTTGAGGAGTAGACAGGCCATCACCCAGGGAGAAACACTGCCCATTTGCTCTCTAATGTGAGTTTCTGTTCTTTACTTTTCCTTTAGTTGATCTACAAATCAGACTTCTTCAAGATGCAGGGCCACATGATCTCACTGCCATACACACCCCAAGTGTTGCACTGTCGCTACGTGGGAGACATCACCAGTGACGTAAGCATTTGCAAGCTCTTTCTAAAGGAGTCCTACCAAGGAGTAGCCTTGCTTTTAGCATTTAAGACACTCAGTGGGCATTGAAAAGCCTTTTTCCATTGCTTATTTCTTAAGCAAATGTACAATTTGGAGGTGAAATTGTGAGGAGACTCCTACAGTTCTCCAGCCACAGGCAGAGTCATGAGGAAATCTGTGGAGGATCAGAGATGCCATGCTTGCTCATTCAGTGACAGCCAGTGTACATCAGCATAAGATCTTTGCCAATCCCTACAGTTCAAGTGCCCTGCATCCTAGGTCATATTAGATTACTTGCTCCTCCTGGTCCTGGTGGCAATCCCTCCTAGCATCTTCATATTGCCATTAAAAAGAGAAGAAAGACTCCTCGATGTCTCCTTTTCCTGGTGGACTAACCCCTTGAATTGTGAATTTTTTCCCTTGACTGGATAACACAATATTAGTGTCCTCCCCTCAGCTCAGGGTTAGAGATTTAACTTTGGTTTGAATGCAGGCAGAGTAAGATCATAAGATATACATGAAAACTATGCTTCTCCCCTTACTTGTGGAGGACACCTTCCATAGACTGCCCCCCATGGATGCATCAAACCATGGACAGTACCAAACCATGACTATACCTACATTAATACATACTCTGGATAAAGTTTAATTTGTGAATTAGGTTAAGATATTAAGCTTAACAACTAATAATACAGTAGAACAATCATAACAATAAACTAAGATAAAAGATATTTAAAATGTAAAAACTTTTTTCTGGAATATTCCATTTCATATTTTTTTCATTACAGTTAACAATAGAAAACTGAAGCCACAGAATGCAAAACTGTGATAAGGAGAGCTACTGTGTACCGACAAAGAAGTGTAGCTGTCCTGTTTTTACATTGGCTCATAACCAGCTGTCTATGTTTGCCCCACAGATTAAATACAAAGAGGACTTGCAGATCTTGAAGGGACTTGGCTGCTTCCTGTATGACACTCCTGATATGGTCCGCTCCAGGCACCTAAGGAAACTCTGGGTGAGGATACACCTTCATAATACACAGCTTCCCCACACAACTATCATGCAGCCCGTTGCTAACTTCCGCCGCCCCACCCCCCAGGACAGTGAGGAACAGGAAAAATGAATCTTAGCCTACATCTACTCTTAAGGAGAAATTTTGCCATCAACCCACTTAAGTAGGTCATGATTTACTTATGATGATCAATGCCTGCTATAAAGGTAATGAAATGACAGTTGTTTCTGTTCTTGCCTAGGAAGACCATGTGGAGAAAAACATAGGATAGACATAATTAGACCCTTAGTATTCCAGGACACATTTAGAGCCTGCTCAGTTTGCATATGCCAGCCTTTGAAAGATGTGACATGCAGTCCCTTAATGACTAATCAACTTGTGTTTCTGGCTTTCTTCTCCTAAGTCAAATTACCTGTACACTGATAATGCCAGGAAGATGCGAGACAAATACAAAGTGGTGCTTGATACCCCAGAATACAGAAAAGTGCAGGAACTGAAGACCCATCTGAGTGAGGTAAGAATATATTATCTGTCACAAAGGGTAAACAGACCAGCTGGACTGAGCTACTCAGAAGATTCTTAGTTCCTGTCATGATGATCAATATTCAGTGATGACAGGAAAAGATGTCCCTTCTTCCTTTGACTGCAGAGTGACCCAATGTCTCTGTAAATCAGTTGGCTCAACTAATTTATTTTTCTCTTTTTGTTAAAAGGACATTAATATTTCTCCTTCTACAACTAAGGCAAATGAGAGGCTTGACATGATCTTACAGTTTAGAAAGACTTTGCCCTAAACAATTGTCTGCAAACTAAAGTTAACTCAAGTTTTTCTGTCTTGAGTATACCAAGAATATAACAACAGGGTAATACAGCTGTTGGAAGGCTTGATAATATCTGCTGTGGTGATGCCATGGGGGCAAGGGAAGAAAGGTTCTAGAAGCAAATAATCATAAACCACCAGTTTAGAGCACTGGTTCTCAGCTTGAGGTCAGACAACCCTTTCACAGGGTTCACCTAAGACCATCAGAAAACACAGACATTTACATTACAATTCATAGAAGTAGCAAAATTACAGTTTTAAACTAGCAATGAAAATAATTTTATGATTGGAGGTCAGGACAACATGAGGAACTGTATTAAAGGGTCGAAGCATTAGGAAGGTTGAGAATTACTGATTTAGAAGGAAGAAACTTAGCCTGCTGCAGTAGTAGGTCTCCTGCCTTACCCATAAGTAAGCAGTCAGGGCATCTACAGAACATGGCCAGCAAAGCAGAAGTGACAGTAAAGAATTGTTTTGCATCTAGCTGGTGTACAGAGCTGCAGGCAAGAAGCAGAAGTCCATCTTTACTTCAGTTCCTGATACTCCTGACCTCCTAAGAGCCAAGCAAGGACAGAAGCTTCAGAGTCAGGTAATGCCTACTCTTAATGAAAGTTGATTAGCCTGCTTGACCTTCCTGGACTGGTAGCTGACATAATTGGTTGTCCTTGCTGCAGCCTGTGTCCACATTGCAGTTTTCTTCAAGACTATCATAATTATAGTAAGATTTCACAGGCAAAAGATGCCATATCTTCTTTGCTAAGGGCTGTATAACTTTGTCCTCAGATGAGTGGTCATGAGTTCTAAGGAGTAAAAAAAAAAAAGTGACTGATCATTTCAAGAATGTGTCTGTTATCAACAGACAAATGAAACTCTGTCACGCATGCAAGGAAAACTAGGGAGAAAGGATGCTGAATGATCTTTCAGAATCCGCCCAATCTTCTCTTAGCATTCTTTATCACATGACTTTACACTGGACCACACCCAACAGAAGGACTGTTAGACAACTGATTTGTAGATAGGTGTTTTCCAATGTCACATACTGAGAAACAAATTTACAAACACATGCTCCAACAACAACTTCAAGCAACCAACCACACACATATACACACACACACACACACACAGAGAGAGAGAGAGAGAGAGAGAGAGAGAGAGAGAGAGAGAGACAGAGACAGAGACAGAGACAGACAGAGACAGACAGAGACAGAGAGAGAGACAGAGACAGAGAGACTCAAATTTAAGAGGACAGATGAAGTTTCACCTCTGACTCCTTCCCTGCTCTCTCATTCTCAGTATCTCTATGTTGAGCTTGCCACTAAAGAGAGACCCCATCACCATGCTGGAAACCAGACCACAGCCTTGCAACATGCAAAAGATGTGAAAGACATGGTCAGCGAGGTAAGATGGGATCCCACACCAATATACCTGTTAACTAAGAAATACTTCCAAAGCCTTCACCTGCTATTTCTGATGAGAATTTTATCACTACAAAGTGTGCTCAGCTCACCCAAACATAGAAGCTGTACTCTATGAATGAGATCCCTTGGATCTGTGGTAAGAGTGTAAACTGGAGAGGGTTAAAACACAGCTTGGGCTGGCGCCATGGCTCTGCAGGTAAGTGCTTGCAATACAAACCTGATAGCCTGAGTTTAAGGACCATAGCCCACACAAAACTGGAAGGAGAACCAACTCCACAAAGTCATCCTCAGACTTCTATGCATATCACACACACACACACACACACACACACACACACACACACACACACCACAATAATTTTAATAACATTTGAACTTGTGTTTGTCTTTCTCTATTTTTGTAACTTAGAAAAAGTACAAGATTCAATACGAGAAGATGAAGGACAAGTACACACCAGTTGCAGATACGCCAATCCTCATCAGAGCCAAGAGGGCTTACTGGAACGCCAGTGATGTGAGCATTCCTTCCTTCTTTCTCCTGCTGTGACAGGGAAAGCTGTGGATATCTAGCAGCACAAACTGTTCTGTCACAGCCATAGCTGAAATTCATTTCCCACAACATGGATCAGGAAAGAACACATACTCACACAGTGCCAATCCAGCCAAGTAGCTACGAACTGTGTTGAGATGCTACAAGCTATTAGTTATCTCCTGGGCAACAATATGACCCTTCCTTATGATTTTTGGGGGCACCCTAGAGATACTTAGTAACTAATTTACTTAGACATGTATTTTTTGGATTATGAAGTTTTCCCTCATGTCTTTTTCTGTTCCATCATCTGGAATGACCTTTCAAACTTTTCCCTAAATTTATTCATGGGGAAAATCTAAGAGACAAACTCAAGAGCTAGAGCTTAGCAGAAGTGAATTTAACTTGGTAATCTTCATGATCGGTACTGCATTCTTCTCTCTTTAACAGCTTCGCTACAAAGAGACATTTCAAAAGACTAAAGGGAAGTATCACACTGTGAAGGATGCCCTGGACATTGTGTATCATCGCAAAGTCACAGACGACATCAGTAAAGTATGTCCCTGGACTACTTCAAATGGGCTCTGGAACCTACCACCATTTTTTTTCTTAAAGAAGACTCCTTTTTCTAAAACTCCAGAGAGATGTGCTTTACATTAACTTTGAGTCAACATTATAGCTGTCTTTACATTTTTACAACAGGTGAAATACAAGGAGAACTACATGAGCCAGCTGGGAATCTGGAGTTCCATTCCTGATCGCCCTGAACATTTCCACCACCGGGCAGTCACCGATGCCATCAGTGATGTGAGTATCACCTTCAGTTTTCACATAGAAATCCATATTTCTATGTGAGCTGTGAAGTCAACCATTGCATTAAAACCGGTGATTACAATTACACTTTTTTCAGGAGTGGAGAGTAGGTGTCACATGCCATGGTACATGAGATATAGTGATTGTGTTGTGGTCAAAGAACAACTTGTGGGAGTGTGTTCTCTCATGCTATCTATTAGGGTTCTGAAGATCAAATTTTGTGGCATGTACCTTTACCTACTGAGCTATCTACTTGGCCCCGCTTCCATAGACTCTAGATCTTGTGGTGGTTATTTAAGTCATAAAATTCAATTACTAAGTAAGTAAAACTGAACTTGGGAGAGGAAAAATTATATTCAAGTTTGTCACCCTAAGTTTTCCTCTATAACTCAAAGCCCTATAGTTCATGCCTATCTTGGATTCTTTGAAGAGACTGTTACAGAAAGCAATGCCCATTTAGTAAGAAGTTTCACCTGTCTGTGTGAAAGTATAGCTGCCAAGCCAGTGATAGTCTCTCTACAAAAGTATCCTGGCTAAAGTTGGTTTTAATTAATAGTAAAAGTGAAAACGTCTAAGCATTACAAAACAAATCATAGGAAGAAATCAGTAATTCTAGGCGTGTACTTAAATGATACAGGCTATTTTAAATCTTCATTATTTGACATACTTTGGGAATCAGAGTTTCTGATTTATTCACTTGGATAGCTCCTAACCTATATCCACTTGGAGATGAATTATTACAACTCTCTGGTATTCTTCTCTCAGGTAAAATATAAAGAAGATTTGACCTGGCTCAAAGGCATTGGCTGCTATGCCTATGATACCCCTGACTTGACACTAGCTGAACAGAACAAGACTCTCTACAGCAAGGTATACCTGTCTCCTCAAGGAGAATGGCTTAATCCATTAAATACAAACCCCAGTCCACAGAGAGGAAGTCTGTGGGAACAGCCTCTTTTAGCTTTAGCCCCGTCCTCACTTCTACAGCATGAAACTAAGCCCATGCTGAACTATTCACTCTCTTTAGAGACTTTCAATTTTGTTTCATTTTGTTTTTCAACAGGGTCTTACTATGTAGCCTGACTGGCCTAGAACTCATTATGTATTGAATAGGTTGGCCTTGAACTCACAGAGCTCTGGTTGGCTCTGCCTCCCCAAGTGCTAGAATTAAAGGCATGTGCAGTCATGCCTGGCTAGAAATTTCTTTTGTGCTAACCTCATTAACTGTAGCTTATTTGAATTTGATGAAAATAACTAGTACAACTACCCATACCTACTCCTGAATTCCCTCTCATTAATGTATGTGGATGATTCACCCAGCTAAAGCAGCAAATATCAGGTGTGGCTGTTTTTATCTACAAACAATGTGATGCATGATGTAAATCAAGTTTTTAGGGCCTCATTTTCCTATTTACAAAATAAAGCAGTTGAACTTGCTTTTAATATAAAATAAGAATCAGGCAACTTCTGATAGGTGCCAGACAGTAGACATTTTACAATAGACATGGCAGGTCACATTTATTATAGCACCTATTTTCTGTTATAATTGTTTAAAATTGTAAAAAAAATTCTTAATTTGTAGAAAGATTTGTTAGCTCTATAAATGCATTATTATAATAAGATCAATATCATGATTCATCCTTAAGATTGGACACACAATCAAATAATTATGTTCTTTTTCCCCAGTATAAGTATAAAGAAGTATTTGAAAGAACGAAGTCAAATTTCAAGTATGTTGCTGATTGTCCAATTAACAGGCATTTCAAATATGCAACTCAATTGATGAATGAGGTATGTACAATTAAGTTGACTAAGACTATTCAGTTCTCTTGAGAACTCTGCAGGGCTATTTCATTAAAATCTAATATACAGCATGACAGGAAATCTGTCCTAAATGTTCATTCCTTATAAGGACTTGCAAAGACCATATAATGTCACTATCTGGTAGGCACTATCAAAACCTTGACTCAGTCGACGCCTACCTTCACCTCTTCAGCACAGTCCTGTGGTGTCAGAGAAAGGAAGGATTTTGTGGACTATCAGCTAAATGCCTTTAAAGAGTGTAGAGTGGGAGACCTAGAAGTTCAAGGTTGATTCAACAGTCCCACAAAGGCACTAAAATGGAAGTGGTTAGAACCCCTGACCTCTGCAGTGGAGATAGTTGTATGAATCTCGTGCATTCAAATGTTTTATTGTGACTCCCATAGAATTGAATGCACAGTAGTAGTATTACACCCCCTTTATAGCCAACTCACTCTTCCCTACAGCCATTTTTGCAGTGATGTAATTTGAATACAATTCAAGAACATTGAAATAAGCAAGCTGTGAGTTCCATTTAGGGAATTTTACAAAGTTTAGATACTTTCATAACTAAAATTATACTTTTCTGCTTTCAGATGATCCGTGCAATTTGCATACGTTCAAATATGTTAAATAATTAGTGAAAGAGCTACCAATGAGAATGCAGCCAGTAGTATATTTACATAGATGACCATTGTACATTTACATATATGACTGTTGTACATTTACATGTATGACCATTGTCAATTTCAATTATTTTTGTTTAATCTTTTTCATTTCAACACATTTCCAGGCTGGGAAACTCTGAAGAAGTACCATCAGCAGCTTCCTAGGACAGTCTTTGATGTATTTTGGTTTTCCTAGTCCATAAAGCATTTCCAAGTGTCTTTTAAACCATCAAGTAAATCAGTACTACACAATGGTAGCAACTGGGCTTGAGTATTTGTACTTGGTGACACTTTGGGGTTAGCATAGTTAGTGATAATTTTGTGTCGCATTTGTTATACTTTTGGATTCTTGCTGCCTTGCGTGTTAAAAGCATAGATTAGCAGCACCTCATTTTAAATACAATGTATGATGCCAGGAAACCTGACGTTAATCACATGTCATATGAAAAGTTGGAAATCTTTGGGCATAAGGTACCCCAGTTTGTTTCAGAGGTTGCTCTCTCCCAGGCTCCAGCCTCTCTCCATGCAATCTGTTTTCACCTGTCTTTCCTACTCCTGTATGAACAGTTAAACATTGACCTGGGAGACTGACCCAGTGCTAAAAATGACAGGTTTCTACCTCTCTGGAGAGTTTAGATTGAGATATGACTGTGTACCCTTGCTGTCATATTCTTGCTATAATTTAATATGATGTTTGAGCAGAAAAAATACAGAGCTGATTATGAGCAGCGGAAAGATAAATACCACCTGGTAGTGGATGAGCCTAGACATCTGGTGGCTAAGACCGCAGGCGACCAGATCAGCCAGGTACTGTGACGAGGCTGGCAGCACAGCCCAAGCAGGACTGTGCTCCGATTTCTCCCAAGGTGTCGTCCTGTCTGCTGCAAGGATGTCATAGGTTCTGCCTATGATATTGGACTGTTCTGTTTCAAAACATCTGTCTAGCCACCCAAAGAGCCTGTGAGCTATTTGAGTGTGCCAGTCAACGCTCTGTGTCCTCACTTGTGCTGTGGTGAAGATGAAAATAGAAGCTGGGGCCCTCCCTTTTTATTCTCCTGTGGAGCCTGTTTGTAAACAGCGGCTGTGAACTGCAAATTGAGTTGTAAAAACAAAAAGACAAATCCCTGCTATATTTTACTGTTCTGATGATGTCATCCCCATAAGGCAGTCTGGGTGGTAATGTACATGTTGCTACCTTTGTCCTCCCCATTGGCAAGGACTATGGATAGTCAAGGATAAATATTTGAGCCACTCTGCTTGCGTTACACATAGGGGTCTTCACTGCACAGCTCTGTGAGTACACAAAGCATGTTAAGCCTACATCTCTTCACTCAGAGGTGACTGGGATATAGAGCCATGTTCTTTCTGTCTTCACAAGTCTCTTTTGTGCTTCACTGCTCTTTGCATGGACAGAGAAAATATAAGTCTAGTGCCAAGATGCTTCTGAAACAAGGATGTAATGAAATTCTGCGGCCAGATATGTTGACTGCTCTCTACAATACACACATGTGGAGCCAGGTAATGTCCAACGGGTGGGGGTTAGACCTTCCATGCATTCTTTCTTATGCTTTCATTGGCTTCCTCTCCTGGTCCCTGCCCATGCTGCTTTCTCATGGTAAACTATATGAATATTCATCCCCTAGAAATGCAATCTGACCATGGCCTGGTATACTGGGGAGCCATCATCTACCATCCAATGCTTAGAAACCCTCCAGGATCAGCTGAGATTCCTTCACACATTTTTCTTTTGAATTAGTACAACACTAACTTTTTAGTGTTTGCTTCAAGAGACAGATTCCTTAGAAATCAGGGGTGCTTAGTAGATAGCTTTTGAAGGTCTAGATATTTAATGTTTTCTTCGAATTACCATTGCTCAGTTCTCACTGCAGCTGCACTGCTTCAGAGAGCTGAGGCTAGCTCTGGACCCTGCCACCTCTGGACCTTGTCCATATTCATGTTGATAATACTGTCGTCCAACAAGGTCTGCTGATCATGCTGCCACCTTTCCAGAGATGCTGGAAGAGAAATGTGGTAATCGCTGTTTACCAGTGAGAACATTCATGAAATGCTTGTCTCTAGGCCCAAACCGAAAAGGCTTTAGCCAATCTTTTGCATTATCAGCTTGCTTGTCATTTTAGTTTGTTGGTCAAATCAACATATTAAAAAAAAGAGAATATGTTTTCACCATAAACATCCTTGGTCTTGATGGGATCATCAAAACTATGTGCATGAAAGTTCATTGTTCTCCGTATCTGTCTTGCTTAAAACAGCTTATGTGCATGAAAAAAACAAACAAAAAAAACATGTCTTGTAAATTACAAAAATAAATGCATTTTGGATCTTGGGGAAAGGGGAGGTGGGGGAGAATGGAGGGAGTGGAGGGAGGGAAGGCTGTGGTAGGGATGTGTTGTGTAGAGAATAGATTAATTAATTAAAATCCTTTAAAAATCATATACACTCACTATAATGAACATCTGCTTCAGTTGGGCATGGAAAACAACAATGTAATATAGAATGTTAGGGTGTCAGTCCAGAGAAGGTTCTACTCCTCCTCTGAGATGTACTCCACACATGCCCTTGGCTCAGTCTCCTAGCCTCTGAGAGCCTGTTCACTTCCGTGTGGATGAAGTATATTGGAAACTATCTGATAGCAATAGTGTGGTAGAGCAGACAAATACAAGCTTTATTAAAGGATTTAAAGCAGAATCCACCATGATGCCAGCACCCACTCTGGTGTCTCATGAGATTTCTTTAAGGCCTTTGTTCTTGAAAGTAACTGTCCTTTCTTCCATGATATAGATCAAATACAGGAAAAAATATGAAAAGTCAAAGGACAAATTCACCTCAGTTGTGGACACTCCAGAGCACCTGCGCACCACAAAAGTCAACAAGCAAATCAGTGATGTAAGTACAGAACTGAAGAGCCTGCATTCAGAGAGTCAGGGGCGTTTGCCCAAGTGGGGGGCACTGTAGACTGTCAGGTGTCTGAGAGACTGGGAGGGAGGCAAGGGTGCTGCATGCCGCTGCACATGGGGCCCTTCTTTCACACTGAAGCCTTGTCATTCCAATTGGCAGACATGCCAATAGAACATCAGAGGCCCTAACAGACAGCTATGATCATCTATGGAGTATATAGACTTGCCTTTCCTTCCTGTTCACTTTTCCATTTGTAGTTTAAATTGTAAGTGGAGAAACATAGCATTGTACCTTCCTGCTTCTCTGTCTGCTTCAGATACTTTACAAACTGGAATACAACAAGGCCAGACCCAGAGGCTACACCACCATCCATGACACACCCATGCTGCTGCATGTCCGCAAAGTGAAAGATGAAGTCAGTGATGTGAGTACCTTCTTTAGCCCCTCTTTCGATATGATGTGGCAAACCCCAGATGGCAACCTCTCTCTATGGGAAAAATTGGCAACCTAGTAGCCTAAAATAATAATCCTCCATTTTCCTTATGATTCTGTGAGTTGGCTGGACACAGCAAATAGGTCTGTTCCAAATGCTGTAGGCAGACATCTGGAGCACAAGAATTCAAGGTGAGTCTTCCAGGACCCAATCGCTGTGTGTGAGAACCACATCGCTGTGAAGGAAAAGGGCAGACAGATGCAGAGCTACAAAGTGCCATCACAGGGAATGTAGTGGCACAGCTTAGCCAAGGGCAGCAAGACAAAGCAGATCCCTGCAATTTGTGTCAGAGAAAGAGAAGTGTACATATTGGTAAGGTCAATGGTCAAAGGCAACTCCACCAGAGCCAGGAATGTGCCTGCTCATCATAGTAATATCAGCCAGGCATGGTGGCACACATCTTTAATCCCAGTACTCCAGAGGCAGAGGTAGGCGGGTCTCTCTGAGTTCTGCACCAGCCAGAAACAACCTGTCTCAAAAACAAAAACAAACAACAACAAACAAACAGTAATATCCAAGAATCAATGATTTTTTGCTGGGAAGCAGTGCAGGAAAGACTGATCTGGGTGACCAAGGCGACTCTGAGACAGTCATGGCAGTTATGGTCAAGATGAGCACAGATAGCATGTGAAGCTGACTCCACAAAAAGCCACACTCATACAACTGACAGCTGATGGTCACTTGGCTTCTGTATAAATGAGGCCCTTTCTGTGCATCTTCTCCACATGGTTTGGCATCTAGAAGTGTAATGTCTGGGCTCCAGGAGGCAGAGAGCTAAAACTTCAGGGTCAGTCAAGAGTTATTCCTAGGATTCAGACGTCATTCTCTCCCTGTCTTTTACACACATTCAAGAGATGTGGTCACTTGTTGTCACTGAGATAAATTCCCTTAGAAAAAGCAAGTTTTATTTTGACTCACAGTTGGGCATTTCCACTCTGATTGATTGGCCCTTTTGCTTGGGCCTGGATGAAGCTGCTGCACCTCATGGCAGAGGTACACAACAGAGCAAAATTACTGACCTCTTCAAGCCTGAGATACAGAAGAGGAAGAGATCTGAGCTGGGGGTCTCACGATTCCCTCTGAGGACCAGAAGACAGTGCTGTTGGGAGGTGGTATATCCTGTAGGAAGTGAGGCCGCTTTCTATGACCTCCCAGCAACACCTGCAGCTGGGGACCAAGACATTAGCGTCTGAGACTTTAGGGACATTCCAGATTCAAACTACAGCAAGTTTGGTCACCAACTCTGAATGAGCACACAGCAAAGCCACGTCGCAGGCCAGCATGTGGAAGAGATGTCACTGAGGCCATTGTGAAAATAAAAGTACAGTGTGATGCATGTGCCAAAATCACTCTATCAGCCTTATCTTCCCCAAGAAAAGCAAACTCGTGTTCTCACACTCTGAATTTCAGGAGAATTTGTATTCATAAATTTTCAAATACTTGGCTTTAGGTAGGCATGAAAGTTCATGCCTATAATCCTACCATTTGGGAAGCTAGACAGGAGGTTTGCTAGTTTGAGGCCAGGGAGGGCTACATATCAAGATCTGTTTCAAAATAAGCCAAACCAAAACAAGATTTTTGTTTTGGTTTTTAATTGGAAACCACCATCATTTTCATTGAAAAAAAAAAGATGCACTATTATTTTTAAAATGTTTAAGTTTCTGCAGCCCAGACTGGCCTGGAGCTCACTTTCTAGCCCAGCCTGGCCTTGAACTCACAGTGATTCCCCTACCTCGGGCCCCCCCAAGCAGCATGACGAACATGCCTCACATAGACTCAATATTTTAAATAACTCTGTGGTTATGTACACATCTGGGCGTGCACGCACACACACACACACACACACACACACACACACACACACACAAACATATACATACATACACACACATATATGCACATATACGCATGTATGTGTGCGTATGTATGTATGTGTGTGTGTGTGTGTGTGTGTGTGTGTGTGTGTGTGTGTGTGTGTGTGTGTGTTTGTGTGTGTGTATGAGCTGAGGCAGCTGCACCCAATCCCCATCCTAAAACCTTGATTATTGCTGTGCTCAGGGGTCACTGGTAGATGAATAAATGTGCCATACTGTTGCCTATGAGACACCATGAAAAATACTTGAATATTCAGTACATTGGTTGGGAAGGTGTAACTGTTTACAGAGCATCTTTGCAATGTGATCATAAGTACTCATCTGGTCAAGCTGATAAGAGAGCTCCCTGCATAAAATTGAGGCATTTCTCTATCTATTTCCTCAAATGCTTATTAGAATATACTGAGGTTGGGCACTGATGAAAGTACTAATTTCTAGGATTTCCTCCTGAAGTCCTGATCAATGCAGTAGGTCTGTAGACAAGCCCAGAATGCAATGGTTCTTGTGGTAAATATGTAAGCCCTACACGGTTCCTTGTCTTTGAGACGTTCACTCTACCTTAATCATATGGCACCTGGGATCCTTCCCTGACAAGTGAAAATGACCAGATTGCATTCTAGGGACATGAAATTCAGGGAAAACAAAAGTAAAGGGAGCTAGAAGTTCCAGACTCAAGACAGAGGAACTACTTGTTAGGCTTCCCCTATTCAGTCCAGTTACCCAAACTCATGAGGTACGGCTGTAGACCAGCAGCTGTGATGAGAGGACCTTTGAGTTTTTTATGTGCTGGTCACCAGGTAGGAGACAAGAACTGGTACAGAAGCTTTGTTCTGAAGAGGTTCAGAGAGCTAGACAAGTAAACAGCTATGCTGTGAGAGAGAGCAGGAAGGACAGTAGGTGCACAGGAGTAGGACAGGCCTAACAGCCTCCTAGAGGACTGTTTTCAGGATGTCTGCACCAGGCTTTCCTGATGCAGGAAGATAAACGGCACGTGAAGAGCAGCCAGCTCACTGTTCTGGCCCATGCCAGCCCTGTGGCCACACGGCTGACCACACTCAGTGTGTTCTGATATGAGTAAGAAGGTCCATCTCCTCAGAGCTGCATCTTCTCTCTGCGGCAGGGTTTGACAAAATACTCTCAGAGGGAACATCGAGTGCTGCCATCACAGTTTTAGTTTCTCCATTTTTAAAATGTTTAGCTAACTTCCTAGGAAAAAAACTAACCCTGTCGCCGTTTCCTCTCACAGCTGAAATATAAGGAAGTTTACCAAAGAAACAAATCTAACTGTACCATCAAGCCAGATGCTGTTCATATCAAAGCAGCTAAAGATGCCTACAAAGTCAACACCAATGTAAGTTCCAAGACTTTTCCCCCCAAGCCAACCTTAGTCTCTTTTTGCTGCTGTACTAGAATACCTGTGACTGGGTAACTTACAGAAATTGACTTAAGTTCTAGAGATACAGAGGTCAAAAGTGTGATGTGTATATCTGCCATGGCTTCTCTTGCGGCGTTATCCCATGACAGAAAGCAGAGGGCAGGAGAGCAAGTGGGAAAGACTGAGCCATAACTAGCACACTCCTGTAGCATGAGCAGCAGTGCTCCTGCAGGCTCTACCTTCATCACCACATGGCCTACTGAAGGTCTCAACTCCTCCTGTCATCACAGTGGCAGTAAAACCTCAACATGAGTTTTGGAGATTGCTGGGCTTGCCATTTGAACTGTGGCTAGAGCGGTAGGGATTTATTCACTTCAGCAAACATGGGGCCTTTCTCATCTCTTCATGAGACGAAGCTCTATCTGGCCAGATGAATAACTCAGCTCCAGGAGAATGAGTGGTGAATGATATTAAAAAGTAAATGCTCCTTCTGCTCTTCATGAAGAAGAGCAAGGGTGGCCTCACCTAGGTCACACGTTATATCTATACTTAGCCTTTGTGAGCAGCTGATACCCGGAAGTTAATTCTGAAATGAAGGCTGCATTTTTGGGAAGTGCTTTAGCTTCTTCAACTCTTTGCCTGTGCTCTCCTCTTGCCCTAAGCTCCAGTATCTGCTTCTGAAGGAGAAAGCATAGTTTCTAACTGCCATTAGGTCATTGTCTGGGCCTTCCACTTGCATAGATCTTCCCTGCATTGATGCGTTTCTTGAGCTGGAGCATCCTAAAGTCTCACCCATGAATTAGATGGGCACCAACTTTTAAAAACATATAAACAGTGTCAGGAAACCTTAGTAATCCATCTGATTCTCATTCATTCCAGAAGCATCCATTTACTAGAGTCAGTAAACTAAGGTGCCATAGGAGCTGGCAGGTCTCTTAAGGATGACTGTCCCAGTTAGGATTTTTCTTGCTGTGAAGAGACACCATGAACACAGCAACTCTTTTTTTTCTTATTTTTTATTTAAATTAGAAATAAGATTGTTTTACATGTCAATCCCAGTTCCCTCCTCCCCTGCCCTGCACCTACCCCCTATCCTATCCCCTTTCTGCTCCCCGGAGAGGGTGAGGCCTTCTATGGGGGATCTTCAAAGTCTGTCATATAATTTGGAGCAGAGCCTAGGCCCACCCCCGTGTGTCTAGGCTGAGAGAGTAACCATCTATGTGGAATGGGCTCCCAAAGTCCATTCATATACTAGGGATAAATACTGATCCACTACCAAAGGCCCCATAGATTGCCCAGGCCTCCTCACTGACACCCATGTTCAAGGGGGTCTGGATCAGTCCTGCTAGTTTCCCAACCATCAGTCTGGGGTCCAAGAGCTCCCCCTTGTTCAGATCAGCTGTTTCTGTGGGTTTCTCCAGCCTGGTCTTGACCCCTTTGCTCATCACTTCTCCCTCTCTGCAACTGGATTACAGGAGTTCGGCTCAGTGTTTAGCTGACCACAGCAACTCTTAGAAAGGAAAGCCTTGAACAGGCAGGTGGACAGGCAGTTGAGGTAGATTGTAGAATCATTTCATCTGGAGGTATTTCAAAGCTTAAACACTAATTTGGAGGCAAAGGGTGTCAATAGATGAACTGAGTGGCTGACAAGCTGCACAGAGCACAGACAGTTTCATGAGGGTTCCATGAGCTATGATTTGCTGCATGTTAACCTGCAAGAGTCCCCCTGTGCATTGTATGTATTTGTAATCTCAGGCTGAGTGCTGTCTTTCTGTCACATTCAAAACAGCTGGACTATAAGAAGCAATATGAAGCCAACAAAGCCTACTGGAAGTGGACACCTGACCGACCTGACTTCATCCAGGCTGCCAAGTCATCCTTACAGCAAAGTGATGTAAGACAGGAGACAAACATGCAGCCGTTTTGGATATGCACTGTCAGGGCACTTCTCCCTGACCCCTCGAATTTGAGGTCCAAGTAGAAGGAAGTTTGAAGGGAGAAGCAAGTTCATGAAACCAACCTGGCTGTTGAGCATGTTCCCCTGACAACTGGGCCCAGCATTGAGGGCTCGGAGACCTGAAGCTAGAGAGGGGTTGGCTGGGAGAGCTGAATCCTGGTGCTGATCCTGGCCCCTGGGCTAGAAGGGATGAATCTAGCATGCGGGTAGCAGTGAAGGGCCAAGAAGCCCCTCCCTTTACTTTGGGAATGATTATTCCCTTTTAAAGACCTCCCCCCATCTGGTTAAATCAATGACCTTTTGCTCTGCTGTCTTCTATCACAGTTTGAATATAAGCTGGACCGAGAGTTTCTCAAGGGCTGCAAGCTTTCTGTCACTGACGATAAGGACATGGTGCTGGCCCTCAGGAACTCCTTAATAGAAAGTGATGTAAGTATCCAGCCTTATACAGTGTCTACCCTGACTCAAAGCCATTATTTACAGCAGTAGTCCCCAGAAATATTCAGGACAGGACAGAAGTCATTGCTGTAGGAGCTTGGCTGGGATCCTGACACATGGTCCTGCCCTCAATGGTATCAGCAATGTTGAGCCCAGGATTGTTCTTGGCTCATACTGCAACCAGCAGTTCACACACAGTACAGACTAGGAATTGGGAGGTGTGGCTGGATTCCGTCCCAGATCTTAAGTCTCTTTTCTGTGGGATCCTACATTTCCTACCATGTACTTTCCACATCTGTAAAGGAAGAGAGATCGTGTTTCCAGGCCTAATGGGAGTCAGATGGCTTATTTGAGAATGCTTTGAACTAAAAGGCATAGATGCACTGTGAAATTTCCATCCTTATTAAAACCCCAACTTGATAACTGTCAGGAAAAACCCATTGAATGTGCATCAAATCCTTGACTGTGTGCCTCGATGGTGTTATTCTCTCAGCTATTGTTGAGGGATTTGGGGGGGGCAATTGAAAATGTTCAAGATACTCAAAGAAAGTAAAGAAATGCCTCCCCCCTTTCCACTCCCTCAGCTGAAATACAAAGAGAAACACGTTAAGGAAAGAGGAACATGTCATGCTGTACCTGACACCCCGCAAATCCTCTTGGCAAAGACTGTCAGCAATCTGGTGTCTGAGGTAACCCACCCACAGTCCATATGCTTCACTTCCGTAGCAGGCTGAGGCTCCAAGTAGAGTCCTTAACAAGCTCTTTGTGGATTCCTGCAGAACAAGTACAAGGACCATGTCAAGAAGCACCTGGCCCAGGGCTCATACACAACACTGCCAGAGACCCGGGACACAGTTCATGTCAAGGCAGTGACCAAGCACGTCAGTGATGTAAGTGGCCAGCTGCAGAGCTCTTGATGGCAACTTTGAATCAGGTCAAAAACTGCCACCTTCTAGCTTACAAATGCTTCCTTTTATGTATCCGTACCCTTAACCTGAGTACTTGTATAAGAATCCTAAACTCTAGTTTTTAAAAGTGTATTGGTATCCCAATTGTGGCAATTGTGACAGATGTAGGCTTTGCTTCATAGCACATCTAGTAGTAGAAGACATAACTAATGTTAATGATGCCAATCAAGAAGGCCTCTGCTGTCATTAACTGTTTCAGAGCTAAGATCATTTTGTGCATCTCAGTAATCTCTGCTCACTGCATCCTGCTCTTATAGCCTATGACTCATATATTTTAAAGGTAAGAATTAGGAGGAAGCATGTATGCTTGAGTTTGGTTCTCTAAAGCTTGCCGGATGGTTCTGGTGTTGGTTCCAATAGAGAAAAGATGAGGAGGAAGTAGAATATGACCCAGAGATCAAAGGTCCAAGTGGCACCATGATGGGGATTTTCCTGGATATCTTCTCAGATTCTTCAACTAAGTCTTTATCTCACCTTCCTCTGCTCACATGAGTAATTCTGATACCATTTAGACAAATTACAAAAAGAAGTTTGTCAAAGAGAAAGGCAAGTCCAACTACTCCATCATGCAAGAGCCTCCAGAAGTGAAGCATGCCATGGAAGTGGCCAAGAAGCAGAGTGATGTAAGTTCCCCTCAGCATCCCATGAGGCTCACTTGATGCTGTGGATACCAAATGAGTGTGTGGTCCTGCTCTAGTGATTTCTCTATCTGGTGGTTTTAGAAGCACAGTGGTGGACATTGGCTTGCTTTTATTTACATATCTGTCATTTGTATTGGGTGAGTATGTTTTGAAGTTGTAAGCATTTCCCTTCCCCAATAAAGGTTGCTTATAAGAAAGATGCCAAAGAGAATCTGCATTATACCACAGTGGCTGATCGGCCAGACATCAAGAAGGCTACCCAGGCAGCCAAGCAGGCCAGTGAGGTAAGAGTGTCATTAAAATGTCCCTGGCACTCAATGGCTACTGTGAACAAGAAGAACAGGGTGTGTGCCACCATGACCACATTGCCCATTTCTGTTTTCTCTGACACAGGTGGAGTACAGAGCCAAGCACCGCAAGGAAGGCAGCCATGGGTTAAGTATGCTTGGCCGCCCAGACATTGAGATGGCCAAGAAGGCAGCCAAGCTGAGCAGCCAGGTAATGAAAAAGGCAGTATGAGATTTTTAAAAACCATACAGGAAGAAGTGGTTCCCAAGCCTTACCCTCTCTGAGGAGTGGATGGGATGGGGGTAAGGTGGGGAGAGTGGGAGGAGGGGAAGGAGTGGGAACTGAGACTGGTACGTAAAATGAGAAAAGTTTAAATTAAAAAAAGTTAATAAAGAAAAGTTTAAAAAGCGTTTCCTAGAAAGAACAGTATCAATAACTAAAATGGACATGGGGTCTTAAGTTGCACTGTAGCACTTTGCAAAGTACTGAGACCTTGACTCATCTCCTGCTAACCAAACCAGGCTTTCCAATCTTCCACATCTCTGTTTATAGGTATGCACCTAGCTGCCTGTGTATTTAACTGCTCTCATGGAACAAAGAGAGCCTCTTCCCAGGCAGTAGAATTTATATCCAGGTCTGCTTTCTACTTGGGTTACCTATGAGAGACTTGGTGCTGTGTAGCAGTCATGAATTTCTAACTGTTAAAACCCAACTGTGTAAAAGAACTTTTATTCTTCCATTTGACACACTGCTATTAAGTGCCCCAGCTAGGCATCTCTGATTAGGGGTGAGCAAGTGTCATGGGGTACTTGTCTCCGTAGTTAAATAATGGCAATCTGGTATGATGAGTGCTTGATCAAGGTACACACAGGGTGTTGGGGTGAATGCTTCATCTCAGTAGACTTCGTATTATTGAGAAGACAGACTCAGAAATGTGTTGACCAAAGCCAACTGCTATGTACTCCCTAATTTCTCTACAGTGCCTCCAAGTTTACACCAGTTTTCAAAGTTCATCCCAGGGAGCTGTAGTCTAACACCAGCTCTCTGACTTCAGGTCAAAAATACCTTCTTTCTCCTCCAGTTTGGAAATCCTGTCTTTACCTTCTTCACTGTCCATTATCTCCAAATATTTGTTTAAAGAAATAGGTTTGATATTCGTGTAATTGTTGTATTCCAACCTCCAGAAATACCAAACATGATATTATAAAGCAATAATATCAAGTTATAAAATAGGAAAACAAGTTGGAATTATTAAGACAAAAGGTTCAGATGACTTCAAACAACAAGTATGATTTTTAAGATCTTATATGTAAGTGACCCAGCCAAGGTTACCTGATAGGGCCAATAGGAAATGAATCTTAATCAGGCATGGATTACAGGGGTCATAGCAAGACTGAGGCTGTGACAAGTTTCTTGCAAGCCATCAGATTTTTTATACATTTATCAGAAATAATGGATGTTTTTTAGGATCAATACAATTGTAGTTGCCAGGATGCAATGACATTTGCAAGCCATACAGGGTATACAAGATTAATGTCTAAGACTAAATGTCCAGCCAAACATCTGTATGCCTCGTTGACTTCTAGGGAACACAGAGACACTAAATGCTTCACTGCCTGAGGAAGTGCCTCCGTTTCTCAGGAATTAAAAGGCACATAGTGCACCAGGAGCCATGAACTCTAACCTGATAAACCTATGCACATGCCTCTCAAGGAATCTAGAACAGAACAACTCCAAGAGTCCCCATACTTCTATTTAAATGTTCTATTCAATATTTTATTGTAAATTAATGGAATCATATAACCACTTAGATCAAAACATAAGATCAAGACCTTACAAACATAAAACATTCTTAATGTTTTTAAAATTTCCAAGTTATACAGTTATCAAATTATTTTGATGTTGAAACTTTGAAAAACTTACAATTTTGGAACATTGAGTGGCCTGTAAATCCTATGTAAATTCAAATCCTTTTGCTGCTTAGTATTGACTTACATTAGCAAGAGGTTGCTGTTGATGCCTCCAGATAATGCAATGAGCAAAGTCAATACTGTCCTACATCACTTGATTCTACCCCTGATTGTCTGTTGCCCTGTGCTGCTGTTGGCAGTATTCCCTTATACTCTTAAAACTACCCCATGGGGTAACAAATTGTTTGATCATTTGTAACACAGCCATTTTCACTACTATTTACATTTCCCTACCAGATGCTCAGGAATAATCTGGATGTTTGCATTTGTTGTTAGGTTAAATACCGAGAAAATTTTGACAAAGAGAAGGGTAAGACACCAAAATACAACCCAAAAGACAGCCAGCTCTACAAAACTATGAAAGATGCTAACAACCTTGCAAGTGAGGTATGTTTTTTAGTTGTGGTGAATTGTATAGCATACTACCGTTGGCCATTTTAATTGTATTTAAGGAGCATTAATCCTTCCACAGTGTTCTCCAATTACCACCACTATTTCCAAAGCCCTTTAATTACCCCCAAAGAAAACCATTAAGCAACCCTTACTTCCCTTAGCTCCTGGTATCCTCTTATGTCTGCATGATTCTGCCTAATTTACAAATGCCATATAAATGGACTTCTACAATGTCTGTGTCTTACTTTATTTAGTGTAGCATTTCAAGGTTCCCACGATAGTGTGGCATTAATTAGCACTGCATTCCATTTTATGGCTGGGAAACTTTGCAGTATTCTAATATTCCAATATGCCACACTTCTGTTGATGATATCCATTTACCTAGTGATGGACTCGGGTCATTTCTGCTTTTTTGGCACTGTGCAGAGTGGTTTTCCCTCACAGCCATCCCCAGCATTCATTTCTCAGAGATATCTCTTCCTGTCATTTCCCTTAGTGCTGTTTTTCTGTTTTCTATTTATGTGATTGCCAGTTTTTCCTCCCTTACCACTAGGTTAAATATAAGGCTGACCTGAAGAAGCTGCACAAGCCTGTGACTGACATGAAGGAATCTCTGATTATGCATCATGTCCTGAATACAAGCCAGCTTGCCAGTTCTGTAAGCTCCGTCATTGGTTCTGGAAAGTATTCCTTTCAGCCATTTGCAGATCGTTTCCTCCTCTGAGCTCTAGGCCTCCTCTCCGATACTGATACACTACATTTACTACAAAATCCCTATTTGATGACATGCCTCCAAATGACATTAATCTACAATTGTGCATCAACTACGATGCCTCTTAGAATGTAAAACTGCCTCTATTTGGGTTGGGGATGTTTTTTTGCGAGGTTCGATGCTCAGGAGAAAAACAAATAACAACAACAACAAAGTTCTAGTCCTTGTAAGGATGTAAAAGAATCTTTTAAAACAGCCTCTCACTTTCAATGACGCCTACGTAGAAACAGCCACATCAGTGTTGTGTTTGCCTCTGGTATTAGAAACATGGAGCTCTACCTATCCAACCGTTGTAATCTTTTTCTTTGGGGCTCGGGGTCTCTATGTAGACCTGGCTGGCCTGGAGCTTGCAGTGTAAACCTGATTGGCTCTGGACACAGGCAGGCCTCTGCCACTGAGTACTGGGATTAAAGGCATGTACCATATGCCGGCCCTCAAACAGCTAAAAAGGAAAAACTGAGACATTGTGGAGCCTTCCCATTGATGTGTTTGTGTCGTTTCCCCCCAGTATCAGTACAAAAAGAACTATGAGAAGAGCAAAGGCCACTACCACACAATACCTGACAACCTGGAGCAGCTTCACCTCAAAGAAGCCACGGAGCTGCAGAGTATAGTAAGTCCATTCAGATGGCTTGCCCACAGCCAGTTTCCTTTCACCCACACTATCAATAAGCAGTATCAAGTCCACTTTAGGAATGAGGCTTTCAATAAGCATTATTTGAGAAAATACTCACGGGAACTGGGGCTTTGAATTTAGTAACATTTTGAGATTAGAGTATTAACAGTATTTGTATATAATAGAAAATATACATGCTGTACTGTTTGTTACTCAGGTTAGCAGGACTGGAAGCATGACAGTTAGCTTCCCAGAGAGACAAACCCTGTGCTGTAACCCTGATGTGCCCCTCAGTCTGTGTCCCAAGTCAGAAAAGACCAGTAGATGACAGGGAATTCAGGGTAGGTTTTCACTAGACACGTAACATGATCAGATCTAGCACTGGCAGAGGCTCTGGGTATTGTAATTTTTTTCCAAGGAAAAAAGAACTTACTATTAACATGGCCTTGCTAGCACAAAAATCACCATTATGGGTCCCCTCGGGGTAGTATCCAGAGGGCTAAGTTATTATAAATGCTCCCACATCCTGTGTAAAGCAGTGTGTGTCCTCTCCCAGTGTCCCATCACAACCAAGAGAGCTGAGCTGAGCAATGACATTAAGGTTGTGTGTGGTAGGGTCTTTTTGTCTTTCTGTCTCTGTCTCTCCCCTGTGAGACATTCTGTTTATATGACTCCCTAGCATCTTGTGAGGAGGAGGAGGAGGTAATTTTATTTGATAATGTCGTTTAAGTGATTCAGTCCAGCTGTAAAATAGTTTTCCTCTCCATGCCAATTTATAGTAAATAGTTAAATATAGAGTGACAACCAGGGAGAGGTTATTTGCTTATAAAGCCTCACTTGTTTTCCATTCAATTGAGACCACAGGTCTCTGATGACAGCTCTTATGAAAGAACTAGGGCTTTTAATCAGAAATATTTATTGTCAAAGCAGTCATATATCTATAGCAAATCTTGGCCAACCTCATATATGGGCAGTTTTCTCCAAGCACCATTTCTGTACGTCAGTATTTCTGTATGTCAGTATTTCTGTATGTCAGTATTTCTGTATGTCAGTATTTCTGTATGTCAGTATTTCTGTATGTCAGATTTTCTGCATGTCAGTATTTCTGTCAGCTGATTGTTGCCACTGCTTTTTTGTCTCTAAATTAAATCTAAACATTGTAGATTGTACTTTTTAGACAGCATTGATTCTCATCCCCACCCTTACCCCATCTCCAGGTGTCAACTAAAAGTTCTTAGGTTTATAACACCAGGAAAGTCTTTCAAATGGCAATGAGATAAGCCAACTGGACATAATTTGTCAAATGAAAGTCCTTTCCCTTGCTTAGTAGTGGCCCATTCCTATAATCCCAGTACTTGGGAAGCTGAAGCAAGAGGACCTTGAGTCCAAGGCTAGTCTATGATACATTGTGAGAACCTAACCTGTCTTGGAAAATATTAAGTAAATTGCTGTCCATAAATAAAGTTGGTCTAGGAATTGACAAGCAGAGAGATACTTAACAGACCTTCTCATCACTAGGTGAAATACAAAGAAAAATATGAAAAAGAACGAGGAAAGCCCATGCTTGACTTTGAGACTCCGACATATATTACTGCCAAAGAATCTCAGCAGATGCAGAGTGGGGTAAGTTCTATAGAAACACCACACAAGGACAGCACCATCAACCAGTGAACACTGGCTTATCCTGGGAACGTTTCCAGCCTCCAGTTACCCCAAAGGAGTAGGACATACAGCTTTGTGACCCAGGGTGCCTAAAATCTTGCTCACTGAAGAAATTCTACAATTATTTTCTTTAAGATGTTTTGAGTAGTATGTTTCATTCCAGGAAACATTCTCATAAAATTAGAAAACAATTATTCCTAAACATGAAAACATTATATGGAATGCAGTTTGGATATTTCTTTGCTGAATGAAAAGTTCCCATTGCATAGGTACATTAGTGCTTTGCCATGCTATCCACTTAATGGGATAAGCAAGTGGGGATCCCTGCCTGCACACCCATGTTTACTGTGGCAGTATTAACTATAGCCCATTAGGCAATCTGCCCATCAATAGATGAATGGATATGGAAAAAGTGATGTAATTTATACACGGTGGAGTTCTACTGACCCATACAGAAGGAAGTCATATAACTAGTAGGGAAATGGATGGAACTCTGGAGGTCATCATGTTAAGTTAAATAAGCCAGACTTGGACAAATGTCCTATATTTACAGAACCCAGATTTTATTTTATTTTTTGGTTTTTTGAGACAGGGTTTCTCTGTGTAGCTTTGGAGGCTGTCCTGGAACTCGCTCTGGAGACCAGGCTGGCCTCAAACTCACAGAGATCTGCCTGCCTCTGCCTCTGGAGTGCTGGGATTAAAGGCGTGCACCACCAACACCCGGCTCCCAGATTTTATTTTTAAGGACATGAATGCACAGAGAACATTATTTGTGAAGAAGACCAGGAGGGAAGAAGGAGAGAAAAGAAAGATAAAGAGACAGATACAGATATAATCAAAGTATATTATATACATGTATGAAAAAGTCAAGTCAAAATGCGAAAAGTGGGGATATTTTTAAAATACTTTTTGTTACTTTGAACCATAATTGGGGAAATGGGATTTTATAGGGAAATGGGCCTTTGGGGATCTTGTTTGCCTCTTCTCTGTGAGTCCTATCTCCAACTATAACAACGGTGATTTTTGTTTTTTTTTTTTTTTTTTGGTGGTTTTGTGTGTGTGTGTGTGTGTGTGTGTGTGTGTGTGTGTGTGTTTTAAGAAAAGTAGTTTGTGGATGTTCCTGGTATATGGAATGCACGTTATGGAAAGTTTAAAACAGGTTCAAAGAATTGGTGAATCTGAATTAAGCATTATTGGAATGCTTTGTAATACTCTTGAAACTTTTGTGGGGATTTAAAACTCTATGAAGAAAAGTCACAAAAGCATGCTTCTACCATCTATTCCTGGTCTCTGTGAGAGTGACACTATATGCCAAAGGGATCAGAAAAGAGGAGATAACCCTTTCTCTCAATCATGGATGGAACCACAGATTCCTATGCTCCAGCCTCACTGTTCACCTAGTCTAGTCTGAAATTAAAATAATAGGCAATGAGCTCCTTACTGCTTCCCTGAGCCCATTACATGACTGTAATGCAGACATGGCCATGCCTGGCACTGCAACACCAGAGCCTTTGTGCTGAACCATAGTAGATGTTGACTGCTAAATGAAGAGGTGGAAAGGGAGGACAGGACAGGGGTGGTGGCACACTGTAATATCAGCACTCAGGAGGCTGATGCAAGAGGATTGTGAGTTCAAAGCCAGCCTGTCACATCTCCAAAATAAAAAATCATGAAGATGAGAAGTGCCAATGCAGGTTCAGTCCCTTGGGCTCTTCTAATTCTATCCCCTGGAGCTGCTGTAAATTCTGAAATAAAATATTTTATCCCCTTTAAAAAAAATTAGTGGTAGAGGAGTTGTTGAGATGGCTCAGTGGTTAAGAGCACTGGCTACTCTTCCAGAGGACCCAGTTTAATTCTGAGCACCCACATGGCAGCTCACAACTGTAATTCCGGTTCCTGGGGAATCCAACACCCCCTTCCGGCCTGAGCAAGCAAAACTCCCATACACATACAAATAATAAAGTAAAATTTAAAGTGTGACAAGACCAGCATGATGGCTCAGTATGTAAAGGACTTGCAGCACAAGCCCTACAACCAGAGTTCCATCTTGAAGACCCACAAGACCCAAGGAGAGCTGGGTGTTGGTGGCGCACGCCTTTAATCCCGGGAGGCAGAGGCAGGCAGATCTCTGTGAGTTCAAGGCCAGCCTGGTCTCCAGAGCGAATGCCAGGATAGGCTCCAAAGCTACACAGAGAAACCCTGTCTCGAAAAACCGGAAAAAAAAAAAAGACCCAAGAAGAAGACGAACTCCTACAACTTGTCCCTGTCTTCCACACATGCACATGACATAAGTACTGTGGCACATGTGTGTCCATGCTCTCATTCACACATCACCCACAATAATAGAAATAAAAAATTAAATGGGACAGTCTCAGGGGGAGAGTAGATTCTAACTTGATGGCCCCATCCATCTTCCCTCTGTGGTTGGTGTCTGCTCAATCACAACCTTAGCTAGACTTTGAAGAGTCATCAAAGAACTTCAGTTTTTTTTTGTTTGTTTTTTGTTTTTTTTTTTTTGAGCCATTGACTGCCAGGAAAGTATTTCCAAAACAATGAGACACTTTTAAATGTGTTACCCTCATTAGAACTGTGATTAAGAGGCCAAACCCTGAAAGTATAACTTTTTTTCTTAGGACTGAAATATGGATTCTAACAGTTTTTCTTGTTTTTCCTTCCCACTCATATTAGAAAGAATATAGGAAAGATTATGAAGAGTCAATTAAAGGCAGAAACCTGACAGGCCTGGAGGTCACGCCAGCTTTGTTACATGTCAGACATGCAACCAAAATAGCAAGCGAGGTAGTAGCTACTTGGTCCTCCCTTCCCTCTTCACCCAATAATCACACTAATGACTCCTCACTGTGCTCCTGCCTGGGTCCCACTCAGGCTGTCCCGTGGAGTTCCCATGTTTGGTACTACTGTCTAATCTATAGCCCCTTTTAATTCTTCTAATTTTTAAAATGGATTATCTAATAAAACATGCCTACCTTTGCATTCTATTAACTTCTAGTTTTGTATTTAATAATTAACATCAACTGTGAACCATACACCCTACATTGGCTCATCTATTTACTTACTCAACCAGGAACTGTTAAAAATTGGAATAATTGTTTTATTTATTCATTAATTTATTTTGGCTTGTTTTGGGGCTCTTTGCCTAAGAGAGCAGCCCAGGATTTCTTGTCGGTTTTTTTGTTTTTATTTTGTCATATAGAAAGAGTATAGGAAAGATCTAGAAGAAAGCATTCGTGGGAGAGGTCTCACTGAAATGGAAGACACTCCTGACATGCTGAGAGCAAAGAATGCCACTCAAATCCTCAATGAGGTAAGACCATAGCCAACTACTGCATGCATGTAATTTAACATGGCACCTTCATTCTTCGAAAGTTAGACCCAGGGAGAGAAAAAAATAATTTTTGCATTTCAGATTTTATATCCAGAATAATTAACTGCTAAATAAAAATGCATGTCAATTTCTGATGAGTAGATATGCAAACAGCATGTGTCTATAGCAGTTGTCACAACAAATTAGTATCTAATATTACTTGACTTAGGTTTGATGTACTCACAATGCTCATTTAAATAAAAAGGTTACACCACACTGGGATGGTATGCACCTAATTTAATCCTAATCATGTACCAAACCAGATTTAAAATTTATGTTCTGTGTTAATGGACTTCCTTTGATTAATGTCACTATACATAGAGCAGGAAGAACAAGCATGCCATCCTGTCCTGGAAAGGTAGCTGGCAAAGACACTACTTCTGAAGGGGCATGTTATATGGATTTTTATTCATGCAGCACTGTTACCACCTACTAAGGAAAGGCAAGTGACCTTTTCCTTTTAAAAACAATTCTTCTGCAGAAAGAATATAAGCGAGACCTGGAGCTGGAAGTTAAAGGAAGAGGCTTGAATGCCATGGCCAATGAGACTCCAGATTTTATGAGGGCCAAGAATGCTACAGACATCGCCAGCCAGGTCAGTGCTCTATCCAAAAGGTAGTCATGATCCTAAGAGTATCCTGTCATTTTACTTGTTTGACAGTGACATTAAACATTTAGCATCCTTGAGCATCTGCTCAGTGAAATGTAACGTAAGGCCCAGGGACCTGCTGCCAGGCTGCTTCTGCCTGCCTTTCTAAGTCTACAACTACTGGGGGCATTTAGAACACAGTGCAGAAGCTGGGGACCCAATTACTTACTGCATGGAACAGGGGCAGATTCTGACACCCTTGTTTCTTAGTGAATCCACGCACCAGTAGATTATTTGGGGAGGTCTTTTTCCCCTGCTTCTGGACCTCAATTTAAAATACATCTTTGTAGGCCTCCAGTGTTGTGTGAGGCTCCCTAGTGTCAGGTCTTATGCAAACAAGCCCTGCTGTACTCTGACCACCTGATTGCCCATACTCATCCTACATCTAAGTGGATAGTAAGGCTTTCAATAGCCAAGGCTTTTCTGAATCTCACTCTTTAATGTAAAACTATGAATACAGCAGGAGAGGTGGCTCTGTGGTTAAGAGTACTGGCTTCTCTTGAGGACCTGGGGTAGATTCCCAGGCAGCTCACTGCCTTCTATACCTCCTGTTCCCGGACATCTAACATCCTCTCCTGGCCTTTACAAGCACCAGGCACGAGTGTGGTACACAGACATGCCTACAGGCAGAACACCCATACACATAAATTTAAAACTTTAAAAACTATAACCACTGCAGGAAGAGATGTTATTGAATGACAGATTTAAAAAAAAAAAAAGAAGAAGTATGATCAGCTCTTAATTCAACCAAGCCTATAAGTGCTCTGCATGTTGTAAACATTCACTGAACTGTTTGTTGGGTGTCCTTTCACAGATTAAGTACAAGCAATCAGCAGAAATGGAAAAAGCCAATTTCACTTCTGTCGTTGATACCCCAGAGATCATTCATGCTCAGCAGGTCAAGAACCTTTCCAGCCAGGTAGGATTTCCTGAGGCCAAAGGTTTTCCTGCTAATTCCCAATGAATTGTTTTCAAATCCCACAGTTTTCCCCGCCAGAGCAGAAGGCCTTTATTTACAGTGCAGATCTGAGTCAGAATTGAGATTTCTGAATGAGATGTAAAGATAGATTGTAAGAAGGCTTTGTGTGTGGGCACCTCAGTAGTAAAGTGTGATGACCTGGGTTCTAGCCAAAACACTGGAAGAAGAAACCCAAACCAACAAGAGGGAAGTTCCAGGAACTGCAGGGCACTTCGGAAGTACAACTCACAATAATGAATATTTTAGCATCTGTTATAACGTGGGTTTAAGGTGTGTGAGTACGTGGGGAAGACACAAAGTAGACCACCTACTCATGGCTGCCATTGAGTCACCAACTTGAACCACACAACCTGGGGCATCCCAGGCTGGCTAGTTTAGGGATTCCTGCAAATCCAGTGACAAAAGGCAGGAAAGCCGGATGGGGCGGCAAGTACATGTAATCTCAGCACTTGGGGAGGGCAGGGCTGGAGGCCAATATAGGCTGTACAGCAAGATCCTGTCTCAGAAGTCAAATTAAACAAATACGAAAACTATATAAAAAGCAACACATTTCTTCATATGTTAGTACTCTCTGGTGGTGACCAGGGTGTGCCTGCATGGACAGGGTGCAAAGAGCCTTCCTTCTGCTGATGTGGAAGGGCTGTTTCAGGTTACCAGCCTCCATAACTATGGCACTCATGCTCCCTGTTTCTTGGAATCTTTTCCCAGAAAAAGTACAAGGAAGATGCAGAGAAGTCCATGTCGTATTATGAGACTGTCCTGGACACTCCAGAGATGCAAAGAGTCCGTGAGAACCAGAAGAACTTCAGCCTTGTAAGCTGCTGTTCCACTAAGGCCCAGCCTACTGGGGGGCAGGCAGCAGGCTAAGCGGGGGTGACTTTGAGGACACACACGTGGCATCCCATGGGGGCAGAGGAGTACACATGAATCTTCTCTGGTCTCCCCATGCCCTTTAGTCCCAATGAGCATGAAAGTCTCGTCTGCTCAATAGGCGGCTTCTTGTCACCAAATACAAACTATTACCATCCTTTTTTATGGTTAACATGTCCTTCTCCAACTAAATCTAAGCAAGAAATACTTTTTAAAATTTTTTATACATTTTAGGTTTTTAAAAATGAGTTCTGTGTCTGGGAACACACATAGCTTGGTGTTAGAACATATGCTTCATGTGGTGTAAGTCTCCAGGTTCAATCCCCAGCAAGTCTCTAGCAACACCCAATCACTAAAATTAGTTTCTCTACAAAAGTCTTAGTAAAAAATCAACTTTGGGCAATCACACTGTGATTATTTTGGCATGGGCTTTCATTAATATACAATTGTAACTTCCCATTCACAATGTAGAGCAATTACAAAATGTGTCAGACAATGTTGGAATCTTAACAGGATATTTGCTCTTTCTTCGTAGCTCCAATACCAGTGTGACCTTAAAAACAGTAAAGGGAAAATTACAGTTGTTCAAGACACGCCAGAAATACTGCGTGTCAAAGAAAACCAAAAGAATTTCAGCTCGGTACATTTACTATTTACTCTCCATCTAATGCTAACCTAACAATGTCATTCTCTTTAAGAAGATACTTGAGCCCCACACAGGCAATTAACCTCTAACTTGCCCAGTTAATGGTAGTGGGTCCTTGGTAAAACAGCCCAAACTTTGTTCCCAAATCGTCATTCCTGAGAACATTTGAGATAACTTAAATCTAACAAAATAACTCTTCTCTTTATATCTTTTAATCTCACATAGTAACTCAGACAGTAACACGTGTTGTCTCGTTCCAAGGCGGTAGATTTCTCTGTGATGTGATTTTCTTTTATTAGCCCTCTACAAAATAACTGACTGACTTTGCATTTCTTTAACGGAGTTCTGTGGTTTTTAATTAATGTTTTCTTGTTTTTCCTCATCCTGTATTAATATGCTGTGGTATTCTAAAGAGAACTCTCAAAAGATGGCGAGTGGCTGGCCTTGCCTATATGGCTTTGGGTTTTGATGCTGATAGGACTTCAGAAGCAATTCTTCAGCTCTTGCCTGAAAACAGTGTGTAGTGTCTTTGTTTTCACAGAAGCCATGTGGGCTAGTCTTTCTCCAGGCACTGCCCAGGGTTTCCTCCTTTCTGTATAATATTCTCCTGATTCTGAATGCCCAGGTTCTGTATAAAGAGGATGTCTCCCCGGGGACAGCAATTGGAAAGACCCCTGAGATGCTAAGAGTGAAGCAAACGCAGGACCACATTAGCTCGGTAAGGACATGTCAGAGTCATTTGTTCTGTTCTCAACCTGAGTTTGATAAATCAGTGATTTCTCAGACATACTCTATACCTGTCACCAGAAACAGCATCCAACCTAAAAACAGGTCTCTGTGCATGGCCATCACCACATGCTACATGCTGGTGGAGGCCTCATGAAGATGAGGTTAGAGAGGAAGAGCAGAGGTTTATGAGAAAATAGAACATACCAACTTCAAAGAATGCACCTTTCTGAAGACATATGTGTGGCTACATATGTCCTAATGAAATGGACTGTTGGACCTAAAGATGCTGGTGGGCAGGAGGTCTCTTCCTCCTTTTGCATTCTCTAATCTCAGTTGCCTCGCAAGCCATCTTGATCCAAAAATGTTAAAAGCAAAATCCCAGAATAGTTATTCTCTCTGATACAATAGATTTCATGGCTTTCCATCTCATCCTACCTAAGGCATGATTCTTGCATTCATTCAGTACATTCTGAAGTGCATGCTACCTGTCCTTCCTTGCTGTCTGCATTGCCAGATTTTAGTACTGCAATGTTTGTGTTCAGCAGCCCTTATTTTACTAGTGATGGCCCCAAAGAGCAAGAGGAGCAATGTTGACCATGCAGATAAACCAATGCACTTCACTGTGCTTCTTCTGTATAAAGGTCAAAGCGTTCCATGTAAGAAGTAAAGATGCCATCGGCTAAGGTTGCTAAGAGATACAATGGAATGAAATTTTATGTCTGTGAACTTGGAAAAGAGGGACATAACGATGGGTGCTGGTGGTGCATGCCTTTAACCCCAGCACTCAGGAGGCAGAGGCAGGCGGATCTCTGTGAGTTTGAGGCCAGCCTGGTCTCCAGAGCGAGTGCCAGGATAGGCTCCAAAGCTACACAGAGAAACCCTGTCTCGAAAAAACAAAAAAACAAAAAAAAAAAAAGAGGGACATAACCCATGCTTGTTTGCTGTGATGCCTCAAAACTGCAAAACAGAACGCCACAGTGCATGGCAAGCACTTAACTAAGAAAAAGGTAATCTGGGTGTGGTGGCACACACCTTTAAGCCTACCACTCAGGAGGCAAAACAAGATGAATCTCTGAGTCTGAGGTCAGCCTGGTCTACAGAGGCCTTGTCTTAAGACAATAAAAATAAAACTGGGTTAATAGAAAGTATACTAAAGGTGCACAATCTCTCCAACACCCTCGAAAACTACAGGACTACTAATCAACCATACATACGTAGTGGGAAGAATTGAGCATGCAGTTATGCCTTTGTGTCCCTATTTCCATATAGGTCAAGTATAAAGAAGCAATTGGACAAGGAACTCCAATCCCTGACCTGCCCGAAGTGAAGCGTGTCAAGGAGACCCAGAAGCACATTAGCTCGGTACAGACTTGTACTTGGCATGCATTTGTGTGATGGGCCACCTCTTAACTGGTACCCTAGTTCATTCATCTCTTCCTTCTACTGAAGGCCTCCCATGCTGAGGGATGCTGTGACTCGTCCCTAAGCCCTCTCAGGTTGTAGAAGTAGCCAAGAGGCCTTAGTCCTGGTTGTAGCTCATTCCCTTTTGCTCCTTATATCTTCTTTGTGTTGTAAACTTCATTTTGAATTTTCTGTCCACTAACCTGAAAAGAAAACAAGCTTGGGGGTTCTGTGTTGCTTTGGGTTATAACTTCTTGCCTTTCTGTAGTTTTGTTCGATTCTGGTGGTCCCCCTGCCTCTGCCTCCACGTGACAGGATTCAAGGCATGCACCACCAGGCTGCAACTTAGTAAGAGGAAAAGAGATAAGAGGTTTAGAAAGTGGTGATCCCTTCCTGTTTTTGTTAAAATTTACAGTCCTTTGGTAGTATCCCTTAAAAAACATAGGTTTAGTGCAGGGACTGAGGACATAGCTCAGTGGTGGAATACTTGTTTATCCTGCATGAGGCCCTGAGCTCAATCCCAACACTGCAAATAAAACACAAAAATAAACAGTGAAAAAAGACCAGCCCACAGCACTAGGTTACTTGATCCCACAATCATGCCTAAAAATTTCGGAGAAAGATGCTGCTCCTAAAATACAATTTATACCTGCTCATATTAAGTATCCAACTAAGGATCACCTATGGTTTCATTAAAGCCAGGGGTTATGCATGCCTGTAATCCCAGCACTCAGGAAGCTGAAGCAAGGGAAATACTGGGAGTTTAACATAAGTCAGGGCTAGGTAGCAAGAGAGCCTGCCACATATATGTATATGTATGTATATATGTATGTATATGATGAAACAGTAAGAAATACATAAATTCTCAACGACTCTGAAGGAGGATTAGAACATCACATGGTTAGAAAATATAAAACAGACAACATGTGCTTTGACTACAGATATGTAGACCTGGTATGCACAAGACATTAGGACTGGGTACAATGAAATGGTTAGTTTGGGGTTAGTTTTTTTTTGTTTTTATTTTTTGAGGAGGGTGATTACTGGCAACTGAACCCAGGGTTTTGCACATGCCCTAGTCAAAAATGTTTCTCATTGTTAATTAAATTTATTGTCATAATTTAATGCATTTCAAGAATATACTAACTATTGACTATAGAAAATACAAAATTTAGGATCCAGTTTTCAAGACGGCAAAATTTCTACAAATATTTATGGACTTTGTTTTCCTTTGTCCCTGAGTTCATATTACAAATGTAGCTTGTTTTTATGGACACCCAAATACCCCCAAGTAGCTGTAATCTAAAGATTTGTGGTCACTTTGTTTTCTGGGTATTTTAATTATTCTGCAGGTTATGTACAAAGAAAACTTGGGAACAGGCATTCCAACAACTGTCACCCCAGAGATTGAGAGAGTCAAACGCAATCAAGAGAACTTTAGCTCGGTATTTATGGCTATATGAAATAAGAAATTCTTTTCCATAAAAAACTACCAGAATAACCACCGGTCTACTTTTCAAAGTAACATTTTAATGACTGTGTTTGTGAATGGCCCTCTGATCAAAGTCATCCTACCTTACTCAGAATGGTCACTCTTCTCATTGCTCTTTAACCTTTTTAGCAACTGACTGGTGTGAGCTAGGTCTGTAATACAGTCAACAGCATTAACAAGCTTCCTTGGGGTGCTTGCACCCTAGAACTACTGTACCTCTCTATCCTAAGATGTAGTGGTGTAAAGTTCATCTTTAAAATTTCAGTGTGCAAAAGCATTGCCCTGACTAAATACTGCTGTCTAAAGCCTCCCTCCCCGCCCACACCCTACCCCCTCCTTCCTCTGTCTCTGGCTTGTTTTTTAATGTCTTCTGGGTACTTTCTTGTATCTCACAGGTTTTGTACAAAGAAAGTTTGGGGAAAGGAACCCCTACAGCTATCACTCCAGAGATGGAGAGAGTCAAACGCAATCAAGAGAACTTTAGCTCGGTATTTCTCAGGGGCAAAAATCCCAACCCTAATTCTTATTAAAATAATGGCCACATTAATATCTTTAACATACAAATGTAAAATTACTAAATTCAGATAATTAAAGAATGATACCAATATCACTTAAGATTTCAACCCAAATCTAATGTAACTTTTAATACTGGTATGAAATTTTAACTGGTTTTTTCTTTTAAACATAGCTATGTATCACTTTCCTTAAAAACCTATAATTCTCAGTTTCCTTCCTCTAGTTCTAACTAGTGTGGTACAGGTCAAAAGAAAAATCTAACATCCTTCCCCATAGAACAGCACTAATCAGAATTGTATTTATTGTGGCTTCATTTTTTTTTTTGTATATGTAGCTTTTTCTAAATGGTCATGATTCTTAAACATCTTCATTTTGAAAACAACAGACCAATTCACACTAACTCAGAAATATCGATTTACTTATATCAGTGAGTTTGTCTGCATGCCATGTAAGTTGTAGGTGAGCTTTCCTATAAGGGATGTATGTATTCAGGACCACTGCTAAATTGATAATGTATGTAGTTTTAATGTTCATGAATATTTATTAGTCTCCCAAGGCCCTCTGTTTTTCTGGTTCAGTGCTGCCTCTAACTCATTATAGATAGTAACTTCAAGTAGCTAAATACTGTTTAATAAAGTCTAATCCTGAATATTTCAAAAGGTATGTGTAAGTGAAGCAGCCCTGTGTGTACAGTGGTGTCACTGAGAAACCAACCATTATATGGTGTGCAAATAAGTGCACAAAGCAGTCGGTCCACAGTTGCTCTATTTCTTGGTTTTGCTTTGCTCCCTTATAAGAACAAGTATTCTTGGAGAGTCATTTTAAGGTCAAATCTATCTAAAAGATGGATCCAGACTGATGTGATCGTTGGTTCTGTGCACGCAGATATTGTACAAAGAGAACCTGAGCAAGGGGACCCCACTGCCTGTCACTCCTGAGATGGAGAGAGTCAAGCGCAATCAAGAAAACTTTAGCTCGGTATTTTCGAGAAAGTTCCTTTAACTCCATATTAAAAAGAATAATTTCAATAAAACAAAATCCATATCGTTTATCCCTTTATAATAATTTAACAAATCTTTGAAAAGAAAAAAAACTCACCAACTGAATTCTTCTGTCCTGGATATTTTACTTACCATTTAATCTCAATGCTTTATACTTTCTGAAATACCCTTTAAAATTTCTTTTTGTTAGATGTATAGGTATATCTGTATGTGGTATTGGGAATGGACTTGTGGCTTTGCACGAACTAGACAAGTGCTCCACCACTTGGGCTCCCCCCCTTAACACTTTGAATTGACTCTTTCCTTTTTGTACTGGTACTTTCGAAACTAATTGATTTCCAAACCACCCAAACCTGGTAGTTTGTTTTTACTTGGAAATCTTTCAATCTGATGTTTCCGGATTAGTGCAACAAGGAAAAACACTGATCAAAGGCTGTGTGTAGGAACAGCACCTGTGCTTGGGCAAAGTGGTGTCCTTACCAGAGGTCTCACCAGATAAACAGCAAAGAAAAACGCTCAGCACTGGAACCAAAAGCCTTACTTTGATAGTTGTCCTGAACAAGCCATTTTATGACTAGAAATTTATGCTCTCCATTTTGTTTAAAGACAGGATCTTACTGTATAGTTCAGGGTGGCTTTAAATGTGCCATCTTCCTGCCTCAGCCTCCCTAGTGCTAAGAAAAAACATAGGCATGTTTTTCTTTTTTGAAACATGCCAATCAAATCAGAACATATATTTACATTATTGTTTTCTTTTATTAACTGGTGTTCCTAAAAAACTACAATAATAAATAAGCTGTTGTCCCTTAGTATAAGGAAAGTCTGGGCCTGAAATGAAGATTCACACATCCTCTGAAAATTTAACTGGATCCGCTTTGAGGGAGGAGGGTTGATCCAAATGTGCTCCATTTTAGTTTAAGTGCCTCCTACCAGTTTGATTTTCTGTGAGACAGTTCCTCTTTCACACAGTTAGATCAATATGTTCCTTTGATTCCACCTTTTGTTCTGTTCCTAATTACTGCTCACTAACAACTTCTCAATTTCAGTAAGTTTTCATTGTATGCTGATATGACTTTTGGGGTGTTTATTTACTGTTTTTCCTAAGAGTTTATTACTCCTTTTGGGGGAAAGGTATCACTTTTCAAAATGATATTTTAGTTATTTCTATATTACAGTGTATTATTATGTATATCTATTTGACACTAATAATTCTAATGGCCCTGGACAACTTTTTCTTAAAGTATGATTTGTGTTAATTTTACACTGGTTATGTTAGACAGCATTGTCCAGTTGTACCCAGGCCTTTCAGATACTATGGGAAGACTATATATTAACGTGGACTTTTGGATTTGATTATTTCTGTAACCTCAACAAAGACCAATTTAGTCAGAGTACAGATTCAGTCTGCAGTTGCAAATACCTATGATGTTCTAAGACAAATGTCCTATGTAGAAAAAGGAACTGTTTTCTGACTCAGTTCTCTCTTTTGCATAATGAGCAGTTCTGTGCTCTCATATAACTGTATTTCCCCCTAATTCTGTGGGTTAGAGTAGAAAGATGAACAGATGAAATGTACTCATCACACAGCACCCAGGGCAGTGGGCATGGTCTTTGCTGCTGGATGTCTGTATCTCATAGTCTGACTGCTGTGTCCCCCCCCCCCATGCTTTCTTGTGTCATACAGGTGTTGTACAAAGAGAACCTTGGGAAAGGGATTCCGATCCCCATCACTCCAGAGATGGAGCGAGTCAAACACAATCAAGAAAACTTTAGTTCGGTATTTACAAATTTAAAAAAAAAAAAAAACCCTTAACTATTTTTAAAATGCTTTTTAAACAATTACTGACTAGAACCTTAAAATCTGATTAACTTATCCCAGTTTTTAAAATATGACCTGTTTTGTATTCAACTTAATGCTGCCATATCCCTATGAGTCAGTTTCCTTACCTTGGTTAAACATTAACCTGATCATTAAAAGTATCCCAGCTTAAAAAGTAACACCCTCGGTGTCTCAGCATCTGTATTTACCTTGCTTTGGCAAATGTGACATGAACACACAGCTTCAAAAGCACCATTGTGTGAAGATCTGGCCTCCGGCTCATTTCCTATCCTAACCTCACCTCTCCTGGCACCTGCATAGTCCTTTTGAAGTTTCTTTTTAGAATCTTACCATGACTCTAGTTACCTTAAACATAATCATTCTCAATATGTTCACCAAACTAAAAATTAAATACTTTGACTTCATTGGAAAGTCAATAAAAGTGTGTATAAATCTTCCCATAGATGATACTTATAAAACTCAAACATCCTTTACATGACTTATGAAAATGACTTTCTTGGATTGGTTTCTATCTCCTGTTATTTTCTCATAATGACAACAACTAATTTCTCCCTTTCGTAATGCTCTTTATTGCTTACCTGCAGAAATGAGCTCAAACAACAAAAATAACAACCTTTTAATATCGTCTTCTCCGTGGTTCCTTCCTGCAGTCCTTTTGTCTTACAGGTTGAAGCTTTTGGTACTTCCCCATCTCTAATTCCTCTTCCTCTTTGCCCTCCCACAGCCAACTGCTCCACAAGAGCGGGAAAGTGATTGATGGCCCTTTTTGTTCTGCATGCTTTCTTATCCTATAGGTGCTATACAAAGAAAACCTGGGGACAGGAACTCCGATCCCCGTCACTCCTGAGATGCAGAGAGTCAAACACAATCAAGAGAACCTTAGCTCGGTATTTTGGAAAGAAGCGGGGGAAAGATGCCATTTAACTTCAGAAGCAAACTCATCATTAAACCCTCTTCCTTTCCTTTGCTTCTAATGCATCTTTGTAAAAGGATTTTTTTCTCATTTTTATGTTTTGACTTTTTTACTTCACCTGATACTTTTAAACATTTTTTTTTACAAAAAGAAATAAATATTCTAGTTTTGTGGATAACAAAACTAAGTTCTAACCATCTCAAATCCCCGCAATTGCTTAGGAGGTATCATGCTCACAAAGATGAGAAAAACAAAACAAAACAGTGTGAATGACTCTAACAGCTTTTCCTAGCTAGCAGTTTAGGTCCTTGCTTCTGTGTCACATGGCTTTCCCAGCCCAGTAAAAGCTTCCTTAAATAGCACATGGCAACTTGTCAGCATATAACTCCTAGCTCCTGTGTTATTTTGTACCAAAGAAGTTGACCTTACCTTTAAATGAAATGTCACTTACCATTGTTTTCTCTGATACTTTCTCATCATACAGGTGCTATACAAAGAAAACATGGGCAAGGGAACCCCTTTACCCATCACTCCAGAGATGGAGAGAGTCAAACACAATCAAGAAAATATTAGCTCGGTACTCTGACAAGAAAAAAAAAATAACTTCTTAATGATTTTAAAACTACTTCAATGACTTAAAATAATTCCTATTAATCCTATTTTTAAAAGGCACCTTAAATCTTATCCATTACTTGACTACACACATCCTTCATTCCTAACCTTAACTTCATAACAAAATTGCTTTATTCCATTTAAAATTCTAATATTGAGGTAACAGATTTTCCTACAAAATATTTTCTGCTCATCTCTCCCTGAACTTACTCTCTGCTATACCCACGGATCTCTTTGTGTTTCTGAAAAGCTTGAGGGGACCTTGATGAGTGGACTAAGAGGTATAATGGGACTCTCTGTTAGACATTGAAGCCTTTGATAGTTTGGGGTTCACCCCACCATATTTGAATCTTTTGTGGTGCATAGGATCAGTGTGCAGGGCCTTACACAGACTAAGATGGGCTCTTACACTGAGCTATGTTCCCAGCCCTTCTATGACAGACATGGGCAAAGAGACCCTGGGAAAGTAGCTCCTATTATCTTCCATAGATAACAATGTAAATGCAATCCAGTGTTGTTTTCACAGTTGAGTAACTTGCTTAAAAAGAAAGTGTCACCAAAAAGGCTTTGTGACTAGTGACCTCCATGTTGATTTTGTTATCTTTATTCTGATCTTTAGTGCTAACTCTAACGATCTATTTCCTTCAAGCTTGTGCTCTCTGGTAGCAATCTGTCAATGACTGTGGGATAAGGTTTGTGGGGACATTAGCTTTCAGTAGAGAAGTTATTGTTCAGCATTTACACCACCTGAAAGTTTCTCCATCAGAACCATCTGAACGCTGATTGCACCAGGTTTCCAGGTCTGGCCCATGCTCCCTTTGTTTTGTCAGTATAGAGCTGAGACCAGGCAGTTCTAATAAGTTCTCAGCTGACACAGTTAGTCAAGGACTTGGAGAATTGCTAGAAGAGAACCCCTTCATAGTGCTGTCTCCCACATCTTCCAGGTCACCTAGAAAGACACCAGGGAAGACATTGAGGTTGAGGCTTTATCGGGACATGTGTCTGTTGCTTTTCCACGCTGGTAGTGTAATTATTGAAGACATTTCTCATGGCTGATCCATGTGAAATATTTAGTGAATAGAATAAGCAGAAAACAAAGATAGAAGAATAAGAGAAACACTTTCCTGGGGTCTACAATTTTACTGAGTGAGAGCTTGTGCTTCAGAAACACCCATTAAACAGCTGTTGTACTGGGGCAACTTCAACTTCCATGACACAAGCCATAGTGGTAACTCCCAACTAGATGGTGTATCGGGGCACTGACAGTCACATACTGGAGGCAAAATGATGGCAGGGCTGTGTGCTTTCTGTAACATCACAGTTCTCACTTGGAATCTGCAAGTCTCAGGGCAAGGTAGTGTCATAGAAACGTGTGTCTTGCTCTAACTGCAGTCAACTTCTCCTTTGAAAACATAGACTGCTACCTAACCTCAGTGCTTAAATGATTTGGTGCCCAGAGCCTCATCAAAAGTTAATGTATTGTTCCATTTCTTCTTTTGGTAATTGTAACTCTTTTGTTGTTGTTGTGTCTCCTTTTGGACTTTTTGGATCCACTGGACTCCTTTAGGTTTTGTACAAAGAAAGTGTGGGGAAAGCCACCCCAACCCCTGTCACTCCAGAGATGCAGAGAGTCAAACGCAATCAAGAAAACATTAGCTCGGTATTGTCTTGAGAAATGAAAGTGCTTCTAATTTTACAAAGTAACCCTTGCAGTTTGGCCTGCTCTTAATCCTCTCCAAGGTTAAAATAAATAAATAAATAAATACCAGTTACGCTTAATCTCCCTTAAATATCACACACATTTATCATTGCCATTAACTATTTTTGCTTTTTTCTTGAGAGCAATTCTCACTAATAGCAACAGGTTACACCTAATGTTTCCCTTCCCTTACCCACTGTATTTATATTTAATAGTGAATATTGCTTCTTAGAGAGTGACTTTTAGGTACAACTTTGTTTCTCACAGGTGCTATACAAAGAGAATATGGGGAAAGCAACCCCCACACCCTTTACTCCTGAGATGGAAAGAGTCAAACGCAATCAAGAAAACTTTAGCTCGGTATTTAAGAGGAAACTTAAACCATTAAAATTCTAACAAGCCTGACCATCATGGCTATACCACTAATTCTTAGTGTTTCCATGACTTGATCCCTTTTAAAATTCTTCCTTGGCCACTTAAAAACAACCCAACCTTGCTAGTTCACATCAAGTTCAAGCCTTTATCTCTCGCTTTCTACTGTAACATTTTAATGGCTTTCTCCTCCTGGGGTGTTTCTTATACTGTGTGACACAATTGAGCCATAACAACAGCTAAACAATGACTTTTCAAAACTTTTTTCTTTTGCTTTCTGATGTCAGGATACTCTCTTGGCTCCTCTAGGTATTGTACAAAGAGAATATGAGAAAAGCAACTCCAACACCTGTTACTCCAGAGATGGAGAGAGCTAAGCGCAACCAAGAAAACATTAGCTCGGTATTTCCCACTAACTAGAGCAGTGGAACAACTTGGAATTAACATTTTAACATCATGAAAACACGCCTTTGGTTTTCAACTGAAAAATGATACTAAACTTTAAAACAACAGATAATGCAACATCTTGGAAAATGTTTTAACATCATAAAAATGTGCAGTTCTTTCACTGAAAATTTATACTAAAATTAACACAGCCATGCTTTTCCATTCCAAATGGTCATACTAAACTTAACGATAATTGCCTATGGTTTCCTCCTCTTACACTAGACTCTTAAGGTAGATTTTCATAACCAGCTGTAACAAATTGACCCCTAACATCTTCTACTCCAGTTGTTATTTCTAAGGTACTTTATTAAATGGGTTATACCCAGAAATTACTATCTTCACTTTGATATTCTTGTGTTTTGTGTCTGGAAGACTCTGATTTTGGTTTGGGCATCTTGGTTTGTGTAGTCTGGGCATTACCTAATGGTTACATGCTTCAAAAGCCAGGTCTTTCAAATTCCTTTCAGTATCAGATTTTAATGCAAAGTGCCATCAAATATTCTGGCACTGGCATTGCAATTCCTAGTAAATTTGAGAGGCCACTTTCTTCCTCTTTTTCAGACTTATACTGTGCCCCTTCTCCTTTGAAAAAAATATTTTCATTTTCAAAGTCAAAACAAGTCTTGTGTCTTCTGATGCAAGCCTTGCCTGTCCTTGTTCTGATCTGATACACTTCTGGTCCAGTATCTGGCCACCATCTATTGACTCAAACTTCCCTCACCAGTTTCTTCTTTGAGTTTAAGAATTAGAAGAATGCCATGCCACGTGCTCATGCATGGTCTCTCCTCCATAGGTTCTTTATTCTGATAGCTTCCGGAAACAAATACAAGGCAAAGCTGCCTATGTGCTAGATACACCAGAGATGAGACGAGTGAGAGAAACCCAACGGCACATCTCAACAGTAAGTCTGAAATTATTCTTTAAATACATGTTTATTTATAGGTATGTGCCTGCCTGTCTGTATGTTTACTATGTGTGTGCAATGCCTGCAGAGGCCACAAGAAGGATATTAGATCTCCTGGAACTGGAGTCACATGTTTGTGAACTGCCACATGTGTGTTGGGAACTGAAACCAGGTCCCCTACGGGAGCAACACATGCTCTTAACTGCTGAGCCATCTCTTCAGCCATAAGAATTCTTTGTGATTGGCTGGCCAGCCTGCTGGAATATGTTCAAGAAGAGATTCATCATGCTATCATATTTTCATAAAGTGAATTTATATTTCAGGTGAAATATCATGAAGACTTTGAGAAACACAAGGGCTGTTTCACACCAGTGGTGACAGATCCTATCACTGAACGAGTAAAGAAAAACACACAGGACTTCAGTGACATCAACTACCGAGGTATTCAAAGAAAAGTGGTAGAAATGGAGCAAAAACGGAATGACCAGGATCAAGATACCATTACAGGTAATTGACAACAAAGTGACAGTTACAGCAAATGGAAGACAAAGGACACAAACCTATGAAAGAAAGCCCCTTTAGCCAGTTTTTAAAGCTGAGATCTCAGAGGCATCTTTTGCCATCTTTGTTCCAAGACCAGAACGTAAGCTAAATAGGACAGCCCAGCCCTCCTGCAGTTGCCAGCACTCCTGCTTGGTTCTCAAATTACAAATGTGAGAACATTTTTGTTTCTGACTGCTGGCTTTCCTTTCAGGTCTGCGTGTCTGGCGTACTAACCCTGGTTCAGTTTTTGACTATGATCCCGCAGAAGACAACATTCAATCCAGAAGTTTACACATGATTAATGGTATGCACGCTCCCAGAGATTCACAACATAAACATCACCATCTAGTGGTCTTAACTGCTGGTCTTAACATGCTCTTAACTGCTGAGCCATCTCTTCAGCCATAAGAATTCTTTGTGATTGCTGGCCAGCCTGCTGGAATATGTTCAAGAAGAGATTCATCATGCTATCATATTTTCATAAAGTGAATTTATATATAGAGTCAATGAGTGTTCCTTCCCTCTAGGGTTTTCATCTTCTGATCTTGCCCACTGAGTGTCGGGTCAAGATTCTAACAAACTATTTCACTTCATGTTTCCTTCAGATCCCATGATTATCATCTCTGTATTTTTCCTAAAGAGCAAAGTTAGTAAGTTAAAGGAAAGTTGATAATACGTAGACAAAGGGAAGAGAACATACATGTTCATCGGGAACAGTTTGAACTATTTGTGTTAGGGGGATATTCTCATATTCACTGTCTGCTCATATAGAAAATAAACCATTGGGCCAGACAGTGTTGTGTATTCTTTTAATCCCAGTAATCAGGAGGCAGAGGCAAGCAGATCTGAGTTTGAACCTAGCTTGTTCTGCACATTGAGTTCCAGGCCAGCCAGGGCTCCCTACTTTTTTGCTGTTTTTTTTTTTTTCTTTTTTTTTTTTTAAGTAAAATATGTTATGCTGTAGTCTGTGGATAAAGAGAGACCAGTAGTGACTCTTGGTTCTACCCTGACATACGCAATTTTAAGGTTGTGCTTGCAATAGCAGGGAACACAGGAAAGACGCCTCCATCTATCTGAAAGTGAGGGAGGTCTTTCTGAAGAAACTGAAATGTGGATGTGACTGCCCTTTAGTCATTGAAGTGAGCCAGGAATAGGAATGTGGTGGTGGGAAAGCCCTGTAAAGACAGATACGAATCTGAAACCTCCTTCTGCCACTTAAGCTGCCTTTGGCCATTTAATCTCTCATCTGAAAAGAATTTGCATAGAAAAACCATAGAAAACCACTTAGAACTTCTATGTTCAACAAAAAAAAAAAAAAAAACTGCTGTAGAAACCTTAGCTCTCTGTTGCCTGTGTCCTAGTCCAAGCTCAACGCCGGAGCCGGGAGCAGTCGAGATCTGCCAGTGCACTGAGTATCAGTGGGGGTGAGGACAAGTCTGAGCACTCTGCAGACCAGCGCTTTTCCACATACAGTGATGGAGGTGCCTTCTTCTCTGCAACCTCAACAGGTACAAGTAGACTTTGCCAGATGGGTGTGGTCATGCACAACTGTCATGCCAGCATTTGAGAGGCTCTGGCTAGAGGATTGCACATATGAGGCCAGCCTGTGCTATGAAGAGACTTTATTTTTGTTAGTGTCCTGTTTGTTTGAGACAATCAAGTGGGTGGTAATGGACTGAAGTTATGAGGTCAGATCACTGACTATTGCTAGGCAGTGTTTTAAATCTAAAAGTCAATTACTTATCTGAGAAAAGACTAGAACTATGGAATTACATGTCTAACTTTCATAATTTTACTAGCTCTTCTCTTCACAGGAGTCATTAATTAGAGAAAAACACTGCTTGGTCAGTAACAGCTGAGCTGTCTACCACATGCCTTTATAGAGGCTCGCATTTTCTTCTTTGCAGGTTACAAACATGTGAAAACCACTGAGCTCCCACAGCAGCGGTCATCTTCAGTTGCCACCCAGCAAACAACACTGTCTTCTATCCCATCCCACCCATCTACTGCTGGAGTAAGTAGAGTAACAGACACAAATTACTAGATTAGTGTTATTTTTTGTTTTCTTTTTTCTTTAATTCTGATTATAACATGTATAAATATATAAACACACCCTGCTGGGTCCATAAAGTGCTGCTCATATATGTATTTAGGGCTGACCACTTGTTATTAGATAACAAATTATGGGGCTTTCTTGACTGATTCTCCTCTCTTGTTAACTGCCTATAGCTCTTCATTTAGGAGTATGGCCTTGTAAGATTTCTCCCAGTTGTCTTATTTGAGCAGCCATATTGCTGAAGTTTCATGGGTGCAGCTTCCCTCTCCTGTATATTGTACTCAGGTACAATCCTGCAGTGGGCATTCTAGTCCTTTGGCTTCTTCAATGGGGGATAAGAGGTAAACTCATCTGCAGGTATAAGGATAAGTATTTAGAATGCAATTAAGAGATTACACTGGTCTAAGAAAGTGGCAGTAATAGATTCTCTGGTTCCATTGGGTAGTGGGCTAAGTGTATAGTACCAGGCATAATTACTCTCTACTGAACAGGTCTTAAGTCCAGTTAGACAGCTGTTAGTTATGTCCAAGATATAAGTGTCATTATTGCCTTTTAGGATGATCTTGCTGTGTTGGTCATTGTTGTAGTTCATAAACATCATAGCTGGATAGGTCTGTTGATTTTCTCCCTTGGCAGCTTGCATAGCACCTTCAGCTACTATGAGAGCTAGTCCTCAGGGAGGAGACTTTGAGGTCAGATCCAGCTGGATTTCCGCAAAGTCCTGTATCTGAAGTGGGTGGTGTCTTCAGCAATAGGGACTTACTTACAAATTATGAGGAGCAACCAAGGGCAATAAGAATAGCCTATATGGTTTTGGGGGTCTCTTGGACTCCTCTACCAGCAACTCCAAAGGAGGTTTTCATACCTAGTACTGGAGTTCTTGTTCGTCTATGGCTCTTGGGGGAAGCATTACCACTTCACTGATATCACTTCATTAAAGAAATTTAATATAATATTTATACATTTTATGGAATTTCGGGTAAACATAAAATGATTCCCTATGGTTTTCTTAATCCCTCTTCCCCAGTCACAGAACCTACATCCCGCTGTTCCCCTCTCTAGGGCCCCTTCTCTCCACTTTCCTGCTTTCTGCAGTTACTCCCAGGTACACACACACACAAGGAACTAGATCCACAAATAAAAGAGAACATGTGACATTTATCTTTCTGGGTTACCTTACTCAGTCTATCCACTTACCTGAATATTTCACGATTTTTCTTAGATGAATGGTATTCCATTGTGTATATGTACATTTTTATTATCCACTCATCGGCTGAAGTACACTTACGAATTTGTAGTTCCTGGCTGTTGTTGAGGAGAGCAGAAATGAACATGGATGAGCAAGCATCTGCACAGTAGGATCATCACACACTTTGGGCATATGCCAAGGAGTGGTGTAGGTGGCTCAGAGGGTAGACCCATTTTTGTATCTATTTTGAGGATTCTCCACACTGATTTTCAGAGTAGCTGTGTGTTCTGGGTATTAAACTTCTATGAAATGTGTAGCTAGCTAAGATTCTCTCCCACTCTATGGGCTTGGACATTTCATTTGCTTCACAGAAACTTCTCAGTTTTATGAGGTCCCACTTGTCCATTATTGGCCTTTATTCCTGGGGAAAGGGGTCTTATTTAGAAAGTCTTTTCCTTTCTATATCTTAAAGAGTAAGTAGTACGGCCTACTTTTCATTCTAGCAGTTTCAACATTCGTGTTTCATATTGAGGTCTTTAATCCATTTGAAGTTCACTTTGGTTCAGAGTGATAGGTTTAATTCAGTCTTCTACATGTGGACTTTGAGCTTTCCCAGCCCCATGTGTTGAAAATATTTTTGTTTTCTCCAATGTGTGTGTTTTGGTTCTTGGTTCAAACATCAGATGGCTCAAGTTATGTGAACTTATGGTTTGATACTGTTCTGTTTCATTCAGTTACATGTCTATTTTTACTCCAGTACCATACTATTTTTATCACTCTAGCTCTGTAATAGATCTTGAAGCCTGATGGTAATCCCTCTAAACTGACTTTTTGCTCAGGATTGCTTTGGCTAGTGTGACTAGGACTGCATTAAAGCTGTAAACAGCCTTTGGTAGGACAACCATTTTCAGTATTAATCCTACCAATCATGAGCATGGGAGGTCTTTCCATTTTCTAGTGTCTTCTCAGTCTTTCTTTAATGATTCAAGTTTTCATAGTAGAGGTTTTTCACCTCCTTGGTTAGATTAATTCCAAGATAATTTTTTGAGGCTATTGTAAATAGGAATGTTTCTATTATCTCTTGCTTGCTGCTGTTGGCTATGGAGTTTTCTAAATTGATTGTGTATCCTGGCACTTTACTGAAAGTGTTTACTTATGGAAGTTTTCTGGTAGAAATCTTGGAATCTATATATCATATCTGCAAATAAACATTGACCCCTTTTCCAACTTGCATCCCTTTAATTTCCTTCTCAACTGTAGCTAGTGCTTCAGACTAGCTGTAGGTTTGCCATCTATAACCTTTGAGATATATTCCCTTTGGTCACACTCCTTAAAACTTTTATCATGAAGACACATTGGATTTTGTCACACACACACAAAAAACCTTTCTGTATCTATTAAAATTAGCATGTATTTTTGTCTTAAAGTCCATTTATTGACTTACATATATTGGATCATCCCTGCATCTCTGAGATAAAGTCAACTTGGTCATAGTCATCTTCTTGATATGGACCTGTACTCAACTTGATGGTATTGCATTAAAGATGTCTGTGTCCATACTCTATTGGCCTGTATTTTGTTTTACATTGTTGTTTTATCTTTACGTAGTTTCGGTATCAGAGTGATATTGGTTTCATAGAATTTGGAAATGCCCTTCTCTTTCAAATATGTGTGTGTATATATTCACTACTGAGTTTGTCTAATTACTAGAGGGTTGTTTTTAAGCTTCATTACATTGTGACCAGAACAAATGAAGTTATTTCAATTGTTCTGAACTTGGTTTAAGATTTGATTTGTCTTAGGATGTGATCTGTTTTAGAGCTGATGGGTAGAATGTATATTTTTAATACCAGTTGGAATATTCTGTTATCAGGCCTATTTGATGTATAAAGCCATTCAATTCAGACTTTTCTGTTTGTTTTTATCCAGATAGCCTGTCTCTTGGTGAAAGTAGTGAAATCACCTACTCTGAGTTGAGAGTTAATCTTGCCTTTAATTTCAGAAGTACACTTTTTATGAAACTGGGTGTGGCAGAGTTTAGAAATGTACTATCGTCTGGGTTAATTATTCCCTTGATTAGAATGAAAATTGAAGTCTATTTTGCCAGGTATTAGGATAGCTACACCTGCTTGTTTTCTAGTCTCATTTGCTTGAAGTACTCTTTTCCATCATTTTACTTTAAGGAGGTGTACCTAGTTTTTAAAGTTGAGTTTCTTGTAGACAGCAGGAATATGTATTTTGTCTCAATCCTTGCCACTAACCCATTTCTCTTGGTTAGAGAATTGAAGCAATTAATATCAACTTTGCTGGGTGGAGTTGCTTGCTGTCTGTCATCTTGGTCCTTGTTGTGCATTTTAGTAATTAAAGTTTCATGTGTTTTCTTCCTGTAGCCTCTCACCTATGCTTATTCTTCAGTACAAAATATTGCTTCTGGTATTCTCTGTAAGGCCGGACTGATGAGTCCATAGGAGGTCAATGAGCAGTCTCAGGCTATAAACATCCAGGAGGAGGTTTTTGTTTTATATACAATCTGATCAGCTGTCCATAAACATCGGTAGGGCACCTGAAGAAAGTTTTGCTATCAGTCTCAGCCTAGCCCAAATGACCATGCCATGTCACTCGGGACTTGTCTAGTGGGCTTCCTCTGCTCCCTCAGAGTTGCTTTTCTTTATTTCACTTTAAAAAAGATTTATTTTTATATGTATGAGTGCTTTTCCTGTACTTATTTATGTGCATCACATGAGTGTGGAGGTCAGAAAAAGGCCACTGGATGCCCTGGAACTGGAGATACAGACAGTTGAGACTGGGAACTGAACCCAGATCCTCCAAAAGAGCAGGATATTCTCTTAAGGACTGAGCCCTCTCCAGTTTAGGTAGCTTAAGAGTGTGGATAAGAGGGAAACATCTTGCCTGGAGGTGGTGGTGTGCACCTTTCATCCCAGTACACAGGAGGTAGAGACAGGTGCTTCACTGAGCATTTGAGGCCAGCCTGGTCTACAAAGCGAGTTCCGGGACAGCTAGGACTGTTAAAAACAAAAAAAAGTGAAACATTTTTTGTTTTGTTGTTGGTTCTTGTTTGGTGATAGCTGCACACTGTCTTTTGTAGTTAAATTTATCCAAAAAGTCATATGCTCTTACCAATATATGCTATTTTCCTTGCTTTCATTGTCGTGAATAGAAAATCTTCCGTGCCATGTACGACTATATGGCTGCAGATGCAGATGAAGTGTCCTTCAAAGATGGAGATGCTATAGTGAATGCTCAGGCGATTGATGAAGGCTGGATGTATGGCACTGTGCAGAGGACCGGCAGGACGGGCATGCTCCCAGCCAACTACGTGGAAGCTGTTTAGGCACTTCAAGATCTCCATCAGTGTCTGCATCTCTGCGGGCAACATTTCAGTGGAGACTTCAGTGTACCCATGCTCTCAAGCTGCCTAATCATTTCACCTGCATCAGTACCATTTAATGTATTACCAACTCGTCTATAGAAACCTGAGTTATTCTCCATGAAAACAAACACTAATTCATCTGTTCAGTTCTTAAAGTAGACTTACAGATTCATTCTTTCTAGATTTACACATGAAACTAAAGACAGTAAACATGCAAAGGCTCGTTTTGAAAATTATCACTATCTTTCCTTTTTAAAATAAGTTGAAATTCACAGTACAATTTTGAAAAGCTCCAGTAGTGCTATGTAACCGAACCAGTTTTTCCCAATTATAAAAATGTTTTAACATTATTCTGGACATGCCAAACAGTAAAAGAAAAACGGAAGAGTGAACCATCTTTCTCTTGTTTACTAAGTGCTAATGCCTGTGTTTCTGTAAGTTATAAAGATGACAGTCAACATAACTGTCAAGAAACTGGAAACTAATAAAATCTGTAGTTCTGCAACAAACTGCTCATGGGCTAAAGTTTAGTAAAGTCCAAGTTCAAAAGTTACCTATATTTGGGGCTGAAACAGTGGATTGGTGGTTAAGAAGCACTGTCTGAGCTGGGCGTTGGTGGCACATGCCTTTAATACCAGCACTTGGGAGGCAGAGCCAGGCAGGTCTCTGAGTTTGAGGCCACCTGGTCTACAGTGCAAGTTCCAGGACAGCCAGGGATACACAGAGAAACCCTTTTGGGGGCGGGGGGGGGGGGCGGCACAAACAAACAAGGAAGCACTGGCTGCTCTTCCAACCTTTGTTTAATTACAAGCATCCATGTGGCAGCTCAAAACCATTTGTAGCTGGAACACCAGGGATAGCATGAACATGGTGCAGACATATACACAGGCAAAACACCTATGCATATGAACAATAAAACCCAAAGTCCCCCCCCAAATTATGTTACCTAAGTTTTTAATGTACTGATAAAAATGAAGAGTAGATCTCAAAATGATCCATTTTTATGTATATAGTGAATTTTATTTCTTAATTATTCTAGCTAACTTATGTCTCCTGACTAGAGAGTTGAGGCTATTAATACCAACTTTTGGTGTTGGTACTAATCCATACTTATTTCAGCAAGCTTCCCTTAAGAGCTTTTAAGAGACCTGTGGGATACAATGTTAGCTTGAGGGATTCCTGACTCCTGAATACAGTGGGGTGACAATGTACACAAAAACTTGTGTGAAGGGACAAGAGGAAGGAAGACAACCAGTAATGAATGTCTGAGCATTTGTTTACAAACCATCCTCCGAGAGGATCCAAAGACTGTCCCCATAACATGACAGCTACAGTAACACAGCTGTCTGGAGCAGGTTCTTTTACTTTTTGTTTGGGGCAGTGCTGGAGATCAAACCAAGGGTCTTGGTCATGCTAGGGAAGTGGCCCCTTTTCCCTCAAGTTTAACACACGCCTCTCTGAAACTCAAGAGGTTGAGTACTCTAGCAAAAACCACACACTTGTGAATGAGGGGAGAACCCCAGTATGCCAGGCACTGTACTAGATAATGGAAGTCATATGAATGAGAAAGTTGAGGTCCTCACAGTCCCAGGAAAAGGCATACTATACATGTTGATTTTCCATTACTGCACAAAAGTCCTAACGTAACTTAAATCAGGGTGGTTTCTCTGGACTCAACAGTTTTGTAGAGATTTCAGTCCGATTGGTCCAGTAAGGGAAGACAATGAATTCCAGTCTTGGTGACCATATAGCAGCCAAAATAAACAAAGACAATACATGAAAGAGTGGAAAAAGATTACCTGCAGCAGGCAAAGGGTTGCTTGGGAATCTTTGTCAAGCTATGTTCTCCCCTAACAAAAGGTTAAGGAATTTATTAGGGAGACTATCTTCGTTTGCTTTCTATTGCTATGATAAAACATTCTGACCAAAAGCAACTTGGGGAGTGGTATTTAGCTTATATTTCCATGTCACAGTCTATCTAAGGTCAGGGCAGAGATCATGAAAGAATGCTACTTAACAGATTCTCCTCACAGCTTACTCCCCTGCCAAGGAATGGCAACAACCATAGTGAGCTGGGTCCTCCCACATCAATAAATCAAGAAAATGTTCCCCCACACATACTTGCATACACACACACAAAATAACCAGGACAAAGGCCTATATTTATTCTTAAAAGGAGGCACTTAGAGGGGGTGTGTTGCCTCAGAGCTCCCAAATAAACACTCAAATGCTATATTAATTATAGCCACTTGGCTAAGGCTTATTGGCTAGCTCTGTCTTAATTACTAACCCATTTCTATTAATCTAATTATTTCCACATAGTCTTCTCTTACCAGAGAAAGGTCCAAGTACCTGTTACTCCTCTGGCATCCTACGACACTCTTTGCTTACACTTCCCAGAATCCTCCCCTTGTCTCCTAGGCCCACCTATCATCCTGCCTCATTGGCCACAGTGCTTTATTCATCAATAAGAGAAACATGTACAGATGACATCCCCATCAGGTGTACATTCCTGTGCATGCCCAGTTTGCACATTAAAGTTTTGGCTCAAACCAAGAGTATACTTTTACAAAGGTGCATCAGCACAGAAATCTACCCCTTTGGCTATCCTGCTTAGTCACTACAAGTCTCATCCCCTTTTGGCAAAGCAGAACTATCATGATAGGAGTGTATGACAAAAGACAAGAGTTGGAAATAGAAAAGACCAGGGTACCACAGTCCTTTATGAACATGGCCCCCCAAAGCCCTAAATCTCCAGCCCCATTGCCTACCAATATCACCACAGAGACCAAGCTTCAAACCTCTCTAAGCCTTGGGAAACATTCCAGGCCCAAACCCTAGCAATTCCTAAATTTTCCAATGATTCTCTCCCACCCAGATCTCCAAGCTTCATCTTCACTCAGTGAAAATCCAAGTTAAAGCATCAATCCCATTTTGCAGTATTATCATGCATGGGCCAGAAAGCCATGGCAATCAACTGAGCAAAACACAGCAATAGATGGATCTATGGGAATGGTAACTGAGCTGCTGACATTCCCAAGTAGAAGGAAGGGAAAAGTCTTCCCTTCCCTGGAACTACCAAACCCTCAAGTGATTTGGAAGAGTATTCAGGAAGTGGAACGTTAATTGAAAGCAAGCTTCTTAAATGTATTTTCTATGAGGTTGTCACATGATGGGTGATACTCTGCAGTGATACGGCTCCTTTTAGCCCCACCCCCAACTCCTGTAACCCCTCACTAGTGCTCTAATAAACTCATCGGCTCACTTATACTTGGGTAGAATTGTATTCTAGGTCCCATTTGGGGTGAACAGATGTTGGGAAAATTAGTTAATGCATATGCAGTTATCATTAACTTCTGACAATGCCTAAAACATCTGCTGCATATTCGGTACAATGAGCTGAGCTAGTTTTTTATAACTTCCTACTCACGATTTACCATGGGTAACAGTTGCTAATATGGAGAAATTTCATTTTTCTTAAAATTTTTCAACAATTAAGCACATATGTTGAAAAACATTTAGTCTTGCTGGTTTGCTTTCCAACCAACCAGTACACTCAACTCCAAGTAAATCTAGCTAGTGTCATTTCACTATGAATCCCACAAAGGATTCTTAACATTAGCCCAAGCTAGCAATCAACTTTCATCCCCACCTTGTCCCATCCCTCCCCACCATCAGCTTCCGCTATCTTTACCAGTGTTACTGGGATCCTGTGGATCTCCAGTACCACAAGCAAGACTACCAGGTTGCAGAGAGCCTCAAAACCAGCTATGTATTCTTTTATTTATTTTGTTTGTTCGTTTGGTTTTTTGAGACAGGGTTTCTCTGTATAACTTTTAGAGCCTATCCTGGCACTCTCTCTGTAGACCAGGCTGGCCTCAGACTCACAGAGATCTGCCTGTCTCTGGCTCCCAAGTGCTGGGATTAAAGGCGTGCGCCACCAACACCCGGCCTTCATTCCATCTTCTAATGGTAATAAAAGGGAGAAAATTATGAGAGCTACCACTCATGCCCAAATTGGGTTTGGGTTGTATCATGTCCTACCCTGCCCCATTCACCTTTAGGTAAGATTACCCAAATAGGCCTGCTGTCCTTTTAAGGGAAGTAAATTTGGACAAAAGGGCACATGGAGACCTGTGAAGATAAAGACAAAGATCTGAGAAATGCTTATGAAAGATAAAAATGCCCTCATCTTCAGGATGTGACCAGCAAACAGGCACATAACTTTGTCCTCGGTCCTTGAAAGCACATTACCTGATACTTGAAACAGAGTCCAAGCAGAGTTGCTGGGATGTTGTCCAAGTTTGCTTTCTCCTGTCCTAACTGCCATGACAACAGCAACTTGGGGAAGCCAAGGCATGAACTCAAGGCAGGAGGCAAAAACTAAATAGGCCACAGTGGAACACTGCTGGCTGGCTTGGCTTGCTCCTTGTTCAGCCTGATTTTTTTTCTTTTTTGGTTTTTCAAGACAGGGTTTCTCTGTGTAGCTTTAGAGCCTGTCCTAGAACTCCGGATGTACACCAGGCCTCCAGCTCACAGATCCACCCGCCTCTGCCTCCGAGAGTGCTGGGATTAAAGGTGTATGCCATCACCTCCTGGCTGAGCCTGATTTCGTAATACACCCCAGGAGCACCCCAGGGACGGCACTGGCCCCAGTGGACTGGGTCCTCCTCTACCAATCATAAATCAAGAAAATGCCTCTCGGACTTGCCTGTAGGCCAATCGCACAGAGGAACTTGCAGTTGAGGGTACCCTCTTTTGAAATGACTCATTTTTGTCAAACTACCAAAGATTAACAAGGACCCTTGCTAATCTGGCGTACAAACACATCACTGTTTAGTCATAACCCTTCCTTGTCTATCACCCAAATATCATATTGATATTACAATATAAAACACAGTGTAACTTTAGTCTTTAAATATTTCAAAACTTCAGTAAAAGTCTAAGCTATCTTTAAAAAGCCAAAACCTCCTAAACATAGGTGTCTTATGGAGGGGGGATAAATACTTACTCAGCCAGGTGGTGGTGGCGCACGCCTTTAATCCCAGCACTTGGGAGGCAAAGGCAGGAGGATCTCTGTGAGTTCGAGTCTAGCCTGGAATACAGAGCGAGTTACTGAACAGCCAGGGCTGCACAGTGGAACCATTTCAAAAGAAGGAAGAACCAGTGCACAGTTCCAATCAAGGCAAAACCAAAATCTTGAACACTGTATTTTAAAAAGCTCTGTGTCCAGTGTCTGAGACTCACCATCCTCTGGTTCCAAAGGGCTTGGAAGTTCCACTTCTCCAGTTCTGCCATCTGCAGTACAAGCAGTTAATTTGGCTTATAGTTTCAGGCTGGCTCCACTCCACACCTGCCAGTCCTGAACTCTATACAACTGAGGCTGCACCTTCACTGATGATCTCTCCTAGCCTCAGCTTCTAACCTCTTCAGTCTTGGGGTGTCACTGAAACTGAGGCTGCACCTTCACAAATTGCTTCCTGGCCTCACAGTAAAGATTCCAGCCCTGCTACATGGTACCAAGCCTCAGCTTCTATGACCTCTTCAAGTCTTGTAGCTTTCATGCCACAAAAACTAGTACCCTGTGGGAGACTTCCACATTACTAAGCACCAGCTTGAGATGCCTCTTTGGCACCCTCAGGATCACAGCTTCTGGGTGCTGAACCTGTGGGAATACTTCCCAGATTTCACCTCAATGATGCTGGTCTTTTCTTAATCAACTAATTTCTCAACCCCAGCTAACCAGCTATCTCTGTAAAATCAAGGGTTCGTGTCAGTGGTACTGGACTCTAATTAAACACAGCTCATTCTTCAGTTCTAGCTAACCAGAAACCAGATTAATTTTAAAAACTGCTCAAATGAGTAGTAATTTGAGGGACTCAAACTTCCCTCTGAAACTTCACAAACAAGGCTTCAATCATTTGCATTTCTATAAGCATCCCTAAGTGCTCACAAAACAGCTTTGAAAAATTCCAACAGTTCCAATCCTTCCTATGGGGAAACATGTCCAGGTCTGTCACAGAAATACCCAAGCTTCTGCTACCAATTTCTGTACTAGTCAGGTTTCTTATTGTTGTGATAAAACATATGATCACAAGCAACTAGGGAGGAAAAGGATTTGGCTTACCTACAATGGTGGTTTGAGTAAGAAGTTCCCCATAGCTTTGGCATTTGAATGCTCTGGTGTTCTGATTGGAGGTATGTCACCGGAGGCATGCTTAAGGTTTTAAAGGAATCCCTCCATTCCCAGTGCATTCTGCTATGTATGGATATTGAGTCCTCAGCAGATGCTCTAGTCTGGTTGCCGTCATGTCCCCCACCATGATGATGATGGACACCAATCCCTCTACAACCGTAAATTCCACTTAAGCCTCTTTGAGTTTCCTTGGTTAGATTTTATCAGTAGGAAAGTAACTGATTCGTACTCCCTGATCACAGTCCATCTCTAAGAAAAACAAGGAACTCAGAGAACTTAGAAACAGGAATCTATGATGGGGAATGTTCTTCTGTATATATGTTTCTTATTGGTTGATGAATAAAACAGATTGGCCAGCCAGGATGACTGGTAGGACTAGAATATGAGAGGGTTCTAGGAAGTGTCAGCAGAGAAGAGTCATCATGAGATCCTAGGAAGTGATGTAGAAAGGCAGAAACTGCCACTAGCTAACCATAGCGATCTGGAGGTCTGTACAGACAGGCAGTGATGTAGATGGGCAGAATAAGAAGGTTCAAACAGGAAACCACTCTAAGGACACGCTGTGCAGTAGCATGTAGCAGGCAAAGGAGTTACAAGTCTGGCATTCCAGGGTAAAGATAAGGGCCATGTGGAAATACATAGATTAGTAGTTAGGGCTAAATATTAAGACAGAGCTAGCTAATAACTCATAGCCAGCGGCCAACAGTTTCATATTAATATAGCATCTGTGTGTTCATTTCAGGGCTCCAGCAGGCTGGGAACAGGCTGGCGGTAAAGTTCACATTACAAATCCATAAGTAACTCTACTTACTGGCCTGCTCCTCATGATTTGATCTGTCTGCCTTTCATGTGACCAGGGACCACCTGCCCACGGGTGGCACCACCTACCTCAATGCTTAACCAAGAAAGTGCCCCACAGACTTTCTACAGGCCAAACTATGGGAGGTATTTTACCACTTTCCAAGTGCCCCTGGTTTGTGTCAAGTCAACCAAGACTAACTGGCACATAAAAATGCAGTATCGTACAAACTTTCTCTCATTATTTAATAAAGTCTATGGGACCCCTAAAAAAAGAATAAACCAGAAACTTTATAAAGCAACCCTGAGAAGTGGGGGGGGGGGGAGAGATACTGTTTGTTGACAAGCCCTAATGCTCGTAAACACAGATATTTGGACCATATTAATTTAATCCTTATATCCTTCAGGTCTCAAAACCAAAGATATCAAAATCAAGAAACAAAAGCAAACACTAGAAATTAGTTTTCATACTTTTATTTTAAATAAAAGTGCATTTTAATAACCAGTCTCAAATGAAAACTTACTACAGCCAACTCTCAACTACTCATGAGAAGTTGTACTATGAAGCCAAGACTCAAAAGCACTTAGTGCCTGACACAGTAAACAGGACTGCCTGCTGCTTCCAAGACTGTTAACACAACCTAGTGTAGTAGTTATTGATGGGATTAACAGGTAATTTGCTAAATTTTAAGTTAAAATTAGAAAAACTAATCAAATATACTTTGAATGTACAACTAAACTTTCACGAAGGGCAGCAATTCTGTTAGGACTATCCACAGAAGGTGCTTAAAATAGACTGAAAACAACTGCTCACTCTCCACACAGAAAGCGAACCTCCATATTCCACATTATTTCGCAGGTATAATTTACTAGTGCCACATGTTTCTCCCTCAGACCAAAGTCCTCTGACATCACAACAAGCACATAACACATTTAATGGCTCAAGAAAAGTGTCCTGAAAAACTGGTTGCTTCATAGTAAAAGTGCATTGGAACAGCAGTAAAACATCCACAATCAGGGTTCTTATAAACAAAAATCAATCTACTACTGTCTAAACTGACCACATAGCTAACATGCACAAAATTGTCCTCTGTAACAAGGACTGACAAACTCTTAGAGGCAAATATTTGAGGACTACTATATAGGCCAGTCATCAAAATAGCAAAGCACCCAAACACAGCCTGACTGCCACACTAGAACTATTATGGATACTAAGATAGAATTTCCTATTTTTTTCATCAGCTTCAAAATTTTTTTTAAAAGTTCTTCCTAATGATTTAAAAACAAAGAACAGGAAGTGGGGCTGGAAAGATGACTCGGTGGCCAAGAGCACTGGCTCCTTTTCTAGAGGATCAAAGTTCCATTCCCAATACCCACATGGCAGCTCACAACCATCTGAACTCCAGCTCCAGAATATCTGACAGGCTCTCTTCTGGCCTCTGTAAATACTACCTGCACATGGTGCACAGACATAAATGAAGGCAAAACATCAAAACACACACACACAAAAAGAACCAAAAAAAAAGACCAAAAACACAAAAGCAGGAGTTAAGGCAGTTTGCTCTGTGCCATAATGATGAGATTATCATGCTGTACTATGGGTTCTATAAATTAACTTGTTTCTTCTTAGAAAATCCTTATTCTATAAGAAATAAAATATTTTAGATAATTTTTCTTTTCTTTTTTGGAGACATATTATTAACCAGTTTATTATTAGGCCCAGCAGAGTAGAGAGACTAAGAGAAGAGAAACAGAGTTAATGGCTGACCGCCATGGCCGGTCGCCATAGAGAGAAAGAAGAGAAGCAGAAGCAAACAGTGAGCGAAGAAGCAGCAGAGATACTTCTTAATCAACTATACACAAAAATAGTTTTAATGAATTATTTGTTTCATGACATTATATTGAACATCCTAGGTACATCTCTTTCATTATGAACCAAGGTTTCCTTTTGGCCATTTACTGATGGAAGTATAGGCAAAGTACTGAATGAATGTTGTATTAACATTTGTTGAAACAGGGTCTTTCATGACCTTGAACTCTTAGCTCCTCCAATCTCTACCTCCCAAGGCTAGAATTATCACAAGCCACCAAACTCCCTTGATTACATAATTTTAATTATCACTCATGTTAATTGTGGAAACCAACTCTGTACTATTTAATGAGAAAAGCATTCGGGAATCAATGGCTATATCACCAAATTTTGACTGAGTGTGGTGGTACACAGTTAACACCTACACTGAGAAGTCGGAGACAAGCAGATCTGAGTTGAGGCCAGCCTGGTTTATATAAGGAGTCAAGCCTATAACAAAACCCTGTCTCAAATGGTTTTTTGGTTGAGGCTACAGGGTTGCCCTGAATTTCAGGCCAGTCCTGGCAATGAAGTAAATTTCATACCAGCTGGAGCTGAAATAAGATTGTCTCAAAAACAAATTCACCTCTCCTGTCATCTTCTCTCCACTGCATCACTTCCTGTGCACTAATAAGCATATATTTAATGTTAAAAAGTTGGTTTGATACTCAATTACAAACCACCAAAGACAACATTTCTTCTGCTACAATTGTGGCTAAGTTACCTAGGAGAGGTTGCTCTTTTTGACATTAGCAGTTTAAAACGCTGCCTGAATTTTCAAGTCACATAAAGGGTCATTATTTTATACTAGTGGTACTTTTTCAGGAACGTGAATGTCTACAACATAGGTCATATCTGCTTTTAATTAAGAAAAGACAGGGGAAAATGTAACAAAATTATAACATTTGCCATCAATTCCAAGAACTCATAACTTTTCTAAGAGTACTTTTACAAAATAACTACAGATCTTAAATTTGAAAGACACAGACTTTAATGGACACTTTCAAAGAGCAATATATAAAGCCAGGTACGTTAACAGACATAACCATTAACTGAGTCATCAGAAACCACAAAATCAATTAACATGCCTTTAATCAAAACATTTGGGAGGCTGAAGCAAGTGTTGTTGTGGATTTGAGACTAACTGGTCTGCAAAGTGAGTTCCAGTCCAGCTTGAACTAGTTACGGTAATGAACAAAGGCCACTACCCCCAGCCAAGTGTCAACCCAATGACAATCACCGTTCTACATTCTGCTGACTTTGCTAACAACAGGCTCTGAAATCAACCACAATAATGAAATGAAACCTGAGCCTTCTTAGTCAAAGCTGGAAGGAAGGCACTGCAGTAAGGGGCAGTACTATCAACCAGCATTTTATTAGTTTTTGCCTTGAGCCAAACAAAACCCTCCAATTAATATTTACAAAACATAACATTAGTTTATATATTTTAAGACCCTACTTTTCCCCAGTTTTATGGGTTTACAACAGATTATTATTCTGCAGACCAGGTTGGACTTAACACAAAGCAATCATCTGCCTACACCTCCCAAGTATTGAAATTACAGGCACAAGTCACTACCATGTTCAGTGTCCAATCATTAACATCTGACATTCCAATGACCCTTAAATATGTAAGTGGATTCCTGGCTACTTTCAAGAAAGAAAAAAAAGTCCAAAGGCAATGTCACTACAACTGTGCTTTTAATCTTTAGACTTAAATCCCATTTAACAACTGGATTCATCACCTACATTTGAATTCACAGTAAGACCCTGCAGTACTCAGCAGTAGCTTAACTTGCTGAAACAGAGCAACATCTTCAGTTATAAAGTCAGTTTGATCAAACTCCATGGTCAGACATGAAAAATACACTTTGCACACCACTAACTTCTTTTGAAAAAGATTAGGATGGCTCAGAGGTTATAGCACTTGCTGCCATTCAGACGACATGGGTTTGATTGCCAGCACCCACAGAGTAGCTCACATCTGCCTGTAACTCTGGTTTCTCTGGTGATGAGATGCCTTCTTCTGGCTGTCATGGGCACCAGGTATGTACATGGTATACATATAACATGCCAAGTGAAACACTTATGCACAGAAAATAAGGATGTTTTTAATTCTCTCTCTCTCTCTCTCTCTCTCTCTCTCTCTCTCTCTCTCTCTCTCTCTCTCTCTCTCTCTGTGGTGTGTGTGTGTGTACACATGCACACATGTGTGCACCATGTACATGTAGAGGTCAAAGGGGCAGGGGGGGTCTCTGCTGGAAAAAGGAGACCTTAAATTACAAAAGGCTTTACAATTGCAATGTGTTTCTAAAAAGAGGTTAAACTAAGTTTGAAAATAAGATTACCCACTGATTTTATTCAGAAAAACAGGCAAGATATATCCTTCGGGAAAACATAAAATACAGCCAGGCATGGTAGTAAACACCTGCAATCTCAGAACTGTGGAGGCACAGGTGGCAAGAGGATCATAGAAATTTGTAAGAGAAACTGTGGCCAGCCTACCTACCCAAGCCACAGACGCCCTGCCCGGTCCCCCCAGTCCAGCCTGCATGAGCATGCATGGCAGACACAGAGACTGCTGACTGAGAGACACCAATGAGGAAATGACAACACAGGAAAGACAGCTGCCTGAGCCAATAGGACCTTGGAAGGGTATAAAGGTAGGTCTAACTTCCTGCAGTTGCTACTCACTGATTCCCAGTGCCTGAGTTGTTGGTGCTGCCTCTTCTCACCCCCTGCCCCCCCCCCCCAAGGGGTGTACGAGCAAAGTAGCTTGCAAAAGAAGTTCAAGCCTAGCCTGGGATACACTGAGACTTTATCTCAAAAGCAAACAGATAAAACATATGTGAAGTCAGGCACTACTTAGTAAAATTACAGTTTAATTATATATCCTAATTTTTTAACTAGACAAAACATACATATAAAAAGGGCAGTCTCAAATTTCTTCCACGTTTAAGCTTTCAATGTGTGATTAAACCAGTTATCTCTATAGACATTTTATAGTACAATCTGCAATGAAAATATCCATGCTAACTCTCCATTAAGAAGAAACATAATGAGGCACATTTTCCAGTGGCTGGGATCCTCTTCCAAACCAAAAGAAAAAAAAGAAAAAAAAAGGTAGTGGCATGTAAAATTTCTGTTTCCAATAATTTTAATTACTCTGGACACTTTAGAAAATAAACTCATGTTTTAACTAAATACAAAACTATCTGTCGCTTTATTTGTAGATACAGACTCCTACAAATATCCACAGTAAGTCCATGAAGTACTTTTACTATCCATATGGATATTTTGATATTAAATATATACAAATGTTTCTATTAAACAAAACAATGATATCCACAAGAAGCTGCAGAAACTCATGCAAGGAAGGTTGAACTTTATAAATTAAAAAAAGTCTTCTATACACAATGTACAAATAGTCATGCATCTAAAAGTGAACACTACACCTCTGAAAAGCACATTTTCACAGGCAAATGCTGCTGCACAAATATGTGTCAATGCCAAATGAATGGAATGTTAGTAAATTAAGTATTGTTATTTTACACCCAACAAATTGAAACTTGGCATTTCTCTCAAAGGTTTTCTACAGGTGTTATCTGAAAGAAATGCTCTCATTGTTTTGCATCTCAGTACAGGTGTTTCACCAGGCACAACAAATATAAATATTTTGAAAAAGTATAAACACCTTTATCAGTTCAATACATTGTAAATAAAACTTTTCTATCTTACTTAAAATATTTGTATTATGAGCTACACCAAAATATGCATGAGTTAAAGTATGAAAAAAAAAAAGTATGTATATCTTGTTAGCTTTCAAGTTTCAGTAACATTTAAATTTCTTAAAAAACTATGTGTACTGGCCAAGAAAATACAGTAGGGAATATCTTTACTAATGAACTTATAAAACTGACCTAATAATTCATTCTCTTTCAGGATTTGATATTTTTCGACTTTGTAAAGTTTCCTCTTTAAAATGTTGCAGGTTATTTCTAAAAGCCAAAAAAATAAAATCTGGTGATGAAAAAACTTTACATTTCTCTTGAAATACTAAGAATTTTCATGGGCTGGTGATCTCCAACGTGACTGTAGATTTCTTATTATTGAGTTTGCCATGGTACCAAGTTTCTCATGCATTTCAAAAAGCTGGCTTCCAGAGTAACTGTAGAGATCTTCTGAATCCAGTTGAAGAGCAAGAGCACTAATTTGTGTCATGAGATTTTTAGACAACGGGGTGTCTAAAGTCACAGGATCAATCAAATCTAGGAGAAAACAAAATACCACATTAAATCTATACCAGGTTTTTTTTTTTTTGGATTTTTTTTTAAATGATCTGTATCTCCAATCAAATTTAAAAGGAGAGAAAACAGGCTAAGGTACACTTGTTCAAGAAAACAAAATGCCAGAAAAATATACCACAGCTTGTTATTCTGTGTATGATGTAACTGAACAAAATTTCAACGTTCTTATTCTACACCTTGATGGACTAGAAAACTGAATCAATAATTAGAGAAAACCAAGTAGATACACATGAACTTAGCATGAAGGATCGGCCAATTTGGTTAATTAACAATTATATTCAAATTAAAACAAAATAATGGGCTGGAGAGATGTCTTGGAGATTAAAAGCCCATTCTTCCTGAGGAAGGAGATTCTTCCCAGCATCCACATGGCAAATCATAGCTGTTTCTAATTCTAGTTCCAGGGTCTCCAAAGCAAAGTGAAGCGTAAATACTGAAAACAGACATTTAAAACAAACAAACAAACAAAAAAAAAAAACCCTTTCTAATCTAAATGTGTAAAGAAAGTTAATTTTTTTTTTTTCAAGAAATGAACTATCATGCTTGGCTAACATACCTGAGGCAAGCCTTTCTTCATCAGATGAGAGGGGCTTGCTTTCTACTCCATTTACTGCCTTCTCAGAAATATCAAAAACTGGAATCTCTTCGAGTCCCCGAGATTTCATCTTGATTATACATTTATAACAGTAACAAAGAAAAATAACAAAACTTATTTTTAACAGTTTAGAATCAACTCTGTTTAAAAAGCCCACTACTATAACTACACAAAAATACTATCACAGCAGGCATGGTAGAGCAAATTCTGTAATCCCAGCATGCTGGAAACAAATGCAGGGGGATCTGTAAGTTAGAGGCCAGCCTGGTCTCTGTAATGAATTCCAGGCCAACCAGGGATACATAGTGAGCCTCAGCCAAAGTATTTCATAAAGGGCATAGAAACTTATATAATTTCTTAGAAAACATACTAACAGTAGTTGATAAAATTAATTATGCAAGTTCATAAATGTAGAAAAGGCAAGTCTTAGCAAAAATAACTATGGTTAAATAATCAGTGGTTATCTTTTATTTCCAAAGCTACAGAGCTCAACTGGTAGATCACTGCCCAGCAAGAACAAGGTCCTGGACAAGGATCAAAACCAGAATAAACTATCATAAGGTATTCCCAGGTTTGGTAGACACTGGCTACTATTTAAAAAGGTGTCATTCTATTCAATAGAACTCAAACAAGATAAAAACACGGCCATATAAAAACTTGGATATCAACAACTACAGAAGGAATTCACATGAAAACCAAAGGAGAAAAGCAACCCATCAGTTGAGGAATGGATAAAGAAAATGTGATATATCTATGGAATATTGTTCAGCCACAAAGAGTAAGATTTTGATATACCGTACTAATAAACCTAGAAACCTAAGTTTAAGCAAGGAAGTTAATAAACAACCAGAGTTAGTGGTGTTCTAATATTTAAAATTTCCAGAGTAGGTAACACTATATAGAAAAAGCATAAAGTAGTAGGTACCTAGGGATAGGGGATGGAAATGAAGCATGACAGATAATGAGGTGGTTTTTTTGTGAGGTTTTTTTTTTTTTTTTTTTTTTGGGGGGGGGGGTTCAGACAATGGGTTTCTCTGTGGCTTTGGAGGCTGGCTGTCCTGGAAACTAGCTCTTGTAGACCAGGCTAGTCTCAAACTCAGAGATCCTCCTGCCTCTGCCTCCCGAATCCTGGGATTAAAGGCATGCTAAGATTAAATAAACCATAGGAATGGTATAAATGGTGTAAATCTACTTAGACTGCATGACTCAATTTTATTTATATGTGCAGTAAATATGAGAGCTATTTAGAAATATACCCATAAACATGAAACATTTTAATATATAAATCTAAGTATGTAAAGAAAATTTTCATAGCTAATCCTAGAGCCTATTAATAATAATTCAGAAAATAATGGAAAGCCAGCCATGATGGTACACACCTTTAATACCAGCACAAAGATGGCAGAGGCAGGTGAATCTGTGAGGCTGAGGCAAAGAATACAGTACACAGCTAGGGCTACATAGTGAAACCCTATCAGAAAGAAAAAAGAAAGAAAGAAAGGAAGGAAGGAAGGAAGGAAGGAAGGAAGGAAGGAAGGAAGGAAGGAAGGAAGGGAAAGAAAGGAAGAAAGGAAGGAAGGAAGAAAAAGTAAGTACAAGCCTTCTTTAATAAAGATGTCACTATTAACATTAGCATTTTCACTAAATTACATCATATAGTGTGTGTGTGTGTGTATGAAAGCCACACACAAATTAGTAAATGTGCTTTGAACAGAACCAGCTTGTAATGTTCAGTTCCAAGGGATCTGACACTATTCTGATCTCCATAGAGTTCTGCAGGCACAAGGCACATACAGGTGTATGTGCAAAAGGCACACACACACATATAAATTAAAAACTTTTAAGAAGAGAAAATATTACAGCAATTCTACCTGAGATTGCAAATTAACAGCATAGTTTCTGGGTTTTACTTGCTTTTATAAAATTAACATGTCAACAAAATATTTTTAAGCATCATAAACAATACAAAAATCAAATAATTTCCAAGAATACAATACACAAAGTACATATCCTGAATAGGTGGCAAACCACACTTTGAGGAATCCTAATAACATGAGGAATCCCTTAACATGGTCTAGTTTTAATTTATCCACGATTTCTAATACTATCAACAAATAGGATTTGTATTAGGATATATATATATATATATATATATATATATATATATATAGTCAAGTGAACATTTTCATGGGGAGGGGGTAGTGTTTAGAATCTTACAATCTGCCCCAAGATGGACTAGTCTGTCTCTGTCTCTGTCTGTCTGTCTGTCTGTCTGTCTGTCTGTCTGTCTGTCTGTCTCTCTCTCTCTCTCTCTCTCTCTCTCTCGTGTGTGTGTGTGTGTGTGTGTGTGTGTGTGTGTGTGTGTGTGTGTGTAGAATTAGGAAAGTCGTGTGTGTGTGTGTGTGTGTGTGTTGTGTGTGTGTGTGTGTGTAGAGTTAGGAAAGTCACATACCTACGATGTATAAAAAGTTAAAGCTTGATATCTTAACTACACACATACATTAAAAAAAAAAACTGATGTATAAATCTGCAATAGTTTTAGACACATTTGGATTTGAGCATCTAGGTTTTAGGAATGCTGTAGCATGTAACCACCAGTTGGTAGAAATGAAAAGGAAGATTAACAGATCCTGAAAAAATAAAATTTAAACTGAGTCTAGGGTACAGTATATAAAAACAGAAATAAATAAAAGAAACTTCCCAGTGAGATACTGAAGTTTTAGCAATAGTCCAGATACAAAGCTTTTATTGCTGCTGGCAAGCACTTTTTGCTAGTTTGTTTTTGTTTTTTTTAAGGCAAGAAGGTTTTGCTCTGTGGTCCAGACTAACTCAAAAAGTATTGATTCAATTGTCTCTGCTTCCTAAGTACTGAGATTAGAGAGGCATGATACCACTCCCACCTGGATCACTTATTAAAAATAGAATTCTTGGGCTAGAGAGATAGCTCAGCAGTTAACAGCACTGGCTGCTTTTCCAGAGAGCCTGGGTTTGTTTCTCAGTACCCACAAGGCTGCTCACAAACATCTGTAACTCCAGTTCCAAGGGGTCTGATGCCCTCTTCTGGCCTCTGTAAGCACTGCACACATGTGGTACACAAACATACACACAGGCACAACACTCATATAACAAGTTTTTACCTGTTGCTCATGGTAAACTCTGAGAGCCTTTTTTACATTGAACACCTTTGGAGAGCGAATAGGGAGAGTTTTTATTTCAGATGCAGTAAGAGTACTCAAATCACCAATTGTTTTTATATTCTTGGCTCTGATAAGTTGTCCTAGACCTCTTGCCCTTTTGAAGAGAAAAAGAGAAAACAATTATGCTTTTACTCAAAGAGTTTATGTATATAGTCCACCTAGTCCACACAATGTAGTAAGCAAATATCTGGGGAATTTAAAATAAAAATTGAATCCTAATGTTTATCTACGCTTAAATAGCGGAAATCTAATAATTCTCTTTATTCTATACTTCAATAACATAGGTGTGTTCTCACTGTTGGATTTATATAGAGATAGGCACAGCAAGGATAGGAAACTCATTTTCACACCAGCTTTCTGTCTATGGTTCAGGTCCTTCATCAGCTGTAAGCTATTTTCATTTTTTTTTTAACCTATCTAACCCCTAGACCCTTTTTAATGTGACTTCCTTCTGGCTTCTATGTGCATGTCTGTCATAGTTTTTTAGAGGAATATAAGAAATGTCTTACTGAGTAATTATGCAGTTACATGTAACAATTCTCTTAAAGATTTGGTAGTCTGGGGCTGGCCCCAGACTCACAAAAAATATGCAAATTACAAGACTAATAACAATAATTAATTGAAGCACATACAAAAGACCCTCAAGGAGGTTTCTTTATGTGAATCTATATGACAACTTATTTAGCAATGCAATTTTCATGGACTAATCTTTCTAATCTTTTATTTTACAATACTGATATTCCTCAGAGGGTTTACATTAAGACAAAACAAGATATGTATACAAAAAGATGCAAACACCTAGGAAATACTGAGCACTTATTCATATCATATTCATATATGCATGGTTCTACTTCTGAAATGAAATGTGTAAGAAGTATATGCCAATTAATTCTACATATGAGAAGCTTGACCTTTAAGACACTCCTCATAAGCCAGGCCTGGCAATCCAATCCTGTAACACCAGATAATAAGGAGGAAGCGAGCAAGAGGATCCAAAATCCAAGGACTCTTTGGGACAGAGAAGCTGTGTGTGAAGCATGGAGTTCATACAGGTAAAGCTCACTAATGTACTTTACTTTTGTGTCCCTCCACATTGTAAGTCTTGTAAATTTAATCCTTATGGGTCAACAATACACAGGGTAACAAAAAGCTCAGGCTGATTTCAAACTTGATGTGTAGCAGAAGATGCCCTTGAGCTGGCCCTTAAAGATCACAGAGCTGAGGATGACCTCAAGCTCATTGTGTAGCCAAGAATGCTCTTGAACTGGCCCTACACTCCTGCACCAGTACCTGGCTTATGCAGTACCAAGGACAGAACCCATACCTTTATTAATGTTAAGCAAGTACTCTACCAACTGGAGTTTCAACCCCAGCCCCAGATTACCCCCATCATTACTATAGAAAGCCAAAACTGCATCCCAAGCAGTCTTCCTGCTTTAGTTTCCTGAGTAGCTGGTCTCCCTCATCAAATGGGGAAATCTTAGCAAAATTATGCCTCAAAATACAGTTGAAAAAACAACAACAAAATCCTGCACCACAAGAGTATGAACCATAAACTTAACCACTCACCACATGTTTGATGTAATCTGAGGTAAAATGATGTCGACTGATGCTGCACAGTTCACCAAAGCTGGGTAAACACTTTCTGTTGTTGGAGATAGCATGGATTCTTTAGCCATTTCTGAAATCTTAAAATAAATTTCAAAAGCCATTAAGCAGAAGTAACAGGACTGAACATGAAAGTATAAAGTTACATAAAAACTAAAGCACTTCTTACTAAACACTTCTTTGAGCTCTTAAATTTAGAGCTCTGTGATCCTGGGGACAGAATTCCTTTGGCTGAAGTGGTATTATGCTAGACAGAAGAAAGTAGAGAGAGAAAAAAAAAAGAACTCAGAACCCCAGACAACTATAATGTTACAACTTAAATTGCACAACTAATAACCTCTGTAAAATTTTAAGAAATAAAAAACAGGATAAACTAATGATTTACCTGTGGGACAGCTGACTGGCCTTAGCCCTCTCCATGAAAAGCAATACATCAAAGCAAAGAAGTCTGTTTCTTAATCTTCAAATACAAGTTGTATACAGACATATGTATATTTTAAAGTCCACAGCTTACCTTAGAGTGTGAAGTAGGTGAAGTTTTAACACTTTTTATTATGGGAGAGCTAATTGAAGAATGAGACCTAACAACAGAGCAACGCCTATCAATGTCATCTGCCAATCCTGCTTGGTATATTGGGTCTGCAAACGAGACACGTCTAACCTGAAAGTACAGGACAAGTTTTCATTAAGAAGATAACATCCTATCTAATGTGTTGAGTTTGTGCAAAAGCAAGACAGTGTTTCTAAACAAGCTTCTTACAGTTGTTCCATCGTTCAGAAATTGCTCATTCTAATTATACCCTCCACTATCTCTGCAGTGATAGAAACTTTAAACAAACTCTTAAGTTAACAATGTACAATATACAAAGTGTAATGGTACAAACCTTTAATGCCAACACTCAGGAGGCAAAGGTAGGCAGATTTTTTGTGAGTCTGAGGCCAGCCTGGTCTATAAAGTGCACACTTAAAAGTTCCAGGCCTGTCAGGGCTCTATAGTGAGACCCTATCTTTAAAAAAAAAAATACAGGAGTGATGGTACTCCTGAAATCCCAGCAATCAGAAGACTGAGGCAGGAGATCTCCAAACTGAGGCCAGTCTGGGGCTACATAGTGAGACCTCTGCCTCAAAAACCAAAACAAAGGCCAAAGACACAGCTTAGTGGTTAAAAGCACTAGCTGCATAATCATGACAGCCAGAGTTCAAATCCTAGCAGCAACATAACAAGCCAGTTCTACAAAAGCCTGTAACTCTTGCTCCAAAGGTTCTGATTTGCCCTCATCTAGCCTCACCAGGAACACTGGCTTATGCATACACTCACACACATTGTGGAATATTCCTTTATACTATAAATGTGAAGATGTGTCACTATGGTTGGTTTAATAAAAAGCTAAATGGCCACTAGCTGGGTAGGAGGTATGACAGGACTTCTGAACAGGAGAACTCTGGGAAGCAGAAAGAAGAGTTGACAGCCAAACATGGAATAACCAGGATTGAACATAATGGAGATGAATACGTGGAAAAATGTAGATTTTTAAAATATGGGTTAATTTAAGTTATAAGAATTGTTTAGAAACAAGCCTAATCTAAGGCCAAGCTTTTATAATTAATAAGTCTTCATATGTCATCTTTTATGAGCTGGAGGCCCAAAAAGTCATCTACACACACACACACACACACACACACACACACACACACACACACACACACACACACACACACACGAATCCTGTATAATTTGATTTCAGTTAGCCAATTAAATTTATATAGACAAAAACTGACTCCTTATATATCTCATTAATCATCATCCTTAACTTGTCTGAATGTGTATTATGTGTACACAGACACATATGTGTATGTGGAAGTCAGAGGACAACTTTAAAGGGAAGCGGGTCATTCCTTATGTTTGTTGTACAACTTCTTTTTGTGAGATGATGCCTTTCATTGGCCATTAACTCCCTAAATAGACTAGGCTACTAAGCAGAAGACCCCAGGGATATGTTTTTCTCTACCTTCCCAATACTGAGATTAGCAGCACATGCCACCCAAGCCCAGATTTTTCTTAAATGTGGGTTCTATCTAGGAATAGAACTTGGGTCCTCATGCTTGCCTTGCAATCACTTGACCAAGTAAGCTAACTTCCTAGCCCCTGCTCTAAACTCTCTGAAGTCAACACAAGTATGTTTCATGGCCATAAGGTAGTAATTTGGCCTCTTCTAAAGGTTTACAATATATTCACATTGAGTTATTAGCTATAAATGTATAAGAGAGAACTCATTCCACATCACCTAGGATTGATTTTCAAAAATGGGCAACATGTAAGTATTTGCCATAAAAACAATGTTAGTCTGTTTTATCTTAGACAATAAATCTGCCCTCAGTGACATACCAAAATTTTAATCCAGCACCTAGGAGGCAGAGACAGAAGAATCTGAGTTCCAGGACAGCCATGACTGTTACACAGAGAAACCCTGTCTCAAAACAAAACAAACAAAAAACAAAAACAAACAAAAAATCCAACAACAACAACAAAACCAACAAGACACTCAAATCTAAGTTCCTACCACACAGTAGTAATAGCTAGTTAAGTCATCTGAAGAATTCTGCAGCAAATCATAAACTCCAGGTGTCTCATCTGGTTACTACCTCACTACCCTTTGAAGTCTATAATAAACCTGTTTTTGTTTTGTTTTGTTTTGTTTTCTTTTTTAAGAAATTAAAAAAAAAAGGCTTATTTATAGCTATGAGATGTATAACTCCAGGTCAGCCAGGGATGCAGAGTGAGGCCCTTTGTCATAAAAGCAAAAAAGAAAAAAAAAAAATACCCTCAAACAAATTGGTACAGGAGCCCACTTTCTGAACATAACACCAGTAGCAGACATTGAGATATGCAATTAATAAATGGGACCTCCTGAAACTGAGAAGCTTCTGTAAGGCAAAGGACACAGTCAGCAAAACAAAAGGCCAGCCCACAGAATGGGAAAAGATATTCACCAACCCCACATCTGACAGAGGGCTGATCACCAAAATATACAATGAACTCAAGAAGCTAGCTACCAAAACATCAAACAATGCAATTAAAAAGTGTAGTGCAGAACTAAATAGAGAATTCTCAACAGAGGAATCTAAAATGGCTGAAAGACACTTGAGAAAGTGCTCAACATCCTTAGCCATCAGGGAAATACAGCTCAAAACCACTCTGAGATACCATCTTACTCCTATCAGAATGGCTAAAATCAGTAACACCAATGACAGTCTATGCTGGAGAGGATGTGGAGAAAGAGGAACACTCCTCCATTGCTGGTGGGAGTGCAAACTTGTACAACCACTTTGGAAATCAGTATGGCGGTTTCTCAGGAAAATGGGAATCAGTCTACCTCAAGATCCACCAATTCCTCTCTTGGGCATATACCCAAAGAATGCACATTCATACAGTAAGGAAATATATTCAACTATGTTCATAGCAGCATTATTTGTAATAGCCAGTTCATGGAAGCAACCCAGATGCCCCTCAATTCAAGAATGCATAGAGAAAATGTGGTACATTTATACGATGGGGTACTACTCAGCAGAAAAAAACAATGAAATCTTGAAACTCACAGGCAAATGGATGGAGCTAGAAGAAACCATCCTGAGGTAACCCAGTCACAAAAAGATAAACATGATATGTACTCTGTCATATATGATTTTTAGACATAGAGCAAAGGATTGCCAGTCTACAGTCCACACTGCCAGGAGCTAGTAAACAAGGAGGACCCCAAAAGAAGATTGCATATTACCTTGAAGAAAGGGAGGGGGATGAGAACCCCTGAACAAAGTAGAATCACAGGGGGTGGGTGGAGAGGAAGGAGGTGAGAAGGGAAGAAGGGGAAGGGGAGGAGAACAAGAGGCCTAAGAGAGGGGAGGAATAGAGTAGGGCAGGAAAGGAGATGCCTTGATAGAGGGAGACAATGCAGGTATGGAGAGAGAGCTGGCACAAGGGAAATGTTGGGGAATCCACAGGGACGACCCCAACTAAGAATCCAAACAGTGGTGGAGAAAATGCCATTGATGCCCTTCCCCTATAATGAGATTGGTGTCTACCTTGGTTACCATTCCTAGAGTCTTCATCCAGTAGCTATCTGAAGCAGAAACAGGCACCCACAGCTAAGCACTGACCCATACCCCTGGAATACAATTGTGGAGAGGGAGGAGGGATGAACAAAGAAGCCAAGACGGTGCTGCAGAAACCCACAGAAACAGCTGACCTGACCTAGTGAGAGCATGGAGATCCTGGTCATAAACCTGTGAATACAGCATTGGACCGAACCAAGCCCTCTGAATGTGGGTGCCAGCTAGGAGGTCAAGACAGTCTATGGGACCTCTAACAGTGGAGCCAGTCTTTAAGCCTAGAGCACAGATGGACTTTGGGATCCCATTCCCTATGAAGGGATACTATTGCAGCCCAGATACAGCAAGGAGGGCCTAGGCCCTCCCCCAAATGATATGACAGACTTTGATGGTTGGTCCCTAGTAGAGGGCCTCCCAATCCCTAGGGAGGAGTTTGGGGATGGGTTGGAGGGGGAACATGGAAGGATGAATGGGAGATCAAGGGAATGGGGGAATGGATACTTAAATGAGTAGTAACTAAAGAATAAAAAAATTCAATAATAAAAAGAAATAGGAAAAAAAGACTTATTTATAGCTATTGAGATGTGAACTCCAGGTCAGCTAGGGATGCAGAGTGAGGTCCTTTGTCATAAAAACAAAAAGAAAGTTACATCTTCCTAAATGACTTCATCTCTTAAGTCTCAGAAGCAGTTTTCAATGTATATTCCCAGGTTGTAATATACATTGAAGGCTAGAAGGAGGATCTAACAGTTAAAAGAGTTCATGATGCAGCTGGGTGGTGATGGCGCATGCCTATAAGCAGAGGCAGGTAGATCTGAGTTCAAGACTAGCCCACTTTACAGAGCAAGTTCCCAGAAGTGCTAGCTAAGGCTACCCAGAGAAACACTGAGAGGGCAGTGGGGGGTGGAAGAGGGAGGGAGAGATAAAAAGCACACTGCACTTACACAGGGTCCCAGCACCCACATCAACCAGCTTACAACTCCTACAGCTTGATGCCTCTGGTTTCAATAGGCACCTGTACTCCTGTGCACATACCATAATACATACATATAGCTAAAAGTGTAAAAATCTAAAAAATAAATGTACTTGCTAGCCAATCACAAGACTATAACCCTAGATAGCTGAGGCATAAATGACAGTTCATTACAAAGTCAGCCTGGATAACATAGAAAGGTTCCCACACTCAAGAAAAGGTGCATGCTTTCTAAAGGCAAAGATCAAAGCACTGTATTTGTCCGGCCGTCCCAGAATTCAATCTCTAACAGGATTGAGGGACTTTTAAGGCATTATGTCCAAGAACATGTTAAGTACTGAACCTTCTCGATCAACAGCAATCAGTGCTGCCCTTCTTAAATCTGGTCCTATGTATTGTATTATAGAAGAAAGGTCCTAATAGGACCCATTCATTATGCTAACAGTGGCCCCCATGCGCACACCTGCATCAAGTTCTTGAGTGTGAGATGTAAGACTACATGAAACCCTTCCTGTCCTTTCCATAGCAACCATGGCAAATAATCAGTGAGTGGCCATGACCCTAATACCCTATCCTTTGCTAGGTTTCACCCAGTGATCACATAACACCAGCAAACAATAGATTCATTACAGTCAGCATCATTCTTACCTTGTTAACTGGTGATGAGATCTCATCTTCGTGGGATCTTTTAAGTCCTCTCTTTAAAATGCTTGTAGATGGTGAAGCCAAAGGTGACCAGACACAGCGTGCCTGCATACCACTAGGACTTTCATTTGCTGATCCAAATGAAGAATCCAGCTCTCTTAATTTTTCAGGAGAACCATTATTATTGCTTTCTGCTACCAGTTCAGAAGCCACTTCAGATGTCAGAGACTGTGGTAATTCCTCCACTTTCTCTGTGAGGCAAACTTCCTGCATATTATCATTACCCACTCCAGTTGGATTGTCACTCAATTTTGTTTCATCCAATTTATTAAGTTCAATGTTTCTTTCAATTTTGTGACAAAAACTTCCTTCAGAACTCTTTTCAGGTGTGTCACAAACAGAGCTCTCAGTTTGGACATCTAATCTTCTAACTTGTGCTTCTTCAGATGTAGAGGAGCTAACAATCGTGCCCCTATCCTTTTCCCTGGTGTTGTCAATTTCAGTCTTTGACTGAGCTATCACTGCTGCTTTGTAACTTTCCATTTCTTTGTTCATTTCCTCACATGAGCCCATCCCCTCTAGGTTCACTCTTGCTGGATGCTCAGTCTGAACAATCTTGCTTACAGGTGCGGCTTTATCAGAGAGACCCATACCAGAATTAAGGCCCTCAGTGGCTGTTCCTTCACCATTCACTTCAGTTGTGACTGCTTCAATTTCATCTTTTTTATTATCTTCCTCCGTTGCTGTATCTACAGAAATATCCAGTTGGCCACTCTTCTGTTCAGAGAAGGAATCTCCAAATGAGTCATCTCCTACATCTAATTCCATAGCTTCAATGCCCTCTGAGTTGGATCCATCTATTACTTTGCATACATTCCCTACACCGCTGATGTCAAATTCTTTCAGAGCAGCACCTGGACTTTCTTCTTTGTTATCTGAAGAATATTTCTGTGAAGTGTCCTTACAATCACTTAAGCATGGGTCTTCAGCATTAAATGTCTCATTACATGGCTCTTGGATTTCAGATACTTTTTCACCAGAATCTGTATTTACTATTTCAGATAGAAGAATGTTTTTCCTATCATCTTCCAATCCAGTTTCAGACCTAATTAAATCACCAGTAGTAGCATTCTCTTCTTTAAGACCCAAATAAAAATTCATGATAGGTTGTTCATCTACCAGCTTTGTTTCAGCATGCTCATCATTAGCGTCACAAGTTTCAGGTGTGGTCTCAGGAGCTTGCATATCTGTCTTTGTCTCTATGCTCTTTATAGCACAACTCTCTGTATTCTTTAACCCAATAAATGACTTTTCCTGGGATAGTGATTTTTCCCCACAGCAATCACAGCTCTTCGATCTCCTGACTCTCCTGCTTCTCTTGTGTTGACATTCAACTGCTTGGGCCCATTTCTCAGAAGGCACTGAAATGTCTGATGTCTCCATTTTTGAGCATTCACCCACACTATCAGTATCTCGTTTGTGTAATCTCTTACTGGCATTCCTAGTCCTGAGATTTGATTCAGGAACAGGTGAACTTGCAAATGAGGTATCTACACATTTGCTAGTATTACTTGAGTCATCACCTATATCTGATGTATCAGTAACTTGCAGTGAATCTGAAGACCCAGTAGACTTCTGAAGGAGTACCCTATTTGTACTTTCTTCACAAATCTGAGCCGATGCATCTACATCAACTTCAGGAACTGTCTGACCATCATTTGTCTCATTTGCAGCTTTTACACATTCCTCTTGAACCATTTTTTCTTCTTGTTCTCCAATGTCAACACTGTCACTGCTTTTATTTTTCCATTTCCCAGATCGTTTCTTCCTAGAAACTTCTTCCTTTGCCTCAGAACTATCAGATTCTGAGTTTTCAACACTGGAAAGCAACCCCTGAGATGCTCTTCTTGTCTGGTAACGTGTACGTCCTCTCAAAGGTTTCTCAGATGACTTATCTACATTGTCCTGGGTACCACCTCCCTCAGAACTAACATCCTCATGATCTGATTTTCTTTTATTTTGGTCAATTTCAGCATTAACATTGGGTTCCTCTATAGTTTTCTCATGTAAACTACCTCCTTTTTCAGTTAAATTTTCCTGTATAGGTGACTCAGCAGTTACTTTATGCTTGGGCAACTTGTCATCTTTTATATGCAATGGACTCTTTGGAACTGTTTTTTCTTCTTCCTTCCGTCTTTCCTTTTTTGGTTGACCATTATCCTTATCTTGGCTGTCAGTTGAAGACTCTATGATTTCTGAGCGCCGCCTTGAAGACCGTCTGAGGGTTTTCGGATTTGCTGCAGCTTGACTATCTCCATTTACTATTTGACCTGCTGGTGTTGCAACAGAGGGTGTATTTTCTTTAGATTCCATAATAATGTCTATGTTTTTCTCTTCTGTAGTTGAGTCTTCCAATAAAGCATTTTCTACTATTTGTTTAGGAGTTCTATCTTCATGCTCTAGAACAGCTTCAGAAGGATTATGATTTTTTGATTCACATTCTGTTTGACTGAGCAAGTCAGGAGAGTTATTTTCTGATACACGTTCCTCCTGTTCAGATCTCAGGGAAGGCTTAGACTTTTTATTAGCTGACTGCTCAGCTTTGCTCCATCTCCGGCCTGATTTCTTACCTCCATTCACTAATTTTTCTGAATCAGATTTTGAGTGAGTAACTTCTCTTTTCCTTGCTTTTGTTGGCATATCAGTTTTAGTTGTGTTTTCCTGGTTATTTCTCACTGTAACAGTAGAGGACATGTTATTCAAAGGGGATGGGCTAAAAGGTCTATTTTCTGAACCATCAAATTTCTCCAAAGTAATAAAGGATTGCCTCCGACTTGTAGGCTGTGGAGTTCCAGAAACACTGGCATTAGAAACTGAACTACTGTTGACCACTGGTGAACTCTCTGCACTAGATGAACCTTCAGCTGAAATTATCTTTGACGAAACTAATGTATTTTTTGTAGCATCAATACCAGAGCTCAGCACTTCTGAACTGGTTTCAGCAACAGAACCACGGTCATTTGGTAAAGAAGCCTTTTCAGAATGTTCATCCATACCGCAGTTTTCCACGGCACCTTGAGGGGTGAAAACTGCACTCTCCATTTGCTCCTCCTACACAAAAACATACAAATTACATTCTAAAACATTACTTTCTTAGGAAATTAAAATATAATACTGTCATAATTAAGATTTTGTTGGAAAACAAGTATAAACTTTAGTAATTCAATATACTTTAAAAACACTGCAAATGTTCCCAAGGACCAGAAAAGAAATGTCAGTGTGCTTTGAACTGCTGGTGTTCAGCTAAAGCCACACTGGAGGCCAAGACAGCTTGGGAGGCAAAGATTAATAAGAGGAACTGAAATTACAGCTCCATAGGAGCTCCAAGCCATCCTGGGCTACACAAGACAATACCTTGAATCCCTTCAACTCAAGGTGCCACTTACAATGTATTTTAACTACATGCATATGTACAATTCTATTAACTGTATGGTTCGGAGCTAGGAGATTGTTATAGATCTTAATGAAACAAAGATCTAAGACAACCTTACACTTTTCTGTATCTCATAACAGAAGTGTGATTGAAAAACACTGAATTATCAAACAATGTTTATACCTTGGTTATCTTGGTATCTTCTTTTGGGTTTTCAGTTAAAGTGGGGCTTTCCCTAAGAAAGGTAATAGTACAAATTAGATAATTTTTAACCATATAATTAACAAACTAGTCATGAAAGTTCTGTACTTACATAGATTCTTCTTGACTAAACTGAGCAGAAAATAAAGTGTCTTGTGAAACATCCAGATTATTATACAAGGCAGGAATATCACACCTAGGGGAAAAAAAAAACAAAAAAGTCTTATCATAAAATTCCCAAAACCAGGTGATATTCCCACTATCAAGCATTACAGTTATGGCTGGGTGATGGTGGCTCGTGTCTGCCCTAGTCAAGGCACTAAAAACCAAACAAACAAACAAAAAGCAAACCCACACCAGGCACGATGACACATTAGCTTAGTTCTCACAACAAAGTTGCATAGAGCTCAAGATAAAAAACCCACAAACCGTTTTGTCTTGAGAACTTCTTTCTGGTGCTCAGTCAGAACCCTTGCCTTTGCCTCTTTTCCTTCTGGAGGTATGAACACAAAGTCCGTGGATTTTTCCTCTTCCAAAAGCTTACTGCTCTTTAGTTTTGGAGATGAAGATTCTAGTTTCAGCTGTAGGTTTTTTAAAAGTAAATTATTTTCTAATACTGTTTTCTAACACTCTAATAATACTGACTAGGAAGTTTAAAATTAACACACATCCTTCTCAACTGAAGATAAGGTCTATTTATGCAGTCCAGGTTGACCTGAACTTATGATTCTATATCAACTTACCAAATGTTAAGATTATAAGCACATAAAAAAATATTCACAATTAACAAATTAAATGACCTATGCTTTCTTCTAACTCTAATATTCAGAAGATAATAGTAAGCCTTTTAGGGGTGGGGGATGGAGGTAGTCTATGGAGTTAGAGAAACATGCTTTACCTAGGTGACACACAAAAAGTTCTAATCAAAGCACCTAAACTATTGTCATGCACTATGCTGTGTTTTCATTCAAGCTTTCATCTCTTGTCCTCAGGAAAGCTGCCCAGAATATATGTAATATATGTAATACTGAGAATGACCACAAGACTAAGCATCACACTGGGCTTCCCAATTATACACTATCAGAGCTGTCACTATCATTCTAACACAAACCCAAAATTTATCTGGACTTCCATAGCTCTTCCCTTCAAATCAGAGTTTTGTGAGACTGGTGGTGGCAGCACACACCTTTAATCCCAGCACTTGGGAGGCAGAGGCAGGCGGATCTCTGTGAGTTGGAGACCAGCCTGGTCCACAAGAGCTAGTTCCAGGATAGACTCCAAAGCCACAGAGAAACCCTGTCTATGAAAACACCAATAAAGGGGGGAAAAATTAAATATAAATGTTTTGTGCACTTAAATTACCTAACATTTGAAATTAAATATACTTTTGAAAACATACTTTGGCAGACAGCTTCATATTTTCTTTTTTATCCTTTGTCTGTGTCAAAAAGGAATCTCTTTTTCCATTTGATTTTCTTTCCATGCCACTTATCTTGACATTTAACTGTGAATTTTCTGTCTATGAAGATAAAAATGAACAAATTAAGTATATGTCTCTCGATTTGCTTCTCCTTTTCAGATTATAAAATTTCACTCTAATGATTATTCATTTTAAATGGTATAAAATTTCTGACTATTTGAGTCTACCAAAAACAATGGAAAGCCACTATGCAAATACACTTACCTATTTCTACAGTTAACTTACAGGCTTTACTTTTGTGAATTCTAAAAACAAAACTTATAAAGTGTATCAAATTACTAAACTACACATCAGTGTTGAAATTAAGGAAAAAAATTAAGAAACTTCCAACATTCCAGAATAAATGTTAGTAAATAAACCCCACGTAGAAAGGAGAACATAAAACCATCTAGCACATTTTCTCTTACACGAGGATATACAATTTTAACATACTAAATTATGGTGAACAAATTACTATAGGGAAAATTCCTTAAAAAAAAATAACAACAAAAAAAAAAACCCACAGTAATCCACTGTATTTTTTCTTCTGATTTTACACAAAAGTACACACTTATTCCTGAATGGAAAGCTTCATGTAGAACTAGGAAAAGGTGATTGTTACTCAATTCTTTCCTGTTCAAGTTCTGATTATTGCTGCTCACTCATACCAAACTACTCAAATTTAAATTAAAAAACAACTTACAGCATCTGAATATGGTACACTGGATTCATCCATCATTTCAACATTTTCCAAACCAGGCAAGAGAAGCAAAGTTTTTTGTTTGGCTTGTCTTAATATCGGTCTGTAAAGAAAAGTACATTGGTATTATTGAGTAAAGTACACTAGTAATGTTAACAATATTACTTTAATTATGAGACAGGTTCTAATGAATCCCTGCCTGGCCTCAAACTTGTGATTTAGTTCTATGATCTTGAACTTCTGCAACCATCATATCCAATTTATGCTGTGATAGTAATAAAGCCCAGGGTTTCATGTATGCTAAGGAAACAACACTCTACCAATATAGCACCAGTCCTATTTATAATTTTTAATGTAGCAACTTTACCTGATTTATGCTTACACATATACAACACTAGAGAAATTAGAAAATATTTAGTTGTTTTTGGTGTTTTTTGTTTTTTGTTTTTGTTTTTTCAAGACAGGTTTCTTTGTGTAGCTTTGGAGCCTGAGCCTATCCTGGCACTCAATCTGTAGACCAGTCTGGCCTCGAACTCACAGGGATCTGCCTGCCTCTGCCTCCTGAGTGCTGGGATTAAAGGCGTGTGCCACTAACACCCAGCAATATTTACATTTTTTTCTCTATACTTTTCACAGCATTTCCAATCTTTCTTTACTTTCAAGCAAGGCATAACAGGGACTTTGAGCCTGTAATTCCAACACACAGGAAGGTGAAACAGATCACCTGGTGTTCAATGCCAAGCTATGCTACAAGTGTGAAACCTTTCTCAAAACAAAAACAAAAAAACCTCAAAATCTACTTAAAAAGAAAAAAAACAAATACCCTATTGGTGGGGGGGCGTAGAGTGATAGTATAATAATTAAAAGCACTGGTTGTTCTTCCGGAGATCCAGGTTCAATTCCCAGCACCCACATGGTGACTCACAACCAGTTCCAGGTTATCCAATTCCCTCTTCTGGCCTCCAAACCACCAGGCATGCACATAGCATACAAATGCAGGTAAAACACTCACATACACATAAAAAAAAAAAAAAAAAAAAAAAATCAAAAGTTTTCTATCAGGAATAAGTGACGTGGCTCAGCAGTTGGATTAATAAATCATAAATATATCACCACAATTTCCTTTTATCTAATCAAAAAGACTAACATACATAAGAAAAACTATATAGAACAAGATCACTGACTGCTCTTTCAAAGGACCTTCATAATCGTTTAACTCCAGTTCAAGGAAGACCCAATGAGTGCCCCTTGTTTATTTAGGGATTTTTTTCATTGTATATGCTGGTTCCCAAAATGTCTAACAGAAGTCAACCCAAGTTTAATGGCTACTACATAGTTTATGATACAATTAAGAAACTCTCTGTGCAGTTTACATGATGGAGCTACAAGCAACTATAGGAAATTGTGATGCCAGCTTACTTTAATTCCTCAGGATAAACCAGAGCTGTCGCTTTGGCAAATGTAGCATTCCACAACAGAGCACTCTGTTTACGAATCTGTTTATTCTTGTGAAGAAACACTATGCACAGAAGTGGAGAAAGTTGTCCAAGAAGTTCACTATCATAGGCTCCAGAGTAGTTGTACTGTAGACAAGCAACAATTTCTCCTAATAGCTTTTCTAACTAGAAAAGAATGGAAGAAACAAAAAGTATACTAAACACAAATTTAAAGAACATGTTACTATTTCAATTTTTTAATTCTGGAACATCTTTAAGCAACATCATGGTCACAATATACACTCCTCTGTCAATGAAAAATCAGGTAATTTGAAGTTGTTTCTTGTTAGCAGGCTATAATTTATTGATAAATTGTATAGACAGTTATTAAGAGTGTGGGACACCACACTCTTCCTTCCCCCTCCTCCGGCCCAACCCCTACCGAGAGCCCTCATCCAGTGGCTGATGGAAGCAGAGGCAGACACAGATATACACTGAACTGACTCTGGAACCCAGCTCAGAGAGGGAGGAAAGATCAAAGGGGTCAGTACCAGGCTGGTGAAACCCACAGAAACAGCTGGCCTGAACAAGGGGGAGGATATGACCCCGACTGCTGTCTGGGAGGCCAGCACGGGACTGATCCAGACCACTGAACATGGATGTCAACGAGGAGGCCTCGGCACTCTAAGGAGCCCCTGGTAGTGGATCAGTAGTTTTTCCTGGTGTAAGATGGGACTTTGAGAGCCCATCCTACTTGAAGGATGCTCTCTTGGCCTGGACACATGGAGGAGGGCCTAGGCCCAGCCCAGGATGATGTGGTGGACTTTGGGGAACCCCAGTCGAGGGCCCTACCCTCTCTGGGGAGTGGAGGAGGGATGGGGTGAGGAGCAGGTGCGGGGTTGGGGAGGAGAGATGGGGGAGGGGAAGGAGAGGGAGAAGGGATTGACATGTGAAGCAAGCTTGTTCCTAATTTGAACTAATAAAAATATATATATTTAAAATACATTTAAAAAGATGAAAATTACAGAGAGTGTCTGGGAAAAAAAATACAGCAATGGGACTTGGGGTTCAGTGGACAAGAGCACTTGCTGTTCTTCCAGAAGACCTTAGTTTATTTAGTCCCAGCACTGTCTGTGACTAACTGCAAGGGATCGCCCTCTTCTGACCTCCAAGGTAGCATATATATATATATATATATATATATATATATATATATACATATATATATATATATACATATATATATGCATAATAACACACACATATACATAAATTTTAAAAAACATTTTTTAATGTGGCAAAAGACAAGGCGTAAATGCACTTGCCATTAATACTGATGGGCATTTCAGTCCCTGAAACCTATATGGTAGGAGAGAACCAACTCCTGCACATTCTCAGACCTCCACTCACATCATGGCATGCCATGCATGCACACACAAAATGTATATACAACTGTAAATAATAATAATAATAAATAATAATAACCACTTAAAATCAATATGTTTAAAAGGATAACTGCATAAACCATATGCCGTTTTCATTGATCGATAAAAGCATATTTTATGGACACTATCTACTTACCTTGCTGTTCAAACTACTATACACTTTAGGAACTTCATCAAGCCTGAGAAGACAGATGTAAAATCGTTACCATTTAAATTCTAAGATGACATCACTTTCACTAGTTATCAAGCTAAGTCTAAGAGAATGAACAGAGACACAAAAATAAGGAGAAACATTATAATGTGAAATATCCCAAGAATTAGAAAAGACTGCCCAATATCAACCATGAATTAAACTTATAAACATTTAGAAAATGAAATCTTTAAAAATGACTCAAACAGACTTCAAAGTGTTCATGGTAACTACTTGTCCATCATCCTGTCTTTTCTTTGTGCAGGGTTAGGAATGGAAGCCGGGGCCTTTGTGTACACTAGGCTGATGCTTTACTAAGCTATTTTACCACCCCCACACACACACACTACACATTTTTTCAAATGTGGGCAGGTACCTGGAGGCCAGGGAAGAGGCAGAGGTCACAAGAGAAAGGCAAACTTAAAGCTGGAGGTACCAGCAGTTTAAGCCTCCCCAGTGTGGATGCTGAAAGCTAAACTCCAGCTCTCTATAGGAGTAGCAAACACTATTAACTGCTCAGGCATCGCTCTGGCTTCTCCCTGTACATTTTTAATAAAATAATGACTTTAAAAAATAATAATCTGTGGCCAGGCGGTGATGATACACACCTTTAATCCCAGCATGCAGGAAGGAGGCAGAAGCAGGCAAATCTCTGTGTTTGAGGCCAGCCTGGTCTACAAAGTGAGTTACAGGACAAAGGGAACCTTATCAAAAAATAAAGAACTTTGCTCATCAGACATAATAGTTAATATAAACAATGATGTATGAACAAATAATGCTTATGTGTATCTTGATGGGGAAAACTGGGTATAGAACCATTGCAGCCAACTGATTAGAGACTGGGGTAAGCGTTTGAGAATGAGATTTCTGTATATGTAATTGAATACAGTGTGTACACTTGCCCAGTATCAAGTCAAATAGATCTATATTATACATTTAATAAGCATGTGTCTTTGTATAAACATTATGAAAAATCACTTGCAAAACTGACAAGTGCAAAGGGAGAAAAAAGTCAAATGAAGTAGTTTTAAGTCCTATCTCAAACTTCTACATTCTAGACTACATATAGATATACTCTAGAATACCATGCAGGACAACAAATCTGTTAAGAAAGCAAAAGTTACTAATCATTACTTAGATTACACATATCATGGCTGAGAAGATAGGCTCAGATGATTAAATGGTTGTCACACAAACACAAGGCCCAGAGTATGGATCCTGAAAACCTGAATGAAAGCCAGACATGAGGACACACAGACCTGCAACTGTAGCGCTAAAGAGGATACCCTAGTGCTTCCTAGAGTTTGCAGCTCGAATTGGTGAGCTCAGGGTTAGTGAGAGGCCCTTTCTCAGAATGAAAAGTAGACAGTTAATAGAAGGCAGTCTATGACTTCCACATGTATGTGCACATATGTGAACATTATTAATGAACATGTACACATGAAAAACAAAAATATCATATACTTAATTCAACATGGATAAGCTGAAAATACTTACTTTGAGTTTTCATACAGTAAAGCCAGAGGTTTTGTAAAAGTTGCAAATATTTCTCGGATCATAGAAGGTAAGGAAATATGTCCAAATATATTGGAAATCATGCTGATGATAGAGTTACCAATAGTAAGCAATGCATCAGTACACTTTTCCTTGAAGCTCAGAGTGTGGAAAGAATGGATCACTTTCACAATTAGCTTAAATAAAGAAGCCAATTTCCCAAGGGGTTCCTTCTTCTTTCTGGACCAATCTGAAGATCTCTGTGGTGCTAAGATATAATTGGACTGATTAAAAACTTATGTACGTACTTTGGTATGTGTCACTATCACTTTTACTTTTATATTTTGCAAATTCAAATGCTAAATTCAAATATTCATGTTCTTGCTATTAACTAAAACTTCAGATAAAATATCAAATGATAAAGCACTATTGAATAAATATCACTAGAGTAGCTTTAGAAATGAAAACCAAATTCAACAGAATGAGCTGGCAGATCTCAATACCAGCAAAAAATTTCTAAGGAATTATAAAAAACATTTCAATTTCTTTCATTAGAATTTCAACAACTAATTTATAATTACTAAATCACATGTAGAAGTAGCAAAGCTAAATTATCATGGAATTTCAATAAATAATTACAATAAAAATCAATATCCCGGCTTATCTACATATAGCTCATTGATCCTTGCAAATAATGAGAAAATGCAAAGAAACACTAGAAGTTATTTTCTAGACTGAAATATTTACTTTAAAGTACATTTTCCTTTTCAGTTCCTCTTAGATCATTTCTCTCTAGATTCCACAGGTACAAAACAAAGCCCATGTTTCTCTTGCCCTGAAAGTCATTCTTATTCCAAAATTACCTGTTTCTATAAAACAATCAAATCTTAGGAGAACTCATACCTTACATAAGTCACCTTAGGTGAACTCAAACCAGGGTTGCTACTGAAATACATTCTCTCTAGAATCAGTTTCTTCAATATAAATATATGTTAAAAATACTATTCAAAAATTCTTGTACAAAATGTTGAGTCTGAGGTGCCGGATATGGCTGCGGTGAGACAAGGGATGTCAGGAAGCTGCCCCAAAACTGTCTGACCAAATTTTTATTTCACAAAAAATTATCTAGCCGAACTTCAAATATATACTTAGAACCTGCAGCAAGGTTCTCACTAAAATTGGGTAGGTACAATGCAGCAAGACCCATGAAGAATCATATGACAACCAGAAGCATAGCACAGAAACAGGTAACAGACCACATACATACACATCCATGCTCCAGCTTTCCTCAGTAAGAAGATCCAGAAACATTGGAACCTTAATAACAATGAATTGCTCTGGCTTTTTACATCCCAGTCTCAGATAAAAAGAACTATGTTTCTGGGGGATAATTCCAGGGTATAGAAAAAGTACAAGATATAGCTGAATATTCTGCAAAACTCAAAACAGTAGAAACTTGTCAAAATAATAGATGTCAATCAGTAATTGACATCTTAAAGGTTCTGGTTTGATTCCCCCAATACAAAGGAGAAAAGAATTTATAGAAGGTAAATGGTATCTACAAAAGAGGGAGGAAAAAAATGGGGTAGGCTGAACATTGAGTTATATAATCCCAACGCTGGGAGAAGGAAACAGGAATATCAGGATGGGGGTTTTGATGGCCAACCACTCTAGCCAATCAAGCTTTAGTGAAATCCTGTTTCAAAAAATTTAGTAAGAAATAGAGCAGTGAAAGTGGGACCTTGGTGGCACACACCTTTAATCCCAGCACTTGGGAGGCAGAGGCAGGCGGGTCTCTGTGAGTCTGAGACCAGCCTGGTCTACAAGAGCTAGTTACAGAACAGCCTCCAAAGCCACAGAGAAACCCTGTCTCAAAAAACCAAAAAGGACAAAATAGAGCAGTGGTTCTCAACATTCTTTATGCTGTGACCCTTTAATACACTTCCTCATGTTGTGGTGATCCCCAACCATAAAATCCAAGTGTCAACACTGATAGACTGAGCTGTTATGTTGGAACATGTTATCTACACTTCTAGAATTCAAACTATAATTCTATTCAGTAACTGTCAAATAAGAGAATAACAATTTAAAATAGGGATTTCATGATGTAACTGGTGAGAAATTGACTTTGTTTTTCTGAGACATGATTCTCTGGATAATAGCCCTGGCTGTTCTAGAACTCACTCTATAGACCTGGCTAGCCTCGAACTCACAGAGATCCATCTGCCTGTGTCCCGTGTGCAAGAAATTGACTTCTTATACAAACTAATTTAAAATAATCAAATGAAAACAGTGTGATCATTTCAGAAATCATAGTGATTGTCAGCCATGGAAGATCACGACTGCAACCTAGAAGGATCAACCAATAAATTCTAGAACTCCATCAACTATAAAGTCCCAAGCTGGTCTGGGCCACCATGTAAAAGCCTATCCAAAAAAACAGTTTTACAACCAAAGTATCAGTGAATTAGTAAGATGCAATAATAAGCCATGATAAAGTCATGAGTCAGTGTCCTAGAGAACAAAGTACTTGGAACTAGAATATATAGCTCATTTGGTAGAGTGCTTTGCCAACCATGAACAAAACCCTGGGTTGGATCCCCAAACATAGCACTCAGTATGCAGAAACACAAAGACATGAAGTCAAGGACATCTTTGCCTACATATGGAGTAGAGACCCAGTCTCTTGTAAGCAGATGTATATATAAATGAGTTCCTCCTTGTGGCAAGTTATAAGGCCAGTCTGGGCTATTTGCCTCTGCCTCAAACAAAAACCAAAAACAAAGTGGTAGCTACCACAATATCCCATTTATTACTTAGCAATTACAATGGAATTACAGAACAAAGCAACCAACAATATACATAAACATTACCAGGAATGAGTGAGATATGAATTAAAAGCACCACTGTATTAGTTCTCCGGTATTTTTTTTTCTTAAAAAAAAAAAAAATGAAACAAAGACCATCCTTGAAGATATATAGCAAAAGGATAAACAAATGCTGGCCAAGCACCTCCTCTGTGAGGACCATGAGACAATAGTGAGGAACTATTCCAAGCTGTTCAAGCTGTGTACTTGTATACCACACTTGCAAATAGCAAATAAAACTTATACATTGGGAACAGTAATGATGGGGAATGTACTGTGTTGTGTTCATCTTATTGATTATTGAATAAAGTACTTGTTTGGCCAATGAAACAGCAAGTTAGACAGGACTAGGAGTCAAAGAGGATTCTGGGAAATGTAGTAGAGATGTGGTGATCCAGGCAGGAAGTGACATAGCAAGGAGACTCATATGTAAGCAAAGGAAACAGGGAAGTGTCCCTGCTTTCCCCTTCGCGTCCTCCAGCGGCGGCGGCGGCGGGATGTGAGCCACCGGCAAGGAGGGAAGACAATAAGGTGTCCGATAAGATAAGCCTGATAAAATATATAGATTTATGATAATTAAGACTGAGCTAACAGATGAGAATTCTAGTTATTTGCCAAGCAGCACTGTACCTAATAAAAGTCTCCCTGTGCATTAATTTGGGCCCTAACTCGGGCGGGCGGCTGGTGTAAAGCACACATGTGGTGGTGGGGCTCGGGCAGCTTTTGGTGGAAAGATTTATCGTTAACACAGTAATAAAACAAATAGTTGAATTTCCATTCCTTTGAGACTAGGTCATGTTATATAGTCAGGCTGACCTGGTAGTAATCCTCCCAGGTAATCCTGCTAGCTGCTAGGACTATAGGTATGCACCCATCCTGTGACGTTATTGGAGAATCTAAAGATCTAGTGATATTAGCAAAATAATCTGATAAAAGGTTTGTAAAGTGAAAGAAAACAATGTGTTAGAAATTTTCCTTGAAATGCTATGAAATACTGTAAAAACTAGTAACAGTAAAGAAAATACTTACATTTGATTTTGGGCTGATACTTAATATTATATGGTGAAAAGTCGATACAATCAACCATTACAATAATAATTTGAGAGATCCTGTCCAAGAATAACAAATCCTAGGAAAGAATTTAAGTACCATAATCAGAAATTCTTATTACAGGAATAATAGTCAATTAACAGTCAATATACACCAAATTTTTTATTATTATTTATGCTACAAATACATGATCATTAAGTACCTCCCAGTGAGATGTTCTATGGCAAACACTGTGCTTCTTAACACTCAGGGAAAATTATTGATCTTTACAGTATCAAAAGGCATACCCACCAATAAACTCCATTTATGATTGATTGATTGATTGATTGATTGATTGGGATCTATACAAGGTCTTTACCATAGCTCCCACCCTCACTAGAGTAATAACTGAATTATGGAAATTGGTTCAGTTATTACTGAACCAGTTTAGTTAAAACTGGTTCAGAAAATATGCACCTACCTGAGAAAGTTCCAAGGAAATCACCTGGAAAACAGGCATTTCTACCCTCCCCCTAGGCACTCAAACAAACATGCACACATATTTTTAAAAATGAAAGATCTACCTGTATGTACATATATCCGAGTCTTAAAAATTATATTAGGCCCTATGAATTCAAACACAATGAAACAGCCACTAAATAAGCTCTACCTTTCTTCCTCATTCTTAATTCAAAAGAAATAAAAGAACTAAAAATGTGGGGCAGAAGGAATGGTAGGAAACAAGGACAGAAAGGGTAGTAAGGCTTTCTCCTCCCACAATCTCTACAACTACTACTACTTGGTGCATGCAGAATGCCTAACAAAGAAGGGTACAGAGAAGAAAGTGGGATTCTTCACCACGAGATGAACCATCAACCTTTATAAGGGTTCCATGGAATGAATGGGATTCAAAGAGTACTTCTTAAGCACTCATGAGATCCAAACATAACAGAGACAAGATTCCACAGTGGGAACTGATAGCAGGTTCAACAAAGTAGTCTAGGCCAAAGGAATCAAGAATATTGGGCATCGTATCAGAATGTTTGTCCAAAAACTATGAGGATAAGAATTCACCAAACAAGCACTGTGCTTAATTGAAGTCACTGTTACAATGTTCAAAAATCTAATAAAGAACCAGGTGGTGGTGGCCCACGCCTTTAATCCCAGCACATAGGAGAGGCACACAGAAGGCCAGCTTGGTCTACAGAGTGAGCTCCAGGACAACCAGGGCTACACAAAGAAACCCTGCTTCACAAAAACAAAAATAAAAACAAAAACAAAAATCTACTAAGAAGGCTGGTGGGATGGCTCAGTGGGTAAAAGTGCTTACAACCAAAGCTAACAATCTGACTTCAATGCTAGGACTCATACGGTGGAGAAAACTGACTCCCATAAGTTGTTCTCTGACTTCAAAAGGTACACTGACATGTATACACACACAGAGAGAATAGTGTAATAAAAGAAAAATCTAGTAACTCAATGTAGATGAGAACTACTGTCAAAGTTGTAAAACAGTGACAAACCAAACAGAAGGGCCAAGAACAATAACAAAGGCTTGGAATGCCAACAGTGTAGTCTTACCTATGTAAATCCTATTAAGCTGGGGTCCAGTCAGGGCTATAATATTTCCCTGTCTCAAAACACACACAGCTGGGGATGGCTGCACACACCTGTAACCCAGCACTGTAAGATAGCTTGGGCTTGCTGACTGACAGTCAAACTTAAATAGAAAGCTTCAGGCTCAGTAAGAGACCCTGTCTTAAGGGAATAAGGTAGAATTATACACCAAGTCAGTCAATGTCCCCTCCCCTCTGACCTTCGTAAGTACATAAGTAGTATCACACTTTCACACACCTTTATCCCACACATATACTCAACAAACAGAGGGATTCAAGGTGGCTCAGGAAAGGAAAGCAATTGCCACACAAATATGAAAACTTAAATTCAATCCCAGAACACTATTGTTGAAAGGATAGACCAACTCCAAAAGTTGTTCTCTGACCTCTACCAACACGGTTTTCCAAGTTCCCATCCTAATATTAATAGTAAATTTTAAAATAAAGTCAATGAGAAAGTAATTGAGGTCGGTTGGTATGGTAGAGTCCCTGCACAGCGATAGGTCACACCTATAACCCCAGCACTGAGGAGGAGAGAAAAATCTCAAGTTCAAATTTCAACTTCCATAGTGCCCCAAGTTCACAACACTGACAAACAAATGATCTCACAGTTCTCCAGTCCTCAGATCCTCAGCCCCACAACCAAGCTTCCATTTAACTAACTACATATGCTAAGTCCCACGTAAAAACAAAAAAGCAAAAGTCCAAGACAGCACGTGCTCTCTAAAAATAAATCCTATATTAATGGATCCAAATAACAACCTGGAATGACTTCCAAAAAGTAACAACGGTTACACTCTAAGAGAATGAAACAAAGAGAAGATTGAAGCCAAGCTGTGGTAGCATATGCCTTTAATCCCAGTACCCCCAGGAGGCAGAGGCAGATAAATGGATCTGAGTTTGAGACCAGCCTGATCTACAGAGCTAGTTCCAGGACAGCCAAGGCTACACACAAAGAAACCCTGTGTGTTTGTGTGGTGGGTAGGGGTGGGAGGTTGTCTAAAACCATAAAAGAAAGCATATTGAAAGCTACAGGCTGGGCATTGGTGGCATACACCTTTAATCCCAGCACTAGGGAGGCAGAGGCAGGCAGATCTCCATGAGTTCGAGGCCAGCCTGATCTACAGAGCAAGTGCCAGGACAACCTTCAAAGCGATACAGAGAAACCCTGTCTGGGGGTGGGGGGGTTACAAATAGGAAAATCCAAGTCTCAGACTAACACCTAATTATATTGAAGAAACTTCTAAAACCAGAAGTGCCTGGAAAGACACATTTCAAGTTCTGAAAAATATCAACTGTCAACAAAGACTACCATACCCAGCAAAACTATACAAATTCAAAGGGCTGGATATGGTGGCATCATCTTTAATTGCAGCACTAAGTAGACAGAAGCAGAAGGATTTATTTCAGTGAGTGAAACTGCTATTGCCCCTTCCTAAAATAAGAAAGAAAAATCTTTCATGATAAACACAGGTTAAAGGATGTCTGACCATCAAGTGAGCTCTACAAGGGAAATACTTCAGTCTGAAGAGAAGAATGAATTTAACCCAAGGGGTCTCAGAATTAAAAAATACTTGGATCAAAAGATTAGAAAATGGCCATTCAAAGGCTGGACGGTGGTGGTGTACACCTTTAATCCCAGCACTTGGAAGGCAGAGGCAGGAGGAACTCTGACCTTGAGTTTAGCCTGGTCTACAAAGCAAGGTCCAAGACACCAGGGCTACACAAAGAAACCCTATCTTGAAGGGAAAAAAAGCAGGGGGCAGGAATGAACATAAATCTTTCAATATCTCTGAACATCAAAAATCTCAATTCCGGGCTGGAGCGATGGCTCAGAGGTTAAGAGCACTGATTGCTCTTTCAGAGGTCCTGAGTTCAATTCCCAGCAACCACATAGTGGCTCACAACCATCCATTATGAGATCTGGTGCCCTCTTATGGTGTGCAGATATACATGGAAGCAGAATGTTGTATACATAATAAATAAAATCTTAAGAAAAAAAAAAAAAAAGAATCTCAATTCCTCAATAAAATGACAAGATTAGGCCCAGAGACATGGCCCATGGCCCACTGGTTAAGAACATGTGCAGTTCAGCTCTCTTAAAGCAGCCATGTGGAGGCTCATGACAGTCTAGCTGCAGTTCCAATTCCTCTGTGGAACACAGTACAGATAAGACATACATGCAGGCAAAACACCTACCCACAAAACACCAACTCACCTTTTCAAAATGAAAAAAACTGAGTAGCACATGGTGTTAGAAAATAGGATACATCTCTGCTGCCTCCAAGAAACACACTTCACCAAAGACAGAAACCACTTTAAAGGTAAAAGGAAGAAGGAAAAAGGTATTCCAAACAAAAGGATTTAGGAAGCAATCAAGTATATTCTAGTATCTGGCAAAACAGACTTCAAACAACTGAAATGAGATAAGGTCACTTCATACAATACACCAAGAGGATATTACAATCCTAAGCATATGTACAAAAAGCATATGGAGTGATCTGATTTTACATCTAAAATCAACACATTGCTAATCATAGATGACTTCAATACATTTTCAGGAATAGACAGGCCATCTAGACAAAAACTAAACAGTTTAATGACAACATAAAGCAAATAGATTCAACACTACAGATGGATGTAAACACTGACACACACACACACTTTTTAGCAGAGTCCATGGAACTTCCTCCTAAACTGACCATCAATTAGGACACAAAGCAAGCTTCAACAGGTAACAAAATTAAAATAACATCCTGTATTCTAAAGCTAGGTATCAATAGCAAAACTATAAAGAATAAAAATTCATGGAGACTAATCAGGACTATTGAATGACAACTGAACCACTGAAGAAATCAGAAATTTTAAAAATTCTTAGAATTGAAGGAAAATTAAAACATGATACACCAAAATCTATGGGATATAAAAATGATGGTCTTGAAAAAAGTTTACAGTTTTATTAAGGGCCTATATCAAAATGTGAAACTGAATCAATAACTTAATGATGCACCAGGGGGCCCAGGAAAAACAATTAACAATCCAAACCCCAAAACAGTAAATAGGAAGGGATAATCAAAAATCAGGTAACAAATAACAATACAAAGAATCAACAAAAGGTGCTTTGAAAAGATAAGCAAGATTGACCAATGGCAGCTGTTGAGTAGAGCATGCCTTTAATCCCAGCAATGGGACATACAGAACAAACAGAGTTACTGTATTGTCATTATAATAGCTATCTGCTTTCTGGTTGAATTTGAGGTATGCTTTACAAGGAGGTAATTTCATGTGGTTAAAAAGTCCTTGGCTAGGGAAGTCATATGGGGGGTTCAGACCTGCTCACCCAAATGCCAAACCTCAATGAAGAGGCAGAAGAGAACACATCGAAGCTGCCAGCCCAAGGACTGCAGGAAAAATCTGATTCAGCAGTCATATCGCTCTCTAATGGCCAAAGCCCACAAATTTTCTCTCTGCATGTCAGAACAAGGCAAAGACTGTATATCCCTCAGCCACCCAAGAAAGCTGCATGCTTTGCTCTGTTCAATGGAGAAAAGCTGTTCAAGGTGCTTTCCTTTCCATGCCAACTACTTCCATCCAGTAAGTTCTACAAAGAAAGATGATCTCGCATAGCCTGTAGCAAAAAGGGGAAGACAATCACAGCTCCGTGCAGCCACACTCAGCAGATTGAGTTCTATCATTTAGGGACTTTTAACTCAGATCTAACCAAGATTCATGCTTTGATGGACAGAAAAATTTCAGAACTAATCAATATGAGAGGTGAGCTATAATACAAAGGTATTTTAAGAAAAGCTTAGTGTAGGGTCAAGGTAAAGAGGCACCCGAAGATAAACAAAGACTTGTGTTTATATGCATTAACTGAACCTCTTACATGCAAGCTTCAGTAAACTGCTAATTGTTTTAATGTTATCTCCAAATTACAAAATATATTCAGAGTACAGGGGGAACACTCACTGAAAGGACTTCATCTTCCAAACTGCACATTATTTTAGAAGCAAGTTCTTCACAACACAAATTCTCTTCTGCTGTTGCCACCAAAGCAGCACAGCGTGCAAATGCTCTATACAATTCTGACCAAGTTTTAAGTAAAGTCTTCATAGTAGCCTAATAACAAAAAAGAAATTTGTTAAACTGACACCAACATTCCAAATATTAACAGAATTCATTTTTTAAGACAGAAAAGGTGTCAGAGGGACCAGATCTAACTCCAATTAAGTTCTATATGAACAGTATCAGGAATTATCAAAGGTCAAAAGTGTTTCAGTGTTTTCTCTGCCTCCCCATAAATATTCCTCCAACCCACAAACATTAATTCAATAAAACTTAGAGTTGGTGCTACTCATATATAAAGACAGTATTTCCAGAAAGGCATGAAATCTTTACACAAACAATATACATTCTTACCATGGGAAATGACTGAGCTGAAAAAATATGGTTTATTGGTAAAGTCAATGCACCATAGATGGCACTAAAATTATGTTCTAAGGCATCACCTTGATTCACTTCATTGGTCTGAAATAAAAAATATGGAGTTAGACAAATTACCATCTAATTCTAATCCTACATGGTAACATAACTCATATAAAACAGACTATTCTACTAGAATACATTCCAGAGATGCCATACTTTTAGCCTTGGATATGAGTATGGTCTTGGTGAGATTGAGATGCAATCAAAGACCTGTGCTGAATCAAGATGAGATCATACTCAAGAACAGTGAAGTCACACCCAACAAACATCAATCTGATTACCATGAGAGACAACTGAAATTATGTGGGTACAATTCAAGTTCATGGACTGCTGTCTACCTCTATTAACAGAAGAAGGCAAAAGATTCTCAGGGCTCTAAAACAGAAAAACAGACTTTTAGTCTTCACAAGTTACTGTTGGAGCTAAAAGTACAGCCTGGGGATTATCTGGAGATGTACTTCTTTTCCTTAGGCTCGATTCTAGCACTTCAGTTAATTTATTTATTTTTTTATATTTTTATTTTATTTTATTTTGGTTTTTTGAGACAGGGTTTCTCTGTGGCTTTGGAGACTATCCTGGAACTAGCTCTTGTAGACCAGGTTGGTCTTGAACTCACAGAGATCCGCCTGCCTCTGCCTCCCAGGTGCTGGGACTAAAGGCATGCGCCACCACTGCCCGGCTCCACTTCAGCTAATTTAAAAAACAAACGTAATTGTCTTGTTTACCACCTAAGTCATGTGAAACTGTTCTCAGAAACCTTTGGGAACAGAGAGAAGGGGTGAGAGAAAGAGAAAGAAACAGAGACAGACAGACACCCTGAGATCCAATAAACAAGTACACTGATTGTGTTGGTTTGAATGAAAACGGCCCCCAAAGAGAAAGCACTATTAGGAGATGTGACTTTGTTGGAGTAGGTGAGGCTTTGCTCCAAGAAGTATATCACTATAGGGGTAGGCTCTGAGGTCTCTTTTGCACAATCCACTCAATGACACTCAGTCCACTTCCTGCTGCCTTCTAATCAAGATGTAGCCAGAACCATGTCGGCTTGCACACCACCATGCTCCCCACTATGATGAATGGACTAAACCTCTGAAACTATAATCCACCCCAGTTAAATGTTTTCCTTTGGAAGAGCTGCTGTGGTCATGGTGCTTCTTCATAGCAACAGAAACACAAAGATGTTAACTTTAAGCCCTGAAACAACCTTAAGCTCCCAAGCTACAAGTTGTAAATCATACATGTAATCGCAGTGTTTGGTAGGCTAAGGCAGGAACAGTTTGAGGCCAACCTGGGTACTCCAAGCTCTCTGAGGAAAGATGTTATAGAGGGACATCATCTCAATGCGAAAAATCCAAACACACAGAATCTCATAAAGGACCTCTGCTACCATTCAAGGTGAGATTCTTAGAAATACAATCAGTCTAATATCCTTCTAGGAGAGTACTAGCTTAAAAGGCCGACTTTTGTAAAAATCTCCTAGAGCTTTCATTCCATGAGTTAGTTACTTGTATCAACCTAAGAATACTCAAAAGCAAACAAAATATACCAAAACAAAGAACAAAAACACAAAAGTGAACTTGCATCCTATCTTAATAATACTCAAAACTTTATAAAGACTCAAATGTAAAAAAATAGTCATCTCTTAACAGATTTCATGCTTCAGAAGGCTAACTGTTGTGGAGGCATGACAACTTGACACTGTGGCTATAACCTATTTAAAGTAATTACAGGTCAAGTGTGGTAAGCACACACTTAAAGTCCAGCTTTGGGAAGCTATGACATAAAGCCAGCTTGGCTGCAACAGATTAAGTTTGTTTCAAGGAGAAAACAAACCAAAGACCATCTTTTATTGTTCCATATCCGGAACACTTCAATATAAGTATTCAAACAATCCAAATATTAGGATGGTGCAGAAAGTCACAGGTGAGAGGCCAGCAGATACAACACAGAAGATACTGACACAAACCAAAACCATTAAGAAAAAAGGACCCAACTCAGATTTAAAAAAACACTTATCAATACAAGGACTCAACCCAGATAAATACACTTATCAATACAGAGGCTGGAGTTATCAGCACCACTAGAGGAGAAGGAGCTGTTTGGCCTACACTGCTTCCTAACACTATGGAAAATGGAATCAAATACATGAATCAATCACAAACTGTTATTTTTATTTAAATTCAAACTTGATCTTCCTGAAGAGGGGTGGGGGCTACCTATCATGGTGGGACAAGCCTGTAACCTCCTAGCCCTGAAGGAACAGAGGCAGAAAGACTGTGCTGTGAAAGTTCTGGCTGATGTACAAGTATGCTTTCTAAGTACTAGTCCAGACCCCAGTGAGTGAGGGAGACATAGCCCATATGCCGTACCTGATGGATCACCTCAGTCAGGGGAGTGACTATAATACTCCACATTCTCCAGAGATGCTCCTTGTTTGCCAACTGCTTTGCATTCTGATTAATCACACTTAGTACAGAATCACTAAAAGCCAATGGTGAAGTTGGACCAGAAAGTACACACCCTACAAGTGTTTCTAGATTGAGAAAAAACCTAAAAAACAAAAAAAAGGAACAATTTTCAGAATGAGTTATTTCTTTCAGAAAGACATTATGTATTAGCAAAATTCTAAAACAGATGAACACAAGAAATGATGAATTTCTTTCAATTTTATTATTATCCCCTCTAGCCTATAACACCACTACCAGCCTCTTATCTCAAGTTTGTACTTATGTACCACCACAACCTCCTTTCCGACACAAAATATTAAATTATGATGCAAGACCTGGAGAGAAAACTCTATGGTTAAGAGCAATTGTTCTTCCAGGACCTGGGTAACAATTCCCAGCCTCCACTGTCACCATCCATGACTATACATCAAAGGCACTAAGACATGCACATGGTACAAATATGCATGCAGGCAAAACACTCACACACATAAAATCTTTCAAAAAAAAAAAAAAAATCTATGGTACAAGACCGGGTGGCAAACCACAGCATTACAGAATTTTACACAAAAAGATCTACAATGAATGAGCTGGGTGTTGGGGGTGCAAGCCTTTCATCCCTGCAGATCTCTGTGAGTTCAAGGACTGCATGGTCGACAAAGTTAGTTCTGGGACAGCTGGGGCTACAGAGAAACCCTGTCTCGATAACATTACAATAAATCTACAACGAAATGGACCTGAACTACAAAGTCACATCACAAAACACAAAATGAACAACTGAGTTTGGTGGCTTATTACCTGTAATCTAGCACTTACAGGCAGAACTGCCACAAGTTTGAGGCCAACCTGGACTATATACAAAGAAAGGGTATCTGAATAAGAAAAACTTTAATTTTAAAACCAAATTTGTGACATCTTTCATGAAAAAGGAAAACAGAAAAAAATCAGGCATGAGACTGGATTAGTGGCACACTTTAATCCCAGCAGAGGTAAGAAGATCTGAGTTCAAGGACAGCATATTCTACACAGCCAGGCTAGGCAGGGCTAAATAAAAACATCAACAAACAGACAAAAAGGCCATTGTGATACACTTCTGCTATCCTAGAAATCAGAAGGTGGAGAGAAGACTATCAGTTCAAACCAATCTCTTTACATTGCAATTCTAGGCCATCCAGAGACTCAGGCAACCATGACAGGATTTAAAATAAAAAACAATGTACAAACTTACTTTTCATCAGCTACACCACATTCTACAAGATTGTTGTTGAAAATTAACTGGATTAAGAATAAAGCTGGAGTTCCCTAAAAGGGAAAGAAAAAGAAGTCAAGTCACAATTCTCAGTAAAAAGAATAGTTTTTGTTTTTTAAGACTCATTTAACATGATTTATTTTGGCATGAAAACTTTTAACATTATTAAATGTATGATGACAACAGCAAGTTTATTTCTTAAGACTACACACAATACCAGGCACATACTTGTAATCATAGCAACCAGTAGGCTGAAATGGAAGTATCCCGAGTTCAAGGCCAGTGTGGGATACCTAGGGAGACCCTTGTCTTCAAAACAAAACAAGCTAGGTATGTTCATAGCACTTAGAAGGCAGAGGCACAGAGATATGTGAGTTTAAGATTTAGAAGCAAGAATGGTTTATAGATTAAGTCCTAGGCCAACTAGAGTTGCAAAGACAGTCTTAAAACTTTTCTTTTGAAAAAGAGGCTAACTAACTAGATGGCTCACTGTTTAAGAGTGTGTTCTGCTCTTACAAAGGATCAAGCTCAGTTCCCGAACCAGGGGGATCACAACCACCTTCAAGTCCAACTTCTGTCCTCTGAAAGTACTGCACTCATACACATCCAGGCACAAAGATGTAATTAAAAATTAAAATTAATAGTAAATAAAAATACTTAATATAAAAAAAAATCAAATGTATCTCTATGCTCTGATCATAGTTCTATTAGAAATCAAAGATGGTGAGGTGTCAAGATAATACACACACACACACACACACACACACACACACACACACAACTTGCTGGACACACAACAAAGTATATTTCACATTATTAAGCTAATAGTACTAAGCTTTCAAATATTTTAGCAGTAGCCAATAATATTACTCCATACAAACAGAGAAAGTTCTTTCTAGAGTCTACTATCCATTCCAGGGGAGAAAAATGTTCATCTATTAGCATACCATCCTCTTAAATTTTTCACAGTAATCTATTATTTTACATACAAGTTTAACTTAATCAACCAAATCCAATTAAGGGTCATTTTTAAGAATTCTAAAGGAATTTGTTTGGCCAATCTTTATCGTATCACTACACTACATGTAAGATACTTGCATTAAGAATATCCATATTAGCAACCTGATATGCTGGTGAACCTAATACTTTCTGAGGAAGTCCTTTAACTGTAATTTCCATGAGGACCTAAGGAAGAAAGATTTTACAATAGTTAGCCATAAAAATCTGTTATTCGGTAAAAACTTTGTTATATATATGACAGTTTATAAATAGCCATCACTCGTGATTCATTACATATATTCATCAACTAATATGTGTATGTTCACATTATTTCAAAAGTTCAAAGACAGAAAATAACAGACTTCTACCTTGATATAAATTTTTGTATTACTATAAAGTCACTATATGAACAATTACTCATAATTTAACTGTTATTCTAAAAATAAAACTTTACAGTATTTTTTTTTTTTTTACATAGCCATAAGAAATTCTACTGCCTTTAATTTCAAAACTGGGGATGCAGAGGCATGCTGATCTCTCAAATTCCAGGATAGGCTCAAAAGCTACACAGAGAAACCCTATCTCGAAACACCCCCTACACCAGAAAAAAAAAAAAAAAAATCTACAATGAGATACATACTAAACAGGCATAGAAGCAAATACTTCAACAGCATGCTAACTATAAGTCGATTCTCAGATTACAAATCCAGAGATGCTTGAGTCTTCTAAACTGTTCTCCAAGTCTTCCTGTGTTTATATTATATGAACTACAATGTGTTAAATGTCAAAACAGTTACCTTAGTGAATAAAAACATATCTTGAACAAGTTTTGGAAATACACTGAAGTTGACAGTATTAATTTGTGCCTTGTCCAGAGTGTTGTGCAAGCATAAACCCATTTAACTATTTAAACTACTAACTACACTCTACAAGTTCAGAACTGATAGACCAAGAAAGCAATTAATTGCACAAATTCCCTTAGATGGACAAGATTCAACCTCATCTGCACTATAGTTCGTGATACCATCTACTATGCTCCCCCAGCACACTGTATTTAAGGATGTTATTATTTGTTCATTATAAAAATTATATACAACTTATTTTCTTCATTTCTATTTAAGCTTAAAGCCTACTTAATAGACAAGTGACGATGTGCTATTGTCACCAAGCACTCTGAACAGTAAAATTTCTTCAGTTCAAGTTGCATGTCCTTTATTCCATTTTTTTGTATGATGCTGATCCCTCTAACCACTCTGCAGATGTTTGCAATTGCTGCTACAGCAACTTCCTATACAATTTTCAAAGGATATTTGAATGGCACTTGGAATACAGCTAAATTACAAGTCAATATTAGGTATTAACGGTCTGTGCCAAACATTATCAAGCACATCAATATAAACTGAATTTCAAAATGAGATTTTAAGGCAATTTATAAATATATTTACCAGTGTTTTTGATACAGGAAATACTTCTGACTTCACTATGTTTTCCAAAGATTTTAGTAGGAGTGTCAAAACTTCAGAACCTGATCTTTCTTTTCTGTTTCCTATCAAAGAGTAAAAGCAAGCATATAATTCCAAACATGGTTTTTTAGATGAGTATACATAAGAGCTAGGAAAATTTTATTTTAACTATTAAGTAGCAATTTCTAGTTAAGTAACTTCTTTGTTTAAAAAATGTAATTCCAGACACATATTATAACACAAAAAAGGTTTACATCAGCAAGTGAAGCACTGTACTTTGTGCTATGAAGGCCACTTAGCAATGTGCTTACCTGATTCAGTAACTGACTTTACCAAGCTAATTAGTTCCTTCCAGATAGTACTGACTACAGCATCTGTCAAGGCAATAAGAATTTTTAAGATAGGGTTCAGTTCCTAGTACCCCATATATCTGTAACTACAGTTTAAAGGAATCTGATGCCCTCTTACAATCTCCGTGAGCACCAGACACATTCTTAGTACACATACAGGCAAAATACTCATACATATAAAATAACTCCAAGAAAACAAAATCTATTCTTCTGTTCCTTATACTAATAGCAAACTGAGCACAAATTTGAATATTATGTCCTTATATTTATAAAACCACCATTTCAATCTTTCTCTGGAGAAATTAAACCTTTGTAAAAGGACATATTAGCAATGGGCCAACTAAGGATGAGTGTTTTCATTTTTATCTGTATCTATGTTGAATACCCCATAACTTTTGCAGTAAGAAAAACAATGATTTAGAAAGACACCATGGAAGAAATATATGCTTCATTTTACAATCAACTACTTATTTTTGGGTGACAGGCTCTAGGTTTGAAAACTGAGTCAGCCTCAAATGAGTGACCTTTGTCTCAGTTTCTAAAGTGTTCAGATTCTGTTTGCCACCATACCATACTCATGACTGTTTTGAAGCAGTCTTGTGTTCAGGGCGGCCTCAAACTTTTAGCAATCCTCCTGCTGTTTTATCACCCCTAGTACAGGGATTACAAAGGTAAACCAACCACCATGCCTTACTTTACATTTCTTGTACTCATTTCTTTTAGTCCATGAACATAAATTTAAAAGCAGATACTAAAGCCACAGAGCATAGGTAGGCTTAAGTCAGAGATATACCAGTCCCTATATGATTTTATGTATTGTTTATATCTTATTACAATCCATTTTCTTTTCCTATGTAGCCTTGGTGTCTGGAACATTCAATGTAGATGGGCATTAAATATCACACAGAGTGGCCTGCCTCTGCCTCCCCAATGCTGCCAGTCACTCCTATCTCCCTAAACCATTTAGAATGGTTTAGGGCAAGTTACTTCAAGGAAAAATACAAACATTTGGGTGCACAATCTGGCCAAAGAATTAACACCAAGTTAATTAAGAAAGGATTTCTTTGTGTAGCCCAGGCTGTCCTTGAACTCAGAGATTTACCTGATTCTGCCTCCTGAGTGCTGGGACTAAAGGTATGTGATACACTATGCAGCAATATTTACTTTTTTTATGTTTCTTTAATGGGCCAGTGAGATAGCTCAATAGTAAAGGTATCTACTTCCAACCCTGACAGCCTAAACTCCCAGGACCCACATGGTGAAGAACTTGAGTCCCAAAATATCCCTGTGGCACATGTATGACCATACACATGCACACAAATTAAATAAATGCTTAAATGGACTTTTGAACTTAAAAAATTTCCTAAACTTACCTGAAGCATCTCTGCCAACTGCGACAAAGCTATCATGAACAGCAGTGATAAGTGTATGTGCATGCTTGGTGAAGAAAGAAGGGCTGCTGATTAGTGGGTGCTCCAGTGGCTCTAAAAGAGAGAACAAGACAAGCAGGTAAAAGAGTTACAAAGGAAATTTCTAAAAAAAAAATAAAATCCTAAAACTTGTTTTTATTTAAAACATTTAAAAATTTCATTTCACATACAAGTTTATCACTATTATTGAACTGTTATGAAACAGAGACTTCTCTTCCATACAGTAAGTTTTGGATTATTTCAAACATATAAAATTATTTCAAAACCAAATACCTAAGCTCAGTACAAGTTTGTGTTGCTTAGCAAAATTCAAGACTTCTGGACCCAACAAAAAATGAAGCATCATTTCCAGTCCCAAAAGCTGAATGGAAGGGATTGAAGCCATTCCACCTATATTTGAACTTGGGTTCATACGCGGAGTTGCAGGAGCTCCATAAGGAGAAGCACCTTTAAAACAGAAAGATCAATTTATTCAAGTTATAGCTCCTGTCCATACAATACACCTTTAAAAACATTTCTCAGACATTAATACACACCCTGAAATTACCAAGCTTTTTCTATACCTTGTATAGAAAATCTAAAATGCTGAAAAAGGCTAATATAGAATAACGACAAATAATTGCCTTCGAATGCTGTTACATGTTTTAAGTATCTTTTAAGACCCATTTTCCATGCAAACACGTAAGTTTTGGCTACTTTCCTAGTCATTCTGAGTTGTTTATTGGCAATCAATTCATGTAGCATGAAAGGAGCTGGATTTGGTTTGTACACATTTGCAATCTTAGCGTTTGGAGCAGCAAGACTTGTCAGCTCAAAGCAAGCCTGGTCAACAGAGTGGGTTCCTGGCTAGCCAGAACTACATAGCTGTCTCAAAAAACACAAGAAATTCAACTCAATCTACGAACAGAGAACCACTGTTTCAAATAATTAAAAAAAAAAAAATTCAAATCTATCTGGGCTACATACATTGTGAGACCTAGAAGCAAAGCAAGATAAAAAGTAAACTGGAAACAAAAATTTATTTTCCAAACACCTACAATAATCCAGTTATAAGTTATCAACACCAAAGATAAGAGTATAGATAAAAATACAGTAGAGCTATGGCTTCTAATCCCAGTATGACTAGTTCACAAATTCAGGACCAGTCTCAGCAAGGCCCTAGACAGGGCTAGGTTAGGAGATCCTGTCTCAAAAGAAATCAAAAATAAAAAGAACTTTTTGCTTAAAGGACCTAGTCTCCAGAGAGTGTGACCACTCCTTCAAAGACTTTTCAAAAAAAAAAAAGGAAGGAAATCCTTCTCTCACCTTTATGTCCAGGAGTCAGTGGACTTAAGCTAGGAGAAGCAGACCCTCGGGATGAACTGCCTTGTGGTGAAGCAATACTATCAGTACTTATTGTACTCTGAATCAGAGGCACACAAACCTAATAAATGAGAAGGCAAAACAGCAATAATTTCATTGTCAAGTTTGTACAAAATTTTATAAGACATCTATTTTTCTTTTCTTTTCTTTTTTTTGAGACAGGGTTTCTCTGTATATTCCTTGGTGTCCTGGATCTCACACTGTAGACCAATCTGGCCATGAACTCAGGGATCCACCTGACTCGAATGCTGGGATTAAAGGTGTGTGCCACCACCATCCAGCAAGATATGTTTTTCTTCAAGAAGCAATCTTAATTCTTCTGACATACAGCTAGTTCAGGCCAATTAAAACCTTAAGATCTGAAGCCTGGCAATAGTGGCGCACACCTTTAATCTCAGCACTCAGGAGGCAGATCTCTAATTTTGATGCCAGCCTGGTCTACAGCGCAAGTGACACAGGCACAGAGAAACCCTGTCTATGAAAAACCAAAGTTCTAACTACAAAAGTTTTTAATTCAAAGCGTGACCAAATTCATGGTCACGGAAGAGGTAGCTAAATAAAATTGCCATATAGAACTATATAAACTACAATTTAAAATAAATCAATTTGGGTCCTATCCCTAATATATCCAAATATCCCAAGATCTTGGGTTAGAGAAATAGCTCAGAAGTTAAAAGCTTGTTCCTCTTGCACATTTGAGTTCAGTTCCCAGAACTCACATTGAGCTCATACCATCTAGTTCCACAGGACCTAATGCCCTTCTTCTGACCTCCATGGATACCAGGTAAGAACATGGTAAACACAGACATATATGCAGCCAAACACTCATACCCTTAAGCAAATCTAAAAAAATTCCTTTAGAGAAAAGCATTTTATTCAGATAATAAATATTCAATCTGTACTAAATTTTATTGGTTACTTCCACATGCATTATAAACTAAAGCGTGGGCTGAGAGATGACTGGTTACTCTTCCAGAGTGCAATTTGTAACAACCATATGGTGGCTCACAACCATTTGTAATGAAATCGAATGCCCCCTTTCTGGCCTTCAGGGATACATGCAGGCAGAACACTATATACATAATAAGAATAAATCTTAAAAAAAAAAAAAAAAGCCAGGTGTTGGTGGCACACGCCTTTAATCCCAGCACTCGGGAGGCAGAGGCAGGCGGATCTCTGTGAGTTCGAGGCCAGCCTGGTATCCAGAGTGAGTACCAGGATAGGCTCCAAAGCTACACAGAGAAACCCTGTCTCAAAAAACCAAAAAAAAAAAATAAAAAAATAAAATAAAAACTTAAAAAAAAAATAAGAAAAAACATAAAATGCAAGACTAGCAAGGGGGTGGTACATGCCTTTAATCCTAGCATTCAGGAGGCAGAGGTAGGTGGAGCTCCTCAATTTCTAAACTAAGCAGGACCACACACAGTGAGACACTGTTTCCAAAAAAAAAAAAAAAAAAAACAAAACAAAAGCAACAACAAATCTGAATGCAAGACAAGGTTTCTTTTCTTTTGGTTTGGTTTTGTTGGAGACAGGTTTTCACTGTGTAGCTCTAGCTATCCTGGAACTCACTTTATAGCCAGGCTGGCCTCAAACTCACAAGAGATCCACCTGCTTGGATTAAAGGCATAGGACAAGTTTTTGGTTTTTGCTTTTTGGATTATTTTTTGTTTGGGTTTGGTTTTTATGTGCACTGATGTTTTACCGACAGTGTCAAGTCCCTTGGAACTGGAGTAACAAACAGTTGTGAGAGGCCATGTAGGTGCTGGGAATTTAACCCAGGCAGGACAAGTTTTCTATCCTTGTATTTACCTGAGGTATTTATCTGTGTTTCAGTTAGTTCTAAATCCCAAACAAAATTGCATACATTAATAACTTTTGCAAATAAATTGAGTTAGTTGCATATGCTAATATGTTTGTGTAGTTTTTCTCCCCTCTCCTGCAGCGCAGGCTGTCCTTAAACTCAACATATAGACAAGATGTCTGACTTCTTATTCTTTTGTCTCTACTCCAGTGCTAGGGATAGACATGCACCAGCACACTCATTTTTGTGGTCCAAAAGCTTGACTCTATGGCACCAAGCTTGCTGAGCAAGCACCCTGTCAATTTACCTACATCCCCAACATTTAAGATTTTAATAATTCTTTGATTTTAACTATTAAATCCATGGTGAGGCACAGGCTAAGAATATTCTCTATAAGCAATATTTCCCTGTGAAAAGTCACATTAGAAAATATCAAGACAGGGGCTGGACAGATGGCTCAGAGGTTAAGAGCACAGACTGCTCTTCCAGAGGTCCTGAGTTCAATTCCCAGCAACCACATGGTGGCTCACAACCATCTGTCATGAGATCTGGTGCCCTCTTCTGGCATGCAGGCAAATATGCAGATAGAATACTATATATAATAAAAATAATAAATATTAAAAAATTATTTAAAAAAAAGGAAAATATCAAGACAGTTAAAGCTCACTTCTAAAATCATCCACTACCAGTCTCATCTATGTTCTTCCAAATAAATAAATTGTACAACTAGATTAGACCTTATAATGGCAGAATTTGGAAGTTACATTCATTATTTGTTTACTGCTGATTTTCAATCATGTTATATCAAACGTAGGAGGCTTCTATCTAAAACAAAGAAACTAAGGCCGCTGATAAAGCTCAGTGATAGCTTCTCTAATATATACAGAGTACCAAAGTTCAACCCAGAACTGCCAAAGGACAAACATACCTTGCCAGTTGGGCTAGGGATGTAGCTCAACTGGCAAGTATGAAGTCCTGGGTTTGATCCCTGGTGCTAAAGCTGTAAACTCCTATAATCCCAGCACTTAAGGCAAGAGGATCAGAAGGCTAGTCTTGGCTACAAAGTTTTAGCCCTGGACCCCAAAAAAAATCAAAATACAAAACAACATAGTGGCTCATGCAACATCCATATATTATCAGTAACTCAAGAGAAGAAAAATGGCCTCAAGTTCAAGGCTACCCTACTTTGAAGTGTGAGATCCTGTCTTTAAAAATGAAAGGGTACCTCAAAAACCCAAAAAAAGAAAAGAAAAAGGAAGGAAGGAAGGAAGGAAGGAAGGGAGGAAGGGGAGGGGAGGGAAGGGAGGGAGGAAAGGTGGGTATCAATGGGGGCAAAGGCTCGATAACAAACAACTTCCAAGAAAGCAGTTCCTACTTTACCAATATTTACTTAGAATGAAAGAAATACACTGCAGATATACAAGTTACCTTTTAATATTTTAATTATAAACCAACAATGGAATTGCCACACAAAAATGGCTTAGACCAAATAAAATTTAGTCTTTGGTGTCAATTAATGTATTAAATAATTGTTTATAACTATGCCATCTAGAAAAAGGAAAAAAAATAGAATTTTTCTTTCTAACATTGTATGTTGCTTGCTATTTCATTAATGTTGATTAACTGACTGCTAAACACCAAGAAAGTTCACCTTTATAAATAAAGAGCTGACAAAAGATGGTTCAGCAGTTAAAAGCACTTGGTGCTCTTCCACAGACCCTGGGTTTGATTCCCAGTGCCCACATAGCGTAATTCCAGTCCCAGAGATCTAACATCCTTTTCTGGCCACACCTGGCACCAGGCAAAAAAGCAGTGCAGACGTACACATAGGCAAAATACCCATACACATAAAACAAAACACTTAAAGGGCGCAGGAGAGACCATTAGGTAATTAACAGCACTGGCTGTTCTTCCAGAGGACCTGGACTTGATTCCCAGCATCCGTAGTGCTAGAAACCATAATTACCCCAGCCTCTTCCAGCATCAGAGGGTACAAACATGGTATACGAAGACAAGATACTCATACATAAAAGAAAAAAAAAAAAATGAGCTAAGTTTTTTTTTTTTAATGAACAAATTAATGTTCTATACTGGTATGCTAGAATTTGCCGATTAGGTTTATTTTAGGCCACTGGAGAATACCGTCAATGCCAGGCGGTGGTGGCACACGAATTTCAATCCCAGGACTGGGGAGGTAGAGGCAGGCCAATCTCTGTTGAGTTCCAGGCCAGCCTGTTCTACAGAGCAAGTGCCAGGATAGGCTTCAAAGCTACACAGAGAAACCCAGTCTCGAAAAACAAAAAAGAGAAAAAAGGCTAGGGTTTTTTTTTTTTTTTTTTTTTTGGTTCGTTTTGGTTTTGGTTTAAGACCGGGTTTCTCTATGGCTTTGGAGGCTGTCCTGGAAGTAGCTGTTTTAGACTAGGCTGGTCTCGAAGTCACAGAGATCTGCCTGCCTCTGCCTTCCAAGTGCTAGGATTAAAGGTATGCACCAACACCACCTGGCTACAGTCAAGTTTTTATAAAAAATAAAGTCCTTAAATAAGACCCTATTGCCCCCCAGACTGATCACTGGGAAACCTGCAAGGAACTGATCCAGACCCCATAAATGTGGGTGTCAGTGAGGAGGCCTCAGAAATATATGGGGCCTCTTGCAGTAGACCAGTACTTATCCCTAGCGTAGGAATGGACTTTGGGATCCTATTTCACATAGAGGGATACTCCCTCAGCCTAGACACATGGGAAAGAGCCTAGGCCCTATCCCAAAGGATATGACAGACTCTGAAGACCCCTCCCATGGAAGGCCTCACTTTCCCAGGGGAGCAGAAATGGTACTGGCTAGGTAGGGTGTTAGTGAGGGGCAGGGGAGGAGGGGAGGGAGAGGGAACTGGGATTGACATGAAAAACAATCTTGTTTCTAATTTAAATAAAAAAAATAGTAAGACCCTATCACAAACAAAAACTGTAACAAAAACATATGCATTTTTAAGTTTAATAGTTCATAATTATGTTACCTGCTCAAAATTTCCAGGGAGCTGAGGTCCAAGTCTCATCAGTAAATACCACCAGACTTCTAATTTTGTTAATGCTAATGTTTCTGTTCTCACATGGATGGAACTCAAAGGCTGCATTAACAACTTGAGTCTTTTTGCACTACAAAGTATATCTTAAAAGAAATATGAATAAGATTACTGTAGCAAAAGAAGTCAGACTAAACTTCTCACTTTGATAAACTCCAGGACAGCTGGACCAAAAACACAAACTAGAAATTGTAGTATCAGACACAGTGTAACATAATAGAGTTACTATTCCCACCAGGAATGTGAGCTTGTGGCAATACCTACAAATTTCAGGTTGTTACAACCTGACATTGAGTGTACTGAAACCAAGGATGCAATTTTCTAAAAGAAATGGAGGCAAAGAACCATTCATGTCTATAATCCCAGGCCCCCAAGAGGTACAGGCTAACATGAGCACTACAACAAAGTTATTTTAAAAATCAACTAGTAACTTAAATCAAGCACCATTACTACCAGTGCCATCAATTTTCAGAAAGCTACACATTTAGTCAGCTCCACGCTATTTTAATGATTGTTAGAACTCTACAACTGAAACCCATTTTGTTCGGTTTTTGTTCTTTTTGTTTGCTAATTCTTGATGTTTGCTTTTATTTTTACTTGTAAGTAAGTGTATGTTTTTTTTTTTTTGTGAGTACGTCATATGTGTGCAGACGTCCTTGTAGGTCATCGTCAGACACCCTGGAGATGGAATTATCCAGGCAGTTAGTTGTAAACCTCCCACTGTGGAAGAGCAACAGCAACCACTCTTAAGTACTAACGCATCTCTCTCCAGTCCCTGAAAATATACATGACTGGGGTACAGAAAATTAAGACAGTCTTCACTTACATATCTAACCACAAAGACTTAAGGATCTTGAAACATCAGTAGAAAAGGTGCTTAATGGTGAATCTCCCATAAATATTTAAAACTATTTTATCACTTAATAACCACATATGAGGTCTAGATGTTTTGCAACAAGACTACTACTACCAGCTATATTAGCAATCAAACCTAGGATTAAATTATCACCTAGTTACAGTTTTTTGTTTGAAGACAGATTTTTACTATATAGCCTTGGTTGGCCTAGAACTCACTATGTAGATCAGACTGACCTCAAATTTATGAGATACACCTGATTCTACCTCCTGAGAATTAGGATTAGAGGGGTATGTTAAATATGTATACTGATGTTTTAGGCTATTTTCTCATCTTATACATACATTTTGAATACTCCACTGAGCATTATGATAAGGTAAAGACTTATCAATTTGGAGTACATTTCTTAGAACTATAGGGAGAAAAAGTAATATATTTTCATTTCATGGCTACCATTTTTCTTGCCATCTGTTGTCTGTATTGCTCCTGATAAATCAGGTTATATAAAATAGTTAAGTCTACTATAGTGATTTCACAGAGAAACAGCACACATGATGCTTAACACTCAGGTTAGAAAGCCACAAATAGATTTTTATTTTGTCCAACTTCTGAAACAATTTAGGATAAATATAAAAATTTTCAATGTCTCTCAAATACTATTTACATATTTATTCCTAATCCTGTAAGGTAAACTTAATTAAAAAAAAAAAAACATTTCAATATAAATCCCAAAGTATCAGAAAAGGCTTCATCACTTAATCTTCACTAACAATAAATGAATTCATACAAAATTAAAAATTTGATTAGTTTCAGCCTCATCTACATTTTTAGAACATGCCTTAAACAAAAGGAAACATGGCCAGCAAGATGTCTCAGGCTTGCTGTAAATAAGTCTGCTAATGTTGATTTTGATTCCCAGAACCCACATAATCATGACAGAAGATTACACTAAATAGTCCTCTATATCCTTGTCATGGTCCAAATGCCCACCTTCATCACACACACAGACACACATACAATATTAAAATTTTATAAAGAAAATAAACTAAAAGCCTTTTTTAAAAAAGAAGAAAAAAAAGAACTTAAAACTATTTACATACCTGGGTTTAAAGCGAAATTATCTATTAAGCTTTTCCAAGCAATGAAAGCTATCTTCTTAATCATGGGTATTCCACTACGGAAGCCCAGCTCTTCCAGCTGTAACAAAGAATTGATAAAACTCCCACTTCGGTGCAAGGTCTAAGAAAAGAGAAAACATCACAAATTAATTTATTCACCTAATATATGTTTTTTGGGAGTTCATAATCAATAAACAAAGCCACACTGCTTACAAACATTACTCTAACACGAATAATGGGGATGTTTTAAGCAAATTAAAAGCTGAGAGTATGGGGGGGAAAGCTTATTCAATAAAGTGCTTGCTGTACACTGTTGAGGACCCAAGTTCGATCAATCCCCAGAACCCAGGTTCAAAAGCTAGGCAGATGGATGTGGTTGCACACTGGAAGCAAAAGCTGGCAAATGTGCTTTTAAGATCAGAGCTCTAGCCCAGCCCGGACTCCACAGTAAGAACATGCATATCTCAAGACACCACCTGGGAAAAGGGCCAGTGAGATGGCTCAGCAGTACAAGTGGTTGCTATGCAAGAAGCCTGAAAACCTGAGTTTGATCTCCAGTGGTAGAAAAAAACTCCACAAAGTAGCACACATCTACTACCTGTAAGAGCACGCGCATTGTTCTAAGGCTGGGCATGGTGGTAAACACTTGTATTCCCAGTGCTAAAGGCAGAAACAACTGCCTACTCATTGAATGCACATGAACATGAGAATCTGGCCCCAAAGAGAAGCAGAGCAGATAGTGGCAAATGCCTTTAGTCCCAGCAGAGGCAGGTGATCTGGCAAACTGAGTTTGCCCACAGTGGGAGCCAACAACTCACCCAAGTAGCGCTAATGGGTGTCATATCTCACAATATGTAATAAAGAAATAAATAAATACATACACATATATATATATATATATATATATATATATATATATATATATATATATATATATATGGGCAAATGGCACCTACTGAGCGACAGCCGAGATTGACTTCTGGACTCCACTGTATGTACACCTATTAATGTGCATCAGTGTACACATGAGCATACCCACACATAAGCTGGGCACAATGGTTCACATCTATAACCCCAGAACTTGGTAGGTTGATATGCTGTGGAATAATCCTCTTGGGCACTGTAAAGATTTATCACTATTGGTTTAATAAAACACTGATTGGCCAGTAGTCAGGCAGGAAGTATGGGGAGGGGGGGCAACAAAACTAAGAATGCTGGGAAGAGGAAGTGTACAGTCAGGAGACAGCCAGATGCAGAGGAAGCAAAATGAGAATGCCAAAATGGTACCAAGCCACGTGGCTAAACACAGATAAGAATTAAGGTTAATTTAAGTGTAAGAGCTAGTTGGTAATAGGCCTGAGTTACTGACCAAGCTTTTACAATTAATGTAAGCCTCTGTGTGGTAATTTGGGAAGAGGTTGCTGGTATTTCGGAGTTGCTGGTGAAACGGTAACTTCCGCCTATACTGATACAGGAGGACTGCTGCAAATTTCAGGCCTGGGCTTTGAGCTACACGGTGAGTGGTAAGCTCCAGAGCAGCTTCAGTATGGGGATACTCCAAGTAAAAATTCTGACATGTTCAAATTATGAAAATACCAACAATTCATTATCTGTAGCACTTACCTTTCCAAGAAGTTTGACAAACAAAGGCCATAATTTTAATACATAAGTCTCATTTTTACTCATAAATAGTTTTTGGAGTTCTGAGATTAATTTCTGTAAAAAAAGGTAAAAACATTTGTCAAGTACTTTAAAAGAAAAAAATTCACTATCCAAGTCTAAAAAGTATTCAAACATTAATTTTTTGAGCCAAATGACCTTTCTACAGTTAAAGTATACATCCTCCAAAGAAAGCAAAAACTGCATCACAGCAAGAAGCAGCTAACATGTAGCATTCCATATAAATCATGGTCCAATAAAAACTTCATGGGCTTGCTACGCAAGCATGAGAACCCAAAGTTGATCCCCAGAACCTATGTCTTAAAGAGAAATTTGGGCATGTCTGAAAAACCTAAGCTGGAAAGATGGAGAAAAGAGGACCCCGCAGTCACTGGCCATCAAATTGCCTACTCATTGAATGCACATGAAAAGAAAGAGAGAGAGAGAGAGAGAGAGAGAGAGAGAGAGAGAAAGGAAGGAAGGAAGGAAGGAAGGAAGGAAGGAAGGAAGGAAGGAAGGAAGGAAGGAAGGAAAAGGCCAGGTGTTGGTGGTGCACACCTTAAATCCCAGTACTCGGGAGGCAGAGGCAAACAGACCTCTTTGAGTTTTGAGACCAGCCTGATCTATAATAGCTAGTTCCAGGACAGCCTCCAAAGCCACAGAGAAACCTTGTCAAAAGATTGCTCCTGAAGAACACCAGAGACTATGTACATGTATGTACCCATACAAACAAACATGCACATATAACAAAAAAATAAAAAATCAAGACCTGATAATAAACCAGGCTTGGTGGTACATGCCTTTAATCTCAGACCCTGGAGGCAGAAAGTCTGAATTCAAGGCCAGCCTGGTCTATGCAAAGAACCTCAAGCCACTCAGGACTACAAAATGAGATCTTATTTTCAGAACATTAGAAACCAACTTAAAATAGTCCCCAGTTCCTATTCCTAAGTAGTTATGAGCTGTCATATAACTACACACTTGTCTTCCCCTACCACTTAAGAAAAGAGTCCCACAACATTTGTTGAAAAGCAACTGGAGGGGAGGGTTGGCACTGATGACTCTCACCTAAAATGAGCTGACACTATTATTATTATACACATAGCCAATTCTTATAACTGGTTTTTAACCACTTGATCATGTACTAATTTTAACCTTTCCTTACTACTATGCCTATCTCACAGGTTTACACAGTAACAATGCCTTTAGAACCATAACACACACACAAAACCCAATGGTCAATAAAGGTTGTTAAGAATAGAAGCTGGGGGCTGGAGAGATGGCTCAGAAGTTAATTCCCAAAACCACATGGTGGCTCACAACCATCTGTAATGAGGTTTGGTGCCCTCTTCTGGTGTACAGGCATGCATGCAGGCAAAACACTGTATACATAATAAATCTTTAAAAAAGAATAGAAGCTGGTAAACTTAACATCTGCAGCAATAGCTAGGAATCATAAGAGTTAAGTGTTTATATACTGAGATGTTATACTAACAACGGAATCCATTACAATTCTTCCTTTTTCAGATATATAATCTCTCTTCATTCATCACTCATTAGAGAAGGGATGGTGTGTGCTAAATGAGCACTCTACCATCGACTCAAAATCTTTGTCTTAATTCAAAACAAAACTTCTTAGTCTTGGTACAACTATACCAATGAATTCGGGTAGAATTCATCAGACTTACAAAAGGCAATACTTACAGTAGTCATAAGATGTTCTGTAATCAAGGCTATTTCTTGTTGTTTCTGAAGCAGCAATGGCATCCCCATCTCCAGAGCAGTTGCTCCCCGCAAATGCACCTTTTGTGCTGAGTGAACAACTAATGGTATGACCAATTTGGCCCACCTCACAGATTCTTCTCCCATTTTAACTGGGGCTTGTTCAATTAGCCTACAATAGAGAAATTGATGGCTAAACTAAACTTAAAAAGTGAGGTCAAGAAGCAAAGCCAGGTGATGTAGGCCTATAAATCCAACTGTTCAAGAGCCTACGATCACAAGGTTCAAGGCCCACCTGAACTACATACTGTGTTAAGTTCGGCTTTAGGCAACTTGGTGAGATTCTGTCTCAAATTTAAAACAAAACAAAACAAAAAAGAAAAGAAGAAGACACCTGGTTTGGGGTGCAACTTAGTAGAGTATTTGCCTGGTATGCTCAAATCACTCCCCACACTGTAAAAGAAATTACCAGAAAAAAATGAGCACCACATAAATATGTCATGGCCCAATTATTTAAGAATGTATACATTCTCATATTAATGTGCATACAGAGAAACAGTATACAACTGTATTTGCAAAGTGCATATGCACTGCAATTTCTCTTTGATTAGTATGGTTTATTTTTTGCAGCACTAGTGATTAAAGCTAGCACTTCATACTTGAAAAGCATTCTACCACCACTGACTTTCAAGAGCTATACTCCTAGACTTTTCACAAAATGTTTAAAACAATTGCAATCTTGAGCTTAGATTGAAACTTTTTTCCCCCAAGTCTAAGCTGATGAACTGAAGCTAAGAACTGAAGCCCTTAATTTGTCCTCTAACCGCCACAAAAGTACAGTAGTATGCACAAACCAACAATTGTAATTACAATAGCTATACTCAACAGTATTAAAAGCAATCAGAGAAATAGGACATAACCAACAAGTCAGTCATATAGCACCAGAACAGGAAAAGCAAACAGCTGAACTAAAGAAACCTTAGAAAATTCAACTACACAAACTGTGCTGCCAGCATGTCTAAGAGGAAGGTGCAAGGATGCTCCTGGCTAGCTTACTTAGGACTCTCAAAGTCTTAATATACAATTTTTAGATTTGAACATTGACCAACAGGAATATAGCCAACCTGTTCCAGTAAAAACAAAAACAGCAATTTACAGATTTTTTTTGTCATCTTAATACCACCTTTACCTTTTTCTTGCTTAACTTGGTTGGTCTAAAGGATATTCATTTTTGTTCTTTTTACATCCTACTATTTTAAGTTTGTATGTGTGTGTATGCTCGAGCTCCTGAGCGCGCACAAGAGCGCGCATAAATGTGTACTACATGTACCAGCACATGTGTCTAAACACCCAGAGAGTTTGGAGGTCAGGGAACTTGCAGGATAGGGTCTCTTCTTTCACATGGGCTCTAGGGATTGAATTCGGGTTGCGAGGCTTGGTAGCAAACTACAAGCGCCACTGTTTAATATCTATTTCATCTTCATATATACAAACCCCAAAGCATAATTATTCTAATTTATACAAGAACCAACTGAAGCCGGGTGTTGGTGACGCATGCCTTTAATCCCAGCACTCGGGAGGCAGAGGCAGGTGGATGGATCTCTGGTGAGTTCGAAACCAGCCTGGTCTACAAGAGCTAGTTCCAGACAGCCTCCAAAGCCACAGAGAAACCCTGTCTCAAAAAACCAAAAAAGAACCAACTGCATACCTTATAATAACATTTAAAGCTTCAAAATCAACAACAGCAGAATGTACCTCTCCTTTACTTAGCAGCACTTCCAATGAATCAATAATACTGGATACCTAAATGACAAAACACATACAAATCAAATGAGCCAGGACTGTTTTATTGGCACATAATTTAGATGCCCCACAACTATACTCACCATTTTGCTAACATTTTCACTAGGAAATGTCTGTTTGGATATTACCCACAGTGCTCTGGTACACACATTTTTGTCTGAACTCTTAATGATACCATTCAAGGTTAAAAGCAGTTCTTGAATGTTTTCCTCTGGAAAACAAGCAAATTTCAATTATGTAGCATAGGTAAAATCTTTAAAATATCAAACATAAAAGTAAAGTAAAAATGACTCAGTACTAACATTAAAAGTGTGTGCCACCTCTCCTGGCTGCTGTGCTTTTTATAGGAAAAGCCTACTTAATTACAACCAATGAACATGACTAAGTAAAAGTCACATTTGCTATCTTCTGATATATACCTATCCTATTGATAAGGATAGGTTATGTCTTTTTGATCAGTTTGCAGAGATGCTGACAGGTATCACACATCTTGCCAAAATACAAAATCCTGACCAAAGCAGAAGACAGTAAAGAAAACTGACAGTAGCAGACTGCAAACCGTTCATCTTCCACAACTCAATTAACTATTGTCATCTTAAGATGCTAACAAGTCTTACACAAAAGAAAAAAGCTGCAACTATTAATGGGGGATGTCCTTCTGTGTATTTGTTTCTCTTATTGGTTGATGAATGAAACACTGATTGGCCAATAGCCAGGCAGGAAGCATAGGCGGGGTGACCAAACCAGGAGAAAGAAGGCTGGGGAGACAAATGCAGAGAGGCCAGGAAGAAACACACCATGCTGCCTAAGGAGAAACATGCTGGATTACGGCTAAGCCACAACCTGTGGCAATACATAGATTAACAGCCGGGCGGTTAGTGGTGCATGCCTTTAATCCCAGCACTCGAGAGGCAGATGCAGGTGGATCTCTGTGATTTCGAGACCAGCCTGGTCTACAAGAACTAGTTCCAGGACAGCCTCCAAAAAAAACCCAAAAGCTAGTCAGTAAGAAGCCCTAGCCATTGGACAACAGTTAATAAATTAATATAAGTCTTTGTGTGTTTATTTGGGTCAAAGCAGCTGTGGGAAGAAGGCTGGAAAGAAACCTCCATCTTCAAACTCTTCAATGAGAGGGAAAGATAGTAACAACTTTATGATACCCTTATTACCCACCTCTAAGTCTCTCTTAATAGTCACCTTGTAGTTTCCTTTACAATTGCAAACTAACTACAAACAATAGTATTACTTAACACTTGGAAAACATCAGGTTTTATACTTTTTGTTTTTTTCAAGACGAGTTTCTCTGTGTAATAGCCCTAGCTGTCATGAAACTAGCTCTGTAGACCAAACTGGCATCAACTCAGAGATCCACTTGCCTGTGCCGCCACCAGCCGGGTGGCTCTATACTTTCAATACCACTTCCAATCATTTACCACTATTATATAAGACCTCTTCATCATAAGTTTCTTAGGAAATATGCCTGTCACATGAATCAGATAAATTAGTGCTAACTTCAGATTAAAAAAATATATTCTTGCCAGGAGTGGTGGCATACTACTTTAATCCCAGCACTCAGGAGGTAAAGGCAGGATGATCTCTGAGTTCAAAGCCAGCCTGGTCTACAGAGCAAGTTCTAGGACAGCCAAGAATACATAGTGAGACCCTGTCTCAAAAAACCAAAATGGGGGATATATATATATATATATATATATATATATATATACAATTTTTATAGTATATGTTAAGTAAGTGTTTGTGTGTACATATATATAATTTTTAGTAGGGTGTGTGGGTATGTGTATCCTACGAAAAAAATGTTTGGGACTATTCAAGACTAAGCTAGTAAACTCCCATACCAACAAGCCTAATGATAATTTCAATCCCAGAACCTACTTAGTAGATAGGACTTCCTACACGTTGCCCTATGACCTTGAGTGTAAGTACATATACACCTAGTAAATGCCTTCCTAAATGAGAGGGGGATGTCCTAAACTACAAAGTATGAAATTAATCTATAAATAACAGTACTTTAACTGTATTAAACTATACTTTACACTAATCAGATAATAATAGCTATAATCATTTTACCTACCTGACAATCCTGAGGTAATTTTGGGATTATATAAACAAAATCCCAAGGCCTGTAGAGCAGCACAACTCAGATGAGAGTTCTGACTAGAAATGTGAGCCTACAAAAACAAATTCACATTCACAAGAGGAACAGTTTCTAGGACCAAAGCCAGTTACAACCCAAATTCAATGTATTTTAATCCAATCTATCATACAACCTTTTAGAGTAAGTGAAAACCAACAGGGAAGTATGGCAAAGGAGAAGATGACTAGAAAGAGTTCAACTGAAAGGGGTGGAAAGATACTCAGCAGTTACTGTTGTAGACTATCTAGATATGGTTCCCAGCACCCACATGGAGGCTCACAACCTGTCTGTAAATGCAATTCCTGGGTTCTGAAACCCACCTCTGGCCTCCATAATCACTGCACACATGTGGTATACAGACATGCATGCAGTTAAATACCCATATACATAAAGTTTTTAAGTTAACTAAAAGAACGTTTTTAAGAAAAGATAATGACATCTCCCACATATCCATGCAAAAACAAAGAAATGGCCAACAAATGAAAGATGTTAAAATTATTAGACAGGAAATAAATGGGAACATGGTTCTTCTACAATGAATAAGCAAAGTCTCAAATGCAAAGTTTATATCCTAGTTTTAGAATGGAGTAATGCCTTCTTCCTCTAAGACTAGGAAAGGGAAGCAGTTGCAATGTAGCAATTCACAAGTATCTATTAGGCATTTTATCTCAATCTTAAAGTTTAAAAAAAAAAAGTTCAGGAAATGTGTGGCTGGGGATGTACTTCAGTTGTTATAGTACTTGTCTAGCATGCATAAAGCCCTGGGTTCAATCCCCAGCACTGCATAAATGCAAAGTGGTGGCACATGCCTGTAATCCCAGCACTTGGGAGGCAGGAGGATCAGAAGTTCAAGGTCATCCTCAGCTATATAGGAAGTCCAAGGCAAGCCTGGACTAGAGACCCTGTCAAAAAAAATAGTAATAATTTCAATAAGGTTGGGATATGTAGTTCAATTTTTTTATTCAAAAACAAGAATATTAAAGTGTTGATGGCAGGTCATGAGGTAACTAAGTAACTAAGTGGTCAAGTGAAGCTAAGACTACAGACTGATATTAACTATTACCACTAAACAAAGAAAACAACTGTGTTTACAATTTTCCAAACAGGCATAACTACCAAAAATTGAACATGAATGAAAACAAATATTGGGGGGTTTGCCAATGCCAGCCTACAATCCCAAATACTTATGAGGCAGAGGCAGGAGGATTGTCACCTAACTACCTGGTTCTCAGTCACAGCTTTACTGGAAAACTGTCTCAAACTCCTTGCCCCCACACAAAAGATGTATGTATATGAATACATCTACCTCAAGAGTAGACTAAAAATAATTGCCATTTTAGAATAACTTACTCATATACTTATAAAAAGCATACAGGGCTGGGCGTTGGTGACGCACGCCTTTTTAATCCCAGCACTCGGGAGGCAGAGGCAAGCAGATCTCTTTTGAGTTCGAGGCCAGCCTAGTCTACAGAGTGAGTTCCAGGACAGGCTCCAAAGCAATACAGAGAAACCCTGTCTGAAAAACAAGGGGGGGGGGCAGATTTTATCTGTTTTTATAAGAGGCAGGCTTTGAATTCAGGCAGCCCTGAACATCTTAATGTGTGTGTGGGGGGGGGGGCACACAATTTCCTAACCTGCAAAGTGGAGCTTAAAGAGCAAACTCAGGCTGTGGATACAGCTTGATGTCATATACAGAGAATTTTACTAGCATGCGAGAGGCCCTAGAGTATAGAAAATTAAAGTGAGAGAGTACATACAAGGTAATTAAGAGTACATGATGAACCATAAGTAAGTAATTCAATAAAAGATAAAACAATCGTGTCAAATGTAACTGCTGATATTGTGTATTCAGGATAGTGCACTGGGTAATGCGACAGCCAAAGTGAAGAAGCATTTTACTAGAAAGCTAGTCAGCAGTTGCACCTGGAATCCCAGGATTTGGGAGGCTAAGATTTCATAGGACTCAATCTAGTGAGTTCCATCCAGACCAGCCATGGCTTCAGAGGGAGACCATCTGTAGTCATTAAACAAGCAGATAAATAAGCAGACCTTTAAAACTGTGTACAGCCGAGGAAGATTCTTCTCAATTTCTGTAATGACTTCTTTTCCTTCTTCTCCAGTCATACGACTTTAAAAGGAAATAGAACATAAGCTTGAGCAAAAAAAGCATGAACAAAAAAAGTACAGTAATCACGTTAAGGATTATTTTCAGGGTTGAAGAGACGATTCTGTGTTTAAGAACACATACCACTCTGACAGAGGACCCGAGTTCAATTCCCAGCACCCCTGTCAAGTGGTTCACAATCACCAGTAGGCTCAAGTTCCAGGGCCAACACTGGTATTTAGAACTTTAAGTTCCTAAAGGTTACTTTCAAGCCCTTGAAGAAATAAATCTATTCCTTAATAATGTTTAAGGAGTAAATAGAAAACATAATTGCAAACTATGTCAGAAATAAGCAATAACTTGCACAAAATTTTCCCTCTACAACGGATTCCATTTTTTATTTTTTTATGAGAAAAGGAAATGGGAATCCCTTTCCCTAGTCATATATTTTCTAATTTTATTGCCATTTGCCAAAATTTAGAAAATTTCTAAAGTCTTCCAAATAAAGTAAATACCTGGTTCCCGGCTCTATTTAAAAACAAAAATCAAAAAAGCCGGGCGTGGTGGCACTCGGAAGGCTGAGGCAGGCGGATCTCTTCTGAGTTACAGGCCAGCCAGATCCGCCGACTGAGTTCGGGGACAGCCAAGGCTATTACAACCCTCCTCCCCTGTCTCTAGGGAAGGAGAGTTGGGGAAAGCCAATTCTGGTGCTGATTTGATGGGTCGCACGCGCACCTCTAATCCCAACCACGAGAAGGTTTGCTTCCGCGGGACCCTAAGTTCGAAGCCAGCAGGGTCCACCTGACCTTAACTAAAACCCAACAATTCCGGACCGCCAACTTTCTCCCCACGTCGGTCGGAGGCTTGCAGAGAGCCGCCGCTCTTCAAACTACTTCCAGCCCAAACTTTTCTAAAACGCTCCGGGTTTGCTAGCCAAACAAAAACGTTCCTCCGCGAAGAAGCCCTCGGACGCCGCCGCCGCCGCACCCCGCAACGTCACTAGGCAGGAATGGCCCGGTGCGCCCCAAGCTGCCCGCGCCCGCCGCGACCCCACCGCTCCCCAGGTCCCCCGCCCCCGGCTCGATCCCGGCCGGCCTCACCTGGTCAGAGTTAGGTAGGCGTCCGTCTGCTCTCCGGGAGACACCGAGCGGTCTTCCCAAGTCTCCAGGAGCGGCTCCAGGGGGCTGCGACCTGCGGCCGTCATGTCGGCCACCCTAAGGTGAGGCCGGAAGACACCAATGACCGGTGGCACGGCCCGCGCGGAGCCCTCACCTGCACGCCGGGCCGCGCGCTCGCAGGCCGCCCTCCCGCCCGCCCGTCCGGGCCGCCCACCCGCTTCCCGCCGCCGCTTCCCAGGCAGCGCGGGCCGCGAGGGGGCAGAGGCAGCGCGGGCCGAGCCTCCCGCTCTTCACCCCACGCGGGAAGTCCGCCCCGCCGCACTCCGCCCCGGGCCGCCGTCCGCTCCCGGCTCGCGCTATTTACTCACGCGTGCCGCCCGCTCCTCCACGACCAAGATGGCGGCGGGGGGCGGGCCCAGCGGCGCGCGGGAGCCGGGCAGGCCTGGCGGGAGAGGCTCGAGCCAATCCAACGGGCGGCAGCGCGCCGGGCTGCTCGATGGCCTGCTGCCCGCCCCCGCCCCCCGGGTCACCTTCAGGTGTGGGGTATCGCCTGGAGCCGGGGGGCTAGAATGGGTGATGGAAATGAGCGCGCGATTCCACCTGACTCAATCCGGTGCTCCTCCGACCAAGTTTGCAAACTCCCGAGTTCAGTGCTTCTAGAATGAGCAAACCATTGGATTAAGAGGCAATGGGCAGGCTGTTAGGCTTGTTTTTTGGTGTTGGGTTTTTGTTTTGTGGTGGTCCAATGGTGAGCCTTCCGAGCCTAGCTTTCTATCTTTAAGCCACATGCCCCAGCCCAATGGGTAAATCAGAGGCGCATCTCAACCATGCCTGCTTTCAAGCGTTCTTATTGGGTTTCCTACTTAGCAAATTTACTCCATCTCAGTTTTCCTCTGAGATGAGGGCTAGTTGCAGCACATTTGTCTGCAAAGAAAAAGTGTAAGTAGAAGAGGCCAATGGCGTGCATAACAAAGGCCTGGAAATGGGCGGTATTGGTGTGGAGATTTCAAAATACCGCCCATCGGCCTTGCGATTCCTCACATTCAGGCCGCTGCCTAGAATGCTTTCTTCAGTTACACCCCAGGTGTTGAGAGTGAGTATTTCACAGGTGCGGAGAAACTACAGCAAACCCTTAAAAGGAAGGTGTTTCTCGTTAATTTCGTGTGCCTGTAAGCACGCTGTGGGCAAAATTGTCCCAACTTTAAAGACCTTACTTCCAACATGGAGTATGCAGAGGCAGGCAGATGAATTCAAGACCTGCCTCAAAAACACAAACACAAACATACACACACCCAAATAAATAAACTGTTAAAACAAGGTCCCAGTGCCAGGCTAAGCTGAGTGCTTGCCTAGCACACATGAAGCCCGAGTTGTAACCTCAGCACTGCTGCTTGTCCTGAGCAATCCACCATAACCTCTAACTTTCCTGTGAAAAACCCTTATTTTTAGAAACATTACATTTTAAAGAATTAAGGTCAGTTAAGCATAGTAGTACACACTTGTATCCCAGCACTTAGGCTGAGGCAGGAAGGATCAAAGGATCGACCCCCAGTTCCAACCCAAACTGATTTAGGAGAAGAAAAAAAATTGAGTCCTCAGCTTCATTTAGTAGGATTTGAACCCACCCTTCAAATTAAATCTTTACCTCATTTGCACTTCTACCACCCACATTCCTTCCATAGAGATTTAAATTCTCCTGCCCCCAAGCTCAAAACTCAGAGATGGCTCTGCCCTTGCCTCCCCAGTGCAGAGATTAAAGGCGTGCATCACCACACCTGGTTCTTGATCTCCTAAAATGACTTAATTTTCTGCTGTTTGGTCAAAGGTACTTGCAGCATTAGTGTTGAGTGTATAAATAGAGTTATATCCAGCGACAGTCTCAGTGGGTTTCCTACTCTGCTCTTTGATGTTTTCTGTCTCATATGAAAGATTGGGCTAGAGAGATAGTTCAGAGGTTAAGAGCATTGGCCACTCTTCCAGAGGTCCTGAGTTCAATTCCCACCAACCACATGGTGGCTCACAACTGTATAAAATGGGATCTCATACCTTCTGATGTGCAAGCATACTTGCAGACAGAACACTGTGTACATAATAAATAAATAAATGAGTGAGTCTGGAGAATAGCTATTTGAGGCTAAACTGGGCTGTATAAGGAGATCCTGTCAGGTCCAGCAATAGAGGCGGTAGCTGGAAGAAGAGGTAAAATAAACATAAAAAAAAAAAACCCTGAAAGATTAAAGTCAAAACAAACCCCCTCAAACCCCCTTCCCCATGTCTTCCACACATCTTCCCAACTGCTGGCTACCTTCAAGCTTCTCTTTTCTAGAAAACTAGTCAACCCAAATATGTAATCCCAATACTTACAAGTCTGAGTCCTAGGCAGACCTGAGCTATATAATGAATACCAGGCTAGTCGGAGCTATATAGCAAGACCATCTTTGTCGCCAGGAAACAAGCCAGGTGTGGTGGAGCACACCTTTAATCCCAGCACTTGGGAGGCAGAGGCAGAAGGATCTCTGAGTTCAAGGCCAACCCTGAACTACTTACTATAGCAAGTATAGCTATAGATAGAGCAATTTCCTGGAGAGCCAGAGCTACATAGAAAGACCTTGTTTATAAAATTAAATTAAAGATTATATATGTATTAAGAATATATATATATATATATATATATATAATATATATATATATATATCCCAGCACGTGGAAGATAGAGGTAGAAGGATCAGGAATTCATCCTCAACTATACAGTCTATCTCTGAAAGAATTCACCTATGTATAGCAGAAATCTTTCTCTCTCTCTCTCTCTCTCTCTCTCTCTCTCTCTCTCTTTTTAATTGGTCAGAGCACACTTGAGACTGGGTTTCACAGTATAGCTTTGGCTGGCCTAGAGCTCACTGTGTAGACCAGATTGGCCCAAACTCATAGCAGTGTGTTTACTTCTGCCTCCTAAATGCTGGGACTAAGAACAAGTGTCTCCACACTCAGCTTTTCTTAACTTTTTAATGTGTGTGTGTGTGTGTGTGTGTGTGTGTGTGTGTGTGTGTGTTCAAAAAAGAAATGTAGGTCAGAGGACATCTTGAGGGAATTGCCTCTCTCCACCATGTGGGCTCCAGGGCTCGAACCCAGATTGTTATGCTTGCTAATAAACACTTTTACTTGATGAGCCCACTCAGCAGCCCCCTTTCTCTATATTTTAAATATATCATGGGGGAGAGGGGAATTTGGAATCTCTAGAGCTCCAAAGATAATCAAATATGACAACCTTGAGAAGAGGGGAAATGGTGTTTTATTGTCTGTCAGGCCTTCTGAAAGAAGAACATACAAACTTAAGAGAATGAACTAAAGTCCTCATCCCTAGGGAACTGAATGGGAAAAATTAAACATTGTTTTGACAGTGTCTCATCGTGTATCCTGGGCTAGCCTTAATCTCCTGACACTCCTGCCTCCATCTCTTGAGTGCTAGAATTACAGGCATGTGCCATCATGTCAGGGTTCTATTTTTATTTGATTGTCAGATGAAATATTTTCCTGGGCTGGCAGGTATCCCATGGGGAAAGTGCTTTCTTTATTACTGTGAGGGCCTGAGTTCAGATCCTTGCACCACTCAAATTCTGGGTATAGTGGCACATATACATCCCGACAGTACACCCGTAAAATCTACTTTATTTCTCCCTGACAAGGAGATCTAAGTGTTTCCCCTAGTCCCTTCCTCTATTCCTAACCTCTTTAGATCTATAGGTTGCAAATTGATTATCATTTATTTAACAGCTAATGTCCACATATAAGTGAATACATACCATATTTATCTTTCTGGGTCTGAGAGTTACTTCAATAAGGATGAATTTTTTTCTCATTCCAACCACTTGCCTGCAAATTTCATGTTGTCATTTTTTTAACAGCTGAGTAATACTCTATTGTGTAAATGTACCACACTTTCTTTATCCATTCTTCCATTCAGGGAGCTAGGTTTGGCTATTATGAATACAGCAGCAATGAACACGGTTGAGCAAGTATCCTAGTGGTTTGATGAATCATACTTTGGGTATATGCCCAAAAGTGGTATAGCTGGGGCTTGAGGTAGATTGAACCCCAAATTTCTGAGGAACTGCCATATTTTCCTAGTGGCTGTATAAATTTTCACTCCCACCAGAAATGAAGGAGTGTTCCCCTTGCTCCATATCCTCATCAGCATGAGCTGTCACTTATGTTATTGATCTTAGCCATTCTGACAGTTTAGAGTTGAAATCTCAAAGTAGTTTTGATTTTCTTTTCCCTAATGGTTAAAGAAATTGAGCATGTCTTTAAGTGCCTCTCAGCCATTTGAGTTTGCTCTATTTGAGAATTCTCTGTTTAGATCTGTACCCCAGTTTTTAATTGAATTATTTGTTTTTTGATATCTAGGAGTTGGTACAAAAAAATCTTTTCCCGTTCTATAGGCTGCGATCTTGTTAGAATGACAGTGTCCTTTGCCTTACAGAAGCTTTTCAGTTTCATGAGGTCCCATTTATTAATTGTTGAGCTTAGTACCTGTGTTACCAGTGGGAGGATCAGAGATGGGGATGAGGGAGGGAATATAGGGGAAAATGGGCTTGAGGAGCATTTGAGGGACAGTAGGGAAACAGTACAGTAGAAAATTCCTAAAATATATGAAGGCAATCCTAGTGAAATGTCCAAGTGATGAAGGAGATAGAGCCCCAAATGGCCATCTCTTGTCACCAAACTAGGCTTCCAATACTAGGACTGGTTGCATCCAATTGAGCTGTTGGCCAAAGGGGTCCCATGGAAATCTCCAAACAACCCAGGCTGTTGGCAAGAAAATAGATAGCTCTCAACAAAATGACACAAAGGCGTCATTGCTGAAGACTTCACCCATTCAAATCATTGAACAAGGAGAGATAATGCTAGTGTCTACATAGAACCTTCACCCCTGTGTTCTAGTGTCCAAAGACATTAGGTACAGGAAGGTAATCTACAGGCTTACCAAAAGAGAAACATAAACACCAATCCGGCCACAAAACCTTTAATCTACAATTTGTCCAGCCTGCAAAATATTCTAGGGCAATGGCAGCACAAAGCTTGTAAGAGTAGAGACTAGATAGTCCAGAAACCTAGGATAAACCAAATACTACTGGTCTAAAAAAAAATTAAAAATTAAATGACCCCTAATGACATTCTGCTATCTATTCTCATAGAATCAGTGTCTTATTCAGCCTCCTCAGATGGGAACAAAAGCAAAGAGCCACAGCCAGACATTGTAAAGACAGACCTTTGAACACAGTTCTAAATGAGATGTTGCCATCAAGTCCTCCCCTCATAGCCCAGAGAACCCTGCAGAAAAGGAGGCAGAAGGGAGCCAAATGGGATGGAGAACTCTAGGAGAACCAGGCCCTCCAAATCAACTGAGCAAAGCTCATATGAACTCAGACGGAAGCAGCAGTAAGCACAAGGCCTACACAGGTCGGCACCAAGTCCTCTGTGTATATATTATTGTAACAGACTTCTTTGGGGCCACCAACCAGCTCCCAAATCAGACTTCTTATTAGTTATGAATGCTTAGCCTTATCTTATGCTTATCCCACTAGCTTATAACTTTAGCCTGTTTATCTATGTTTTGCTTTGGGCCTTTTTATCTTGTATGTATGTCCTACTCCATGTCTGTCTGTCTGGTGGCTGCTTGTCTGGCTACCCCTGTGCATCTCCCTCTCTTTATCCCTTGTTCTCTCTTCTTCCTTTCTCAAGTCTAGATTTTTCCTCCTACTTATTCTCTCTGCCCACCAGCCCTACCTATCCCTCCTCTGCTTAGCTATTGGCCATTCAGCTTTTTATTAGACCAATCATGTGCCTTAGGCAGGCAAGGTAAAATAGCAACACATCTTTACATAATTAACCAAATGCAGCATAAACAAATGTAACACATCTTTGCCTAGTTAAACAAATGCAACATAAACAAATGCAAAATACCTTCACATAGTTGAAGTAATATTCTGTAATATAAACAAACGTAACACATCTTTACATAGTTAAAGTAATATTCCACAACATATTATAGCTTTCAGGTTAGTACATTTATGGGACTTTTGAATATGTAAATGAGTGGGTCTCTGATTCTTGTGCCTTATTTTGGGGCTTCTCCTTCTTTTTATTTTTTTTGGAGGGGCAGTTCGAGACAGGGTTTCTCTGTGACTTTGGAGGCTGTCCTGGCTGGTCTTGAACTCACAGAGATCTGCCTGCCTCAGCCTCTCGAGTGCTGTGATTAAAGGCTTGAGCTACCCCTGCCTGGTGGGCTCTTCCTTCTGTTGGTTTGCCTTGTCCAACTTCAATGCATTGGCTTTTGTTTTATCTTATTACATTAAATTTTGTTATTTTGTTGTTGTTAAAAAAATAGGAAATTTAAAAAATTACACTGTGACAAAAAAAAACAAAAAATAAATAAACAAACAAACACAGAGAAACAAAAATCCATGCCTTCTACTACCAATCATGTACCTGTCTATCAGTCTCTGGGGTATACCCTATGATTGGATGACTGAGGAAGAGAAGACTAGAACCCAGTTTATTGATGGTTCTATCCATTATGCAGGCACTACCCAGAAGTAGAAAGCTACAGTATTACAGTGCCTTTCTGGGACAATCCTGAAAGATACTGGTAAAGGGAAATCTTCACATTGGGCAGAACTTGAGGCAGTGTACATGGAATTACAATTTATTTGGAAAGAGAGATGGCCAGGTATGTGGTTGTTCACTGATTCATGGGCTATAGCAGAAGGACTAGCTCGATGATCAGATACTTGGAAAGAGCATGATTGGAAAATTGGTAACAAAGACACCTGGAGAAAAAGTATATAGATAGGCCTGCCTCTGCCTCCTGAGTGCTGGGATTAAAGGTGTGTGCCACCAACACCCGGCAAGTCTATGAGGTTCTTTCAGCACCAGTGTCAATGGAATAATATATAGGGTTGTGATTAATTAGGTCATGTGATGGTTTGAATGAGAATAATTCCATAAGCTCATATATTTGAATGCTTGGTACCTAGTTGGTGGAACTGTTTGGGAAGAATTAGGAGGTGTGGCCTTGTTGGAGAAAGTGTGTCCCTGGGAGCAGGCTTGGGTTTTCCCAGTCTCTGTCTCTGTCACTGTCTTTCTCTCTCTGTGTATGTATCTTTATGTCTCTCTATCTCTCTCTCTCTGTCTCTCTCTCTGTCTCTAACTTGTGGATCAGGATGTTAACTATTATGCTGCCCCAGTGCCATGCCTGCCTGCCTGCTGCTATGGTTCTTGCCATGATGATAAAAGACTAACTCTCTAAAACTGTAAGCAAACCCCCAGGCAAATGCTTTCCTTTATAAGCTGCCTTGTTCATGGTGCTGCTTTACAGAGATAGAAAAGTAGCTAAGACAGATCAGGAATTCATACTAATGGACAACTTGTGGATATTACAATTCATGAAGCAAATTCCTACTTTAGAAACAAACCTCTGTCTCTAGGCTTCCATCATGGAGCCAGGGTCAAGTACTTTCCACACTTGCTCTCTTGGTGTCTGTCTTCCTTGGGATCTTTGGCAGCAGCCATAGGAACCCCTGGTGACAGTGGAACTTCCCACAGTCTTGCACTGGAGTCAGCATGGCAGTCCACCTGACATAAGCAGGTTATGCCAGAAACATGGAAGAGCATACCTATATATTCTCTCAGTGTCAGAATTTATTGGATAACAGTAAATTCACTAGGTTCTGTGTTTTCAGTGGCCACAACTTGTGCCTTCATGTTATGACCTTGTGACATGATGAAAGGACCACAGCTTGCCATATAATACTGCCTTCCTTGGTGATCTGGTGGGAGGGGAATGTAGGTTCTTTTATTCCAATTTTAATTTTAATCACTGACATTAACTCCTATCACACAGAACACAGCAGTCAGTGCATATATGCATGTATTTGTATGTATTTATGTGCCTTACAAATGAATACAAGTTAAAGAAACTGCAAGTTCAAGAGGTTTCAGAAGTTGCCTGAGAGTCTGAAGGAACCAGACCAGTGTGGGAGGGAGCTGCTACTGGAGCTCCCTAGATGCTAGAATTATGGGCTTGCTTGTATCTTATCTGCTGCTTGCTACTCTGCTTACATTAGTACTATTCTATGTTGGTTGCATAATGGTCGATATTGACTATTTTCCTATTCAAGTTACTGTGTTATCTTTGTCTTCTGAGTGGACCACAGTGATAGATATAACACATCTATGCTCCAGTCATCAATGTTCAGAATATAGATTGGTTTTGTTTGGTTGGTTTTTGTTTTTCAAGACAGGGTTTATTTTTTTAAGCATTTTTAATGATTTGTTTATTCTCATTTTATGTGCATTGGTGTTTTCTTACATGTGTGTCTGTATGAATGTGTCAGATCCCCTGGAACTGGAGTTATAGACCATTGTGAGCTGCCATGTGGGTGCTGGGAATTAAACCCAGGTCCTCTGAGAGTGCAGCCACTGCTCTCAACCACTGGGCCATCTCGCTAGCCCTGAGACAGGGTTTCTTTGTGAAACAATCCTGGCTGTCCTGGAACTTACTTTGTAGAGCAGGCTGGCCTCAAACTCACAGAGATCCACCTGCTTCTGCCTCCCGAGTGCTAGAATTAAAGGCATGTACCACCACCACCCAGTTCGGAATATAGATTGTGATTGCTTATAATAACCCAAACTTTCATTGTCATACTGTGCTGATTTTTAAGCTGGTTAGGATTAGGGTTAGGGTTAGGGTTAGCGTTATACTTGATTTGGGGCATGGGAATAATGCTAATTTTTTGCTTCATTTCATTGACCCTCTGTATGTCAGGTTCTTATGGAGACTGTGTGGATGCAATCATGCAAGAAAGCCACTATTTTTCATGAAGCATTCACTGTAGTGAGGGAAAGAAACAAAGGAAAATGTGTTGAATGATAAATGGGGATCTGTCCTCGGGTTAAAGAAAACAGAGGAGGGGATGTACACTTTTGCAGAGAGAGAGTTGAAATAAAAGACCCAGAAAAACTTCTATGGGACTTGTGATGGAAAACAAGTACAGACTGAAGTAATTGGGACTGGTCATTTCCAGGGAACTGCAGCAGAGCCAGTAAGAGGGCAGCACACCCTTTGCGAGCCTTTTCTGCCCAATTGGAGTGCTGATCCTGTGTTGCTTCTGATCACGGAAGTACTCATGAATCATGATCACTTTCTTCCACTCTCTCCCAACTTGTTTTACTTGTTTTGTAGGCTTTTGATTAACCTCCCTTTCTCAGTCCCACGTACATAACTAGTTTATAATCTATGCCTCTTGTGTTAATTATTCTCTCCCATACTCCTCCTCTACCCACTGTAGTTAACCCTCCCTATGCCATTATTCTCCTTTCCCCCTTTGATACCACTGGCATTGCATACCCCTTTATACCACAAACATTCTATACCCCTTCTTCTCTTGAATTCAAGTCCCTGCCACTGCCCATGATCCCTTACTAGTGTACCACTGTCATTCCATACCCCTTTATATTGCCAACATTCTGTACCACTTCCCTTGAAGAGCCCTTGCCACTGCTCATGACCCTTCACTAGTGTACTATCTTCTATGGGTATTTCAATTTAAATATACATATCCAAAGATATAAAGCTAATACTCTCATATAAGAGAGAATGTGTGGAATCTGTCTTTCTGGGTTTGGGCAACTTCACTTACCGTGATTTTTTTTTTCCAATTCCATATATTCATTAGTGAATTTAATTTTCTTTTTCTCCCCCCCCCCAAGCTGTGATCATTTGTTACTTTTAAAAACTTATTTTTTCTATTTTTTTAATTTAAAGTAGAAACAAGCTTCTTTTACAGGTCAATCCCAGTTTCCTCTCCCTCCCTTCTTCCCCTGCCTCCCACTAACCCCCTATCCCATCCCCTTTCTGCTCCCCAGGGAGGGTGAGACCTTCCATGGGGATCTTCAAAGGCTGTCATTTGGAGCAGGGCCTAGACTCTTCCCCGTGAGTCTAGGCTGAGAGAGTATTACTCTATGTGGAGTGGGCTCCCAAAGTCCATTCATATGCGAGGGATAAATACTGATCTACTACCAGAGGCCCCATAAATTACCCAGGCCTCCTCACTGACACCCACATTCAGGGGGTCAGAAACAGTCCTAAGCTGGTTTCCCTGCTATCAGTCTGGGGTCCATGAGCTCCTCTTTGTTCAGGTCAGATGTTTCTGTGGATTTCACCAGCCTGGTCTTGACCCCTTTGCTCATCCCTCCTTCCTCTCTGCAACCGGATTCCAGGGGTTCAGTGCAGTGTTTACCTGTGGGTGTCTGCTTCTGCTTCCATCAGCTACTGGATGAAGACTCTAGGATGGAATATAAGGTAGTCATCAATCTCATTATAGGGGAAGAGCATTTAAGGTAGCCTTTCCACTATTGCTTAGATTGTTAGTTGGTGTCATCCTTGTAGATCTCTGGACATTTCCCTAGTGCCAGAATTCTCTTTAAACCTATAATGGCTCCCTCTATTGTGGTACTTCCCATTTTCTCTTCTAAGAGGTTCAGTGTGGCTGGATTTATGTTGAGGTCTTTGATCCATTTGGATAAGTTTTGTGCATAGTGATAGATATGGATCTATCTGCATTTTCTACATGCCAGCCTCCAGTTATGCCTGCACATGTGTTGAAGATGTTTTCTTTTTCCATTGTATAGATTTAGCTTCTTTGTCAAAAATCAGGTGTTTGTAGGTATGTGGGTTAATATCAGGGTTTTCAATTCAATTCCATTGGTCTATCTGCCTATTTTTGTGCCAATACCAAACTGTTTTCAGGGTTATAGCTCTACAATAGAGCTTGAAGTCAGGGATGGTGATGCCTCTGGAAGTTCCTTTATTGTACAGGATTGTTTGGCTATCCTGGGTCTTTTGTTTTTCCATATAAAGTTGGGTATTGTCCTTTTAAGGACTGTGAAGAATTGTGCTGGTATTTTGATAGGGATTGCATTGAATTTGTAGATTGCTTTTGGCAAGATTACCATTTTTACTATGTTGATCCTACCTATCCAACAGTATGGGAGATCCCATGCTTTCCATTTTCTGGTATCTTTTTAAATTTCTTTCTTTAAAGACTCAAAGTTCTTATCATACAGGTCTTTCACTTGTTTGGTTAGTGTTACACCAAGTTTTTGTTTTTTTATTTTTCATTTTGGTTTTTCAAGACAGGGTTTCTCTGTATGTTTGAAGACTGTCCTGGAACTCTCTTTGAAGACAAGGCTGGTCTCCAACTCACAGAGATCCGCCTGCCTCTGCCTCCTATGTGCTGGGATTAAAGGTGTGCACCACCACTGCCCGGCCACCCCAAGATATTTTATGTTGTTTGTGGCTATTGTAAAGGGTGATGTTTCTCTGATTTCTTTCTCAGCTCATTTATTGTCTGCATATAGTAGGGCTACTGGTTTTCTTTAGTTAATCTCATTCCTGCCACTTTGCTGAAGGTGTTTATCAGCTGTCGGAGTTCCTTGGTAGAGTTTTTCAAGTAACTTAATGTAAACTGACATCATCTGCAAATAATGAAAGTTTGACTTCCTTTCCATTTTGTGTACCCTTGATCTCCTTTTGTTGTCTTATTTGCTCCATTTAGTTTGATGTTGGCTGTTGGTTTACTGTGTATTGCTTTTATTATATTCAGGTATGTTCCTGTTATCCCTGATCTCTCCAGGACCTTTATCATGAAGGGGTGTTGGATTTTGTCAAAGGCTTTTTCAGCATCTAGTGAGATGATCATGTGGTTTTCTTTTGCAGTTTGTTTATATGGTGGATTACATGGTTAGATTTTCATATGTTGAACCATCCCTGCATTCCTGGGATGAAGCCTACTTGATCGTGGTGGATGGTTTCTCTGATGTGTTCTTGGATTCGATTTGCCAGTATTTTTTTTTTAAGATATCATTCTTTTTTTAATATTTCATTTATTATGTATACAACATTCTGCTTCCATGTATGTCTGCACACCGGAAGAGGGCACCAGATCTCATAACAGATGGTTGTGAACCACCATGTGGTTGCTGGGAATTGAACTCAGGACCTCTGGAAGAGCAGTCAGTGCTCTTAACCTCTGAGCCATTTCTCCAGCCCAGATTTACCAGTATTTTTTTTTTTAAAGATTTAGTTATTTATTATGTATACAGTGTTCTGTCTGCATGTATGCTGCAGGCTGAAAGAGGACACCAGATCTCATTACAGATGGTTGTGAGCCACCATGTGTTTGCTGGGAATTGAACTTAGGACCTCTGGAAGAGCAGCCAGTGCTCTTAACCGCTGAGCCATCTCTCCAGCCCCCGATTTACCAGTATTTTATTGAGTATTTTTCCATCAATGTTCATGAGGGATATTGGTCTGTAGTTCTCTTTCTTGGTTGTGTCTTTGTGTGGCTTGGATACCAAGGTAATTGTAGTCTCAAAAAGAAGAGTTTTGCAATGAACCTCTGCTTCAATTGTGTCCAACAATTTGAGGAGAATTGGTATTAGCTCTTCTTTGAATTTCTGGTAGGATTCTGCACTGAAGCCATCTGGCCCTGGGCTTTTTTTGGTTGGAAGACTTTTGATGACTGCTTCTATTTAATTAGGGGTTGTAGGTCTTTTTAAACTGCTTATCTGTTCTTGATTTAATTTTGGTAAGTGATATCTGTCCAGAAAATTGTCCAGTTCCTTTAAATTTTTGAGTTTTGTGGAGTACAGGTTTTCAAAGTATGACCTGAAGATTCTCTGGATTTCCTCAGTGTCCATTATGTCTCCCTTTTCATTCTGATTTTGTTAATTTGCATGGTTAGTTTGGATAAAGGTTTGTCTATCTTGTTGATTTTCTCAAAGAACCAACTCTTTGTTACATTGATTCTTTGTATTGTTTTCTTTGTTTCTACTTTATTGATTTCAGCCCTCAGTTTGATTATTTCCTGGCATCTACTCCTCTGGGGTGAGTTTGCTTCTTTTTGTTCTAGAGCTTTCAGTTGTGCTGTTAATTCTCTAGTGTGACTATTCCCCAGTTTCTTCATGTGGGCACTTAGTGCTATGAACTTTCCTCTTAGCACTGCTTTTAAAGTGTCCCATAAGTTTGGGTATGTTGTGTCTTCATTTTCACTGAATTCTCAGAAGTCTTTAATTTCTTTTTTTATTTCTTCCTTGATCCAGGAATGGTGCAATTGGGCATTGTTCAATTTCCATGAGTTTGTAGGGTTTCTGCAATTTGTGTTGTTGTTGAATTCTAACTTTAAAGCATGGTGGACTGATAAGATACAGGGGGTTATTCCAATTTTTTTGTACCTGTTGAGGTTTGCTATGTTGCAGAGTATGTGGTCGATTTTATAGAAGTTTCCATGTGGCACTGGATGGAATGTTCTATAGATGTCTGTTAAGCCCAATTGGGCCATAACTTCTATTAGTTCCTTTGTTTCTTTGTTAAGTTTCTGTCTGGTGGTCCTGTCTAGTGGTGAGAGTGGGTTGTTGAAGTTTCCCACTATAACTGTGAAGTCTTATGTGTGATCTGAGTTTTAGTAATGTTTCTTTTATGAATGAGGGTGCCTTTGTATTTGGGGCATAGATGTTCAGAATTGAGACTTTTTCCTGATGGATTTTTCCTATGATAAATATAAATTGATTTTCTTAGTCTCTTTTGATTGATTTTAGCTTGAAGTCTAACTTGTTACATATTAGGATAGCTACACCAGCTTTTTTCTTGTGTCCATTTGATTGGAAAATCTTATCCCAACCCTTAATTCTGAGGCAAGGTCTGTCTTTGAAGTTGAGGTGTGTTTCTTGTATACAGCAGAAAGATGGATTCTGTCTTCATATCCATTCTGTTAGCTTGTGTCTTTTTATGGGCAGGTTAAGATCATTAATATTGAGAGAAATTAATATCGAACTATTGAATGTTAATTCTTGTTTGTCTTGGATTTGTTGGTGGTGGTGCTATTGTGTGTGTATTTACCCCAAGTTTCCTTTTGGCTTTTTTGTAAAGTGGAATTATCTATTGCCTATGTTTTTGTGGGTATAGTTAACTTCCTTAGGTTAGAGTTTTCCTTCCAGTGCTTTTTGTCTGGCTGGATTAGGCTGGATATGAATTGTTTAAATCTGGTTTTGTCATGGAATATCTGTCTTCTCCATCTATAGTGATTGAAAGCTTGGTTGGGTATAGTAGTCTGGCCTGGCATCTTCGGTCTCTTTGTGTTTGTAGAATATTCAGGACCTTTTGGCTTTCAGAGTGTCCATGGAGAAGTCAGGTGTAATTCTAATAAGTTTGCCTTTATATGTTACCTGGCCTTTTTCTTTTGCTGCTCTTAATATTCTTTCTTTATTTTGTATGTTTGGTGTTTTGATTATTATGGGATGAGGGGACTTTTTTGTGGTCAACTCTATTTGGTGTTCTGTAGGCTTCTTGTGCTTTCATTGGCATGTTTTTCTTTAGGTTGGGAAAGTTTTCTTCTATGATTTTGTTGAATGTGTTTTCTGCACCTTTGAGTTGGGTTTCTTCACCTTTTTCTATACCTATTATTCTTAGGTTTGGCCTTTTCACGGTGTCCCATATTTCCTGGATATTTTGTGTTAGGGATTTGTTGGACTTAAGGTTTTCTTTGGTCAAGACGTGCACCACCATGCCCAGTTTCTGTTTTGTTTATGTGTTGTTTATTTTTATCCCTGCAGGTGTCTGTGAACCATGTGTGCCTGGTGGCATCAGAGGCCAGAGGAGGACATCACACCCTTTGAGACTGGAGTTGCAGATTTTTGAGAACATCCGGTGTGGTTGCAGGGAATTGAACCCAAGTTCTCCGGAAGAGCAGCCAGTGTTCTTGACTGTTGAACCATATTTCCAGCTCCTAATCACTTTTTAAAATATTTATTGTTTTAAATAACATATGTGTCTATACATAGATACATACACATAAGTGTGGGTACGTATAGAAGCACTGGATACCCTGTAACTGTAGTTACAGAGTGATTATGACCCATCTGACACAGATGCTGGGAACTGCACTTGGGTCCCCTGCAAGAGGAGTATGTGCCTTTAACTTCTGAACCACCTCTCCACGCCAGAACATCTAATCTCACAGTGTGACTAAGACTCACAGGAGGCCCAGCAGAACAGGCCACATGAGCCACTGGGCTGACTGTTAAGATAAAGCAGGAGGGTAACCTTGGCAGATTCCATGGCAGGCCAGGGTGGGGAAGAGGGGGTGACAGACACAACACGACACAAGACACTTGATACAAGCGTGCCAGGCAGACGGAGCTTAAGTGAGAAGTTTTATTTAAAAGGGGAGGGGAGGGGGAAGGAAATAGAAAAGAGGTAAAGAGACACAGAGACACACAGAGAGGACAGAAGAGAAGAGGGAGACAGGAAAAGTGCTGTCTGCCCCATGGGGTCAGCGGGAAAGAGAGAGGGAAAGAGAGCATAAATGGGAAGGGGCCTTTCTTTTAAAGGGGTCCTTTGCACCTGCGTGTAGACTAAGCAACCATGGAACTCTGGGCTGACCAAGGTACTGCCTGAGTGCATTTTGCCAAGTGACAGGGGCATGCCAGTGTAATGCCTGAACACTTACACTATTTGTCTGACCCTGAAATGAATCCAGAGAGAGCTAAAAGCCAAATTACCAACCAGACTACACTGTTGTGTCTTTGTTTTTTCTAAGCAAAGAAGAAAAGTTCTGTGTCTGGAGAGATGGCTCAGTGGTTAAAAAACACTTGTTGCATTTCCGGAGGATCTGTGTTCAGGTCCCGGAACCCACATGGCAGCTCACGACTATAAGTCTAGTTCCAGGGGATCTGATATCCTTTTCTGACTTCCACAGGCTCCTGTGTGCATATGGTGTACGAGAGTGCGCATGCGCACACCCCCCCATTAAAAACTTTAAAAAAGAGTCTATTTTAATTAGCTTCTGATTCGTATTTCTACATCTAGGCCTATGTCCCCATAAAACTAAAGACCTGCAAGATATTTGTGTCCAAGATTATTTATTACAGCAATATTTATGAATAAAGCAGGAAACGATCGTACTAGGAGATATTTACAGCTGCTCAAAGTCCCATTTTGTAGAAAATTCAGTGATCTTAGGAATTGTTCAAGCTGTAAATGTTAACATTACAAAACTATACATAATGCAAGAATGCCAAAACTCAAATACAAATACATATAATCACAAATATACATATACTACAAGTAGAAAAACAAATGGAAGACAAACACTGAAAAATCTTAAACACCAATTATTTCTATGGAGTAGAATTATGAAATTTTTTTTTACTCATTTGAAGTTTTCAGTATTTTTCAACTTTTCCTACATTTACATATTGCTTTCACATTTGGAAAAATAATAAATACATGTTAATAATAAAATACAAAAGTGAGAACAAAGGAGTTCCACAAGCTACAAACATAAATACTGTATGTTTTGAACATTTCTTTAAAAATGTTTATAGATGGCTGTATCTTCCAGCTAAGAGTTTTTTATTTCCAGTAGTAATTGTATTTTTGGTTTGGTTGGATTTGGATGCAGGATCCACTGTGACGTATTTAATCTGGAAACCTCCAGCTGTGACGGATGCATCACTCAGAAACTTCAAGGTCATGACATTTCCTGGGGGGAGGGGCACACATAAGAACAAAGAGGTTACTCCAGTTTGATTTGTCTGACGATTCAATGACTTACCATCTCACAAAAGAATACATAAAGACATGAATAAGACTCCAGAGTCCAGATGTACATTCTCAAGTTTTATAGTCTGTGGTTGTCACTCCCAGTGGAGCTACTGAGAAACTTGGTTTTTCAGACAGATTCTCAATGTTCCTGGTTGTCCTGGAACTCACTCTGTAGACCAGGCTGGCCTCAGAACTCAGGGATTTGCCTTCCTCTGTCTCCTGAGTGCTGGGATTAAAGGTCTGTGACACCAGTGCCTAGTGAAGGACTTTTATATTTAACTCCAGGACTCTAATCTCACGTGAGAAATGTCTTTTCTATTTTAGAAAACTCTCCAGGGCTCAGTGTGCCTGCACTATTATGCCCCTTGAATGAAATGCAAATCAATCAATCAATAAACATAATTTTAAAATAGGGTGCCTACTTAGCATGTTGAGGCTCTGGATTTGATCCCTAGCACCACAAGGGGAAAAAAGTTCTCCTTATGGACCGATCCACAGATCTATAAGAGCATGACAGTAGTTCAAGCTCATGATGTGTGGATGGGCTATAACTATAACTGATGGGGAACAATAAGCCTTACATTATTAAGGCACAAAGTTAGGGCTGGGTGTGGTGGCACATGCCTTCACCAGACTGTTAGTTCAAGGCTTAGCCTGGTCCACATAATGGTTTGCAGGCCAGATAGGGACACATAGTGAGAGAGATTCTGTCTCAAAAAATAAAATAAAACCAATCATCAACTAATAGAAAACAAAAGAAAAAAGAAAGCTAAGAAATAAACCTAGATGCCTACTTTTTAGACTGGACTTAAAATGTGGACTTAACATGTGTACCAGAAAATGTTCAAATAACATGCAGGGATATTTCAGGGGGAAAGATTTAATAAAACATTAATTATTACTATCACTTGTGTTATTGATGCTTGTCTGTGTGAGAACTTGCCATGGGATGCATGCGAGGTCAGAGGACAAATTTGTGGAGGTAATTCTTTCCTCCCACTTTTATCTGCTGAGCCATCTTTAAAAGTTTTTTATTTTATTTTTATATTTACTTATGCCATTTTAAGTATTTGTCTGCATGTTTGTATATGTGTGCATCACACTAATGCCTGGTGCACTCCAAAGAAGAGTCAGAGGAGGGCGTCAGAACCTCTGGAATTGGAGTTACAGCTGCTTATGAGCCACTATGTGAATGCTGGGACCTCTGGAAGAACAAAAGCTCTTAACCTTTGAGCTATCTTGGGAGCCCAGGAAGCCATTCTTAACTTCAATCCTCAACCCATAATTCAATTAAAAAACAAGTATATGGGGCTGTGGAGATGGCTCAGTGGTTAAGAGCACTTACTGCTTTTCCAGAGGACACCAGTTCAATTCCCAGCACCCACATGGCAGCTAACAAATGTCTCTAAGATCTACCTCTAACCCTCACACAGACATATATGAAGGCAAAATACCAATGCAAATTAAATAAAACTAAATAAAGTAATTAAAAAGTTCCTGGGTGATCCTCCTGCCTCTGCCTCCATACCCAGCACCGCTGTTGGTTTTTTGAGAAGTTTTTATGCCCCAAAGCTCAAAAGCCAACCTTGTAAAGCTCTAAAGCCACACTTGTTCAAATCTTCTGTTACCATAAAATATGTCCTTGAGATTAGAAAAATAAGAGGTTTATAGTGGGTTTCCCTTCTTGGAAAGAATGTAATAGTAATACATAAAGTTTAAACAGTAATCATTGAAGGAGAGAGTAGAATGCTTCACAGCTTATAAAAATGACACCTCAGAACCAAGAGTGCTGCAGGCAGGGTGTGGAGGCTGTTAAAAAGGACTTAAAGCTGCTTGCCCTCTTTGGAGCGCTGCTGTTCTTAGGTGCAAAGCATTGTGATAATTTTATGACTTGGAGAGAAAACAACCTATCAGAATGCCAAGAACTGTCAGTGGGAAGAGAAAGAAAACAGACTTCCGAGAAAACAAAGGATTTTGCTAAAAAAAAAAAAAAAAAAAAAAATTCAAAAGCAGTTTAGGGTAACTTCCAGAGTAGTGTTGCCTATTGTGATCAAATTTTGTTACTAAGGGACATCTTTAAAAGGGCATTACTTCTTAGAACATAAGCATACAAAATAACTCTGGGTGTGTATGCCTGTGTGATTTAGTAGGCATTGCCTATTATAAGCTAGCCTTTTGAGATTCACTACATAAATTAGCATACTAAAAGTTTCCTGTGGCTGCCAATCAAGAAACCTTTTTATCTCTGTGTAGCCCAGCACTTCCCTTTTCTTATGCAATGGCTGCTGAGAGTATCACAAGGCCCTGCAAGGAATGTTGTAATACAAATGTGATACAATGATGCAGTTGTTTACTATGATGGATGCTGTGTTTAACTACTCGACAATTCACTTCAGTGTTTTATCAATGGCTATTTCCAGCTACTATCATTATTATTGTTGTTGTTGGGCTGGAGAGATGGCTCAGCCCTTAAAGGCTAGGCTCACAACCAACAATATTATTATTATTGTTGTTGTTATTTGCTGTGCTGGGAAGCAAATCTAGGGCCACTGCATGTGCAAAGTGAACGCTCTACTATGGAGACAGTGCCAGTCCCCACTCATTTATTACCACTCCAAACTCCTGGGGATGCCAACAGCAGTTCTTAGGGACTTGTGGATTCGAGCTGATGCCTGCCAATGAAAACTGTCCACACAGACCATTTTGATTACAGAGCTTGCCAAAATCTTAAGAATAGAAACTGGCATTGTCACAAGCTAACATACCATTCTTAGTTCTCTGTTTTAAAGGGTGAATGATAATGACTTTGAGGGCGCTATGAAAAAGCCAATTTATGTTTTGCTGTAATTTGGGACTTACCTGTGCTAATGATGTCTTCTGGAAGTTCATCACCACAGTATCTGAAAGAGAATTTTTAGAAGTAAGAGTTCACACACAAAAGAAGCACACAACTATTGATGTAACTCTTATTTATGACAAAATATTTTATTCCCCACAATAGTGGCTCAATTTTCTCAAATCAAAAAAATTTTTTTTTTTTTTTTTTTTTTTTTGAGATAGGGTCTCATTTATATAGCCCTGGCTGTCCTGGAACTTAATATGTAGATAAGGCTGGGCTGGCCTAGAACTCACAGAGGACTGTTTTCCTCTGCCTTCCAATGCTGGAATAAGTTGTTTTTGTTTGTTTGTTTTGTTTTGTTTTGTTTTTAACTTGGATTTGTAAAGATGGAAAGAAATGTAGTTTTAGTTAATCTCAGAATCTTTCTTTTTTTCTTTCTTTTTTCTCCCTGAGACAGGTTCACATAATCCTGATACTCTGGAATTTACTACATAGACCAGACAGGCATTGAACTCACAGAGATCTGTCTGCCTTTGCCTCTTGAGTAGTATACTTATAGTGTGCACCATAACACCTAGTCTCACAGTTTTTTATTTTATTTTATTTTCTGAGTCAGGGTTTTTCTGTAGCTTTGGAGCCTGTCCTGGAACTCACTCTGTAGACCAGTCTGGCCTTGAACTCACAGAGATCCGCCTGCCTCCACCATCTGAGCACCATCTGAGCACTGGGACTCAGATGGCGCCACCACCACCACTCTTTTTTTTTTTTATTAGTTCAAGTTAGGGAACAAGCTTGTTTCACATGTAAGCCCCTTCTCCCTCTCCCTCCCCTCACCCCCCATCCCTCAGATACTCTTCTTAATGCTGTGAATTTTATGAGGAATAGGCATGGAGTCAGTGATAGAATACTTGCCTGTGTTCTTGGTCCCAGCCTTTACTCACAGCATTTTGGTAGTGATAGGCTGTGTGGATGTTTAGTTGATGGTATTATTACAAGCTATAGGATAAACTAATTAAAATGCAGGAAAGTACAGGTATGAAATATCTAAGTGTAGACCATATTGGTATAAGAGTCTGTTTTTCTTCTGACTCACGACTTGAAATAATTCCTTTATGAATTATTTAAAAATACACAGGGTTTTATAGCTTTCTAAAGCTACAATAATTCCAGAGAAAGGATGAGTATACTATAACGGAAAATTACACATATAAATACAATAAATAATAAGACATAAAAAATGGGGGGGCAGTGGAGGAGAGGAGGGAGAGGGAGACATGTGAATCAGGCTTGTTTCTAATGTATTTATCTATCTAACTATCTATCTATCTATCTATCTATCTATCTATCTTTTGCTTATTTTTGTTTTTTCAAGACAGGGTTTCTTTGTGTAGCTTTGGAGCCTATCCTGGCACTCGCTCTGGAGACCAGGCTGGCCTCAAACTCACAGAGATCCAACTGCCTCTGCCTCTTGAGTGCTGGGATTAAAGGTCTGGGCCACCAACACCCAGCCTTGTTTCTAATTTAAAGAAAAATAAATTTTAAAAAATGTGTCTAGGGGCCCCTCAGCTGGGGTATTTCCAGGAGTGGTGCTGACAAAAGTCCATCTTGGTCAGTATTTTATATTTTAGTAAAGCTTATTTCAAAATTGGCCCAAAATGCTAGAATTGATTTTTCTCCAGCAAATCTCGGGATTAACATGAGGCATTTTCCAGGCAATGGTGGTGCATGTCTTTAATCCCAGCATTCAGCAGGCAGAGACAGGTGTATCTCAATGAGTTCTAGGCCAGCCTTGTATAGTTCCAGGACAGCCAGATCTACACAAAGAACTGAACCGGGCATTGGTGGCGTACACCTTTAATCCCAGCACTCGGGAGGCAGAGGCAGGTGGATCTCTGTGAGTTCGAGGCCAACCTGGTCTCCAGAGTGAGTGCCAGGATAGGCTCCAAAGCTACACAGGGAAACTTTGTCTGGGAAAAAAAAAAGAAAAAAAAAAAGAAAAACCAAACTGAACCAAAACAAAACAAAGCAAATAAACAACAAAACCAAAACAAACAAAAATCCAAAACAACCAAACAAAAACCCACTGGGCATCTTGGATCATGCCCCAAATCCCAGCACTCAAGAGGCTGAGGCAGGAAGATTTCTATGAGTTCAATGTTATCCAAGAAATCTGGATCATCTTCAAGGTCAAAACCCCAAACTCTCAGATGAATACACAGACAACATTGAGCCTACTATGCCAGTAGCAAATCAGATTATTACCACTTTCATTTGACCCTCTACAGAGCAAGATCTCCACTTTCCCTCCTGCCTAAATTGGATTGGGAACACAAAAAGATTATGTCCCACCATGTTGAAAAATAAAAGAAGTAGGGTGGGAGTGTATTTCAGATGGTAGAGTGGTTGCTTTGAATATCCAAGGTCTTGGGTTCCACCCCCAGCATCTAATAAACCAGGCAGGGTGTCACAGACTGGAAGGTGGAGCACAAGAACCAGGTTCAAAGTCATTCTTCCATACATAGTGAGTTTGAGGCTAGCGTGGGCTACAGAAAAATCACTTTGTGCACAAGGTGAGAGTGAGAGTAGAAGAGACTGACTTGACCATTTTAATGGAAAATTCATTTCCTGTGTCTTTAGTCATGTGAGGTTTTGACTAGACAATGAGGTTTTATAAATCAACAATCAAAGGCAGCTTCACTGCTTTTGTAATTAGTATAGGTACAGCCAATTAAGTAAAATCTTTGTTGGTAAATTATATGAAAGCCAGAGGTTATAAACATGCCTATAATCCCAATGCTTTGGAGGTAGAGGCAGGGTAATCAGGAGTTCAAGGCTTGTCTAAACTACAAAATGAGTTCAAGGCCAGCCTGCAATGCAGAGCCCTGCTGTGGTGGCACACAATTTTAATCTCAGTATTTGGGAGGCAGAGGCAGATGGATCTCTGTGAGTTTGAGGCCAGCATAGTCTACAGAGCTAGTCCCAGGACAGCCAGGGCTACACAGAGAACAAAACAAAAACAAACAAAGAAAAAAAAAAGTAGGCTTGAAAGGAAGAAGACAAGGAAGAAGAGGAAGAGGGGAAAAAAGCAACAGTTTCTGTTGGAGAGAGTAGAAATTCTAGTGGAGAGAGTAGAAATTCTGATGGAGAGAGTAGAAATTCTGATGGAGAGAGTAGAAATTCTGATGGAGAGAGTAGAAATTCTGATGGAGATAGTAGAAATTTTGAGTATCAACAATATTGTAGGAACAACGGAGAGAAAACCAAAGAAGCATGAGATAAACACTGTAAATCCCCTGATGATCCTGTGTGGGAAGCATTACCCACCTTCCTACAAAGCCATGGACGTCATCATAGCTGTCATATATTTCTACATAGTCGGCCAGGCAGCCTGGGTCGTGTTCAAGGTCAAAGTCCAAAAAGCTCAGATGAATTCGCTGACCGTACTTGAGCCGAATGTGCCAGTAGCAGACCTGGTTATCGTCATACTCATTTGGGAAGCCTGGAGACTTAAAAATTCGCTTTGGATCTGTAAAGACACCACCACACTCCTTTGCTGAAATAGGAAAGGAAAGTTTACTTAGACATTATTTATTATTTTTATATAAAATACTAAAGAACTATATTATCCATAGTACATTGTATATGCTTACAGCTAATAGTAGTTTCTAAATTTTCTTTAAACTTGAAAAAAATTGTTTTAAAGATTTTATTTATTATGTATACAGTCTTCTGCCTTCATGTCAACTGAGGGCATCAGATCTCATTCAAGATGGTTGTGGGCCACCTTGTGGTTGCTGGGAATTGAACTCAAGACCTCTGGAAGAACAGTTAGTTTTCTTAACCGCTGAGCCATCTCTCCAGCCTTAAGCTTGAAAATTTTAGTGTGTGTGTGTGTGTGTGTGTGTGTGTGTGTGTGCATGTGTGTACTACCTTCAGGATTCAATCTCCTTCTGCCAGGAGTCACAGTGATGGTTAAACTCTCAGGTCATTAGGCTTGGTGACAAAGTCCTTTACACATTGTGCCATCCTACAGGTCCAATTCCTAAATTTTCTAAAATTTGAACATGGACTACTTGTGAATTTTTAAATGTGAAAATAACAACATTTGTTTTTTTGGTTTTTTTTTTTTTTGCATTTTTCCTTGCTTCAATTTTTTAAGGCATAAAATGTACAAACCTTTTATAAATACTTTGGTGTATTTTGCCAAATACATATTCATGCTACCAATGGTCTAATCAAGATGATGGGGATTTTATCCAGTAGTTGCCAGACTGTTGCCTTCAGCCACTCACTTATACCAATAGATCTTGTAAATTCTATTTGCAAGATCTTTTTATAAAAGTCACATTAACTGAGTGGTGGTGCACACCTTTAATCCCAGCACTCTGGAGGCAGAGGCAGGATGATCTCTGTGAGTTCAAGGCCAGCCTGGTCTACAGAGTGAGTTCTAGGACAGCCAGGGCTACAGAGAGAAACATGTCTTGAAATAAAAAAAAGTCACTTTAATCTAATTAAAATAATTTGTAATCTATGCCTCCTCTTTCTCTCTCTCCTTTTGAGACAGAGTCCCCAGACTGGCTTGGAACTTACCAAGGAAGATTAGGACAGCCTTGAATTTGTGACAGTCTTCCCTATGTCCATCTCTTTTACTAGGATGGATTATTGGTGTGCTATGCCACATTTGCTTTTCCCTTGCTCTTTTGGATACTGAAGCTTTAAGCCAAACCTAACAAGAGCTAAGCACAGGTCATACTACTAAGAGATACTGCAGCACCAAGTCTGTACTTTCTAGAACAGTAGAATTCAGGATTTGGTGGCAGATTCTTGTTTGTTTCTATCATTTGTTTCTTAAACTGCAGTATGTCATATAACCCATGTTAAGAAAAACAAATAAAAAACAAAAACTAAACCCAAAGAAAGTCAGGATTGATGATTTACAACATGACCTAGAGAGAAAACTATGGAAGAGGTTGGGCAATTTTAAATTCTCTGTGAGTTAAGGTCTGTCTAGAGGTGGTAGAATGTGGAAGCTAAAATTACTGGGTGTGGTGGCACAAGCTTTTAGCCCCAGCATTCCAGAGGCAGGCAGGCAGAACTTTGTGAGTTTGAGGCCAGCCTAGTCTACAAAGTGAGTTCCAGGACAGTCAGCGATACACATAGAAATTCTTATCTCGAAAAATAAAACAAAAAATACCCAAAAAACAAAAAACCTAGCCTATTTGGTGGAGGCGATCACTCTGGGTATCATTTGATGGGGAGTGTGTGTGTGTGTGTGTGTGCATTTGTGTGTGTGTGTGTGTGTGTGTGTGTGTGTGTGTGTGTGTGCTAGTGAATGTGTGTGTGTAAGACTAGAAGATAATTTTGGGTATTGTTCTCAGGAACTATCTACTTTTTTTTTTTAAAGACAGGGTCTATCATTACCCTGGAATTCAACAAGTAGGCTATGCTGGATGGCCATCAAGCCCCAGGGTCCTCCTGTCCCTGCCTCCCCAGTACTGGGATTATAAGTGTGTGTAGCCATGACTGGGTGTTTTTAATTTGTTTCTCCATTTATTTTTTAAACATGAGTTCTGGGCTTTAATCTCAGTACCTAAGAGGCAGATCTCTGTGTATTTGAGGCCAGCCTGTTCTACATAGGGAATTCCGGGTAAGTCGGGGCTACATAAAAAGACACTGTCTCAAAAAAAAAACAAAGAACATGATTATCACCAACAACAGAAAATTCATTCTGGATATTGAATTCAGTTCCTCGTGCTTACAAAGCAAGTACTTCATTGACTGTGTTATCTTTCTAGCTTGAAAACTTTTCTAAAAATACTATTTTTATTAAAAAATGGAAATTCTATTTATAGCCCAGGTTAGCATCAAATTCCTGATTTTCCTGCCTCAGTCCATGGAGTGCTAGGATTCAGCGAGTGTCGAAGGTCACACAAGGATATACTCAATAAGTAGCTACTAATACGGTTACATGTCTGTTAAAGACAAGGAACCATGTTAAAGACATGGAACTCACTATGTAGTCCAGTCATAAAGCCCAAGATGGCCTTGAACTTGCTACATGGGCCTTGAACCCTGATCCTCCTTCCAAGTGCCACCAGGCCTGACTAGGATTCTAATTGGTGAAGACAAGATTCATAAGTATTGTCGATAGTGGTGCATTCTGGAAGCAGAGGTAGGCAAATCTCTGAATTGGAGGCCAGCCTAGTCTACATAGTCAGTTTAAGGCCAGCCAGGGTGAGACCCTGTTGAGAAAGGGGAGGTGGTGTTCAAGGCTATTCTTTGCTGCACAGTGAAACTCTGCCTTAGAAACCAAAACATTTGAGACTGGAGAGATGGCTCAGAGGTTAAGAGCACTGGCTGTTCTTCCAGCATCCCTGGGTTCAAGTCCCAACAACCACATGGTAGCTTACAACCATCTCTTTTTTTGATGCAGGGTCTCACTATACAGCTTTGGCTGGCCTGGAACTCACTATGTAGTCCAGGCTGGCCTCAAACTTCCAGAGATCTGCCTGCTTCTGCCTTCCTCCTGACAGCTGAGATTAAAGCCATTCACCACCATTCTTGATTTTACTCTAGAGTCTGGCAATGATTGTTAACAATGACTAAATATACAGTAGTATAGCACAGGTTGGGACTGAAACTTAAAGTATGTACAGTATGTACAAATTGATTTGAGTCTACATAGTGAGTTTCAGGACAGCCAGGGACAAGCAATGAAACCCTATCTAAAGTAACAAAGACAAAAAAAAAAAAAAAGGAAACAAAACAAACAAACAAAACCCTCAAAACAGCAACTGCAGTAACAAAACAATGCCCAAACAAACAAACCAAGGAACCTAAGTGATTTGTAGATCGAAGTGTTGTGATAAATGCCCCTACTTGTTTCGAATGAGTGTAGTATCCAGCTCTAAGCAAAATTCTTTCAACTTGGAATCCACTTCATTTGGAGCTATAAGTTGCTCATGGACACACAAGACTGTTCTCTGATGGTCAGGACCATTAAACAGTGCTGTGACAGGAGCCTAGCATATTGCTATCACTCTTCTACTGTGATATGGAATTCCACATACGGTAGATTCAATACTTCATCACAGTAGTGTGTTAGCAAATGCCAGAAAGACTGTGTAACATAATAAATAACACTTCATTGTGTTGTCTGGGAGAATAGGTCTGACAAGAAGAGTCTGCTTTTTTCTCTAAGAGCATGAACAAAGATTACCTCTCCTTTAGTGTGAATGACGGAACACAATGCAATGCCCTGAAGAGCAAGGAAGGACCTATGAATGGTAGGCATAATTTTATCATCATCACGGTCACCACATTCACTCATTTTTAGACAGAAAAGCTGTTTCCTTTTAGTAATCTCTTGGTAGGTAACTGCTTTGCTGTTGTTTGTGTAACTATTTTTGCAAATACAGAATTATCATTTTGAAGAGCTAACCATGTGGGTTGTAGCAATAGGCATCCCATCGCTCACTCCTGTTGAGCCGGATTCCGTAATCGATAATACCAGTTTTCCCAAATCCACAGTTGGGCCCGGGTTTCACTATGGGGTATCCAACTCTTCCCTTGGCCATCCATCCAGCAGCACAGACATGAAATCCTGAAAGAGGGAGAGAAGCTTGTGGATTCACTCAAAAAATGTCCCCAACCTGGTAGGAGGAGGCAACCACTTCCTACTGTAAGTTTCTCAAGTGGCCAAACCCACTTTGTATAGAATGAGAAACCCCTTGATTGTAGCTCTGGAGACTGAGCAGAAGGATCAGTTCAAGGCCAGACTAGCTACATAGAATAAGCACCAAGCATTGGGCCTTAAGTTAAATACCTAGTGCTGCAAACAAAACAAAACACCAAACCAAACCAAAGTTTGAATACAAATAAATCATACCTTTTTTTCTTCTCTCATTTTTTTTTTTTTGAGACAGGATTTCTCTGTGCAACAGGCCTGGCTGTCCTGGAACTCACTTTGTAGACCAGGCTGGCCTTGAACTCACAGAGATCCCCCTGCTTCTGCTCCCTGGGTGCTGAGATTAAAGTCATGCACCACTACAATCCACTTACTTTTATGTTTTTCCTTAAGACAGGATCTCATATACCCCAGGCTGGCCTCAAACTATTTAGCTAAGGCTGACCCAGAATGTCTAATGCTCCTGCCTTCACCTCTGAAGTACTATATAGGATTACAGCCTCACCATGCCTGTCTATGAAATTTGAATTCTGTCTTGTACTAGCTAGTGGGCCTATTTGAAAACAGAAACAAATGCAGGGAGAGTAAGATTAAGTTCCATGGTGAGTATGAGAACCACCTGATTTCAGATCCTTGAGCAGTTGTCTGAGGAAACTGAGTGCACATTTGATTAAAAACCTGTAGCCATCCGTCTGTGAATTCAACTAACCGGGAATCAAAATTGCCTCCTTACAGTTCTGCATCTGAGATGGTGCAGTTCAGTGACAGAGCACTTGCTTCACATGCATGATGCCCTAAATTAAGCCCTGCCAGAGAAGTCCATTTAAACATGTGCAAACATTTTTCTTGTAGTTATTTCTTCAGAACTATCTTTAAAAAAAACAAACCAACTTATTTAGCTTCATTTTCTTGGCCTTGGTATAAAGGTGTCAGATCCCCTGAATCCAGAATTGCAGATAGTTATGAGCTGCCATATGGGTGCTGGGAATTGAACCTGGGTCCTCTGGAAGAGCAGCAGCCAGTGCTCTTAACCTCTGAGCCATCTCTCTAGTCCCAGAACTATCTTTATACAGTGCTTACATTATGGTAGATATTCTAAGTAATCTCTGATTTAAAATACAGAGGGTATTTGTATCTTTAATATCAATACTCAGGAGGATCACAAATTTGAGACCTGCAAGACTTTGTCTCAAAAAAAAAATTAAAAAAACCACTAATAAAAACCAATCAAGCAAACAATCAACTAAAACAAAAAGGAGTTGTGGGTGTAGGTTGGTGGTGGCATGCCTGAGCCTGAGCAACAGGGTCTGGTCCTGGGTTTGATCCATAGGACTTGAGCATCCTTGGATTCTGATTGTCAGTAGTGATCTTGGAAAGAATCCCTTACTAATGCTGTGGGATAACTTACAGCTATGTGTTTGTCTTGGATAAAGTATAATAATAGCATGGGCTTTGTCAGGTATTTGCCTATAAGGAAGAGAGTTCTGAAGGGGAGACTCAAAGGAGAGGGTAGCCAGCTTTCTTGTAAAAGAAGCAAATAGTAGCACCCAGGCATAGTGCTACACATCTTTAATCCCATCACTTGGGAGGCAGAGATAGATGGGATAACTGTGAGTTCAAGGCTAGCCTGGTCTACAAGCAAGTTTCACTCTGGGAGCTATATAGTGAGACATAAATTTGGGAGGATGAGGAAGGATTAGCTCAATATCAGCCTCAGTTACGCATCGAGACCAATGTGGGTTATGTGGGATTCTGTCTCAAAGCAAACAAACAAAACTCACAAAAACAAAACAAAACAAACAAAAACCAAACAACTGACCAAACACCCAAATAACAGTAGCAGTTAATTGCTGGAGTTTTCAGGAGGCCTCTTGGCATCATCTTCCAAGTTGTTTTTCCCCTACCATTATAGGGAAATTTTAAGCACAGCACAACCGGTCATAATTAACCTGTGTCTAATATATTCTAATATATATATTGTTGTTGGATTTTTTTGTTTGTTTTTGTTTTTTCTTTTTTTGTTTTTTCGAGACAGGGTTTCTCTGTGACTTTGGAGGTTGTCCTGGAACTCGCTCTGTAGACCAGGCTGGCCTCGAACTCATAGAGATCTACCTGCCTCTGCCTCCCGAGTGCTCCATCACTGCCTCACAGTTTTTAATACTGTGGTACAGTAGTACAGATACATTCTCTTCCTGTCAAAACGTATTTTTACAAACGCCTGGGCATGGTGGTACATACCTATAATCCCACTGGGAAGATTACAAGTTTGAGGCCAGCATGGACTATATAGTGATACTCTTATCTTGAAAACAGAAAACAAAACAAAACAAAAAACTAAGAAAGAAGTTCCTTAAATTATAATATTTTTACTACCATGGAAGGCGTTGAGGTCCTTGTGCTCACAGATAAATTCCTAGGGGAACCAGGAATGTTAAACACACAGGGTTGTTTCTTCAAAGAGAGAAAGATGTACAACCTGCTTTCTGCCAGGAAGTCTGGGAACGGAAGTGAGAAGCCTAGAGACCTTGGTGCTATCTATGTGGCTGAGACCACAGTGGATCCTTCTCCAGACCCTTTCTGTGACCCTTGTCAATCTATAGACTCTATCTTTATGGAAGGTGCCACATGTAGTCAATCTATAGACCCATTTTTATGGAAGATATCATATGTACTTTACAGAGTTTCCATGTCATCACATCTTAAGCTTTGTTGTGCACATGGGTTAATTATCACCAGCTGTGTTGTGTTTAAATATGCCTAGAATAAACCACTCAGGGTCAGACTCCCAAAGTTTGAACCAACACCAGCTACTGAGTCATGTTGAAACGAACTACCATCTCTCATCCCTTGGAATGTTATTCTAATGACCGTGGTGGTCACAGAGACCCCGTCTGGGTAAATATTTGGAAAATTGCAGAATTTAATACCCAAGGAAACCAACATTCACATGTCAAGGTAGATAGAACGATATTTTAAGTGAATACCAATTACAGGAACATTAATACACAGTGTTTCAATGAGAACAAGGTAAGGGGGTCTTTATTTTCCTTCGCTGCTTATTTTTAGATCGCAGACCTTCTATCTACCCTCCCCCCTTTAGAAATCTTGGGGACAGAGAATTGAGGAGCCATGCTGTGCTATGGCCTTGTAACACCTTCCCTTTGCAGCTGCAAGGTAAGTTTGTGGTCCTGTCTAGTATGTGACTCACTTCTGTGCCAGGAGTCACCTGGACTAAGTCAGACTAAATCACATGAGTGGGTCCTGGGTCCCCCGAGGAATCTACAAAAGTCTGAAACCTCACTTTTTTCCTTTCTGTTCCCTCACTGTTCAAGTCCCAGTCATGTCTCCCTGCAGCCCCTGATGTTGTCTGGAGGCTCCCTCTCCTCACAAAGCTCATTCTGATGGGTAGTATCCTGTCAGCTCCTTACTCAAACTCACTGTATCTCTGCCATGACTTTTATTTTCTTAGTTTTCACTGGATGCTATCCAACCCCCCATGAGATGCTGTTACTAGGAGCTTCTGACTCTAGGCTGAAGGAATGAAGGAATTCCCAGAAAGCAAAGATAGTCTCATAACATAAAGAACAATCCCAAAGGGTTTGAGAGAAAAGTCTTAACAAGGGTTATAGGAGGGGCAGAATCCCCTCACCAAGGGTGAATAAGAAGAAAAATTGTTATCAAGTTAGTTACCAATCTTTCTGGCTGCTTCTAGCTGCTTGTAGGTGGCGAGGCGGCCACCTTCAAATTCACATACAGTCTTGGCTTCTGCATAGGTGAGCTTGTATTTGCCAGCCCGAGCTTCTCGGTGGTACACACCCGCTGCTTGTTCTGTGAATTTACAAAATGGCATCAATGCACTATTATCCATTCTTGTAGAACAAAGGAAATTTTGCCTCAGTAGGAAGATTACATCAGATACATGTTCTTGCCAAAGAAATTTCTAGGTCAGCTGCCATGGTAGTTAACTTTTTATTGTTAGAAAACTTCAGGGAGAAAAAGAATGAGGGGGAATTTTGGGGGGAACAGAGGACGTATAAAGACTGGTGTTTAGATTGTTTCTGATATCGTGAAAGGAAGTTTTTAAAATACATTATATTTCTAGACTAACCACAAGTAATAAAGTTTTGGTATTCTTTTGGCTTTATGTCTTTTTCAAAAAAAATAATTCATTTAAATGTATTTTATGTGCATTGGTGTGAAGGTGTCATATCCCCTGCAACTGGAGTTACAGACAGTTGTAAGCTGCCATGTGGGTGCTGAGAATTGAACTCTGATCCTCTGTAAGAGCAGCCAGTGCTCTTAACCATTGAGCCATCTCTCCAGCCCCTGGTTTTAAGTCTTAAAAGCTTGGAAAGGTAGATGAAGGAAGCAGATGAAGGAAAAAGATGAAGGAAGGAAGCTTAGAAAGCAAAATAAACCAGTGGAAAATGACTTCATATGGAAGCTCACAAATTAGGCAGACAAGCCCATTTGAGGAGATGATCTAGATGATATAGTTGAGTATTTAGTAAAGAACTTCAAAACAGTGAGGAAATCTGAAGGAACACCCAACAAGCAAGTTGAACAGTAAAGAAAAGAGATTTGAACACAGCAAAGAAAAAAAATTGGCACATCTCTGCTTTTTTTTATTTTTTTGTTCACATGTTGTCTCCAGCATATTTTAGGAGATGGCAAGGCACACACACCCTGTCTTCCAGTAGGTCACTGTTTCAATGAATTGTTTGGGTACTGCAGTGATGTCTCCATAGAAACAGTTTGAAGAGTTCCCAGGACAATAGTCACAAGTTTATCTCCAATAGTGCTAGCAGTACCACCCAACTGTCTAGATCACTATTGAGTATATTTGTATACTGATCTGCCACATCAGCCACTGTGGAGATGTTCCCAGTGAATTCTTGGATGCCTCAGCACACTGTGAGACATACATCCAGAAACATGTCCTGATTCAACTCATTTTTCTCTTCCCCAAACTAAAATTGACTCTGCCACAGTTTGAAGGGAAAATATGCTGGTTTTGTTTCATATTTTCCTAGACTCCAAAGATTCCCATTGTCATAAATTATATGGTAAAGGCCCTTCACTTAGAGAAGACAACAGTCATTTTGACATTTTTTTCTATTTTGATGCAAGGTCTCTTGTGCCCCAGGCTGACCTCTAATTAGCTATATAGCTGAGGAAGACCTTCAGTTCTAATCTTCCTACCTTACCCTCCGAGTGCTGGTCCTACAAGCATGTAACTCTTGGTTTTACATGGTACTGGGGAATCTAACCAGGGTTTTTGTTTGTTTGTTTGTTTTTTGTTTTTTTTTTTTTTTCATGCTAGGCAAGCACTCTACCAACTGAGTTTATAGCCCACACTTATGGACCAGAAAACATTAGCAACATCAGATGATTACCAGTGGAGATGATTTTTGCCTTGTAAATGACCTGCTACCCTGGTGCCCTTCATGTGGCAAAGCCTCAATACACTCATTAATTTCCAGTTTTATTCTCTTAAGCATGTAGATTGATGAATTTTCCTAAGTGTTGTGGAACAAGCCCTGTCCCTCAAAGATTTGCATGGGTGGGCAACTAAAGTATATTCATCAGTTTTTAAAAATTCTAAATTTATGTTTATACGTGTTTTTTCGTGCATGTATATTTGTGTACCACAGGTGTGCCTAGTGTTTGAGGATTCAGAAGAGGGCATTGAAGCCTTTGGAACTGGAGTTACAGATGGTTTGAACAGCCAGGTGAGTCTTAGGAATTGAATTTTTATCCTTTCTTTTTATTTTTATCCTATTCTTAACCACTGAGCCATCTCTTCAGCCGTTTTGTTTGTTTATTTGGTTAGTTGTTTTTTGTTTTTTACGTAGGATCTTGGTATATGGCCCAGGCTGGCCTGTATCAGCCATTTAAGTGAGAAAATTAAAGTATGTATCACCACACTAAGTATCTTTATCTTAGACACTATGCCTTTTGGTATAGAAAAAGGATGAATGCTTAATTAAATAATTTATTATAAATATTGTTATTGGGGCTGGAAAGATGGCTCAGTGTTTAAGAGCACTGACTGCTCTTCCAGAGGTCCTGGGTTCAATCCCCAGCACCCACATGGCAGCTTACAACTGTCTGGAACTCCAGTTCCAGGTTATCTGGCACTCTCACATGGACATACATGCCGGCAAAACACCAATGCACATAAAATAGTAAATATTGCTAAAAATAAAACTTAGAAAAAATTATACAAATTATTTTAATGTATGCCAACTCTTCCTCAAACTGGTTTCCTTAATATTTTACTTCAAACATGAAATACATTTCTGGGGAGAGATTAGCAAAGAGTTTTAGAAAATAATTTCAAATTTTCTTATCAGTAATTAAAAAAAAAACTATTGGAAACTGGTGACATGTGTCTGGGTAATAAGATTATTATAACTGAAACAACAAACTTCATGTGCCATAATTTCAGTTTGTTAAATATTTCTATTCCGTTTTTGCCTTATGAGCAAGCACACTGAGAATTCTTGATGTACGTAACTGACTAACTAAGGAAGTTAATGGAATAGTTTGTGAGAAAGTCTCACTATGTAGCCTATGCTTTCCTTGGAGTCTCTATTGTTCTGCTTCAGCCTCTTGAGTCTTGGTGATTACAGAACTTCTTTCTCAGGAACAATTCTACATGAAGTTTCTTTGGATTCTTTGTTTGTTTGTTTGTTTGTTTGTTTGTTTTGAGACAATGTCATTTCCCAGATCAGGCTGGCCTGAAACTCACTATGTAGATCAGGTTGGCTTCAAACTCACAGAGATCTGCCTGCCTCTTGAGTGCTGTACATTTGATCCTGCCTAGGGATGATTATAAACAGCAGTCTGAGTGTATATTTGTTAACTTTATTTATTTATTTAGTTAGTTTTGGGGCTAATTTTTGCTTTGTATTCCGTGCTACCCCGGAACTCTCAATCTTCCTACCTTAACCACTCATGTACTGGAAGTACAAAATCAAGACTATTGTTGTTTTAAAGTGTTATTTGTTACTTAAAATATTTCTGGGTTTAGAATTTAAAGCTATTAAGATGAAACTTAGTACAAGGAAACTCTAACATTTAGAAGATGCATGCATCTAAAGAAACAATATTTTGTTAATATTCCTACTCTGCCACTTAATTAAAAAAAGCTGAATTTTTTTTCTCCCATTGCCAAATGACAACAGTGGACTATAGGCTCTGGTTTCTGCCAGTTTTCCTGGGAGGAGTTAGGTAAGCTTGTAGACAGTTAGGTAAGCTAGATGAGGAAACTTGGGCCTCAGTTTCCTCATCTAGCAAATGGGAATAACGACAGTTAATGCACCCCACTGGGAGCTTATGGTATGTAATTGTCCCTCTTTGGCAGACTCAGTGCAAAGAATGAAAATAATTGTTCTCTCAATGTTCAAGATCCATGTTGACTGAGTGACATCTCTTGTCTATTAGTTGCTTTCTTGTTAAGTTGCCGTTAAGAAATTAGAAGTCACAGAGTTCAAATGTCCTGTTCTTCACAGTTGGTACCAGATCCCTCCCTTCAAATCCAACTGTCTTTTCTTCCTAAATAGGCACTAATATTATATTGATCCAACCAACTGTAAACAATTTGTGCTGGGCTGACAGGTCAGTCGTTTGTTCCAGATCGAAGCATTTGATGGGGTCTCAAACTCCTGATCCGTGTGTGCCCTTAACAAAGGTTTGGCTTGCTTCTCTCCAATGCTGGGGGCAGAACTGCTTTTTATCCCTGTTTACATTTTTGTTCATACACATTCATTACAAAAACAATGACTTCAAATTACTCAATCCCAGGAGAATTTGATAGCATTTCAAACTATCCCCATATGATTTTAATTCTTCCTAGCTTTATGGTGTTTTCTCCATTTCTGACAAACGTGTATATATTTCCTCAGTTGGACTGTGTGGACTACATTAATTTCAGAGCCCATCTTGACTAAATGGTCACACTGCAACTAGTTACTGGCTTGAGCTGGAAAAGGAGGCAGCAAGGCTGTGCTTTTCAGATCCAGCTTTTTAATGAAGTCCTCATGGTTACAATTACTACCAAAGAGAACCCCACTGAAAGGGGAACAGAGACTACAACCATGTGTTGCCTAGCAAGCATAAAACTAAGATCTAGGTTAATTTTGCTTTCTCTTTATTTCTTTATTCTGTGCAAGAATAATATGACCCCCTACCAAACAATCAAAAGAAAAAATTCTCTATTAAGTACAATAATGAACAAAATACAACCTCAATTGAATCATAAGGATTCTATTATTGCTTTGAGTACAATAATGAGTTAATGTTCATCTCTGTGTTAATAGTCACTTATTGGTCTATTGTTCATCTTTAGTGTTTAGCCTAAGTAATCCCTTACATTTAACAAGACAACAAAAAGAACTTGCCTCATTTAAACAAAGGTCTAGGAAAGTACTTACATGACAAAAAGAACCAAAGCCTGAGGAATACATTAAAAGTACAAAGCATTTTTAAAATTTTTTTTTCCTGCATTACATTCTAGTCTTTTAAGACAGTCAAAAGATGGTTAGAAAAATTAAGATGTACCCTACATGGAGTTCAGAACTGTTGTAGAAGTTCTGCATCTCCCTCCCATCTTACCTGAACTCATTACTGTGAATGCAGTTGAAATAATAATAATAATAATAATAATAATAATAATAATAACAACAACAACAACAAAATCCTATTGTGCTGTTCACTTAGTTTCATATAGGAATACCCACCAGTGAGCTATCATGTCTGCTTTGAAAATCTTAACATATATTTTCACAATAACACATCTTAACCCCTGTTTTTTGGTGTAAAAGAATAGCCTTTAGTTTAAAAAGCAAACTTCCTTTGTTTAATGGCATGTCAGTCAGCATCTCTCTTTTTAAAGAATTTTCTGTGAAAACATCAGCCTTGAACATGCTAGAAAATTTTACTCCTTCGATTAAGTCCTTTGTGATGTCAAAGGATCCGACATTCCCAACACGAAGCCAGCAAGTGAAGTTTCTTACCAAGCCATATGGAGTTATGAAAGATTCCATTCTTGAATCCCCATCCATGAACCTCTTCCCACAGCAAGACGCATAAGCAAATGAGGACGACCATATCTTCAGTTGCAGAGCCGTTTACAGTGTCGGGGCTGTCCACGAGAAATTCTCAGAGTAGCAGCTGGAATGCGGCTGAAACATCTGGTTTCCACATCTTTTAAATAGTTTTTTTCGGCTGTGAGGTCAGCATGTACTCTCCAATGGCACTTTCCGTTGCAGAGCTAGTTACACAATTAGTTCAGTGTCTGAAGCAAGAAGCCCTCTGACTCATTTGCATTGGCAACCAGAGCAGAGGGAGCGGGATGAGCACCCACGTTTTAAATTCACTTTCTCAGAAAGCAAGTTCGTTTATTGTGCCAGTCACCAACACTTTTCTGTTAGGAAGTTTGTGTCATTTGGTGCAGATTCAGAAGCCATTTAAGAAAACCGAACCCCATCAGGAATTCGCTGAGAACTCCTGAAGGTCCTTGTTTGCATTGTTAAATTTGGGGTTTGTGGTTTTAACATTAATCTTTAACTTGATTGTGATAGCATTGCATAGTTTGTCCCAAACGTTGCCAAGTAAGTCTGTGTAGAAAATTTAAAACAAAAGTGGATGTAGGTTGGCAAATCCAGCGAGGAAGAACATTCTCCCCCCCCCCCCCCCCGCTCCCCAGCTTTGCAAAAATAATTTTTTTTTTTTTTTGAGAGAGTCTTAGGACATTTGGATAGCCTTGGAATACCCTGCAGTAACAAGGAGTATTTTAAGTAGACATTAGTAGGCTTGGAAAACTTTGGGGCTGAACTGCCCCCCCCTCCCCTTATAGTCTACAGCCTGCCAGGCAATAGGCTGGAACGCTTCATTACTGGTCAGAAGAATAGAACCTGAGTCATATTTCTGGAACTGAGAGGAGACCTGGCATCCTGAACTGTCTAGAAAGTCATTGATGGATGACTGTCTGAGCCTGACTCCGGATCCCTAAACCTTGTAAGATTACTCTATAGCAAGAGACTTTCTGATAAGGACCAGCGAGGCCGGATGGCAAAGGGTTGTCATCTCAGCATGCTTAAGCTACAAAATTTCTCCTTCCAAGATGCATTTGTACCAACCCATTCAACAGAGATGTCTATGAACCTACCCACTCAACCTGTTCTTATTTTGCTTGTCCTGTTCTTATTATGCTTGTCACCCTGGCCAATTTAGTGAGACCCTGTCTTAAAACAAGAAAAGGAGAGAGAGAGAGAGAGAGAGAGAGAGAGAGAGAGAGAGAGAGAGAGAGAGAGAGAGAGAGAGAGAACCCAGTGTTACAGTGCTGGCCTAGCAAGTACAATCCCAGGTTCAATCAGCAGCTCCTCACAGACACTCATTTGAGTTGGACAAAACCTTTCAGAAAAAAAAGTTGTGCCGGGCGTTGGCGGTGCATGCCTTTAGTCCTAGCACTCAGGAGGCAGAGGCAGGTTGATCTCAGGGAGTTCGAGACCAGCCTGGTCTACTAGAGCTACTTCCAGGACATCGTCCAAAGCCACAGAGAAACCCTGTCTCGAAAAAAACAAAACAAAACAAAAAAAAAGAAAAAGAAAAAAAGTCTTGCTAGAGGTTTTAGAAAACACTTTAAACATGTAAAACAACAAAACAACGTAGGCTGGGGTAGTAGTCTCTTTGGACCCTTTTGCTACTGTCTGCTACTTCTTTTTTTGTGGGGGGGATTGGGTATTCGAGACAGCTCTATGTAGCTTTGGAGCCTGTCCTGGAAATTGCTCTGTAGACCAGGCTGGTCTCGAACTCACAGAGATCCACCTGACTCTGCCTCCCGAGTGCCAGGATTAAAGGCGTTTGCCACCACCACCAGCTCTGCTATTTCTTTTTGTTGTTGTTTTGTTGTTTTGTTGTTGTAGTTTTTTTTTTTTGTTTTTTTTTTTTTTGTTTTTGTTTTTGTTTTTTTGAGACAGGGTCTCTAAGTACTCCTGGCTGTCCTGGAACTTGTTATGTAGTCCAAGATGGCCCAAAAGTCACAGAGATCTACCTGTCTCTGCCTCCTAAGTGCTGGAATTAAAGGTATGCTCTCATGGTTGGTGTGCACAATGGCTTACTCTCATCCGAGAGTGTACTACTGTACCCTCCAATACACTTTGCCTTTTGTCTACACTTTGATGCTTCGCCTGAATTTTTTTGACAGAGCTCCCCAGGAACAACAGAAAGAGGAAACCAGACCAAGATTCTGGGAACAGGCAGATGATAATAAAGGTGACAAAAGTATGGCTCAGCTTCCCAAGATCAATCTAACTTGTGTGAAATAATCAAAATAATAGGAGATGATCTGGGACAGTCACCTTCCAGCTTCTCAAACTCTTCTCCCAAACAAAAATGCAAGACATTTAGGTGACGTGTCTAGTTGAATTCTCACTGCTGCTGTCGTTAAAAAGGCATTTCCTGCTGTTGGTTGATAGACACTTTATGTAGCTTTTGTTTTTTCTCTGTTGGTCATTCTTTGTTACAGCTTCTCTATTTTTAAAATTATTTTTAGATTTTATTTATTTACTTTATTTTATATATGTTGGTATTTTGCCTCATGTATGACTGTGCACTAGGTATATGTAGTCAGAAGAGAGTCAGATCAGTTGGAACTTGGATAACAGATAGTTGTGAGTCACCATGAGGGTGCTGGGAACTGAACTTGGGTCCTCTACAAGAGTAGCAAGTGGGCCAGGCCTCTTTCTGCCTCCTGATTAAAGGCATATATCACCACACCCAGCCTGGAGACGTCGTTTTAATGAACATCACAGGCTTATCTGGTCTCTTTCCTTAAAAGGGTGTTAGGGGGTGTAGAATTACTGGACTCTATATAGTTATCAGAATTTGAAAATTTAGACTTTGTGTCATGGAAAAATGAGAGATGGGGAAAAAGTTCACCGACTAGAGTTTAAATTTGGTGCCCGTGTTGGAGAGGCTATGAAGAACAAAGACATGGTCCAAGAGAATTGAATGGGTAGGTAGTTGTCTCTGGAAAGTGAAATTACATGAGTATTTTTTAGTCTGCGGTTTAGGAAGCAAATCCAGCCAGGCTTCTGCACTGCAGCAGGATGTCACAGCCTTCCCCTTTGTACTATCACTTTCTCTTGTCACGCCATTTCGCATTCCTCTCAAACATCTCATCTCCCCACCTATCAAAATTCCTTTCAGGAAAGCATTTGCAAGTAGCTAGCAACACAAACCCTCTGTCTATCCAACTTTCAAAGATGCTCCAAGGACAGCATAGTGTGAGAGGTCAAGTCGTTTTACCATGACAACTTCATGCTTTTTTCTGATGGATTAATCCAATTGAAGACAGAGGATTTCTTTCCTCTCTCTTAAAACAGTCATACAGAATATAAATATTTTCTTACTTCTGAACAGTATTTGACAACCTTGTCCCTCTTCTGTCAGTAAGGAAATAGGAAGCAATGACTAAGTCTGGCGTGATGGTAACACATAGAATCCCAGTATTCAGAAGGCAAGAGGCAGGGAGATCCCAAGTTCAAGGCAAGCATGAGCAATGTAATCTAGACTCTGTCCCAAGCAAGCAAGCAAGGCATGCCTAAGGATGTGGGCTCAGGTTTTGAGAGTGCGCTCAGTTCCACTGTGGAAGAAATGATGAATAAGGTTATATATGGAAAAGCTGTAGGTGGATAATTGGGGAGTTGAGAAAGAATGTTGCCAATGAACGTAATATGGAAACTGCCTCAGATATACCCAACTCCCAGGACATACTAGTCATTTATGCCTGTTGGGGAGCTAAGAGAAAACACAATAGCAAAAGGTACTCCCAGGAGACTTTACCAGTCAAGTCCTTCCTCACTTTCCACAGATGGGCCAAACCCGGTAAGGCTGCCTTTTGTATAAGAAACTGTCTTCTGGCTTCTTTTCTATAAGAGTCCCACTCTCATAAGCCCATGTAGTTACTGAATACTTGAAGGCCTAGAAGAGCACTACACATCTAAATTGGGAAGGTGCATAGAGCAGGCACTCAAGATCTCCCAAGCTGGTGCATTGGCCTAATGATGTCATTCTTGTAAAAATACGAAGGAAAAAAATAACAACAACAACAACAATAATAATTATCATGCTAAGGCAGAATTCAGACATTCATCAGAAAGTGAGAAGAAGATATTTTGAATCCTTTTTCCACATGGTCAGTCTCAGCTGGGCAGGGTGTCTTGAGCATTCTGTCCTTAGCTACCAGGTTTAACTTCAACACAGCTTCCCGTTGCCCAGCTGCATTCTTTGTATATAAAATCCTACTGAAGCAGGGCACGGTAGTGCTCACCTATACTACAGTTACCTCTTTTACCTCTAAGCAGTATTTGACAACCTTCACTTGGGAAGTAGAGATTGGAGTCTCAAAGCTCAAGGTTATCTTTGGCTATGTAGCAAGTTCAAGACCAGTCTAGGCTACAAGAGACCACGCCTTAAAAAAAAAAGTTAAAAACAAAACAAAACAACCCCCAAAAGCCTGGCATAGTATGACTTTAGTTCCAGCACTCAGGAGGCAGAGGCAGGCAGATCTCTGAGTTCAAGACCGGCCTGATCTACATAGTGAGTTCCAGGACAGCCAGGGCTATGCAGTGAAACCCTGTGTGGGATTTTAAAAGGAATGGCCCATAGATTCATGTATTTTCATACTTGGCTCATAGGGAGTGACACTATTAAGAGGTCTGGACTTGTTGGAGGAGGTATGTAACTAGGGGGTAGGTTTTGAGGTCTCAGAAGCTCAAACCAGGTCACTTCCTGCTGCCTGCTGATTCAGATGAGGAACTTGTAGCTCCTTCTCCAGCTCCATGTCTGCCTGCATGCTGCCATGCTTCCTGCCATGATGATAACGGACTAAACCTCTGAAACTATAAGCCAGCCCCAGTTAAATGTTTTCCTTTATGAGAGTTGCTGTGGTCCTGGTGTCTCTTCACAGTAATAGAAACCCTAAGTCACCATGTCTTGGGGGAACAAAAGTAAGAAAAGAAAAGGAAAAAGACAGAAAGAGAGGAGAGAAAGACATCTGAGTCTCAATGACTTAAAACAACAAAGGTTTAGAGTTTATATGTTACTGTAAATGACATGATATATGGTAGTCTTTGGAGCTATCACATCCAAGGGATCCAGATCTAAGGAAACAGAACAGCCAATATCTCAGATGTTTCCTGCCGTGACAGAAGGACAAGACATTCTGGGTCACTAATATTGTATTCTTCATTCTGAGATGAAATATACATCACATTGGCCAGAAATAATTATGCAGTCCTTACCAAATCTGGTCATGAGTACAGCATTGCCACATATGAGTCTGAGAAATGGAAAGTTTGTTGGTTACTAATGGCATACCACGGGACTATGAGAAGTCCAATGTCTGCTTCTGATCTCTTTCAAACATCTGTTTCCCCATAAACTTGAAAGCGCAGTATTCTGTTCAATGTTGTGCACAGTCCTGTACTTGCTGATCAAAAGCTTTGGGAGATACAATTATTCAACGTTTCACGTCTTCAAGGACTTCCTATTGTTCTGGTTTATGCTCCATCCTATTGCCCGGCTCTGAACAAGTTGGCAGTTGTTACTGAGGAGTGGAATGTCACGAATGCTTATGGTTTGCATCTGAAATGTTTCTCGTAGGGCTCCCATTTTTAGAGCTTGGCTGTTAATTGATGAGCTAAATTAGTGAAGTCATTGAATCATTTTTTAAATTACTTAATGTATTCTAAGTTATACTAAAGTATTTTTAATTTTCTGTGTATAGGTACACACTTGTATGCAGGTGTCCCCAGTGGCCAGAGACATCTGGGCTGGAGTTATAAGTGATTGTGAGTTACCCGGTGGGGATGCTGGAAACAGAATTTGGATCCTCTGCAAGAGCAGGAAGCACTCCTAATGTCTGAGCCATGTCTCCGGCCCATGAATTTGATTTCTTTCTTTCTTTCTTTCTTTCTTTCTTTCTTTCTTTCTTTCTTTCTTTCTTTCTTTCTTTTTTTTTTTTGTTGTTGTTTTGATTGTTTTTCAAGACAGGATTTCTTGGTGTATAGCCTTGGCTATCTTGGAACTCACTCACTATGTAGATGAGGCTGGCCTTGAACTTCCAGAGATCTGCCTGCCTCTGCCTCCTAAATGCTGGAATTAAAGGTGTGCACCGCCACTGCAGGCTTTGGGGGTCTTTCTTTACTGTCAGCATAATTTACCGTTCCTGTAAGAAACGAGTCAGTGTTAGTGCTGAAGGAAAGGTGGGGGTGAGTTCTTACTGACATCCTACTAAAATGGTCAATTCAAGAAGAAAGAGGAAGAGGTGAGAAAATGAGACTCCGTGATTGAGAGATTTACTAACAGCCCGAGTTCTCAGCTGCCTTCCACACAGAGACCCTCAACCGCGTGGCTTGTTTCTTCACAGTGGTCCTCCTTGCACATTCTTTTAACCCAAAAGCTCTCTATATAACCTGATAAGTCTTTCTGTTTTTCATTCTTTTTTAAATATTTTTTGTGTTTGGGTATTTTGCCTGTCTGTGCACCATGTTTGTGCAATGGCCACAGAGGCCAGAAGAGGGCATCAGATCCCCTTGTACTGGTGTTACAGACAGTTGTGAGCTTTCATATGTGTGCTGGGAATAGAACCCCTGTTCCTCTGGAAGACGAGCCAGAGCTCTTAACCATTGGGCCATCTCTCTAACCCTTCACTCTGTCTTCCAGTTTGGGGACTTTGAACTTGATTCAAATTTGGTCTGTATTGTGATTTTGGTGTTTTCTTCTGTTGTATCCTTGACTGGCTCTGATCTTGCTATATACTAGGTTGTGTGGTTCTATATTGTTTATTAAAGCTTGCCTGAAAAGAAAGCAAAGTCAGCAACAAGCCATAGAAGTCAGGCACACATCTTTAATACCAGCAGTCAGAAGCTAGGAGGTGGTGGCACACACCTTTAATCCTAGGACTCAGGATTAAGAGGTAGGCAGATCTCTCTGTGTTCAAGGCCACCCAGGAATACATGAGATTGAATCAGACTAAAAGAGTAACAGAGCTCACACCTTTAATCCCAACACTAGAGAGGTATATAAGACAAAAACAAGAACTCAGTATTCAGGCATTCATTCTCTAGCCACACTGAAGATAGGAGTATTCATTCTCGAGCCATTGAGAGGAGAGGCAGTAGGATCAGCCCTTTCAGCCTGAAGTAGCACTAAGATCTAGTAGTCAGCTAGTTTGCTATTCTGACCTTCAGCTTAAAGTTTGAACCCCAATTATCAGTCACTGGGTCTTTTATTTATCGTGCTACAAGGTTGACCTCAAACACACAGTGATTCACTTAACTGCCCTCTAAGTGCTAGGATTAAAGGCCTGACCACTTGGCTCTGTCTGCATTATGAATATCTGCTAAGCTATGAAATACTTTTGTTAGACCCCCGAAAACTCAAGTATCCGGGGTCTCAGGCCAGGTTCGCGGTCACCCCAATCACCAGGCGGATTCGAGAGCTTGCTGCAAACTGCACGAGGCTTTATTGTAATTTAACGAACTAACCCCATGTTAGCTCGGGTCTTTCACCCACCCGCCATGGCAGACGGCTAGAAAAAGACGGCTCCTTGGGTCTCCCAAAAGATCTTATAGGGCAGCGTAAGGGGAGTGTCTAGGGGTACGCACAGGCTCACGATTGGTGTGCCTCCAGGCTTGGAGGGCTTGCCCTGTGTTGATTGGTCAACTGGTTGTTATGGCCCATAGGCCCTCCCAGGGTGGTTGCTATGCTCTCTACGTCATTGCTGTGTGCTTGTCCGTAAAGCACACCCAGGGTCGTAAAGCCTAGCGCCACCAGCTAACCTCTGATTGGCTCCTTGTCACGAGTCAGGCATCTGACTTTAGTGACTAGGTCAAGGTCATAGAAGCACATGTTCGACCATTATGGCTGCCAAAAGGGAAACCGGTTCCTTCACTTTAGGTTAAATTTTTGTTGATTTTTCTTCCTATCTTAAAAAATATTTATTTTAGGCGGGCTTTGGTGGCTCATTCCTTTAATCCCAGCACTCGGGAGGCAGAGGCAGAGGCAGAGGCAGAGGCAGAGGCAGAGGCAGAGGCAGAGGCAGAGGCAGAGGCAGAGGCAGAGGCAGAGGCAGGCAGATCTCTATGAGTTCAAAGCCAGCCTGGTCTACAGAGAGAGTTCCAGGACAGGCTCCAAAGCAACACAGAAAAACCCTGTCTTGAAAAACAAAACACACACACACACACACACACACACACACACACACACACACACTTATTTTACTTTATGTGCATCGGCATTTTGCTTGCTTGTATGTAAATTCATTGTATACATGCCCAATGCCCATGAAACCAGAAGAGAGCAGTAGATCCCCTGGAACTGGTGTGGACTGCTTGTAAGCTGCCACATGGGTGCTGGGAACAGAATTCATGTTCTCTGGAAGAACAGCAAGTGCTCTTAACTGATAAGCCATCTATCCAGTCTCCCATTGTTTTTTCTCCCTTATTTTGTTTTGTTTTTGGAGAATTTCTGCTGCTCAGGATGGCTTGGAACTTGCTGTGGAGGCAAGGGTGACCCTGAACTGATCCTATTGCTTTCAACTTCTCCAGTGCTGGGGTTGCAGTTGTGAGCCATCACGCCTGTTTTATGTAATGTCATGGTAGAACTGGAACACAGGAATTGTTCAGCCATAGAAGCCCTCCTCCGACTGACCTCCTTCCCAGCTCTGGTGAAGGCTGCAGGTAGGGAGTTGATGGCTATTGCAAGGGCCCGTGTCCTGGGGACATCATTTCATTTTGGGTTCCATGTCTCTAAAGATTTCATCTAAGTGGAACTTCTCAGCAAAAGGATTAAGCAGGGACAAAAGTATTGGGACAGAACAAAGAAAAAATTTCAGGGAACCCTTGTTTAAACATATGCCATTTGTGTTGTGACTGAATAAGTTTATGATTGACATATATTGCATAAAGGGTACTGACTTAATCACATGGCAATAGTGATATTAAAAATCATGACCAGACAGATTATTCATATTTTTAAGCTCCTAGTTGTTGGGACCCAGCCCCCAAGAGGTCTCTAAGAGCTGTTTTCCAGCATAACCACAGGTACCTCCTGTTTTCCTGACTTCACCCCACTAGCATCAATATCCTGTTGTGAACCCTTCACCTGGGGTTTTTGTAAGTTTGTATATAAGGCTGCTCCACAATAATGGTGACAGACATTCTCTCAGAAAGGGACCATGTGTCTTGTCATTCATCCAAATCTCCAGGCTTTCACCAGATACTCGGACTTAGTGGTGGCCAAGGGCAGCCACACCTAGTGAAATGAGTAATTAAGCATGTAGGTCTGGGAAAGGATTAGCAGTTTTTCTAAGGAATAGAGATTCATCATTATAGCATCAAAACCAGGTCATAATTCACAAATCTGCACTGCAGTCACACGGCACAATGGCAATTCCGGGTCACTTTGAAGATGGCATTTGAAAGGCATTTGAAAAGCGTATCTTTTATTCCCCCAAAACTAACTTAGTTATTATTTATGTGTATGCATATGTGCCTATGTGAGTTGATGTGGATCATGTCTGTGTAGTTACCCAAGGGTATTATGTGGTCTCAGATCCCCTGGAACTGGAGTTTCAAGCAGTTGTGAATTGCCTGATATGGGTGCTGAGAATTGAAACCCGGTTCTCTGCAAGAGCAGCAAGAGCTCTTAACCACTGTGCCATCTCTCCAGCCCCTTAAAATATTTATTTAGCTGGGCATTGGTGGCTCACACCTTGAATTCCAGCACTCAGGAGGCAGAGGCAGGCAGATCTCTGAGTTTGAGGCCAGCCTGGTCTACAGAACAAGTTTCAGGACAGCCAGGGCTACACCAAGAAACCCTGTTTTGAAAAACCAAAAATCATCAATCAATCAACCAACCAATCAATCAACAATACATACTTTTAGCAGAGTTGAAGGTTATTAAAAATACAAAGAAAAGTTCTGGAAAGCACATCTACAGCTCCACATAGAGATTTGATTTCTTTACAAAAGAGAGTAGTTTCTATCCAGCAGTATGCTATATAAAAAAGTAAAGAAAATGCGATCCTGTAATATCTGGCAAGAATAAAGCTGTTCTGAAGAAGACACTGGAGACTGTTGAAACAATGGGCCCTAAGACATGAAAATTTCCCAGAAGCCTCACACTGGGAGAAGGAGGAGGCAGACTTTGTGCTGCTAGCCAGGGGAGGAATGTGCCCCCACTCTCACCCCACCCCAGAGATTTCACACAGTTCTGATGACTTGTCAGACCACCTCGCAGGGAGGCTGGAACCTAGACAATGATGGTGGCAGGAACACATGGCTTCATAGTCATGCTTACTGCTTGTCCTCTATTTCAATCAAAACCTCAAGTCAGAATCTTGATGATGGGTTGGTGTGTGTGTGTGTGTGTGTATGTGTGTGTGGGTGTGTGTATTCTTCAGCCACACTGAATAAATTCAGCTATCCTTCTTTCCCCTAGTTCGCTCTTTCTTTCTTTCTTCCTTCCTTCTTTTCTTCCTTCCTTCTTTTCTTTCTTTCTTTCTTTCTTTCTTTCTTTCTTTCTTTCTTTCTTTCTTTCTTTCTCCTTCTTTCCTTCTTTCTGTATGTATGTATTTATTTATCTTGGTTTTTCGAGACAGGGCTTCTCTGTGTAGCCCTGGCTGTCTTGGAACTCACTCTGTAGACTAGGCTGGCCTGAACTCACAGTGATCCACCTGCTTCTGCCTGGGATTAAAGGAGTGCATGGATAGTTTCTCCTTATAATTGGCCTATTAATGATAGGTGGCTGAGCCTTGTTTGGGGGCGCTCCCATGACATAGGTTCTGACGCTAACACTATGGTTACAATTTCAAAAGAGTTTACTCTTTCGTACCAGGTCAGTTTCAAGTTGGTTTGATTCTTTAGCAGTTTTGGAAAGAGGTTTAATTAAATGTAATGCTACGCTCCATTGTCATGCCATGGCCGCCATAATGAAGGGATGGTCTCCCAGGAAGCTTCTGGGTCTCCGAATTTTTCATACTAATAACACTGGTAGGATAGTTTCCTTCTTTTAAAAAATATTATAAAAGTTTGCTATTGCCTGACAGTGGTGGTAAATACCTTTGATCCTGGCATTCAGGAGGCAGAGACAGGCAGATTTCTGTGAGTTCAAGGCCAGCCTGGTCCAAAGAGTGAGTTCCAGGACTACCAGGGCTACACAGAGAAACCATGTCTTGAAAAATCAAAACAAACAAACAAACAATTACTGTATATATGTGCATGCTGTGTGTGTGTGTGTTTGTGTGTGTGTATTTGGGGGTAGGTGTGTATTTCACAAAACACATGTGGAGATTATGGACAACTCTGTAGAGTCAGTTCTCTCCTTCTTTATGTGAATTCTGGGAACCAAACTCTTGTTCTCAGGCTTGCTCAGCAAAAGCCTTACCCACTGAACCATCTCTACTTCCTGCCTCCAGAACCAATCACGATGTCCATCAAGCATTACATATATAATACTGAAATCAGTATAATGGCTCCTCAAAAACAAAAAGATAGAACTTGTATGACCCAGCTATCCCACTGGCAGGTGTGTACATCAAGGAGTCCAAGCCAGTACAACACAGAGTAACTTGTACTTTCATGATTTTTGCAGCGCTGCTCCTAATAGCTGAGTTACAGGATCATCCTACATGCCCATCGTCAGAGGAATGGAGAAAATGTGGCATATATGCACAATGGGCTTTTCTTTAGCCATAAAGCAATGCAATTATGTCATCAGCAGGAAAATGGAGGGAACTCAGTTGCTGTGGGCAAGATGTTTATATCCTCTTCAACACATGAGTAATGCTCCCCTTTCCCTTACATTTGGCCATATGGTTCCACTATGTGACCCCAACTGGCTGGCCTGGAACTTATTATCTTGTTGCCTCAGGTTCCTGAGTGCTGAGATCACAGGCCTGTCTCCATGCATGGCTTCATCATCTCTTCTTTTGGTGCAATAGGCAGAGCCAAGGGAGAGAGGAATCAAGCATGTTTGTTTTGTGGCTTTCCTTCCTTGTCACTAAGAAGCATCAGTAGTAAGAGGATTCCTAGATTTCATTTGTGACTCCCTTTCTCTCCCAGCAGTCCCATCAAATCCATTTCTACATTCTGTGGTTTCTAGAAACTACCCCAGGTGGCTGCTGCTGCTGTAGCAGGTAGATGAACCAGGAGGACTTTGGAGGCCCTAGAAAGTAGACTCAAAAGTTGAAAGTGTAAGCCGGGCAGTGGTGGCTCACACCTTTAATCCCAGCACTCAGGAGGCAGAGGCAGGTGGATCTCTGTGAGTTCCAGACCAGCTTGGTCTGCAAGAGCTAGTTCCAGGACAGTCTCCAAAGCCACAGAGAAACCCTGTCTCAAAACGCTCCCTCCTCCTCAAAAAGTTGAAAGTTTGTGGCCAGATGGAGGAACCCACTAATCAGAAACTGCCAACAACATTCTAGTGTACTAGTCTCTGGGATTTAGTGTTACCCCGGTTAATACAATGTCACCAGCTAGTCTGGTCTTCTGTTTTTATGGTGCCGTGACACTGTGTCTCATATTTCAACTGTTCCAACAGGTTGCTATCTCCTGGCAATATCCCTTGGTCCTAAGACTCCTTTGTAGAGCAACCTGGTTGTTTTTTGAAGACATAGGAGTTGGGGATATAGATCAATGGTGGATTGAATGCCCGGAATTTGTCCTCCAACAACTGCACACTCCTAAAGCACAAATTAAGAGCACAAGTTTTCTTTTCTTTCTTTCTTTCTTTCTTTTTTTTGGTTTTTAGAGACAGACTTTCTCATCACCACTCTGCTAAGAGCTCAAGTTTTCTTTTAGCAACAAGAATATCACTACTTTTTCTTTTCTAAATTATTTTATTTCATGAGCATTGGTGTTTTGCCTACGTGTATGTCTGTATGAGTGGATCAGGTCCCCTGGTACTGGAGTCCCAGAGAGTCATGAGCTGCCTGCCATGTGCCATGTGGGTGATGGGAATTGAACCCAGTCCTCTGGAAGTGCAGCCAGTGCTCTTAACCACTGAGCCATCCTTCCAATGCAAGGGTATCATTTCTTGGCCCTGATTTCTAGCTCCTCCTCATCTCTCACTTATCCAGTGTTACCTTGCTCACAACAAACTCATTCCCACTTTGGAGTTTTTTCATTTACCAAAATGATCACTCCTTCATCATCTTCCTTGTACCTCATCTCAGCTTAATACCTGAAAGTGGAAAACTAAACTCAAAGGCTTCACTTCTAATAATTTAGAAATGAAGGAACCAGACCCTCACTCAGCCCCTGCTTTAGCAGCCATGATAGGCTTCAGAAAAGACACATAGGCCTCCGACACAAGGAAATTCCAGATCCTCTGGCCTCCTGGAGCCTAGGGTCAAAACTGAACACAAAGAAACTCCAGACCACCCCCCACCCCAGCCTCCTAGGTACTTGGTTCCTGGGAACTGTTTGGACACAAAAGAAACTCCAGGGGAGACCAAAACCTCCCCAATAGTCTCCAAGATACAGTTCTGAAAACTATTAGTATCTATGAACAACAGACTACCTGCAAGTAACAAGACAAAGCCATAGAAACCACAGAGTGTTTCCTCTCAGCACTGACCAATGAGAATACCTGGTACACAGGTATTTCATGCCAAAATATGACTTTGAGAAATTTTCCTGATTGTTCCCCAGATGTCAACCAATCAGCAACCAACCTGTACCTACTGATATAATCCTTAACTTTTGTCTTTAAAACCTAGCAGTAGACAGGGAACTTCACCCCCCTCTGGAGGCTGCTGTGTCAGCTTGGTTGACAGGGTCCCTCCCTTGGAGTAGGATAAACAATTTAATAAACCTTGTGCATTTGCATTGGTGTTCTGTTTCCCTGGTCTCTTTGGGGAATCCTTGTGACTTGTGCATAGTATCAGTCTCCTGAGGGAAGCCTTTGTTGTCCAATCTAATGTAGTCTTTGATCGTTTTTTTTTTTTTTCTTATTTTTCTTTTTCAGTTTTAAAATTCTTTGATGTTTCATACATGCACATAAAGAATGTTGTCTCTTTCACTGCCTCCACTGCTGTCTGGTCTTCCTGTCCTTTTCTACTGAAATTCTCTTTTTAAACAAGTTCCTTTCCCATTTCCATAATTTCTTGTGTGTGACTGAGTTTATTTACCACTTCTTGTCTGAGCAAGTGTGGGAGATTACTGGAACACAAACAACTTACCATTGGCTTTATCACTAACGATAAAGTGACACTTCTTTCCCCAGCAAACATTAACTGACATTGTCCTTCAAGAGACCTTACTACCTCTTCCTCATCCATGGTGAAATGTTGACTGGCCCAGTCTTGTTCAGATCTTGTGCAAGTAACAGCTGCAGTGTCTTCATGATCACAGCAGCCATGTCACAATCTGAAGAGGTCTCCATTCTTTCTGCCTCTCTTCCATAATGTTCCCACGCCTGGAAAGGGGTGATAGGGTTGTCCCATTTAAGGCCAAGCAGTGCATAGACAGCCAGGACAGTCAGGGTTACACAGAGAAACCCTGTCTCAAAACAAACAAACAAAACCCGTAAAAAATCCAAGATTTGTGGGACAGCATTTGTTTGTCAACATTATTTAAGTACTTAATGAGGCAATATAGCTATTGAATAATTGGTCAAATTTAAAAATGAAAAAAATTGATTTGTTACATAATTTGAGATCTGGGAGAAAGTATGTCTTTCTGACATTCTTATTTGGTCAAAATAAAAACGAGGGTCTTGAGACATTCAGCTGACTAGTCAAGGTCATTTTTATTAGAATAGACTAAGACACAGGGTGTGCTGACCGGCATACACTCATCATTATTGAGGTTGTAATGTTGTCTTCTAGCGGGGGAGATAGAATGTTTTCTGAAAGACGTCTTTATCCTCGCTGAGCCACCGAGTAGCCAAGGTTCAGGCAGATCCCAGGCCTTCGGATGGGGTACAGAAAGCACTGCTGTGGCAGCCTTGAAAAGCAGATAATACTGCATACACTGGGCTGTAGCAGCTGCCAGCAATAAATGTAATCTTTAAGCAAAGAATTATCTTTAAATTGTGTTGGTATCTTGGTGAGATAAACCTGCTAGGTCCAAGATGTTCTCTGCAAAGGGAAACATATGCACGGAGGGGGGAAGACCCAAACAGATGTCCCGTGGAGAATGCCAATTCTTCTTCACAAGTAGGCCTGGGGACAAAGGGCAGCTGGAAAGGAAACACTGAAGCAGGAGGGCACTTCCTGAGACGCACACACTTCTAGGGTGCATTTCTTCCCTCAGCTGCTTGCACTCCACTTCTCAGAAGTTCTCTTGCTCAGGAGTTTTTCTGTCTCTGTGGACAGTTAAATGCTTTGTTTATTTATTATCTAACTGTGATAAGAATCAGACCCAGGCCCTGAAGTGTGATGAAAAAACTTTGCACCACCTGCATTTACTTATTATCGGGTTTCTTTTTTTTTTTTTTAATAATTTATTTAATCTTTATTTTTTGTGCATTAGGGTGAAGGTATCAGATTTCCTGGAATTAGAGCTATAGATAGTTGTGAGCTGCCCTGTGGGTGCTGGGAATTGAACCCTGATCCTGGAAGAACAGTCAGTGCTGAGCCATCTCTCCAGCCCTTAAGTGGCTTGCTTTAAAGAAGGGATATTTTGATTTTGTTTTTGTTTTTTAACTCAGTGGCAAATAATTGATGGACATCTTTGTATATTTGGTATTCCTTACTATCAGGTGTTATGCTGAGAATAAAATAAATAAAAATAAATATATAAACTAAATATATACAAATGCATACATATATATTCAAATGTTATTTTTGTGTGTTTAAATACCATTCCACACATACTAATAGATCTAAAGATCTCTTCATTGGAACATATTGTAGCCCTTAAAACTCTGCTTTGATAGAAATTCTACAGTTGCCATGTGGAAATACTAAAATAACACAGATATAATAGATATAGCTATGACAGATGAAAGATCTTAAAGATTATATAATGAAAAATTTTAAAAGGATATATGCAGTAATTAACTCTTTATAAAGTATGCCATTTTATGAGCTTAAACAACCATGAAAGATTAAGCAGTTTTAAGGATAGTTGTAAAGTACTAAAAATTAGAAATTTAACAGAGTGGGTTTAAGCCCAACACTTGGGAGGCAGAGGCAGGTGGATCTCCATGAGTCCAAGGCCAACTTAGTCTACATAGTGAGTTTTAGGGCAGTCAGGGCTTTATAATGAAACCCTGTCTCAAAAGGGGTGTGTGTGTGTTATAAGTGACTGAAGTGTTTGTCAGCATCCGTAAGGCTCAGGATTCAATCTCCAGCCCTGAAAAATGATATTGCCCATGGAAAGACATTTTCTTTAGTTGTGTAGCTACTGGTAACATGGTAATGTTCCTGTAGGTAACCTCTACCCATTCTCCTGTAAGCAATCCTAATAAAATACATTGAGTTATGCAGACACCACACACACACTCATGTACACACACACACCACACACACATCAGAAATATATAATATTCCACACAAACCCCCCCCACACACACTCATGCACACACACTACACACGTATACTCAGGTACACATACCACACACACAAACAAACACCACATACACACCACACACACAAATGCCACATACAACCACACACAACCCCCCACACTCATGTCTTATTTCTGTGCCTATGTTGTGGCTCACTCTGTAAATGGAGTTCTTAATTGGTCTAAACAATAAAAACCCAGCATCAGATATAGAGGAAATGCTGAGAAATAAGAGAAAAGAAGGAGCAAGCCAAAGACACCTTAACTTTCTTAGCGTCTCAGCAGACAAAAGATCGAGTTCCTGTTTCTTCCTGTTTTTATCCTCTCTCCCCACCAGCCATCTCACTTCCTGTCTGTCTGTTGAAGGGACCAGCTTCCCTTTCGGCAGCCATAACGGTCAAACATGTGCTTCTATGACCTTGCCCTAGACACTAGAAAGTCAGATTCCTGTCTTGTGACAAGGAACCAATCAGAAGTTAGCTGGTGGCGCTATGCTTTACGACCCTGGGTGTGCTTTACGGACAAGCGCACAGCAATGATGTAGAGAGCATAGCAACCACCCTGGGAGGGCCTAAGGGCCATAACAACCAGTTGACCAATCAACACAGGGCAAGCCCTCCAAGCCTGGAGGCACACCAATCGTGAGCCTGTGCATACCCCTAGACACTCCCCTTATGCTGCCCTATAAAGATCTATGCGCAGCGGCTTCAAACCGTCTTTTCTAGCTATCCGCCATGGTGGGTGGGTGAAAGACCCGAGCTAACATGGGGTTAGTTCGTTAAATTACAATAAAGCCTCATGCAGTTTGCAGCAAGCTCTCGAATCCGCCTGGTGATTGGGGTGACCGCGAACGTGGCCTGGGACCCCGGATACTTGAGTTTTCGGGGGGTCTAACACTGTACAGATCTCCAGACCTCTATGGTTAGCTAGTGGCAAGCTCCATCTTCTGATCTTCACACAGGCTTTATTTGTACAAGCAAGATATCTCCACATCACTCCCCTCCTCCACCTCATGAACAAGCGCACATAAGAATGATAAAAAATAAAAGTTATAAAAGTGTTATTGCTATTATTATTATTATTTTGCTTTTTGAGACAGTGTTTTTCTATGTAGCCCTGGCTGTCCTAGAAATCGCTCTGTAGACCAGGCTGGCCTTGAACTCACAGATCTGCCTGCCTCTGCCTCCCAAATGCTGGGACTAAGGGAATATGTCACCCACCACCACCTGACAAAAGTTCATCCTCATGAAAACAGTATTTTCTGAATCAAAAATTGTTTCATATATGTCGTTGGCCTGTGGTAACTTGGATATAAAGTGTTTTGCAAAAAGTCTCTGAAGGCTTGTTACCCAAGGTGATACTGTGGATGGGTGATACAATTATAAGGTTGTTAATTTCATTCAAGTGCTGTTTGCAGGTGGGGCCTGGAGAAGGAAGGGGCTCACTGCAGGCATGTCTTTGAAGGGAGCATCTTGCCCGGGCTCCCTCCTGACCCTTGCTTTATTTCCTGACTGCTAGGAGTTGAGCAATTTCTTTCTGCCACATGTTCTTGCTTCTGTGATGTCCTGTCTCACCCCAGGCCCAGAGCAATGGATGGAGCTGAGGGGATCAAACCCCTGAAATCACAAACTGAATACACTGTTCCTTCCTGTGCCTCAAATGCAACAAAAACTCCCTAGCACAGTAAGACTTGTTGAGTGAATAAATAAATGTATGCATGGTGAAAGGGGTAAACTAAACTAAAAGGCTTCACTTCACCAGTCCCTCACTCAGCCTCTGCTTTAGCAGCTATAATAGGCTTCAGAAAAGACACATAGGCCTCTGACACAAGGAAACTCCAGATCCTCTGGCCTCCTGGAGCCTAGGGCCAAAACTGAACACAAAGAAACTCCAGAACCTCTCCCCTTCCCCCCCAGCCCCCTAGGTACTTGGTTCCTGGGAACTGTTTGGACACAAAAGAAACTCCAGGGGAGACCAAAACCTCCCCAATAGTCTCCAAGATACAGTTCTGAAAACTATTAGTATCTATGAACAACAGACCACCTGCAAGTAACAAGACAAAGCCATAGAAACCACAGAGTGTTTCCTCTCAGCACTGACCAATGAGAATACCTGGTACACAGGTATTTCATGCCAAAATATGACTTTGAGAAATTTTCCTGATTGTTCCCCAGATGTCAACCAATCAGCAACCAACCTGTACCTACTGATATAATCCTCTAACTTTTGTCTTTAAAACCTAGCAGTAGACAGGGAACTTCACCCCCTCTGGAGGCTGCTGTGTCAGCTTGGTAGACAGGGTCCCTCCCTTGGAGTAGGATAAACAATTTAATAAACCTTGTGCATTTGCATCAGTGGTCTGTCTCCTGGGTCTCTTTGGGGATCCTTGTGACTTGGGCACAACAAGGTAGATAACACCTTTTACAATAAGATTTCTTGTATGTACATGAGTGGTTTTTTTTTTTAACTTTTTATTTTTATGTATGTCTGTGTACCACATTAATGTCTGATGTCTTCAGAGGTCAGACGTGGTCATCAAATGCCCTGGAACTAGAGCCGTGGGCAGTTCCACCATGTGGCTTCAGGGAATCGAACCTAGATCCTCTGGAAGAATAAGTGCTCTTAACCTACTTTTTAAAATGTATTGTTAGACCCACGGAAAACTCAGGTATCCGGGGTCCCAGGCCATGACCACAGTCACCCCAATCACCAGGTGGATTCGAGAGCTTGCTGCAAACTGCATGAGGCTTTATTGTTTTTTTTTTTTTAACGAGCTAACCCCATGTTAGCTCGGGTCTTTCACCCACCCGCCATGGCGGATGGCTCGAAAAGACAGCTCCTAGGGGCTCCCAAGAAATCTTGTCAGGCAGCATAAGGGGAGTGTCTAGGGGTATGCACAGGCTCAGGATTAGTGTGCCTCCAGGCTTGGAGGGTTTGCCCTGTGTTGATTGGCCAACTGGTTGTTATGGCCCATAGGCCCTCCCAGGGTGGTTGCTATGCTCTGTGCGTCATTGCTGTGTGCAATGTCCATAAAGTACACTCAGGGTCGTAAAGCATAGCGCCACCAGCTAACTTCTGATTGGTTCCTTGTCTGCCTTGGCTGCCGAAAGGGGAGCTGGTCCCTTCAGTATTTCATGTAGCCATTTCTCCAGTACCTAGATAACATTCTTTTTGTTTTTGTTTTCCAAGAGAGGGTTTCTGTGTAGATCAGGCCAGCCTCAAACTCACAGAGATCTGCCTACCTCTGTCTCTGGAGTACTGGGATTAAAGGTGTAGGTTACCACCGTCCAGAGCCTAGATAACATTTTTTTTTTTTTCTGAGACAGGGTTTCTCTGTGGCTTTGCTGGCTGTCCTGGAACTAGCTCTTGTAGATCAAGCTGACCTCGAACTCACAGAGATCTGCCTGCCTCTGCCTCCCGAGTGCTAGGATTAAAAGTATGTGCCACCACTAACTGGCTCTAGATAACCTTCTTCTTCTTCTTCTTCTTCTTCTTCTTCTTCTTCTTCTTCTTCTTCTTCTTCTTCTTCTTCTTCTTCTTCTTCTTCTTCTTCTTCTTCTTCTTCTTCTTCTTCTTCTTCTTCTTCTTCTTCTTCTTCTTCCTCTTCTTCTTCCTCTTCCTCTTCTTCTTCTTCTTCTTCTTCTTCTTCTTCTTCTTCTTCTTCTTCTTCTTCTTCTTCTTCTTTTAAGATTTATTTATTTATGGGGCTGGAGAAATGGCTCAGCAGTTAAGAGCACTGGCTGTTCTTCCAGAGGACCCAGGTTCAATTCCCAGCACCCACATGGCAGCTCATAACTGTCTATAACTCCAGTTCCAGGAGATCTAACACCTTCACACCAATGCACATAAAGTAAATTTAAATAAACTAGTTTTTTTTAAAAAGATTTATTTATTATGTATATAGTGTTCTGTCTGCCTGTGTCCCTGCAGACCAGAAGAGGGCGACAGATCTCATTTTGGATGGTTGTGAGCTATCTTGTGGTTGCTGGGAATTGAACTCAGGACCTTTGGAAGAGCAGCCAGTGCTCTTAACCTCTGAGCCATCTCTCCAGCCTTAGATAACATTCTTAATTTGGGAAATTTAGTTATGAATATGATGTAACTAGCTGTCCTTTTTCATTTATAATTTAAAATAATACATTTTAAAAAGGAGGTCTTCTACTGAAGTTATCATTATGTTTGTTTCTTTCCCTGTCTCCAAAGGAACAGGGCTGGGCGGCAGATTGCAAAGCAAAGGGCAGAGGTATAATTTTCTTTTCTTTTTCTTTATTTCTTTCAGAGGTATAATTTTCAACACGACAGCCTGTCTTTTCTGCCCACTAGTCTCTCTCTCTCTTTCTCTCTCTCTCTCTCTCTCTCTCTCTCTCTCTCTCTCTCTCTCTCTCTCTCTCTCTCTCTCTCTCTCTCTCTGATAACAAAAGAAGAGAGGAAAAGCATCCAAGGGATAGTAAGAGCTTTAGGGTTTTCTGGAGGGAATTTCCTCTCTTTCTCTAAATGCTTGGCTTTTTCCCTCAGTCGGTGGGAAAGCTTTCCAGCAGGATGCAAGAGGGTGAGGGCGTTCTGTGCTCTCTGCCAGGAGATTTCCCAAAGCAGAAGTAGGCAGATGGAGAAAAACTGGAAGAGCTGCTCTAGTTCAGGGAACATGAGGCACAGGCACTGTCTCTGATTTGCTTGTAAGGAACTGTCCCAGGCTGGGTACAGTACAGTGGTAGCATGCTTATCTGGCATGACCAAGGCCCTGGCTTCAATCTCATGCACCAAAAAACTGAACAAACTGCACTCTCATACACAGACGCCCTCATCCAGATTCCTTTCATTTCTGTCACATTGGTGTTCTTTTGGGTGAATGATTGTTTTCTTTAAAAGTGAAAATGCTACTTTTTATGCTAGAGTTGAGTTTTTCTTAATATTATCAATAGAACTGTTACAAAAATTCTATTTTTAAATATAGGTTTCTCATCTACCCCACACTGACCTTTGTAGCTAAGGATGACCGTGAACTTCTGATCCTCTTGTCTTCCCACCTTTGTGTGCCACTACACCTGTTTTATAAGATTCTGGAACTCATAACCAGGTCTTTGTACATACCAGATGTGGTGGCTTGAATTAAAACTGGCCCCCACAGGCTCATAGGGGGTGGTACTACTAGGAGGTATGGTCTTGCTGGAAGAAGTGTGTCACTAGGGGGCAGACTTTGAGGTCTCAAATGCTCAAGCCAGGTCTAGAGTGTCATTCACTTCCTGTTGCCTTCGGATCCAGATGTGGAACTCAGCTCCCTCTCTAGCACATCTGCCTGCATGCTGCCATGTCCCACCATGATGATAGTGACTAAACCTCTGAACTATGGGCTAGCACTAATTAAATTTTTGCTTTATAAGAGTTGTCATGGTAAGCCAGACAGTGGTGGTACATGCCTTTATTCCCAGCACTCAGGCGGCAGAGGCAGGTAGATCTCTGTGAGTTTGAGGCCAGCCTGGTCTACAGAGCGAGTTCCAGGACAGGCTCCAAAGCAATACAGAGAAATCCTGTCTCCAAAAACCAAAACACACACAAAAAGTCCTACTTTATCCCAACCAGACACCCGACATCTCTATTCTTTAATAGTTTTCTATCTGTCTTTGACAGAAATGAGCAAGATTAAATGCTTTCTCTTATAACTTGCCTTGGTCTTGGTGTCTCATCACAACAACAGGATAGTAACCAAGACAGAAGTATTTTCTTGAGGAGTTAACAGCTCAAGCAATGTCCTCTGTGTTTCACAGCACACAGAACATATCTCTGTCATATACAGTGGATGTTGGTAATCAAACCCGAGTCCTCTGGAAGAGCTGCCAGTGCTCTTATCTGCTGACTTATCTCTCCATTCCCACCATTTTAGTTAATACCAGTTTGACTGCTTCTTTTTAAGCCTCCATCATTAAAAAAAATTATTTCTACTTTGTATGTATGACATGCATGTGGGCCTGGCTCCTGAAGAGACCAGAAGGTACTGAATTCCCCAGAACTGTATCTACAGGTGATTGTGAGCTGCCGTGTAGGTGCTGGGAGCTAAACCCACATCCTCGAAAGAGCAGCGAGTACTCTTAACCTCTGAGCCATCTCTTCAGTCCCTACTTTTCTTTTCTTTCTTCTTTTGTTTTTTTGAGACAGGATCTCAGGTAGTCCAGGCTAACTTGAATTCAGTACGTAACCATGGTCTTGATATCAAGTTAAACTAGTTTTGAGATGGAATTGTTAAACTTGTATTTGTGCCTTGAATTAATTATTTTTTTGTGTCAGTGTCATTCTGTTATTTCATTCTGCCACACCTACTCCAACCCATTACTCAATCCTATTCAGCATCTCTGGGGATAGTTTTGTAAAGCATTGCATTATGCTGATCTGGTTAAGTTATTTCAGGGGAAGACACCATGAAGGTCATAACATGTTCCTGGAAAATGGTTGTACTGAGTCAACTCTCAATGGTGCTGTCTGCCCAGTCTCACTACTTCTGAATTACACATCACTACTAGGAAGTCCCATAACAAATTCATTCCAAATGATGTATTCCTAATAAATCTGGAGAACATTTCAAAAGTCCCCGAGCGCCAGTGGAAAATTGTTTTATACACTGATCCAAATGTATAGTATTTTTCCTACATTCGTATTGTAGGATCCTACTAGAAAAAGTGGGAGGGGATTTGAAACAGGGTTAGAAAGTTTGGCAATGTTTGGTTTCATGTAAATATTAATACAATTCCTTATTAATAACACTAAATGATGAAACCAACAGCTAAGATGCATTGGGTGTTTACAAGGTCACAAACTGTATTGTAAGTATTCAAACTTTTAAATCAATTTACTTTCTAAAACTTTCTGTATTCTGGGGAGACCAAGGCTTATTCAGCAACACCAGGGTCTGTTGGATGAATGGTCTATGGGTGCTACCGACAAGAGAGCCTTGGTGTTAATTCCCTTCCCAGTTGAGACAATGTTCAGTTACCTCTCCCACAGTGTGGAACTTGATGTTGTGACATTACTTGTAGTTACCCTCTGGGTGCCCATAGCCCAGAAGAAGCCTCCCTGCTTGCAGGTGTTACGGGATCTTGACCAAACCTTCATATCCAGTCCCGCTATGGAACTGTCCACATCACCCTGCTGGAATGCATTGTCCCTTTTCTAGAAGTATCCTGGCTGAAGTACTAACTAGCTTGGATAAAGACAGAAGCCTCAGTTTAGAAATCTTTAGAAGTCTTCTTTAATGGCACTGCCTCATTGGTTGCCTCGACCTCTGATAATTCCTTTCATAAATTTCTTCTCTGTCAACACTAGAAGCTTCTAAAATATTCTCTTTGTTCACAGAGTTCTGAAACTTTTCAAAGTTGTGTCAGGGTCTCATGTAGGCCTAGGATGGCTTTGAATTTTCTAGGTAATCAAGGAAGAACTTGGTTGGATTATAGATATAGCACCATTCTTTTTTGTTTTTGTTGTTTGTGTTTCTGAGATAGGGTTTCTATCTTTGGAGGCTGTCCTGGAAATCACTCAGTAGACCAGGCTGGCCTCATCTACTGAGATCTGCCTGTCTCTGCCTCCCAAGTTCTGGGATTAAAGACGTGCGCCACTACGACCATTCTTGATTCTCTGCTATGACTTGGTCAAATATGAGACACAGCTGTAATTATGTGAACTCATAGTTTGGTCTTCTGTTTTGTTTCATTGATCCACATGTCTGTATTTGTACTGATATCATGCTGTTTGTATTATTATGCCTTTGTAATATAGCTTGAAATTTGGAATGGCAATCTCTCCAACATTGTTCTTTTTGCTCAGAATTGCTTTAGCTCTCTGGGGTCTTTTGTAATTCCATATGAATAGAACTTTTTTTTATTTCTATGAACAGTATTGTGGGGATTCTGATTGGGATTGCATTGAAAATGTAAATTGCTCTTAGTAGGATACTCATTTTCATAATATATTAATGTATGAGCATGGGAGCTCTTCCCATTTTATGTTTTTTTTTTTTTCCTCAGTCTCTCTCTTCAGAGATTAAAAGTTTTCATTGTTGAGGTCTTCCATCCCTTGGCTAGGTTTATTCCTAGATTTTTATTTTGAGGATATTGTGAATGGGAGTGGTTTTTTTTTTGTTTTTTGTTTTTGTTTGTTTTTTTGTTTTTTTTTTTCTTTTTAAGACAGGGTTTCTCTATGCGGCTTTGGAGCCTGTCTTGGAACTCACTTGGAGACCAGACTAGCCTCGAACTCACAGAGATCCAGTTGCTTCTGCCTCCTGAGTATCGGGATTAAAAGTGTAGACCACAACTGCCTGGCTGTGAATGGGAGTGTTTCTATGATTTCTTTCTGAACATGCTTGTTATTGCTATATAGAAAGGCTGCTTTTTTTTTCTTTCTGTTTCTGTATCCTACCACTTCACTGAAAGTGTTGATCATTGCTAGAAGTTTTCTGGTGGAGTATTTGGGAACTCTTACATATAATATCATTCACAACTAGGGTGTGTTTAATTTTTTCATTTCTTACTCATATCCCTTAAATGTCTTCTCTTCCCAAATACTCCAGCAAGTTCTCTGAGCACTATATTGAGAAGGAGTGGTGTTGGTGAACAGCCCTGTCTCATTTCTGATTTTAGTGAGGTTGATTATGGGTTTGTCATAAATAGCCTTTATTCTGTTGAAGTATGTTCTCTCCAATTTTCCCTAGGACTTTTATCAAGAAGGTATATTGAACTTTGTCAAAGGCTTTTTCTGTCTCTATTGAGATGATAATGTGATTTTTGTCTTTAAGCCCATCTATATTATTTATTATATTTATTGATATGTGTATATTGAACCATCTCTACACCTCTGGGATAAACCCAACTTGATTGTGATGGATGATACTTTCAATATTTGCCTGTATTTAGTTTGCAAGTATTGACAATATTTACATCTGCATTCAGTAGGCATATTGGCCTTTCACTTTCTTTTGTTGTGCCCTAACCTGGTTTTAGCATTAGAGTGGTACTGTCTTCATAGGAGGAATTTGGGAGTGCTCCTCCTGTTTCTATTGTTTTGTTTTTAAAAATAAGTGTTGGTTGTAGTTCTTTAAAAGTGTAATTATGCTCACTCACATTGGGTCTTTTGATAGAGTTCTGCTGTGCATCCATCTGGGCCTAGGCTTTTTCTAGTCAGGTTTTTATTACAGCTTCCATCTCCTTATTTATTATGGGCCTGTTTAGGTTGTTGACCTTTACTTTGATCATATGCACCCCTCCCCCAGCTCCATGCAGATCCACTCCTTTTCCTGCCTACCCATGTTTGTGCTAACATTCCCCCCCCCCCTTTAAAAACCCATCAAAACCAATTTGTGCAGTCCAAATGCTCTTGCTTGTGTGGCCTCCCAGGGTCACATTGTCTTACAATGCTTTGAATTTCTCTGGGTGTCATTTTGTTTTCCTGTTCACCTCTGATTCTGTTTATTGGGTTTCCTCTTTCTCTTGGCTAATTGGGCTCAGTGACTGTCCATCTTGCTTTACCCCCACAAAGGAATCAGTTTTCTTTGCTGGGGCTGGTAGCGGCTGGAATTAGGCATCCCTCCTCCTGTCCCACCCCTACCCCTTCCCCCATAATGATAAATAAAAAAGTGTAGGGGAAATGATCTAGCCAAAGAAACACACCCTGAGCAGAGCCAAAGAGACACACTTTGACCCAGCAATCAGAACCAAAGAAATGTACCCTGACTCTGAAACTAGTGCCAAAGAAACACACTTTGTCCCTAGAATCAGAGCCAGTGAAAGAAATACATACCTGGCCCTAAAACTAGAGCCAGAAAGCCAAAAAGACTAGTAAAAGAAACACACCTTGGCCCTGAAACTGGAGCCCAATCTGACCCTAAACCTATGCAGAAAACTAACCAATCCGGCTGGAGAGATGGCTCAGAGGTTAAGAGTACCGGCTCCTCTTCCAGAGGTACCGAGTTCAATTCGAAGCAACCACATGGTGGCTCACAACCATCCATTATGAGATCTGGTGTCCTCTTCTGGTGTGCAGATATACATGGAAGCAGAATGTTCTATACATAATAAATAAATAAAATCTTTAAAAAACAAAACAAAACAAGCCAAAACTAACCAATTCCTGAACAGAGAGCTAGCCGCCAATCAGTTTGAAGGCACCTGCTCCCCTTTCCGGCAGCCATAACAGCCGAACACGTGCTAGCCATAAACTTGCCTTGGTCACTTAGAGGTCAGATGGCTGCGTGACAAGGAACCAATCAGAAGTTAGTCACTAGAAAGTCAGATGCCTGCCTCGTGACAAGGAACCAATCAGAAGTTAGCTGGTGGCTCTATGCTTTACGACCCTGGGTGTGCTTTACGGACAAGCGCACAGCAATGACGTAGAGAGCATAGCAACCACCCTGGGAGGGCCTAAGGGCCATAACAACCAGTTGACCAATCAACACAGGGCAAGCCCTCCAAGCCTGGAGGCACACCAATTGTGAGCCTGTGCAAACCCCTAGACACTCCCCTTACGCTGGCCTATAAGATCTCTTGGGAGGCCCTAGGAGCCATCTTTTTCTAGCCATCCGCCATGGCGGTTGGGTGAAAGACCCGAGCTAACATGGGGTTAGCTCGTTAAATTACAATAAAGCCTCATGCAGTTTGCATCAAGCTCTCGAATCTGCCTGGTGATTGGGGTGACCGCAGTCGTGGCCTGGGACCCCGGATACTTGAGTTTTCTGGGGGTCTAACAAGTTCAGGGATTCAAATTTGACCAATCCCCTGGAAAAACTATATAAACCCTGTGTCCACAAGGAATTGTTGAGAGAATAAAAATCCCTGAAGGACCTTTGGGTGAAGACCTTCATTACGGCAGGGTAGTGGAGAGGAATGGCAGAGGGGCAACTGCATGCAGAACAGAGCAGCAGAACAAAGCGAGCAATGTTCTAACACTTCTGTCAGGGGAAACATTCCCTTGACAGAGCAGAGTTGTTACACTCAGGGGGACTGGAGTTGAACAACTTCTCAGAAGTCTTTTTCTGCCGGAGCAGAGCTGATAACAGGGCTGTAAAGCTGCTGTGCTTACTGTGACCTGTGGTATTCCTTGGCTCCCGAGCTCCAGGATACCTTTCCAATTGAGCTGTGTTAATACTTAGTATTCTGTGACTCACCAGTTCCAGAATACCTGTCCCATCCGAGCCACCCAAAAGGCTTACAGAAAGGTGGGTGGATATCTTTCAGCAGGCCCTGCCAAGGAGTCACTAAGCAAACACCCTGTGCAACAGAGTTAGTATATAAAAAAAAAAAGTTTATTGTTGAGGGAGAGAATGAAAGAGCAAAAGACCTTGTCAGAGTGCAGACGTGAGAGAGGCAGGATGACAGAGAGACGGAAGAAACAAGGGGAAGAAGAAAGGCAAGAATGGAGCATCAGGCAAGAAAGGAGCGAGGGGTTACCGAAAGAGGCAAAGAGAGCGAGCTGAGCCTGGCGGGTGCTTTTCTGGGTGCACGTGTCACCTTGCCGGGCGACAGATGATGACGTAACTGCTTCAGCGGCAGAGGCAGGCTGCTGCCCTGGCGGAAACTATCACACCCTTCCTTGCATTCTGGGAGATAGTTTCAGAGCTATTTGGTGCTGATTCTCCCTTTTGTTTACAAAAGGAAGAGAGACAAGCAGATCAGAGCGGTCACGTGGAACTTTGCGGTCAAGCGGAACCATTTGCGGTCATTTGGAACGTTGAGCCATTACTTTCTCAGTGTCAACTCCTGAGCCTCTTCATTCTCTCCAGGAAGAAGCTACATTTTTTACTCAGACTGGCTACAGAGATAGTATTTTGCTTTCTTTTCTCTTGAGGTGGTTGCCATCCACGTCTACTTTCTAGCTTCCAAAATTTTCCTGTTAGGTCTTTAAAAATATAAGCAGCTTGAGACACTTCAGTGGGTTTCGTGCTTGTAAACCTGCAGCCTTCACGGGTTTACAGGGCTGAACGGAGCGCCCTACACCAGCCCCACTGTCCTTTGCACGTTAAGCTCCCTCATCTCCCGTGTTTGTTTGTTGGTTGCTAACAAGACCATTTGATAACTTGTTGAGACATGAAAGATACAGTAATCTTACAAAGAAATGAGTAATCTTATGAAAAGGACAAGGGTGACTTTTGCCGAGTGTTCCTAGAGCCCCGCCAACAAGTCACTATTAATACTGTGATCCCCATGAGGGCAGCGGCTTTGCCCTTGGCCACTGCCACCAAGCATTTTGTTTTCACACTCTCATCCTCTTGAAGAATCTCTCAAATACGGGCTCTTAACATCTTAGATTCATTGTGCAGACGGCCTTGGAGTGCCCATTTATTTGACATTTTCTTCTGCACTTTGTCCTGCAAGAGATGAATGGAGGAAACAGATAGAGGTCAATTTATCAGAGACAGAGCCCCTGTTGTCTTGATGGGCCACCATGCCTGAGTTTCTGCTGTCTGACCTGCTCTTCCCTGAGATTTCCCATTTCTCAAGTCTGTCCATTTGGTTTCATTGATTCAGTCCACTCTGATGACCTAATAACTTGCCCCTGGGTCAGGGAGATGACTTAGTGGACAAAGGTATCCACTACTAAAGGATCCCACGTGGTGGAGGGAGAGAAATGACCCTAAATAAATATAAAAAAATTAATTTTCCCCTCATGCTGTGGATAGCCCTGCTTTTGCTTTCAGCCAAAGGCCCAGACAACCTAGGAAGGCAGTTTGCAAGTGATACAGAAGTCTGGAGCCTGGGATCAGGAGAAGGAGATCCAACAAACCTTTAAAAAATAAACCTAAAACATATGCCCCATGTTGAGCAGATTAACACTAGCATTCTCCACTTATGAAAATAATAGTGGCCTTTACAATCGCTCCTGCTCACAATCTAAGAGCAGGGCAAAGGCCCACTGCTCTGCTTCTGAAGCCCATGTTTGTCTTACCATGGCCAAGGGGAATGACTCATTAATGAGGCCCAGATTTCCCTTGGTCTAACTTGCCAAGGCCATTGTTTAGTAATATTTGAGAGCAATCCCTAAAAAACAGCACAAATCTAAAATGTCTAATAAATTAAATGCCAAGAAATAAAAATCTCAGACTAACAATATTATACCATTCCTATAGAGTCAAACAAAACAATCCAATCAGGTTTATGGTCTAATAGTGTGACCTGACGTTCCTATAAAAAAAGAAAAAAAAGTCATGGCTTTGTTAAAGACCCTACAGGGCCAATGACTGCTTAGTTGTAGAGTGTTGGAATGTTGCAGATTCTGAGCTAAAATTCTCTTGGGCTGTGTTTAGTCCCCTCATTGCTCACCTCTAACACCTTAGTGACTATCAGGTGAACCTTTATAATGTTTAACAAACTGCTGGCTTCCATGAACCCACAGGCTAAGACTCTCATCAGACTGTGTCTGAAACCTGTAGTAGAGATTTCTCCATTTTATTGTAAGATGCCTGCATGCCACTCCCTGCAATGCATTTGGAAAATGCATTGGTTTGTGACTTTCTTTTATTCTGTAACTATACAAACTTCATGAAATGATTTCTACACTGGAACATGTTATTTGGAGCAAACTGAATCTGTATTCCCCAGGGGGTTCTGGTCACACATATTTGGCTCAAGAATAAACTCTTGTTCCCTTTCAAGTAAGAACTGTGTTTTATATGGACAACATTAAGAGTTATTGTACTTTGGCAGTATCCTAATATAACGCACAAAGATATCTACCATTTGCAAGAATATATGTAGGTGCAGAATCTTCAAATATAAGTACTAGGACTTGGGGATGGCTTGGTGGGTGGAGCACTTACTTTTTCTGTGCAAGTGTGAGGATGTGAGTCCAGATTCCCAGAACCCACATAAAAGCTGGGCAGGGGTGGTAGCTGACTGTAATCCTGGTTCTTGGGGGGAGGTGGGGGGGAGGGGGTATAGACAATGATGTCCAGCACTAGTTGGGATTGGTGAGTTCTAGTTCCAATGAAAGACTTTACCTCAGAAGGTAACAGTGGAGAGCCATCAAAGAGGACACCCATCATCATTTTCACAACTCCAGAATCACACCCATACTTGTGTTTGTTCACTGGATGTGATAATGTATGCTTGTAATCCAGTACTCAGGAGGCTGAGGCAGAAGGAGCATAGATCTGAAGCCAGGCTAGGTTACAAAGTGAGATCTTTTCTAAAACTAGCCAACCAACCAACCAACCAACCAATCAACCAGCCAACAAAAACCAAACCAACAAAACCTACAAATAGCAAAAGGGCAGTGTTTACTTGACTTTTACATTGCTTGTTAAGGAATCTATCAGTGCCAGCTCATATCAATTTGAGAACAAATTTGGGTAGGTCTACAATACCCTAATTCTTGAATGAATTGAATGAATTAAACACACAACCTACATCTGCAATCTTCGAAATGTATTTATCTTTTAAGAAAAGATTTATTTATTTATTTATTTATTTATTTATTTATTTATTTATTATGGATATAGTGTTCTGTCTGCATGTATGCCTGCACGCCAGAAGAGGGCACCAGATCTCACTACAGACCATTGTGAGTCACCATGTGCTTGGTTGCTGGGACTTGAATGCGGGGAGCTCTGGAAAAGCAGTTATTGCTCTGAACCACTGCGCCATCTCTCCAGCCCCTGAATTTATCTTTTGAAAGCATCTCAAGACACAGAACAAGCAAGGCTCCTGCACACAGTGGCACTGATGGGCAGTGTTGAGCCATCCCTTGAACTGAACTAATTGTGTGAGTGACTCACAGAACTAAGGAAAATCAGGATTACTGTTTTATTAGAAAGGAGACACCAGAGAACATTGATGGAGAAATGCAGAGGGTGAGTATGGGTAAAGGAACTCAGATGACCATGCCTTCCAACCTCTAAGAACTTCTGTGAATTTGGCTGACTATGAGCTCCTTGAACCCTGATCTCTGGGGTTTTGGGGGACTTTACTGCGAAGACTTGGTTGCTGGATGACTGGGTGGAGAAACGCAACAAAGCCTGTGTGTGGGGCATCTTTCTTTCCTCTCTATGGCATTCCTCCTTACCAGGAGCGAGGAGGGCCATATGACCTCCTGAGACACAGGTTGGTCAGAGTCACAATCCAGGAACTAGCAGCAAAAATAAAAATATTATGAATCATAATACCACAGATTACTTTTATGTCAAGCCATCAGCCAGTCATGTTGTCACTGTCATCTGCTTCTCACATTCAGAGACAATTTGTGTCTTTAATTTCTGGGTATTTGAAGCCTTGGCAACCATTTCTGCTTGCTTCTTGGCATCTTGACTTTCAGCTCCATGCCAGCATTAGTTTCTGTTTCCTCTCTCATGGGAAGTCAGTTGTCACAGTCTGTTTGTGCCATCTCTTGCCTGTTACGCATGGCTCCTCCTCTTCTCTGTGCGTGGGCTGCTTCAAAAATTTCCTTTGCATTTCTCTCCCATCATTTCAGGGAGAGATTCTGAGTGATGGTGAGAGCGAGGACATGTTTTCCCTTGCCTATTTGTGGGGCGGTGCAGACTTCTTACCTTGTGGTATCAATAGATTAGTGTAATGACATAGCTGTGCTCTTAGAGGTCAGGCGACACTGTCGCCTGTGTTTTCAGTGGTCTGCAGACAGCTTTATTCACTGCTCATCACTGTCTGGACTCCCATCCTTGTCAGTAATGGAATTCTCAAGTGGGAGTTCAGCTGCCACCTAAGGTGGACCTCTGTGTACAGGGCTTAGTGAGTGGTAGATTTCATAAGTGAATCTAAGAGTCTGTGTCTCCAGTTTATGCACAATAGAACATAAAACACCTACGAGAACCAACCTTGCTGCCTAGAATATAGACACGGGCAATTTACATGAAGATGGCAGGGCAACAGTGGAGGAATGATTCTACTAGCCCTAGGGAGCCACATGAGTAGAAATCTGGATTAGGAGTCTGGAATCGTCTCATCCTGATGCTTTGGAATGCTACTGAGGACAGAAATTAACTTCCAATTTTATCTCGAGCAAAACTCGAATTGCTTTTTATTGATTTTTTCATAGTTACATGTATATTTACATGTTAATACAGAGAACGACTTATTTTTACCCACAATAAACTATCATTTTGAATATGAACAACAATGTCTTATAGTGAGGAAGTTGAGAATTAGGACAAAGAGAAAGGAAAATGAAAGTCGTTAAGAGGAATTTCATTGGCTGAGTGAAATAAGACAACATTCCTTGAAGATGTATGGAATAGACCCATCCAGATTGCATCATTTCTGTTCATGTAGACTTCTGAGCCTATGTGACTTTTTTATTTATAACAGCGAGGTGGAGGAAAATAACATTTTATTCTACTTGGTAGTTGACTGGTGCCATTTATTATTTGTGAAAAATCTGTCTCCTTTTTCTCATTCCTATATTTTAGCCAGACATGATGTCATAGGAATCTGTTACATTTTCTTCTGAGGTAAGAATTATTATTAGATTTCTCATACTTTTATTAACCTTGTCTTCTAGTTCCTTCCCAGAGATCTAACAAAACACCCAGTGAGTAACGCTGATCCACAGCTATGCTAGGAGGTGTTCCCACACCGTGCCAGCACAGGAAGAACGCTATAAGGGGAGATCCAGCACTGCACAGCTTTAATAGCTTTTCTCTGTGATTCAGCATCCTTTTCACTTATTCCTCACCATGTCTGGGCTCCCATGTAGGGAGAAGACCATGGAAGGACCAATACATCTTACTTCTTTACAGCCACTAAAAACAGTTACGTGTTGAAAGTCCAACTTCCATTTTTAAGAAATCCAATCAGCTTGCTTTTTATAGACTTCTTTTTTGTAGGCAGAGTTTTTCATTGGGACCAGGATCAGCTCTATTCTGACAGCCATTTCCCAAATGACCACTCAGAGATTTATTATTAATTATAAATGCTCAACCAATAGTTCAGACTTGACTTATTACTAACTAGCTTTTACAACTTAAATTAACCCATTTGCATTAATCTATGTGCCAAGGCTGATGGCTTTTACCTCTACTGCATGTCTTGCTTCCTTTCTATCTGACTAGCTACTCCTGTGACTCTTCCCTCCTTCCCAGCATTCTTTCTACCCCAAAAATCTTGTCTAGCCATTGGCCAATCATCTTTTTATTAGCAATGAGAGTAATACATATTTATAGTACACAAAGATTGTTCTATAGTACTTTTTATTATTATCCATTTGTATATGTACACACACACACACACACACACACACACACACACACTTATTTACTTTGGTTTTTCAAGACAGGTTTTCCCTGTGTAACAGCCCTGGCTGCCTTGGAACTTCTCTGTAGACCAGGGTGGCCTCAAATTCACAGAGATCTGCCTGCCTCTACCTCCTGAGTGCAAGTATTAAAGTGGGGAGCTGCCACTGCCTGGATATATTCAGACATTACAGGTTCAGATTAATGAATTAAACTGTTTTTATCTTTACATTTATTTATTTATTTATTTGGTGTGTTTGTCACAGTGCATGCAGAGCTCAAAGGACAACTTTTGGGAACTTGTTCTCTCTTTCTATGACATGGGTTCTATAGATCCACCTCAAGCCATCAGGGTTAGTGGTGAACACCTTTACTGGCTGAGCATCTAATGGGCCATCAGTTAATGAATTTTGACAATTCAAGACGCTAGCTATTTCTACCACCTGAGAGATTTCCTCCTCATAGTCCTGGAGAGCAGATACTGTGCTGTGGGGTTGAGTGTTCTGCAAAAGCCACATGGAAATTTGCTACTAAAATAGTAGTGAGTATTGAAAGTATTAAATATGAATAGTATCTTGCATCAAGAAGTGGATTCATTGCTCTGAAGAAATTGTTGAACAGTTAAGAGCCCTGGATGCTTTTCTAGAGGACCTACATTGAGTTTCCAGCACCCATGTAAGATATTCACAATTGTTCCAGGGGAACCTGATGCCCTCTTCTGGCCTCTACAGGCACTGCACACATTTGGTACACAGAGGTAATTGGAGGCAAAATACCCACACATGAAATAACACTAAAAACGAAAAAGCAAGTTTAAATAAATATTATACATATATTACTTATATAAGTACTTAATATACATTAAGTAGAAATATTAACTAATATATAAATACATCAGAAAAGGAAGTGGGACCTTCCACAGGTGCTTAAGTGATTCTGAATGCAGAGAAATTGTGAGGTCACAATCATCTTAGCTCACTAAGTTTTTTGCCTGATTTGGGCTGCAAGGGTGAGTAACTTTCGGTACACAGTGGGTTGTTTGCAGTTGCAGCCGTCACACGTGGAACTGTTAGGAACATTGTGTCCTTTAGCGAACATGTGTTAGTTACTTAAGAAATTTTATTTTGTACTGGAGAGATGGCTCAGGGGTTAAGAGCACTATACTTGCTGGCAAAACATCCTTTAAGAAAGTTTTGTTTTGTTCTGAGACAGGGTCTCATTCTGCAGTGCACCCTGGTCTCACACTGCAGCAGTCCCCTGACTCAGTCTCCCACAGGCACAAGCCACTATCTCCCGATTAAAATCTCTTTCTTGTAAACAACACTTAGTTGAGTCTTCCCTTGCCTGGCAGCCTTACAGTCTATTTTGTCTGTCAATCACTTGTTCAGTCCACTCTTATTAAATGTCACTTCTGATATGTAAGGTTTTAACAACAGTGTCATTATTTGTTTTCCACTTGTTCCTTGTCTCTGTTTCTCTTTTCTTGCCTTCTCTTGGGTAATATCAACTCACTTAAAATGTTTCATTCCACTGAGAGGGGGTGGCACACTCCTTTGATCTCAGCACTTGGGAGGCAGAGGCAGGCAGATCTCTGTGAGTTCGAGGCCAGCCTGGTCTACAGTGCCAGTTCCAGGACAGCTAGGGCTGTTACACAGAGAAATGCTGTCTTGGAAAACAAAAAACAAACAGAACAAAAACAAACCAACCAAACAAACCTCCTAAACTCAAAAAAGAAAAAAAAGGGGAAAATTATTATAATCTTATAACTGGGCAACAGCTCTGTTGCTGTTTTGATGCTCTGGCTGGCAATTTTGTTACTTCTACAATGCATTGCTAATTTGTTGTTTGCTATTACTTATTACATCGAGATAAAAATAACAATGCATTGTGAGGTTCATATAAACTTATAGCAAATATAAAAATAATACCTGTAATTTAGAATACCAATTTACTTTGTATTTACCTAAGTAGTTTCAGTTTAATGTGCTGTACATTTTGTCTTGGAAAACTCAAGAGTTTCCTGTTGAAACGCTTTCCTCAGCTTTTTTGTTTGTTTGTTTGTTTCCAGACAGGGCTTCTCTGTGTAGCCCTGTGTAGGGGAAGCTGTAGCCACGCCTACTTAGGGGCTGGCTACAGGTGTGCCTGACCATGCTTGTGAGGGCGTGGTCAGAGTGATGTAGTGTGACTTCGTTTGCGCTTTCGGTTTCTCTTTTGGGCTTGCAGACAGGCTGCTGCCTCGCCGGCTGGCTAGGTCACTCTGTTAAGTAAGGCTTTTCCCTATTAAATACCCTTATATTTCTACCTGACTCCGTATTGGTAATTTCCCACTATAGCCCTGAATGTCCTGAACTCTCTCTGTAGACCAGGATGGTCTCGAACTTAGAGATCTACCTACCTCTGACTCCTGAGTGCTGAGATTAAAGTCATGTGCCACCACCGCCCAGCCTGAGCTCTTGTTTTTGATTGTTAGACTTTTATTTCTTCAGAGTGAAATGTCCCTCAGGCTCATGATCAACTTTGGTCTCAGATGGTGGTACTATTTTGGGAGGAGGTGGAAACTTTACGGGGTGTGGCCTAGCTGCAGGAGTGTGCTCTCTCTCTCTCTCTCTCTCTCTCTCTCTCTCTCTCTCTCTCTCTCTCTCTCTGTGTGTGTGTGTAGGGATCATCCTTGGGGTATCTTATCTCTGACCCTTCCTGTTCTGCTTCCCATCTACCCTGAGGTGAAGAACCTCTGTTAATACTCCCACAGCCAGCATCACTGTTGGAGTGCACGGAGCCAAGCAACCATGGGTTGAACCTTCTGAACCTGGGAGCCAATAGAAACCCTTTCTCCTTTTAGTTGTTTATGTTGGCTATTGTATCCCAGCAATCATAAAACTAATACATTTCTCTAGAAGAAAAACCAAAACCGAAAAAAAAAAAAATCCAAAACAAGGCAACAAAGACCAAATCTGAGCCTGTAAGAGCCCCAGTCAAGATCTTTGAACACTTTAATGTGTTGTAGAAACATAGCCTGACAAAATGGTTTCTAAGGCTCTTATGCATGTTAAGCCTTGTATTGCAGTCTCATACTAGACATGAACAAAAATCATCTTCCTGCCTGCCTCTCATAATATGCAGAGCTGTTCCTTCAGTGTGTAGGCAAAGGTAACGGACAGTAGGACATAGGTGAGTACTAGTTCATGTGTCTCTCCTCTGCTCTCTTAACAGAACCTAGGCTAACAGTTTTTGAAATAAGAAGTATCTCCTACCTTTTTCTGAATCACACATAGCACTTTAAATACTTCATAAATATCCAATTGAATCTTGGAAATTTAGGCTTGTAAACATTTTTGTACAATTATTGGATAACAGAATTCCATTAGTTATTTATCATGACCTTAAACTTATTCTCTGAAACATAGTAGCTTTCAGCAACATACATTTATTATTTCATACAGTCTTGAAGGCTAGAGATGCAGCATTGGTACAGATGGGTGGTTCTGGCTCAGTCTCTGACATCATAGGCTGAGTCTGGAGTCATCTCAGAGCAGATGTTGGCCTTCCAAGCTTACGCACACAGTGAATGACTGGCATGAGTTCCTCATAGGCCATGGCTTAGGAGTCTCTGTTCTTTGCCAGTGGGGCTTTCCCTTAGATGCTTGAGTATCCTCACAAGATAGCTGGCTTCCCTAAAATGAGGAGAGGGAGGGAAGGAGAGAAGCAGAGAGGGGGAGAGAGAAACACACACACATACACGCATGTATGCACGCGAGCGCGCGCATGCACACACACACACACACACACACACACACACACACACACACACACACCACAGAGAGACCTAGAAGGAGGTCAGTCTTTTGTGACATAATCTGAGAAATGACATCTTCTCACTTCTGCTGTCTGCTGCTGATCTCACAGACCAAACCCGCCCTTATGTGGGAATACCCAGAGGAGGCTATCATTGTGTGATTTATCTTTTTGTTTGTTTTAGTAACGTTCATCTATCATTTATCTAAAACTTTTAAATTATGTTTATTGTGTTGGTCAGGTGTGTTGGTACACAACTTTAATCCTAGCATTTGGGATACAGAGATGGGTGGATCTATGTGAGTTGAGGTTAGCTTGGGATACATAGCTGGTTCTAGCCCAACCAAGGTCACATAGTGAGATCCTGTCTTTAAAAACAAACACACAAGGGCTGGAGAGATGGCTCAGAGGTTAAGAGCACTGGCTGCTCTTTCAGAGGTCTTGAGTTCAATTCCCAGCAACCACATGATGGCTCACAACCATCTATAATGAGATCTGGTGCCCTCTTCTGGCCTGCAGGGATACAGGCAGACAGAATACTGTATACATAATAAATAAATAAATAAACAAAAATATTTTTAAAAAAACAAAAACAAAACCCAACAAAAGAGAGAGAGTGTGTGTGTGTATGTATGTATGTATGTATGTATGTATGTATGTATGTATGTGTGTTGGCCAAGCCCACACAGCACAGTGTATGTGTGGAGATCAGAGGACACTTTGTGGCTGTCAGTCCTCTCCTCCCACCATGTGGATCCTAGGGATAGAACTTACTTTGTCAGGTTTGGCAGCAAACACTTTACCCAAAGAGCCATCTTGTGGACTCCCTGCTAGTTTGTTGATACATTTTAAGTCTTAAGCTCCTGGTCTTTCCAGTGCTAGGACTACAGGCATGTGCCACCATGCCTGGCTGCTTTTATCCATCCTAGTAGGCTTATGGTTGGACTGTTAGTTCTTAGTTTTTCATCATGCCTACACCTCTTCCATATACGTGCAGATCCTGAGCATTACTGAACAAGCTAAACCAGAATGATATATGATCCATTAGAAGGATCTGAGATGGGGACTGTAAGAGGACCCAGCTGGAGCATTGAAAGTTTGAGACCTGCTTGGGCTACCTAGAGCTCTCTGGGCCAGCCTGAGCTACATGGTGAGATCATGTCTCAAAACACCCAAAGCCAAACCAAACCAAACTGAAACCAAAGCCAGACATTTGGGACTTTGGACCGCCCTCTGGTGCTGCACTCCTCAGCAGACTTGCATTTACTCACATTTCCAAAGCACTTTCCAAACCTTTCCTCAAATTTACTATGTGTGTTTTTCTCTTTGTAAATGTCCTGCTCCCCAACATAAGAAAAACAGATTTTAAAAATCCTAGTAAACAACACCAAAGTATTCCGAAGTGAGTTTCAATGCTTTTCTGCCCAATTCCCCCCTCTTTTCTAAAAACTTGCTCACACTTCAGCTCTCATTAGGAATCAATTCTAAGTTCAGGAACTGCACGCATGAAGACATAGAGCTTATCATTGTAACTCAGTGTTCCCACTGAACACAACCCCATAGCCAGCTGTGCCATTCAATCTCAGCCACACAGAATAGACATCTCAAAGTTAAACCACCCCCTCTGCCAAGTACCACTGCCTAACAAAGGGACATATTTGCTTAAAGTAGACTTTGAAATGAGGGGCCCAAGAAGCAGACAAAAGAAGGAAAAGAGGAGGAGGAGGAGGAGGGAGGAGGAGGGAGGAGGAGGAGGAGGAGAGAGGAGGAGGAGGAGGGAGGAGAAGGAGAAGAGAGAAGGAGGAGGAGGAGGGAGAGGAGGAGGAGGAGGAGGAGGAGGAGGAGGAGGAGGAGAAAATTGTGAATATGGGGGGCTGGAGAGATGGCTCAGCAGTTAAGAGCACTGGTTGCTCTTCCAAATGTCCTGAGTTCAATTCCCAGCAACCATATGGTGGCTACCAACCATCTGTAATGAGATCTGGTGCCCTCTTCTGGCCTGTAGGCAGACATACAGGCAGAATACTGTATACATAATAAATAATAATCCTTAAAAAAAGGAAAGAAAATTGTGAATACGATAGACATAGTAGAATGCATCTTCTTTTTCTTTTCTTTTGAGACAGGGTTTCTCTGTGTAACAGCTCTGGCTGTCCTGGAACTTGCTCTGTAGACCAGGCTGGCCTTGAACTCACAGAGATCTGCCTGCCTCTGCCTCCTGAGTGCTGGGATTAAAGGTGTGAGCCACCATTTCCCTGGCACATTTGGTCTTAAACAATCTTTCTATGCAAATGCCTCTAGATGATGGATGCAGTCAAATTTGCCTGCAGCTCCTTGCCTTGTGCAGAGTTCTTAGCTCCCATGCATTGCTACCTATCTGCATTGGACACTGGGGATTTGGAGACTTCCATTTGACATGGATTTCAATTGTTTCAATTTGTCTTTGATTTATAGTGTGTGTGTGTGTGTGTGTGCGCACACATTTTTCTTCTATCCCTCCTCTCCTCCAAGGCTAATTATCCTTCATCTTTCCTTTAGAGAGATCCCATCATCCTTGGCTACCTTGTCTCCTTCACAAATGCATCTAAGCCTGCTTCATCTTTGCCCAACTCTAAAAAGCTTTCCCTTGTATGACTTCCTTTAGCTGTTGTCTAGCTGTCACTGCATAATGATAGCCAAGTATTTTCCTTCTTTGCTTGTCACAGCATCTGTCATGGGAATCTGAAGTCTGCTGACTACTTTCTGTATTTTAATTTTACTTCAATGAATCACAATATCCTGTATTCTTCCTACTTGAAACTTTATCTCTCCTTGCTCTGATAAAAATACAGAAAGTTGGCCAGGCATTGGTGGTGCATGCCTTTAATCCCAGCACTCAGGAGGCAGAGGCAGGAGGATCTCTGTGAGTTCAAGGCCAGCCTGGTCTACAGAGCAAGTTCCAGGACAGGCTCCAAAGCAATACAGAGAAGCACACACACACACACACACACACACACACACACACACACACACACACATTCCCCATTTTTCCATTAGTATTTTATTTATCTTCTAGTAGGAAATTGAGCCAATTATCCAGGGATGAAAATGCTTATGACCATTTTTTGTTTCAGGCTTCTCATCTTCAGAGTGTTCAGATATGTTGTGGAATATTCCTTTACACTGTGTGAAGATGCGTCATTGTGATTGGTTTAAAAAAGAGTGGAATGTCCAGTAGCTAGGCAGGAAGAGGTTAGGAAGAACTTCTAGGGACAGAGAGGACTTAGGGAAGAAGAAAGGTGGAGTCGCCAGCCAGACACAGAGGAAGCTGCATGAACATTATGGAGAGATGAGGTAACGATCCAAGTGACAAAATGTAGCTTAAAATAAATGGGTTAATTTAAGTTATAAGAGCTAGTGGGACAAGCCTAAGCTAAGGCCAAGCTTTCATAGTTAATAGTAAGTGTCATTATTTGGAAGCTGGCAGTATAGAGAAAGACTTGTTACACAGAGCTATATCAATACTTCTTCTGTGAGAGAAGGGCAAACTATGAATCACTCTTCCCTAGCAGTAAATGACACAGTAATAGAGTAGTCACTTGCAGTGGTGGTCTGGATTCTCAGCCCCACCATTCCCTGGCTGACCCAACACCATGTATTTATCTTCTCTGAAATGAGATGGAGATAAGAAAGTCTAGTCTATGTAGTGGTTTGAGGCAAATGCTGATCATGCCTGTCTGGCATGTAGTTACTCATGGTGAACTGTAGCTTTTCTTGTTGTTGCCAAGCATACTTCTTGTGGTGGCTTCCGATTCTCTCCCTGCCTGTATAAGTTTTCACAGTTTTCTGTTAGGCCTTTTCTAGCCACACAATGAACTCAGATTCTCTGAGAGTTTGTCCAGACCAATTTTTTTTTTTTTTGCCTTTTTGCCTTTTTGCCTTTTTGCCTTTTTGCTCTCTGTAACTTCTTCCTTCTGTAGAATGTTGAGAGTCACTTTTATGCACTTCTTTCCATCAAGTCTTGGAGTCCTAATTCTATCCTGTTAGACACATGCACTTGTTTATCTAGCACCGGCCTCCCATCCACTCTTCACAAACCTCGAGCCCATGCGATGACTGAGAGTGGCCTTAGACACTTCTTTTTCATTCATTTATTCATCAATTAATCATTGACTCAAGTACTTTATGCTCTGACAATTTACCAGTTCTCTATCCTCCCGGAATTGATCCCCAAGCCTACTCTAACCATCCCTGGACTCTACCCTTCTTTTTTCAGATCTCTCAGCCCTGCTGTCATCCTCTGACTAGTCTGCCTTCATTTCTTTCTTTCAGTTATTACTCTACTATAAGGATGCTCTTCCTGCCTGTAAGACAGAGAGTATTGCTCTTAAAATCTTTCTATAACACGAAGCTCCTCCTCCTCCTCCTGTTCCTTCCCTTCTCCCTCTTTTTTCTTTTGACACCAGCCCAGGCTGTCCTTGAACTTGGATCTTCTTGCCTCAGGTTCTGCAGCGCTGCCATTCCATGTGCCTGGGCACCTACTTTCTTAAAATCCTTCACAATTAAGTTTTAAACTTCATGAGTTGATGTCAGTCTATATTTTCCACCTTATCGGGAGGGGCTGTCTTCTTTTCCAGCACTCTATTCTCTGCTCACTTTCCTAAAACAGTTTGTGAGTTCATATTCAAAATACAGGTGAGGGCCAGGTATGGTGGTACACACCTGAAATCCCAACAAAGAGGTGTGGATCATGAGTCCGGGCCAGCTATATAAATTTTGTTTCAAAAAACCCAAACCCATAGAAAATAAAACTTAGAGTGAAGTATCCCATTTTATCACTAATTCCCTTTGTATGTTGTTAATATAACTCTCAGAATTTCCTCTTAGTGTGTGTGTGTGTGTGTGTGTGTGTGTGTGTGTGTGTGTGTGTGTTTGTGTCAGTGAAAGAGAGAGACAGACAGATAGACACACACACACAGAGAAACAAATTCATATTTTTAATATACAAAAACTTTCTTGAAGTTTTGTGTGTGTGTGACATGCATGGTATGCCTGTGGAGGTCAGAGGACAAATTTGTGGGAGTCAGTATTCTTCTTTTACCATGTGGATCCTGTGGGTGGAACTCAGGTCATTAGGCTTGGGTGAAAGCTGAGATGGCTCAGCTCTTTGAAAAAAATTAAAGGAAAATAATTCTATGACTCTAACAGAGGAAATAAGTGAGAGTTCACCTAAGATAGAAATTGAGCCTAAGCTTGGGCATCGTGGTTCATGCTGGTAATTTTAGCTCCTGGGAGACTAAGACAGCAGGGTTGCAAAAAGTTTGACATGACCAGTATAGGCTATATAGTGAGTTTCAGGCTAGCCTGAGCTACAAGGTGGGACCTTTTTTTTTTTTTTTCTTTCCTTTAAAAGGTCACGGTATCTTACCAAACAGCTGTGAAAAGTAGATTGAGGCACTTGGTAGACAGTTGCATAAAATGAGCTCTGATCTCTTCAGTACTGAGGTTCTGTGTCTGAAGACAGGAGACAGGAATGTGTAAGAGCAATTGGACTGAAATGACTAATAGAGAATTCTCAGAAATTAGAGTAGAAAGTCAGATTTGGTCGGTCATGATGGCCAAGCAGGCCAAAGAGCTGCATTCAGAAGTCATATCTGCAGCCTGGCTGATTCTGTCCTTGTTTGGGAGCTGGGTGTGTTAAGTGTACTCTTGGGAAACTCAGAGGAGTTGATTTCTGTAAGCTAGGTGCTGTGGTCAGAATCCTTTCCCTTCCTCCTTTTCTTCCATCTTCCCTCCAGCCCCCACCCTCTGCTTTTCTTCTACATCTACAAGAAATGATCAACTGGGTCCACAATAAAGTCCACTGTTATCTTTCAGCTGCTGAGTGCTGAGGTTTGAACCCAAGGCTTTCTGCACACTAGCCAAATGTTGTGCCACTGAGCTAGATCTTCATCATGCTGTTAACCATTTAAAATGGTCCGGTGGTATCCAACGCATCCTCACTGTTACGAAATTCATCTCTGGACTCTGTTTTGCACATTGAAACTCTGAAGTAAGCAACTGTTCATTCACCTCTTTCTCAAGCTCCTGGCAGTCATGCCTGCCCTTTCCATATCTGTGAATTGATTTCCCTGGGGACCACTTGTAAACAGTCATAGCAGATTTAACCTTCTGCAAATGACTTATTCACTCGGTACACTGTCATCTTAAAACGTTTGTCCAAGGTTACATTTCTGAAATACTATAAACACTGAGGAAGTCTCTAGCACATGATGACATCATTCATTGAGCTGAACTTACCTGGGTTATAATTTTATAGCCAATAGCCAATAGTCCTTTCAAGGACCTAGACTTCTGGGGGCCCCGGTTAACTTGAAAGTTGTCCAACATTTTAAAATTTTATTTGGTAACCTACAGTTCTTAGAGATAGGTTTTCTGTGTGTAACAGTCCTGGTTGTCATGGAACTCACTTTGTAGACCAGGCTGGCCTTGAACTCACAGAGATCTGATTGCCTCTACCTCCCAAGTGCTGGAATTAAAGGCATGCACTACCACTTCCTAGCTCTTAGAGATTTTTGATTCTCAGCTATAGCTTCCATTCTCCCAAGGAGGAAGACATGTTAGGGTTAGTCAGGAAAAGAGGGAAGTTAAGGCTATAAATGAGTTCTTGTTATCTTATTCAACAGATATTTGTAGGTCATGTCTGTGAGGACTATATCTCCTTAAGGGGGCTGAGATAACACTCCGTCCATGCTACCCAGATTGTGTTTCACTGAGGGAGAAGATGTAAGTGCCTCAACAGTGGACTTGACACTACTTACATTCCACGCCCAACAACTAAGACAGATGCTTGGAGAAAGCTATGCTTTTCACTTCCATACAGCTGTGCTGAAAATCCAGGAACAGCCAAGGATGGGTAAGAGATGATGGCTCACCCTCCTTTTCATCTCACCTTTTTTCACCTATCTCCTGCAGCCAGCACCTTGCTTCTCAGGGTGTCAGTTAGCTGCAGGGGAGAACCAGAGCATACGCTTCTCTTAGCTTCGTTCTTTTCCTGGTGTACCTGAGCTCCCTGAGCCATCACAGTGTTTTAGTGGAAGGAAGAGTGCAGCAGCCTGCAGCATGACATAGAGACGTTTCTCCCTTTCAGACACTTGTGTATGTTATTACTGTTGTCACAGTAGATGAAATGGGGTTGCCTCTGAGTCACAGTCTCCACTTATACACCCTCTCCTACATGTGTCAGCAGACTGATGCAATCTCTTTGGTGATTTTCTGGAAAACAGTCATTTTTTTTGTGTGTGTGTATGCTTCCCTGTAATATTACTTTGGTTTATACCCAAAAGGCATAAATGGGCTGTAATCTTCATAAGTACACACTGAGCTAATTTTTCTTGTTTTCTTCTGGAGTTTTTCTCGATAATATTTTCATCATACTAGCAGACTCCAAGAAGTTTCAAACTATGGAAGCCAATCTGAAGATCAAAAACATGTAAGCTGTTTTCTCAAGTAGTGAAGCCAATCAGAATGAAATCTGAGAAAGTGTCATTTTTCTATTCTTTCATCTTTGTACCATGGGAAGAGAAATTTCCCTGTAAATAAGTTCTCTTCTTTTTTTCCAGAGCAAAGTCAATTACAAAGAAGCCTTTTGACTGCCTCTGGGACTGGTGTAAGTCCCATTTCTTTGAGTCATCTGAGTAACTTGGTGTGAGTTGATTCTACAAACTTCAGTGGTGATGACCTCACTATTTTATGTATCGAGTCTAAAACTTTAGTTTACACAGTAAGGCTACCTTCTCTGATGAAACACCTCCTGTTTGAGACCAATTTGCTGTTGCATTTTAATAAATCCTCCCCATTAGACATCAACCACTCTTCACTCAAGTGTGTGGTGCCTATGAGTTAGCTCAACCAGAGGAAGATGGCTCCAGGTCATTACCTGTATTTGTCATTTGTTGTCTGTGAGTAGAGCTGGTAATAAGTTTCTAAGCTGAAGCCCTCAGACAGCAGCATGACATTCTAGGAGAAAGAGTGGCCATGGCCATTCCTGGATCTTGCTACTTTTTTGTCTCCAATGTGAGGCCAAGAGACAACTACTTAGATGCAGTAATTTCTCCAAGGGGTATTTCTCCTACAGTGCTCCCCTTACTGCAAGGACGCTAACATTGAAGTGTTTTAGTGCTGTAAGACACTACTCAGGCCAGGGTTCTTAGCTTAGGTTCCAAAAGTCTATGGATGGCATAGGGACAAGCAAGACATGTAGTATTTTGGACAGTTTTGTGTATTTGTGGCTGTTTCTAGGAAGAGAATTCATGGCTTGCCACAGTCTCAAGAATGCCACACTCTTGTCTTCTGCAGATAGGTAACCTTTATTGTCAACTGGACAGGATTTAGAGTCACCATGGCAGCATGTGGGTAGATGTGTCAGCAAGGGTGCAATTCAACATGGAAAATCCACCCTGAAAATGAGCAGCACCACCCCACGGACTGCAGTCCTGCGTTGTATTAAAAGGAGAAAGTGAGGAGTATCTCCCTCATTGCTGTGTGCTTCCTAACTTTGGTACACAGTGGCCACACACTGCTGGCTCCTGTTGGCATGCTTTGCCACTCTGACTCCCACTTCACAATGGACAGTACCTTTGAACTTTAAGTCATAAGAAGCCCTTTCTCCTAAAGCTGCTGGGGACTGGCATTTGGTCTCAGCAATGAGCAATGAGATTCATGCATCTTCTCAGTGATTCTGGATGACTTCACTGGGATATCTGCAGTTTCTAATTATTTGCTTAGTCTTTGTTCAGAAGTAAGTGGTAAGAGCTGGCTGTAGTGGCTCACCTCTCTAATCCCAGCATTGGGAGGCTGAAGCAGGGGGATCACCACAGGTTTGAGGCAATTGTGGGCTACAGGGTGAGTTTCAGCTCAGACTGGCTTACAGAATGAGATCTCAGCACCACCACCCTCCAAAATCAAGAAGGAAAAACAAAATACATAGTGCAGGGAGTGAGTGAAGTGGTGAGAGAATGTGTGTTGTTTGACATGGGAGTATGCTCAATGTACAGAAAGAGTTCTCCGAGGGCATGCTCCGATCATTGTTTGGGTAGGACTAGAACTCACTATGTAGCATAAGAGGGCTTCAAACTCATAGAAATTCTCCTGCCTCTGCCGCTTACATCAGGGGTTATAGGCATGAGCCACTACTTCAGCCAGATAGCACCATCCTGATTGTCTGACATGATGCTGGGGCATCACCACTATAAATGAAGCATTCTATGGATGTTTGTTGAGAGCTCACTTGCCTGAGTGTTTGCTGAGGTTTAGAAAGAGCAGAGGGTGTGCCTCAAACAAAGTGTGAGCCAAAAGGGGCCTTGTTGGGTTTGTTCTGGAGCTGGGAGCTGTCCAACTCAGTTGGATGTGGAGAAAGGGAGTGATGGATGATACAACAAGAAAGACAAGTGTACCCAGCTAGTCATGGTGACAGAGGTACTTGGGACTGGAGAAAGAGTATACTGAAGACTCTGTGGTTTAGACTTTATATACTGGATGTCATCTGTAAGTGGTTAACATGTGGAGTGACATGATGAAAGCATCATTTTTAGAAGAATAGTGTGGCAGGGAGGGCAGGATGAAAGGAAAAAGGGACTCATTGGCAGGGTAGATGCCAGATGTAAATTAGCTACCATAGAAAGCTCAGGGAATAAAACTGTCAGCCACGGATTTTGATGTAAGAGGGTACGGGGAGAAAGGGTGCTGCCTGTGACACCAGAATGAAATGACAGTGAACTAGACTTCCTGGTTGTTTTTTTAGGAAAGCTGGACCATCAGGTCACATTGCTTTTTTGGGAGGGGGGCAGACTGGGTTAGTGCCATGCAAAGGCTCCATGGAAAACAGGGAAATAGCACTACTGACCCAGGTGACATTAAGGTGGCAGGATGTACCCACAAGACTGGAAAAATATCTATTCCAATTATCCATGGGGGCAGGGGCTGGGTCTCAGATTTGTTATTAACTTACTCAATTCAAGACCAGCAGCTAACCAAGTCAGGACATGGCAGCCTGGAAACCTTCCCTAGCCACATTGCACAACCACAGAGCACACCAGGAGGCCTGTGCAGTGCACTGAGGGGAGCTGACTCAGGTCCCAAACTTCATTAAGTCATCTAGTTATTTTCTGTGGTACACCATCCACCCATTTCAGCTTTTCCAATCATCTCTTAAACCTGGGAAAATATAGTGAGGCCAGTGTCTAATTCTGCATTCTTTAAAGGGTTATTATTTTGTGCTATGTTGGGACTCAAATTCAGCACCCTGAGCCTGTCAGTCCGATGCAGCTTCACTGAGAAACTTCTTCAGCCCCCATGTTAGGTCACTTAATCCTAATGAAACAAAGCCAGCAAGATGGCTCTGTAGCTAAAAGAGTTTGCCTTGCAAAACTGGAGACCTGAATTCAGTGCCCAGAACCCTCAGTTGAAGGAAAGAACCCTGATAGTTCTCTGACTTCCACATGAGTGCCATGACACATTCCTGCCCTTCCAACACATACACACACACACACACACACACACACACACACACACACACACACACGATAGTAATAAAATAAAAATTAAAAAGACCTCACAATACCCTAGAGTTGTTAAATGAACAATATTATATTGGGATCTAGGACCCTTCTTTTCTCTGTGGTCCCCTTTGAGGCATGCTCTCCACCAGGAAGTCCTGCCTTACAGGAGGTCAAAAGGTAATGTGATCAAGCAGCCATTGACTGAAGCCTCTGGAACTATGAGGCAACCTGACGTCCCTCTTGAAGTTGATTCTCTCAGGTATTTTCTCATAGCAATGTAAAATTAGCACATTGCTGTTTGAAGACACAAAAACTGACTTTCAGAAAGATTCAAGGAAATATAACGAGCCGTGCAAGCTTTGTTGAGCTGCAGTTAGATGCCAGACTCATTTCTTTTGCCTATGTTCACCCACCTCAGTTCACCTGGCATTTGAAGGTGACACAGTTTCTGTTCCAAGCCAACTTCCTGGGTTTTTGGTCATCCACCTGAGAAAACTCCAAGTACTGGCACCAGAATCCGAGCTCTCATTCTTCAAAAGGCTGAAAAAACAGTGGAGGTCAAATATCCCCAAAGGCAGTATTGTTCTTATTTCAGTTTATAAAGTCATCAAGAGATAATATCTGAAAGGATACTTTTGTGTTTTATTTTCATTGGGGATAAAACTTGTTTTTATTTATAATTTCCCTGGAGGAGTTCAAGCCCCGAGGGGGATAAATTAACACTGAGTTTTTATATCAAACATCATGGAACGGCCCCACGCAGATATCATGTTATTAAAATGAGCCCTGTGTGTGAGGGCATTCTATCTTGTTACACTGCACACTAGGGCAAGCTGCTTAGAATCAATGGGAATGAATAATTAATTAAAGAAAGAAGAATACTCCTTTTAAGTTCCAAGATACATTAGTCATGTTCTCTTTGCCCTGGTTTCTCCCTACTTCCTTTTTCTATGCTTCTGTCATTGTGAACCACTCACCCCTGTCATTCATTCCTTCTTCTCGGGCTCAGAGTAGCCATAATGTCGGCCCAAATGCAGGCAAGGAGCCAGGGCTCTCTGAAGGAGAGGCGTCAGGAAATGAGGGCAGATGTTGTTCTTTCCTCAGGAAAAGGCAGTCATAGGCTCCTAGAAAAACCCATTTCCCTCTGCTGGATCTACCACCACCTAGGCTGGCCAACAGGAAGAAAGCCCTGGGCTTCCTGCTGAAAGCAAGGCAGTCTTCAAACAGACTCTTCATGGAAGGGCCATTTCCTTCAGTGAGACACAGCCTGGTTAAACCCTGGACAGTCTGTTATTGTTTTGTTTAAAAAGAAGAAAAGAGAAATGCTGAGACATGAGATATAAGACTATAAGTTTATTATATGGCCCAGCAGAATGGGGAGACTAAGAAGAGTAAAGGAACAGGGTAATGGCTGACTGCTGTGGTCGGCCGCCATAGACAGGCAGAGAGAGCATAGGTGGGAGACAGAGTAGAGAGAAAGCAGAGACAAAGCAGAGCGGGGAAACAGAGGAAACAGAGAGCGTAAATGGGCAGAGGCCTATCTTTTAAAGGGGTCCTCTGTATCTGCGTGCAGACTTAGTTCCCATGGAACCTTGGGCTGACCAGGGTACTGCCTGTTCTACCAGGTTAACAGGGGCAGGCCAGCATAATGCCTGAACCTTTCACAGTCTAAAATCCAGCACCATCCACGCTATCTGGGAACCTTCCACCTGGAGACTCTCCAGTCCAAGTTACAGGATCCCAACGGATACTTTAACAGGTGTTCCCAGTTGTCTGGATGCTGAAGTCTGAGAAGAGATGTCTTCTTGCAAACAGATACATTGTTTTCTTTTCTTGAAACTACAACACACACTTGAAAGGAAACAAACTGACAAATCTATTAAAATATGGATTATTAAAAAATGATATCTTTATACACAAATAAGGCTTACTGAGACCAACTAGAAAACAAATTCAACTTAGGTCAAAAAGTTGTATTTTTCTGTTTTGTTTTTAACGGTCTGAACTGATGTGTGACTTTCTTTGCTGAAACCGTTTGATATCTTTTGCAAGTACTGTTGAAGACAAGGAAATAATCAGAAACAATTTCTCTAACACCAACCCAAAATAGGTCTCTTGACAATTTCTGAATGCCTCATACAGCCCCTTAGGCAAAAACAAATGACAAAGTCTTTAAAAAAAAAAAAAAAGACAATTGAAGACTGCCCAACAGAACAAGTCCTTCTAATGTTTCTTTAGTGGCTGTCACTGTATTTTTTTTTTTAACTCATTGAAAAGCTGTGAGGACTAATTTGGATGTTTTATTTGATTATTTCTCGTTTGGGATTTTTGGCAGTAAAAAAGTAAGATCTTAATACCTTGTATTTTTCCACTGTTTCTTGGAGACAGCCAAGGCTGTCTCCAAGTTTCTTGGTCCAGCCTCCAACTTCAGACCTTCTTGCTTGTACCTTTTGAGTGCTAGGATTATAGGTGTGTGTGTGCGTGTGTGTGTGTGTGTGTGTGTGTGTGTGTGTGTGTGTGTATCAAACTCAGGGCACTGAGCATCTTTGGCAGAGCAGGACAACTTCAACAACAGCATTCTCCGAGTCCCTTAATTTCTTTTTATAGGTGTTCTTTCCAGGGATGGGAATCAAACCTTACATGTTCTAGGAAAGTGCTCTACAGCTGAGCTGAGGTTCCAGCCTAAAGCCATTTTAAAAACACACCGTGAGACTTAGTACTTGATATCACAAGAGGCTTAGTACCTGAGGTTTTCTGAATAGGAATGGCCCCCATAGACTCTTGAGTTTGAATGCTTGGCCCATAGAGAGCAGCACTATTAGGAGGTGTGGCCTTGTTGGAGTAGGTGTAGCTTTGCTGGAGGAAGTGTGTCACTGCTGAGGTGGGCTTTGAGGTCTCACATATACTCAAGCCACAGCTAGGGTGACAGTTCCTTTTCTATTGCTTGTGGATCAGGATGTAGAACTCTCAGCTCTTTCTCCAGCACCATGTCTGCCTTCGAGTTGCCATGCCTCCTGCCTTGAAGATAATGGCCTAAACTTCTGAAACTGTAAGCCAGCCTCGATGAAACGTTTTCCTTTATAAGAGTTGCTGTGGTCCTGGAGTTTCTTCACAACAATAGAAATCCTAAGACCCTGTATTCACATGAACTTGGACATTAACTGCTGTTTATTTTGAACTTTGAGTTTGTGAGCCTCAGTTGTTGCTCATTACAGTCAATGACAATTTTTCATCCTCCATATACTTTAACAACACAGAATTTTCTGACTGACTGCTTATGAGTATATATCCATGACTCAGGAAGGACTTAATAAGATAAAACTTGTCACTCCTTAAGTTTATTGTTATATTTTGGAAGGATTTGTTTCTATCTCTATGTATTTGATTTATTTTATGGTGTTGATACTTTATATTCATTTTCATAAATTTACTCACAGAAATCAACATGAAAACATTCACAAGTGTAATATTAGGCCCAGACTTACGCTGTGGTATCCAACTGGTAGATAGGCACTAGTGGAGTAGATGCAGTCACTGTGCTAGTATCTATAGCTAATACAAACGAAACAAAACCCCACATTGCCTTAACAGCATTCCTCTAGGTAAGAGAGATCAAGCAAAGGAAATACAGTGTGAATATTTAGAGAAAGTAGAGTAAGAAGACAGGTGTGGTGATGAATGCACTTAGGAGGTTGAAGTGGGGGGATCAGGAGTTCAAGGCCAACCTTGCCTATAATGTGAGTTTCAGGCAATCCCAGTTAGTCTCAAACAAACAAAAGGGGAAAAACAATAAAACCCAAAATAAAACATAGGGGCTGGAGAGATGGCTCTATAGTTAAGAACACTTGCTGTTCTTCCAGAGGACCTGGATTGGATTCCCAGCACCCACATGGCTATAACTCCAAAACATCTGTAACTCTAGTTTCAAGGGCTCTAATTTCCTCTTCTGGCTCCCACAGGTACTAGGCATGCACTTGGTACATATGTTTGCATGTAGGAAAAATTCCCATACACTCAGAAAAGTAAAATTTAAAAGAAGTAAGAACAAAGGTTGGGCGGTGGTGGCACATGCCTTTAATCCCAGCACCTGTGAGGCAAAGGCAGGTGGATTTCTGTGAGTTGAGACCAGTCTGGTCTACAAGAGTTAGTTCCAGCACAGCCTCCAAAGTCACAGAGAAACCCTGCCTTGAACATCCTCCCCCCCCAAAAAAAAAATAAAAAGAAGTAAGAACAAGGCGAGGTGTGGTGGTGTATACCTTTAATTCCAGCAATTAGGAGGCAGAGGCAGGTGCCTCTCTGTGAGTTTCAGGCCAGCACCAGTCTCCTTAAGGAGTTCTGGGCCTGCCAAGTGAGACCCTGTCTAAAATCGGGTAGGCGGAGATAAGGAAGGCATTGTGATGTTAATGGATTCTGGGGAGGGGAGAGAGTCAGTTTTCTTTAAGGAACCTCTGGTAGGTTGACTATACTCCTCTGGTAGCAACACAAATTTGAACCAGTGGGCTGTAAAAAAAAAAAAAAAAAAAAAAAAAAAAAAAAAAGAGGAAAGAGACCATGAAGATGAAGATGGTAAGGGTGGGGTTGGAAGGAGTAGGAGGGAACTATGATCAATACATTGTATGCATGTGTGAAATTCTCAAAAACGTAATAAAAATATATGTTTAGGAAAAAGAAGACAGTATAACACAGTAAAGGCTGTCAGTCACTGAGGCTTGCCATGGACACAGTGCTGTGCTGAAAACAAAGCTTCACTTTACCCCCAGTTCCATTTTACAGACTAGAAAAACATTGAGACCAGGAATCTCTGGCTGTTAAAATTGATACTTAAAGGCACATCTGAAAGTTAACCTATGCTTTTATCTCTGCAGTACTGCCTGTCCAATAGAGTAAGGCACTTTCTCTGGAGAACTACAACAATGTTACACGTTTACTTTGTATCCTTCAGGGTCTTACACAGTGCTGAGTTTAACTGCTCACCTTTTCCAAGGATGAACCCCAAACTGGATCACTATGTGAACTACTAAAAGCCCATATTCTTGTCTATGCTAGATATTTTTTGAAATGAAGGGCATGAAATGATGGGCATTGTCTTAATTAGGGTTTCCTTTGCTATGAAGAGGCACCATGACTACTGTAACTCTTATAAAGGAGACCATTTGATTGTGGTGGATTGCTTACAGTTCAAAGGTTTAGTCCATTATCATTATGGTGGGAAGCCAGGCAGCATACAGGCAGACATGGTGCTGGAGAAGGAGCTGAGAATTCTTACATCTTGACTCACAGGCAACAGGAAGTGATCTGTGACACTGGGTGTGGCTTGAGGATATATGAGAGCTTAAAGCCTGCCTGTACAGTGACACTTTCTACAACAAAGCTGTACCTACTCCAGCAAGGCCACACCTCCTAATAGCGTCCCTTTGGTGGCCATTTTCTTTCAAACCACCACAGGCAGCAAGTTGCATTCTTCTCATGGTTTGTATTCCCTCAGAATTTTGTTGCTTTCTAAGATATTACATGTTCTTAGTCCAGTTGGTCTAACAAAGCACCACTCATCAGTAGCTGTCATAAACAATAGAAATTTATTCTACAGATTTTGGAGACTGGAAGCTGGAGATCAAATTGCCAGAAGATTTGGTGTTAGGGAGTAATAGTAGGTAATGTTTTCCCTGGCTGACAGATGTTGCTTTACATGGTGAAAAGGGCCAAACGTCTTTGGAGCCTGTTTTACCAGGGTGCTAATCTTACTCATGTGGGCTGTCTTGACTTAATCCTCTACCAAAGACCACAATCCTAATACTGCCAACTTGGGGGTTAGAATTTCAACATGTGAATCTCAGGTTATCCAAACATTCTGTCCATTGTACATGCTTTGGGGATTTTTCCCTTGACTGTCTTAGTCTACCACCTCTGCTTTTAAGAACCAATATGGTCTTTATCTTTTCTGAAAGGGAAACTCCTCTTTGCTTTGTCTTCTACTCTTCCTGGTCTCTCACCTCTGCATAGCACACCTTACACTGGATGGACCCCTTCCCCATTCTCTGTAGTTAAGGACGGTATGGGGAGACTTCATTCCATTTAGTAAGTGAGACAAAGTATTACAGAATATACATCTTATGTCTGTGACATTTTCCTGTAACACCCAAACTACAGACGATATATTCAATGAGTACATGGTAGCCACTGGTACCTAATTTATACATTAGCTGGTGGAATGTGATAAGGCTTATTCAAATTTTTCATAAGAAAGTCCCCAAAATTTTGGGACTGGGGTTGTAGTTCTGTAGCAGAGAATCTGTTTGTCATATATAAGGCCCTGGGTTTAATCTCTGGCACTGCAAAAATAAATAAATAAAAAGTTGTCTAAGATTTTAATGCCTGTTTCTTGGAAATAATGATTGACTATATTAATCTGCCAAATTCCAGGTTGAGTAAAGTAAAATTATTATTGTCATTATTTTTGAGACAGTGTCTCCCTGTGTATCTTTGGGTCGTCTAGAATTTGCTATGCAGACCAGTTGGTCTAGAACATATAGAGATCTGTGATAATATATTATTTGTGATTTAATAAAGTTTGCCTGGGGATCAGAAAGCAAAGCCACCCACACTAGTTAGCCATAGAAGCTGGGCAGTGGTGGCACACACTATGCTCAAGCTACTCCCAGTGATACAGTTGACTTCCTGTCGCCCTCAAGATGTAGGACTCTCAACTTCTTCAGCACCATGTCTGCCTGCAAGCCACTATGCTCCCTGCCATGATGATAATGGACTGAACCTTTGAAACTATAAGCCATCATCTCAATTAAATTTTTTCTTTTGTAAGAGTTGCTGTGATCATGGTGTCTCTTCACAGCAATAAAAACCCTAAGACAAATATGTAATACTAAAATACGTAATTTTAGCAATTACAGTAACATATTAATGTATACAAGGGCTAAATATTAATATTTGTCCTTATGGACTGTACTTTGCAGAGTGCCCACCTAAAAGTCAAGCTGAATTCAAACTGCTAGCAGATGATTCAGCTTTAGAATGGCAGGGTCCCAGTTGGGACTGGTGGTGCACTTGTAATCCCAGCACTAGAGATGCCAAGGCAGAAAGGTTGTGAGTTCTAGACCAGCTTAAACAAAACAAAATAGAAAAATAGAATATATGCATCGTGAGAGCAGTTGGGGAGTTATTTCAGGAGAAGAAAGAGATGATAGAGAGATTCCCTAAGCAGGTAAAAGTGTTTGTCTGGCAAGAACCCACATACACAAGCCAGATTCAGTGACCCACTTACACCTGTACTTTTGGCACTCCTACTTAGAGATGGGAGGGGAAGATAGAAAGAATCATCCAGAAGCTCTAGTGGCACCTGCTCCTTACTCCCATAACAACAACATTAACAAAAGATGCTAGTCTCTCAAACATCTTCCTCTCTACTCATCCCTTTGCTTTCCCATAAGTCTATATTAGACCAGCTACTCTGTAGTCATTGTTATGTCTCCTAGTATCTCCTTCCAAAGACAAAAATAAATTTAAACAAGAAGAAAATTGTATTGAACTAGTAACCCCTGGTTGTCAAAAGACAAAAATTACAACAAATGTAGTTTAAAAACCAAGTTGACTTTTTAATTTGTGATTCTAGAATCAGAATCTGCTGAATAGGGCAGATAATACTTTTATAAGTCAAAAATGAAGGGGTGGCTGAAGATCGTAAACCCAACACAAAAACAAATAGGCTGTCAAAAACCACACTTTTAGGTTTGTTTTTATTTAATGTGTATGAGTGTTTCAAGGGCATGTATCTGCATCACTTATTTGTCCACGGAGGCCAGAAGAGGGCGTTCATCCTCTGGAACTGGAGTGACAGTAGGTTGTGGGGTACTAGCTCTGTAAAAGAAACAAATGCCCCTAACCACTGAGCCATCTCTCCAGCCTCCAAATAGCTGTTTTAAAGTTCTTGTGTTATAAAGGTTAAAGCTATAATAGCTAATAAAGCTATTATTCTGCCATGTAAAACTGGCTTGCTTAGGGATTTGGCCATAATCTGTCATCTGACTTATTGGAAGGATAACTTTCTTCTCCATGACCTGGGATTTCAACATGAGCTTTTTCTCTGACCTGCTGGACTAATCCACAAACTCCGTCCAAACCAATGACCTCTTTTAATTTCTCATTAACAAATTCATGCTCCTGTTAAAATTCAGAAGAAAACCTACGTAATACACAGACCTTTTGCACTTTCCAAAGACAACACACAAGACACTATCTTTAATTTTTTTAAGGCGTGGTCTCACTATGTAGCTCTGGTGTCAACTGTAAACAGGGTCCTATCAGTGTTCTTGATGGCAAGGAATTTGCTTCTGGCAATGTGTTATTTTAGACCGAAGTTATTGGTTACTAAGCACAGCTATAAGACCCCGGGATCTTTTTGCTGCCATCCACGTCTCTGTACTCATGAGCGGCACAGCTGTCCGGAGTGGTTCTTCGAGTGGGATTAGGAAACACTACCGTTCTAGAGAGAAGCCAGTTATTTTTCTGGCAAAGGAAAAGTTCACATCTATCGAAGTGTTTGTTTACAAAATGTTCACAACATAAACAAAGATTAGAAGAAAACTTACAAGGGACGAGGGCATAGAAACCAACCCTGGAAACGGCCTTCCCAGCTTCACGGTCCATTTTGGGTTGGCGTCAAACTTTGTAGCGGTCTAGGAAATTACGTTGAGCTCTGGGATTTGGACAGAGAGCTGTGCCTTCAGTTGCTATCCAGTGAGTTCCGCGTAACGCACACAAAAATACACTTTTCAAAGGCCGTCCTAGAATTCCAGCCGAGATAGGAACATCAGCAATAGCGCCCGGACAAAGTCTGCAGGACATGAAACCAAAACATCCTGTTTTTAAAACAATCGAAACTGAAAGTATCGCGGGTGATTGAGCGCTGCTGTTCGCAGGGACTAGGTTTGTGCTTTCGCGTTGGGATTCGGTTCTAATCGCCGCTGGCTTCCGGGAGCTGCACGGCGGAGGGGGTGAGTGCTCGTCCTGTCCCGTCTACCCCCCCCCCCCGCCCCCAAGTCAGGGATGCTCCGCGAGTCGTGGGGCGGGTTTAGGGTGGGGGCGGTGTCCAGCCCAGCCTGGTAGGTTGAAGGCTTGGGGTCGGGGTCCCGGGCTTGCTGCCTGGGGATGCGCCCAAAAGGGCGCTGTGCTCCGGCCTGGTCGTGCTTCGCCCTCCCGGGAAATGGAAACTTAGAATGAGTGTTCTTAGGAAAATCGATTTCTCAGGAAGACAATTTTTTCCTTGGCAGGCGCTGCCGTTAAAAGGAGAATATTCAATAAAAATTATAGGAGGCCACTGATTTGGGCTGAGAAGTCTTATGCACCTGAGGTGCTCATTCTAACTTGTGTGCTCCAGAAGGGAACTTTTCACGTGTCCTGCCCAACAGGGGTAGAGGGAAAGCGGCGGGTTACATTGGGCAAGAGAATGAAATCACCACTGCTTTAATCCCCCCAAAGCACCTGGATGTTCACCAACCAGTTAGTTATTCTATTTCTATCCCCGGCCCAGCCTTGCAAAGAACCTAACCTTGAATCAAGCAGTTCACTTTCTGTGTTTTGTTTTGTTTTGTTTTTTCCCCAGCTTTCTTCTCTGTTTGTAAACCCAAACCCAACTTCTGCCAGCACACACACACATCAAAATATCAGCTTTCTGTTTACATTGTGCTGGTTTTGAACTCTTGATCATCCTGTTACAGGCCTGTGCCACCATAACCAGATAGACTATTTTATTCGAAAGTGTCACCTGATTGTAAAATTGCAAAAGAAGCACTATTAGGAACTTTTTGGTTTTTGAGACAGGGTTTCTCTGAGGCTGTCCTGGAACTAGCTCTTGTAGACCAGGCTTAATTAGGAACTTTTAATTATTAAAATTTTATTCATCTTTTGACATGTTTCTGGTCTATACAACATGCATACATTATGTTTCTTTCTTTATGCTGCCAGGCCCAACATGGTGATGTAAATATAGTTAGGAAGAATAGTTTGTTTGTTTTTTTAAAATTTACTGCCATAATAAATTACATGACCTTGGTGGCTTATACACAGATGCACATACACACTTCAATTTAAAGATATTTATTTTTAGTGTCATTTTAAAATTGGATGTGCTTATGTGTGTCTGTATGTGCATGGACTGGGGTCCCTTTATGAGCCACTTGATTTGGGGCCTGGGAACTGAGCCTGGGTCTTCTGCTAGATGAACGGACTGTTAGGTACAGAGTACCGCCTCTCCATCCCCATACTTCTCAGCTGTAGGAGTCTGAAGGTTTCCCAGGGTACAGTAAAGGCGCTTGCTGAGAGCTGTCTTCCTTCTGTCCTGGAAGCTCTTGGGATGAATCCCTCTCCTTTGCTTGGCTCAGCATCCTTCTGTCATCTTCAAAGACAGTATCAGCATTACTTCTCTGATTATGTCTCTGCCTCATACTCAGTCTAACTTTTGTGTTGTTCCCTCTTTAACTCAGTCCTTCTGGATTAAGTTGAGTTTTCGTGAACAATGTAGGATGTTGTCCATATTTTATTCATTTATTATTATTATTTTTTTTGTGTGTGTGCATGTGTGTACATACTTGGGCATGTACCTGTGGAGCTTAGAGATGGAAGTCTGGTATCCTCTTCTACTTTGCTGAGTCAGGGTCTCTCACTGGACCTGCATCTTCCTGATTGGCCAGGTTGGGTGACATCATCACACCTTGTTTTCTATGTGGGAGGCCAGGATGGAAGGTACCAGTACTTACCCAGTAGGCACTTTCCCCCTGAGCCATCTCCCCAGCCTCTATGTCCATATTTTAAAGACAGACAATCAGCATCCTGAATTGGGTTTGCAGCCTCAAATCTCTACGATCTTGCTCTTGCTATTCACACTATGCTCTCGATTCTCTGTCTCCTGCTATTCTCTCCTCTCTCACAGATAGCCCTGGCTATGTCCAGTCTGCTGACCGTGTTCAGTCTACTTCCTCTCTCTGCTCTGGACTCTTCCAGATGCCTCTAGATGTTTTCTCTTGTTCATAATAAAGACCTTAACCATACCATGGAGCAGTCATGTTGGCAGGTCCTTTAATGAGCCTCGCTCCTGCTCCTATGCAATTAGGGAAGTGAAATTCTTCAAAATACAGACGATGTTTGGCTGTAAGTCACATGACAAGACTTAGATGATAGAAAAAAAAACAATACAAAGCAAAGAAGGCATGTTTCTTGCACAAAAGGGTAAAATCTGTATTTTCTTTTTTTTTCCTTGAATTTGTGTTGTATATGGTTGTAAAAGCACCCCCTTTTACTAGAAAATCATGGATGCTGATACTGACAACAAAAAGCACTCACCAGAGAAAGAAGTTATGAAAACTGAACAAAATGAGGTAAAATTATTAGTAGATGCTGTTAAGAATGATTTGTGCCTTTTTTTGTTTGTTTGTTTGAGATAGGGTTTCTCTGTGTAACAGTTCTGGCTATCATGGAACTTATTTTGTAGACCAGGCTGGCCTTGAATTCACTGAGATCTGACTTCCTCTGCCTCCCAAGTGCTGGGATTAAAGGCATGTGCCACCACTGCCCGGCTGTGCCTGTTCATTTTTAAGTAACATGCACTTTTTGTCTGTGCTAAATATTACCTTGGCATTGTAAGGCTTTGGGGCTTTTCTAAAGATCCTTACATTTGTTGTATTGTAAAACTTTATACTAAGAGTTGTGTTCCAATGTGTTTTCTTAAAAAATTAAGTGTTTTCTCACCTTCTTTTTTGGGTTTATAGCAGCAAGTGAAATGTGAGCAATTACCTAATGAGACCCAAGTGGGAACAGAGGCCCAGGTGCTCAGAGATGTTAGCAAGGCATATGTTTCGTTGTCAAAGCAGTTGACTACTCTTGGAATCATTGCTAATAAACAGAGAAAAAAAAAAACCACCAATAACCCCACCTAAAAATAAAACAAACAAATAGAAAACAACAACAACAACAACAAAACCAATAAAAAACTGCCTCAGTGTAATGTGTCCACAATTACAGTGCAATTGAAAGTCATATTATAGTTACAGATAGCTTAGAAAGGAGAATTTAACTAAGTCCAGGAGGTCTGAGTCTCTCACTCCTTGCCTTAATTGTAAAATATTCTGTATCTAATGTGGAAGACAACACTTTCTTTGATCATGTAATAGAGCTAAAGAATCTTGGTAGGATTAGGAGAACTGCCAGGGCCTGGAGAGATGACTCAGCAGTTAAGAGCACTGCCTGTTCTTTCAGAGGACCTGGGTTCAATTCCCAGCATCTACATAGTGGCTTACAACTGTCTGTAACTCCAGGAGATATTAGCCTTTTACGCAGACATATATTTGGGAAAACACCAATGCATATGAAATAAAAAAAAGTCATTAAAAAAAAGGCGAAGAGCCATCGGGCAATGAAGTAAGTGCACTCTGAAAGTAGGCATATTTATTCTGAGGCTGTCCTAAGGCTTCCTAGGTTTGGGGTGGGGGAATTTGCATCTTTAATTAATCTAGAAAAGGCATCTTGAAGGTGGTTAATTTTTTTCTATTATTTGGTGTTTTTTAGGGATTAATTCATGAAATTATGAGGGAAAACTTGCACCTGGAACAGGAGATCAAAAAGCTTGAAGCAGAGTTATGTTCGGACGCCAGAGAATTCCAAGTACTGTGATTATTTTATGTATATTTTAATGGACATGTACTTTTCAGAAAAATGATTTAGTTATACATGATTAACTCTAAAGCATTATAGTCACTTATAACACCAGTATTCATTTTTGTTTTTGAGAGCAGCTCTTGCTGGTCTTGAGCTCATTATGTAGGCCATACTGACCTCAAGTTCATAGAGATCTACCTGCCTCCATCTCCTGTGTACCGGCTTTAGAGGAGTGCACTGCCATGCCCAGCTTGGGCTACTGTTTGTAATAGCCCCAAATGGAGAAAAATCCAAGTGTTCTTCCATAGTCGAATGAATGATAAATTACTGTGTAGCTGTACAATTAAATTCTACACCAAAACAAGAACAATTATATACAACATGCATGAATGTAACAAATATGACATCGATACATAAAAATCAATGAAGGGCATTCTGTATGTTCCTATTTGAATAAAGCATGTTCTGAGTTATATAGTGGTTCACACGGGAGGCAGGCCTCCCTTGAGAAACCAGGACTTCAATGATAAGTGAGGTAAGTTTCAAGCTGTGTATCAACATTTGTTGATATTGATGATTTTAAACAGGTAACTACAACTACTCACTTTTTCCCTGGTAGGTTACAATTCTTGTTGATAGTGTTTTCTTCATTGTTGTATAAATTTAAATTATGAAAATGATTAAAAAGATGATAGGTAGGTCAAATGTGGTGACATCAGTAATTTCAGCACTGAAGAGGCTGGTGTAGGAGAATCTTGAGTTCAAGGACAGCCTGACTAAAAACAAAACAAAAATCAAACAAACAAAAAACCCACTAACGTTCTTGGGAGATTTGGGTGAAATTGGAATTTAATGCTGTCAGTTTTCATATCATGTAGCCTCAGTAGTCTTAGGGGAAAAAAAGAAGCTATCTGGTTTTGTCATAAAAAACAAACAAACAAACAAACAAACCAAAATCACTCGTGGTAGAGAGTTCTTGGTCCTAGATGGGACAGCTATATTACCGGATCCAGGCTCAAGCAACATTGGTGAACACAGGATGGGAAAAATGTAAGAGGATAGGCATATGAGCAGTAAACAGATGTCTTCTGGAAGATGCGATGGGATATAGCTGTCTGTATGAACTTGGACCTGCCAACATTTCACCATCTATGGGGGAAGGGCCCATGAGGCTTCATCCCTCCCTGAGAATATATTGACTGTTAATGGCCGCTGGGGGAGGGGAAGTCATTTTCCCTCCTGGTGTGGCCACTGAGAAGTTGTCTCCTCCATTAAGAAACCCCCCCCACCCGTGGATGGGGTGGGGGGTAGGTTGGAGGTGGGGGAGAAGGAATGGGGGTAAGGGGAGGGAAAGGGAGAGGGAGAGGGGAATTACATGTGAAACAAGCCTGTTCCCTAACTTGAATTAATAATAATAAAAAGAGAGAGAGAAAAAAAGCCAAAACAAAGCATTATGAAAAAAAAAACAAAACAAACAAACAAAACAAAACAAAAGAACCCCCCCACCCATGCTCAGGCAGGAAACTAATCAGACACCATGGGTCACACACAAGATGTGAAAGGAAGGATAGTTATGTTAAAGAAAAGATTTCGTCAGTAGAGGCAAGTGAAATGAGAGAGGGGGAATAAGGATGAAAATTACTAAAATTCATTGACTTATGCATGAAACTGTGAATGAATAAAAGAAAGCTCAGCATACACAGCTTGAAACTTACCTCACTTATCATGCATCCTTGCCATGAAACTAAACATAATTTCTAATAATTTCTTCCTGAGTTTGTGCATTACTGGCACAGTTACTTAAAAGGCACTGGAGACAGATTTTTCTTTGGGCTGCCAACACACACACACACACACACACACACACACACACACACACACACACACACAAAACCACGGAGACATTATTAATTATGAAAGGTTGGCTTATAGCTTAGGCTTGTCCTACTAGCTCTTATAACTTAAATTAACCATTTATATTAATCTACGTTTTGCCTCGTGGCTTTTACCTGTCTCCCATCTTGTACCTCCTGTTTCCTCTCTGTGTCCTCTGGCATCTCTCTCACACCTAGATTCATCCCCTTCTCTTCTTTCTCTGCCAGGAAGTCCTACTTAACCTCTTTTTGCCCAGCAATAGGTCATTCAGCTCTTTATTAAACCAATCAGAAGGCACCTTGGCAAAGACACATCTTTACAGCATACAAAAAGATTGTTCCACAACAAGGCACTGATTTACATAAATGGTGGGGATTTGGAATTGGATACCGAACAATATTGATCAGCTTAAACATGGGTTAGGGAAAGTGAGCTGATTTTATACTTATGATTTCATCTATAAAATGATATTAAAAGATCAGCAGTTGATTACCTTACTGAGAAACTGCCTGTGAAGAAGCAATTTCTATAGATGGTAAGCAAGAGTACAGTCAATGTACTTAAAGCTCTATAGTCAGTGGAGATCGAATAATTGGATGACTAGATTGGGAGGACTTAAGTTATTTCTTGTCTTGATTTTAATCAAACACATCTGTTTTAATTAGATTAAAGAGAATATACCAGAAAGAAATCTTAAATTCATCTCAGTGGAGAGTTCGGAGCATGATGACCGGTTCTCAAATAGTTGCTGTTCATTTCAAGTGAGCTCACAAATTTCTTATGAGATCCAGAAGGGACAAGCACTTATCACCTTTGAGAAGGAAGAAGGTATGATCTTAAAAACATGATTGTCACTTTTGCAAGCACCTGGACTTTCAAAGATCTTCTGGAGTTGTCTGGCTGCCACTTTACAATCTGTGTTTGCTGTTTCTTCTTGTCCTCATGGTGGTGTTCTGAGGCAGATGTGACTGATAGTCTCAATTTACAGAGAAGGAAACCAGGCATTAAGTATATTAGATATGTTAGGTCTATTGCCTACAATATATAGTGATGTAATATCTATAATGTATAATATTATATATACAATGATGTGGAGTACTGACAATGCTATGTGCGCGATGATATTAAAGGATCCATGTTTATCACACATTCAAAAAGTAATGGCTCAGGAAATGTAAGAGTTGCGATGTCCAATGTCAGCTTCTTTTTAGTACCTATGTCCCTTAAAATAAACATATTGTGACATTATAATAACATAAAGAAATAAAACTTCCAGAGCGAGTGCCAGGATAGGCTCCAAAGCTATGCAGAGAAACCCTGTCTTGAAAAACCAAAAAAAAAAGTAGAATTTGCTAGGTATGGTGGTGCACAGCTTTAATCATAGTGTTCAGGAAGCAGGAGCAGAACTATCTCCATGAGTTTAAGGCTACTGTGGTCTACATAGTTTCAGGCCAGCCAGAACTACATAGTGAGACCTTATCTCAAAAAAAAAAAAAAAAAAGAATGAATAAAGTGTTAGAAGTAAAAAAAGTAGCAGACTTTACTTCTCCGGGTGTTCTCTGGGACATCTAGTTTCATACTTACACAATTCTGTAATTTTGTGTATTTGATTGGTAAGGAAACAGATTCTGAGGATAGTTAAGTGATTTAGTAAATTAATTACTCTGTTATTGGATTGAGTCCAGGAATAGAAAGGTTTGGGATGGGACCAGATGTTGGCCAAGTCCAAAACTGTATGAGCCCTTCAGGGCTTGGCTCCTTTGTGAGGACGATTTGAGGGCCAGCTTTGTCTCCTCTGGAAGGCATGATCTGAGTTCTTTGTAAGCCTCAGATTTTTGTGACAGGCTTTGTGATAATTCCAACTTCATAAGCTGTTTGTGTATTAAATGACAGCTGTGCATTGAATGCACACAATCAACATACCTGTGTCAGCTGCTATGGTTGCTGTTTGTGTGAGGGGTTTCCCAGACAAGGAAACAGAAGCCTAGAGAAGAGTTTCCTTTGCTGAACTCCAGAGCTGACAGGGTCCCCTAAGTGCCTGTGCGTGTCCTCCTGGACCAACGTTCCTGAGGGCAGGCTTTGGTTCTGGCAACGAAATGCTACAGGATGGGTCAACATGGTCTTCAGGACCATTTCAGGCTTCTTGAGTCTTAGAACCTGTGATTTTATCTGTGTCTTCTGGCATCTGGCCCATCACACTGGCCACAGTTGAGGGAAGTCTTGCTGGCAATGGGCAGTTAGACTGGCATGTCACTGGGAGCAGGTTTCTATGTGGCAGTCACTGCATAGCAGTCACCTGGACTTTCTGGGATTAGGAGTTACTTCAGAAGCAGCCTTAATGTTGCTTGTTCCCTTGAGTCTGAAGTCCCCACACCAGGACGCAGCTCCAGGGGAACAGAAGTAAACAGGATTTACTTTGACAGTCATAGCAACTACAGTTGGGATACAAGTGGGCCCCTCTCTGTTGAGTCAGATCACCAGATGTTAGGGGCTTGGGGATAATGAGAGGATCATCTGAGTATTACTTCATTGATGTTTTCTGTTACCATCATCTGTTGCCATTAGCAAAAGAAAACAAAACAAAAGCATCTAAATTCTAGGGTCATTTTGTGGTACAGTGAGCCTGAATTCCCACCCAACAACGCCCTGCCTTCCAGCTTTGTTTCTTCCTCAGCCTGTGGTGTGCTCCCTGGTTGTCATAAACACACACGGGTTTGTAAGAGGGGAAACAAGCATCTCTTATCTTCATAATAAATTAGAATAAGTGGCTTCACAAAGCAACAGCTGGAGTATTATAAACTCAGCACACAGTAAAGGAGAAACTCCTCGCTGGGCAGTGGTGGTGCACGCCTTTAATCCCAGAACTCAGGAGGAAGAGGCGGGTGGATCTCTGAGTTCCAGGCTAGCCTGGTCTACATAGTGAGTTCCAGGACAGCCAGGATAATACAGAGAAACCCTGTGTTAAGAGAAGAAGAAGAAGAGGAAGAGGAAGAAGAGGAAGAGGAAGACGAAGAGAAAAGAGAAAGAAACTCCTATCCACATTCATTTTAAACAAGTATGGAGTTCTTAGAACTTCTATTGGCTTTGGTGTAGTTGTATTACAGAGCCTCTACCATCTGTGTGGAACAATGAAACTACTCTGTGATAGATACAGCGGCACTCTCAGTATTTTAAAGAACGTTTATAGAAAAAAGCAAAGTAATGTGTCTTTCTTGGAAAGATAGACTAAAAAGAGCACTTTCTTTGGTGCTAGTAGCATGTGAACATGACAAAGGATAAAGTGAGATAAAATGATAAAAACGACACTGGCCCACAAAAGTGTTCCTACCTTACTAAGGGGGGGGGGGGATTTCTGACTGAGCTTTACTGTACTAGGGGAATTCCTTGGTAGTGCTGTGAAGAGGGAGTGCGTGTGTCTACACTGACCTGATAAGGAAACCAAAGAATAATAGGCTTATGTTGTAAGACAGAGGACGATAGAGTGTCCCTTAAGATGAATTTAGAAACTGAAAATCTTTATATTGCCTTTTTTTTTTTTGTTTTGCTTATGCATTGTTACATTGAGTTTTCCTATCTCGGTGGTAAGACTATTGCAACTTGGAAGTCCCAAGAAAAATGTTAAAATTTGATCCTTTGAAACTGAGGAAAATGAGACTGGTAAGATGGAAGAGGCACGTGGTGCTGATCTTGCTGATCTTAGTGCCATCCCTGGGACCTACATGCTGGAGGAAGAGAACCAACTCTCACACAACCAACTCTGACCTTCACACAAATGCCCCTCACCAGAACACCCCTCCCCCCCCACATAAATAAATATAGTAAAAACAGCATTGAAGAAAATGAGAAAAGACAGTAACTGTCCTTGACTAAAATGTGGAAAGTTTTCTCAGGGTATAATGAATGTCTATTTCTAACATGGTGTTCCAGTTGCACAGAATGTGATAACGATGGGGAAGCATGTCGTGCAGATGGAGAAAGCCCCTGTGAAGGTCACTGCACATCCAGTCCCGCTAAACATAGGAGTCAAATTCCAGGTGAGACAGTCGTTAAAGCCTTAGCCATTCTTTTGGACACAGGCATTTTTTTTTTTTTTAAACTTGTGACTATAAAATGCTTTCCCAGGTTCACGTGAACATTTCTAAAATGAAGATCAACGTGACGGGAATTCCTGATGAACTTCCTGAAGAGCAGACAAGAGACAAGCTGGAACTGAGCTTCTGTAAGTCCAAGAATGGAGGTGGAGAGGTGGAAAGTGTGGACTATGATAAGAAGTCAGGAAGCGCTGTGATCACGTTTGTGGAAGCTGGAGGTAGGTAAACACCCCACCCCTGCACCGTTTCTACCGTTTGTGTATTTGCAATGTATTGTTGGGCGAGTGTCCTTCTTCTGAAAAGTCTTTTAAAAAATTCTTTTTCTTAGAATTATTTATTCATTTAGCACCCATGTGTATGTGCTTGTGCATGTGTATCTACATGTGCATGTGTATGTTTATGTGTGTGTGTGTGTGTATGTGTATGTGCATGTGTGTGTATATGCATGTGTATGTATGTGTATGTGCATATGCATGTGTGCATGCCATGGCACTTGTGTGGAGGTCAGAAGATACCCTGCACCTTGCTCCTTTCTTCCACCATGAGGCTCCTGGGGGTTGGACTCAGGTCATTGGTTTGGGTAGGAAGGACCTGCCTGTTGAGCCATCTTGTTGGTCTAGTTGAGATTTTTCTATTCCTTATAAAAAAGCAGAATCCAGGAAACAATTTCCTGACTGCCCCTGAGCATGTTACAAGTACAAAGAACAATGGCATGCATTGTAGTGGGTGAGGTCATGTGTCAGGCAGATCAGTGGCTGCATGTATTTGCTACTTTATCATCACAATTTCTTCTCATCATAACTGACATAGGTGGTACATTCATGTCACTATTAGGAGGCAGAGCACTAGACAAGATGGGTAATAATCCCTAAAAATCACTCTGTGGGTGTGCAATAGAGCAGTTTTGGCTGATTCTTGATGTACACCTCTGCTATCCTCATTATGATTAAAAGTGTTTATGATATTAAAGGAAAATACTTTTTTTGTTTGTTTTCAGTTGCTGACAAGATTTTGAAGAAGAAAGACTATCCTCTTAACATGAATTCAAAGTGCTATAGAGTTACAGTTACTCCGTTTATAGAGAGACGCTTGGAAAAGTACCAGGTAGTCACCTCTTTTCCTTCTGCTTGATAGCTCATTGCTCCGCCACACCCGACAAAGACCATAGGATGAGCTGTGTCTGTGATGCTCGGTTTATTAGAGGGCTATCTAAGCAGTTTCTTCACTTCATTTGTGCTTGGTTCATGCAGAGTGAGTTGAAACAATATATTAATGCAAAACTGTGCCATATTTTAAAAACTGGGTGCCAGGCCTGGTGGTGCAGTCCTGGAATCCTAGCTATTCAGGAGGCTGAGGCAGGTGGATCTCAAGTTCAACGCCTACTTGGGCCTCAGAATTCAAAGATAACCCCGGCAACCTTAAGATCCTATCTCAAAATAAGAAGTTAAAAAAGGGCACAGGGGATGGGGCTTGGACTATAACTCAGCCACCTTCCTAACATGTACAAGGCCCTAAGCCTATCCCAGTATGAAAACAACAACTCCTCCACCTCCCCCCCAAAACCTCTGAAATCACTTAGATAAGGAAAAAAACTAATGCTTATTTTTGTAAGTAGAGACTTCCCTAGAGATAGTTTCCCCATGTGTCTGTCAATCACTGATTTTTAGACATAGTTCTGCCTAATGTCACTTAACTCCCTTTTATTCCAAACCTGCTCCTGTTTCCTATTCCTCCTCAGATAGTGAATGGCAATACTACTTACCTACTTTGTTTACCCACTTTCTGAGAGCTTCAGCATGCGTTCGCGTGCACACACACACACACACACACACACACACACACACACACACACACACACACACACACTCACTCACTCACTCACTCACTCTTTGGGGGGAGTACTGAGCACTGAATCCAGGCCTTCACATAAGTTCTTTATGTAATCACTGTATCATGGAGCTTCTCCTTGGCCCACGTTTTTGTTTTGTTTTGTTTTGTTTTTGAGACAGGGTTGCCATGTAATTCAACCTCAAAGCCACCATCCTTCTGCCTCAGTTTCCTGAGTTCTGGGATGACAGGCATGTGCCATCATACCTGCTGACAACCCATATTTTTGAAATCCTCCAGCAGTCATCTGGTCCCTGGTATTGCCAGTCACCTCTGACTACCTGTAGACTTCCTTCTGTCCTTTGAGCCCCCTCTGCCCCCGCTTATTTGCACAATGCCATAGTCATCTTTCTCAAGCTCGTCTCCCTCTGACATGTTCTTGCCTGAAAATGGCTCCCACAATGATTCCGCTCTTCCAGAAGCTGCTTTTCTTCCATAGGTGTTTTCAGCCATATCTAAGAGGACGGTGCTTCTGACTGGGTTAGAAGACGTTTGGATGGATGAAGAGATTGTGGAGGATCTAATCAGCATTCACTTCCAAAGGAAGAATAATGGAGGTGGAGAAGTAGACGTGGTCAAGTGTTCTTTAGATCAGCCTTACATAGCATATTTTGAAGACTAGGCCAGAGAAACCATATGGAAATTATAGCTTTGAGCTCAAATTACTGTAAACATCTACAAAATACTGCTTTCCTTAAAAAATAAAAAAAATAACTTTAATTTGTGTCTTCTTATTCTTCCATGCAAAATCTGTTCCTGGATCTTAAAATCCCAGCACTGTTGTGTTTGTGTGTGTGTGTGTGTGTGTGTGTGTGTGTGTGTGTGTCTGTGTCTGTGTGTGTGTATGTGTGTGTGTGTGTGTCTGTGTCTGTGTGTCTGTGTCTGTGTGTCTGTGTGCAAAGGCAGGTGGATCCTTGAGTTCCAGTTTATAGAGTGATTTCCAAGCCAGCCAGGGCTATACAGAGCAGCCCTGTCTGGAAAAACAAAAAGCAAAACAAAATGAGATTCTTCTTTGTTGTCAGCTCTGCAGTGTGTTTACAAATACTCGAATAGCCTGTGTGGGAGGGGTTTGTTTCTAATCTCTGTGGATGAACTCTGACTCTTAGTCAACACTAAACCCTGCAGATGTCCCCTGTCCTTGCTAACTACCCCTGTCTTGACCATAGGGGCTAATTCCATTTGATCCCACTCTGTATAGCCATTCAAAACTCTATAAACCCCAGGCTCTCAGAGCAGAGGGATTGTGTTCTTGAAGTCGACTTTACTCGGAGTGCCAAGCGGCTACTGATTCCTTCCAGGTATTCCTTCCCCAAACACAGCTTGTAAAGGCCAGCATTTTCTTTCTTTTACATCTTATTTGCTTACTCATTTTCTTTGCACCCTTTAAAACATGGTCTCATTGTGTAATCCAGGATGCCCTTAAACTCCTGATCTCCTTCCTGCCTCAACCCATGTACTTGTAGGATTACATATATCCACCACCATTCCTGGCTTCTTTTACATTATCAGTAGAAAGAATCAGTTTAAGAGATTGAAAAGTTTGGAATGTGTCCACTCAGGGTGCTAGGTGCTGTAGAATGCCTGAAGTCAAAACTTAGTATTGCCCTTTCACAGTTTATTTAGTTGGAGAAAATCCATTTTATTAGCATTGTTTTTAATTTACAGAAACCTTAATGATAAAATTAAAGCTTCCCACTTAGAGTAAAATTCTTTTTGCCAAGCACTCTTTGGACAGGTTTTATTCCGACATGTTTCATGACCTGGAAACGAGATTAAATTAAAGCCAGGAATGATACACATACCTTTAATCACAGTACTCATATGGTTGGTGGCATTTCTGTGAGTGCAGGGTCAGCCTAGTTTCAGATAGTTTCAGGTCAGCTCAGGCTATAAGAGACCCTGTCTCAAAACATCACCACCAAAATACTGACAGAAATCACTCATTCTAGAAAACATTCTATTGCTAGAAGGGGAAATTTTGTTTTTTTGCCCCTGATATTTTACTTGTAGGTTTTAAAGTTATTTCCAGAAATTTTCTTTACTTTTACATTGTATTAGAGGTGGATATTGCCTCAACTGTACAATTTGCCGTAAATATTTGTAATTATCATCAAAAGCTCATTTCTATTATTATTTGGAAATAGATTATTTCCAGCTTTCAAAAATATGAACAATGTTTCAGTCTGTTTTCTATTACTGTAACAAAATACTGGAGATCAAGTGTATAAAATAACAGAGGGCCAGGGATGAGAGTGGTGGCTCAGTTGCTGAATTTGATTTCTAGCACCCACATCAGGAAGCTCACAACTGCCTGTACGCCCAGTTTTGGGGGATCTGCTGCTTCTGGTCCCTTTGGATGCTTGCACTCACATGTACAAAATCACACATAGATACATACACATATAGAAACATAACTGAAAATAAAATACAGGGTTATTTAGTTCACAGAAAGTTGGGCTACCCAAAAGTGGGCTGCCAGCATCACTAGGGCATTTGATGAGGGCTCCATTCTGTATCAAAACATGATAGACGACGTCACACTGTGAAACCAAGCAAGGAGGTCAAAGAAAGCTACCTTTATAACAAAGCTAATCCCACACTATCTCATTAATGTTTGGCTCTGTCAATCCGAGAATGTATTAACCAATTGGTGGGATCCCAGTCCTCAACAGCCAATCATCTTCCAAATGCCACTAAAATATTAATTTGAGAATTGTTTCTAATACAAAAATTTAAAGAAGACATTCAGACTATAGCAAATATTTTGTAGCTAAGCTGACCTGGAACTCTGTGGTATAATACTCACAGTGTCCTCCTGCTTGTTTCTGAGTGAAGGCTTCATGGTGCCTTGGCAAAATAATCAAGCATGATGTCTGGTTTTAATACCTTCCATAGATGCTTAAGTGCCACAGGTGCTAATAAGGACAGAAGATCGGTTCTAATGTGTGTCAGATTGTGTATCAAAGTTATATATATATAATATAAATGCAATATAAATACTATATATCTATATATAATTATATAGAGTCTATATTTGTATGTTATATACATAATATATAAAATTATATACATAATATTTAGGACAGAGCTTGACACAATAACGTCTGTTTCTTTGTGGGGTCTTCTTCAAGTTTGGTAATTTTACCCAATGATGATTCTACGTGGTATTTGGAAGTTTCTAGATCTGAATGTCACTCTTGTCTGTCAGGAGACCCACTGTTGTGGTTTAGTAGGAAGGGTCCCTGGACACTCCTGTGTTGAAGGTGAGTTTTTTAGTTGTTGGTTACTTGATCTTTTCCATCAAGTAGAGTTTCTACCCAGTGTTCATTTCTCAAAGGGCCTCTAGGTTTTTTCTTTTACAATCTGGGCATGAGATTGCATCTTCCATCTTTTCAAGTTAGAAGTGCCACAAGTCTACATTTGTATAACTTTTCTGCTTTCAAGTTGTGCTGATCTTTAAATAACACTTTCTGAAGTGTGCTCAATAATAACAGACAGATGCTACTAATTTTCTGTTTTCCATGAACTATTTTTAAGCCTGAAAACTAAGTTCATTATCTGCCTTCCAAGCTGTCCCATGTGATGGTCTGGCCAACTGTTTTCAACCACATAATGTGGGCACCAGCCTTCTAATTTTTGTCACATGATTGGTAAGGAGCTTGAGTTAGAAGATTAACTTCCAGGACAGTAGTCTTGAGGAGTACAGACTTGAGGATTGGGCTTGGGGAGCATGGGTAGGGCATGGTGGGGCTGCTACTCTTAGAATAGATGCATTAGGGCAACTCTCATGCAACTGAATCACCGAAAGACATAGAGAGAGATACAAAGAAACAAACTAGGTTGTTACAAGAGAGAAAGAGAGAGAGAGAGAGAGAGAGAGAGAGAGAGAGAGAGAGAGAGAGAGAGAGAGAGAGAGATTAGGTTGTTACAAGGGATGTAGGTTCCGGTAATCTCTACCACTTTCCTGCATTGCTCATCCCTTCTCCATGCTGCTCAACGATTGTGACTCGATGCACCATGAAGCCTTCATCAGAGTCAAGCCGATGTCAGTATTACACTCTTTTGAGTCTCAACATGAAAATAGATCATGCTTTCTTTAAAAAGCACCCAGCCTCCCTCACTTACTTTATTACAATGAAGGAAAATGGGTGGAGACAGCCTCTAAGTCAAAGCTGTTGGTGCATTTTGGGTAGTATTGTGGGCTTTATTTATTTATTTTCTTGACAGGTATGACATCTCAACTTCAGAATACCAATATCTGTATCAACCAGAATAAGCTAATTAGTATTAATAATAAAAACCCAGAGACATATATTGGGGTTAAAGCTGAAGATCAGAAAAGCAAAGCAGCCAGCCACTAGAGAGTTCTCACCTCTCCCAATGCTCAGACCAAAAGGGTGAAAGGGCGCTCTTGTACTCAGACTGCATCTCCAGACTGTTCTCTACCAAATCTCAGACTGCCTTCTGCCTAAGCTGAAATGATTTCCTGTCTCCTCCTGCCTTATATTCCTCTCTTTGCCCAGCCGTATCACTCCTGTCTCCACCTCCCTAGTGTTGGGATTTAAAGCATGTGATCCCAAGTGCTGAGATCAAAGGTGTGAGCTCTGTTTCTCTTTTAGATTGATTCATTCTCATGTATCCCAGGCTGGCCTTGAACTCATAGAGATGCATCTGCCACTGTCTCCCAAGTTCTGGGATTAAAGCTGTGTACACCACTGCCTGACCTCTGTGGCTAACTAGTGTAGCTGCTGGCATTAAAGGTGTGTCTGGTCTCTATAGCTGTGGCTAGCTTTGCACTCTGATCTTCAGGCAAGCTTCATTAGATCATAAACTAAATATCACCACAAAGCTATGTGGTGCCGATGTGACAGATCTAGAGAATTAAAAAAAACAAAAAACCAAAAAAAAAAAAAAAAAAAAAACTAAGTTGTATTTCTTGCTTATGCTGTGTGTCCATGACAGTCAACAGAAAGAGCTTGGCTCATAGCAAACCTAGAGGGACCAGGTTTCTGGCATCATACACTGCCTTAGTATTTCTGGGTTTCAAGCCAGCAGAAGAGAGAACTTGTTGAAACTGGCAACTCAACGGGAGGATCACGAGCCAGAGCTGTGTCGAGAACAGTACTAATCACACCAGTAGGGCTGCCTCATTGTTAGGGTGTGGTCCTCAGGCAGTGCTGCTCTTAAAAGGCAATTGGACAGCCCAGTGGTGGTGGCGCATGCCTTTTAATCCCAGCACTCGGGAGGCAGAGGCAGACGGATCTCTGTGAGTTTGAGACCAGCCTGGTCTACAAGAGCTAGTTCCAGGACGGCCTCCAAAGCCACAGAGAAACCCTGTCTCAAAAAAACCAAAAAAAAAAAAAAAAAAAAAAAAAAAAAAAAAAAAAAAAAAGGACAACAGAAGACTCTGATTTAATCGATGGTGTGTGAGTATGTGTGTGTGTGCCACATGTGTGAGGGTGTTCATATGGACCAGAAGAGGGAGTCAGATCCCTGGAGCTGGAGTTACAGGTGGCTGTGACCCAGCCAATGTGGGTACTAGTAACCAAACTCAGGTCCACTGCAAGAACAGCAAGCTTCTTCAGCCCCTCCATTTTTGTTCAAAGTATCTGATTTCTTTATAGCATTTCCATATTGACACATCTACTGGAAGACTGTCTTCTGCTCTATCTCACCACCTTCAAACTCTTTCATCTACCTCCTGCCCTTTTTTTATTGCGTGTGCTCTATTACTCTTCCAAGAAGGCCTTTAAATCTTTTTTGAGGGGTGGGGTGGGAAGATAGCTCAGCAAACAAAGCTTTTGCTGCTCAAGCCTGACAACCTGAGTTTGATCCCAATGTAGTGGTATGTTCCTGTAATTCTAGCACTCTTAAGGTGAAATAGGGGGAGGGGCAGAGGCAGGAGGATTACTCATAGCTTGTGGCCAGCTAGCCTGGAGTATAGAGAGATCAGAAATAGGAGTGATCCAGTCTTCTTGCCAAAGTGCAAGATGAGAACAGACTCTTGAAAGTTGTGCTTTGATTTCCAGACATGTGTCATAGTACACAAACACCTCACCCCCAACACACACACAGAGACTGTTGCTGGCATTTTTGTTGTCCTGCCAGGTTCTGCCACTTTCAGCCCCAAATAAACATACAGATGCTATATTAACTATTAAACTGTTGGCCGATGGCTAGGGTTTCTTATTGGCTAGCTCTGTCTTAATTATTAACCCATTTCTATTAATCTATGTATTTCCACATGGTCTTATCTTACCGGAGAATACCTGGTGTATCCTTTCTTCCTGGTCCCTACATGGTGACTGTTCTGGCAAGCTCCCTCTGCCTACCTTTCCCAGAATTCTCCTTGTCTCCTAGTCCCACCTGTCTTCCTCCCTCATTGGCCAAACATTGTTTTATTCATCAACCAATAAGAGAAATATATATACAGAAGGACATTCCCCATTACACAGACATACATACACACAGACACACAGACATACATACATACAGACACACAGACATGCATACAAACAGACATACAGAAACACACAGACACACACAGACATACACTGACACACATGAAAGCATGAACATGTGAGCACACACACACACACACAAATAAATACATACATAAATAATAAATAATAAGTGCTCTTCCTTTTATCCCTCCTCATGAGCCCCTTTCTCCTTTCTTGGCCTCTCCACACAAATACCTTAATATGAAAGTGAGAAGCTAGGATCTGCATATGAGAAAGAACATATGACACTTGTCCTTCTGGCCCTGGGTTTGTTGCTTTGAGTGTTTTCCAGTTGATGACAGCACTGGGGGTTGTGGAAACTCAGAAGTGGGCCTCTGTGGTAGTAGGTCACTAGGGCTGTAACTTGGAAGGGTGTCTCCTCTCTGGACCTTTCTCCTTGTCCTCCTTCTTGTATTCTTTTTCCTTCCCTTTTATCTTCTCCTCTTAGCTGCTCCACACTTGTGCCATTTTGTCTTCTAGTATATTTTCTCTACTGTAATGTTGTAGCTCACCTCAGCCCCATACTACCTGCCTACCATAATCTTTGATGCTATAAGCCAAAACAAATCTTTCTCCTTTAAATTGAGTTTTGTAGCTATTGTTCCACAGTGACAAAAAGTGACTAACTTAGAACTAAAAAGGAAAAGATGCTCATTATATATATATGATGAAATTAATCTATGTTTATATGTTATATATAAAATTATATATAATGAAAACCACACACAGTAAAATAATATATAATTGCATATAATGAAAATAATACTCCCCAATAATAGTAAATATTTTTATGTCTTTTTTTCTATGAAAACATCCTAGCACATCATTTTTCTAGGTTGTAAATAAATTCTGTGCTAGGTTATCACTTTCTTATAGATCAACATTCAGATTGTTCTGATTGATTTTTTCTATGTTATGTCTATGATGTGTTTAAATTCTTATACCTTCTTCAGGTTCATAAATCCATTTCTACAGTTCTGACCTTACTTCATGGTGGTTCTTTGGGGACCATAAGTTCAAAGACTAGAAGTTCTCTTAAACATCCTAATGAGTGTGACCATTATGCTAAACTTTTGCATATAAACTTCTCTTTGGATTAATTTTCATTTCCTTTGGGTAGCTATTGGTGAGTGGAATTTCTTGGCCATATGGTAAATTCATTTTTAACTTTTACAAAGCTGCTGAACTATTAAAAAACAGCTGTAACATTTTTTATATTCCTATCTAGCAATGTATGAAGGTTTTCATTTCTCCACATTCTTAACATATATATATATGTTAGGTTTGAGGGTTGAAGAGATGGATCATTGGTTAAGAGCCCATATTGTTCTTACAGAGGACCTGAGTTCCAGAGCTCATATTAGGCAATTCACAACTGTCTGTAACTCCAGTTCCTGGAGATCTCACATGTTCTGTTTTCCTCAGAGATGTTTGAGCACACACACACACACACACAAGAATGACTATAGATTTATATAACCAGTACCTTGCTCTAAATGACTTTGTTTTATGCAACAGTAGTTGTCTCTATTTTCAGTGCAAATGACCAAACATTTTATTTGTGCAAATAAACAACCACCATCTGTCTGTCACAAATCATGGCACAGATTCATTATTCAACCTATTCATACAGATAAAATTCTATCACCTGTGTGCTTTCGGAAGTAAATCAGGAACATATGGGTCCATGGCATATCAAAAGCATGTCAGAAAAGCAGGCCATGAGCTCACACATTAGACTGCCCCATAATTCTGCCTCCTCCTCTGGGCCATATCAGGAACCATACCTGGGTATTCATGACAATACCAGGGTCTGTCATCAGACCATCCAGCAAATACAGGAGGGATCATGGGTGAGGGACTTCCAACTCCGTCCCCTGGGCTTTAGTGGCAATAGGATCCCTCTGCTTGATAGAACTGCAGTTTCTATGGACCGAAATGACTCGGGGACCCAGTAGGCAGTGGTCTGGCCTTGTCTTGCCTCGAATAAGCTCTGCTCCCCAACACTTGTGTGACTGGGATCATTAGTATCCTATTACCTGCCTTGATGCTGCCTCTGCCCCTGTCTTCAGTGCAGCAGCCTCTGTGAACTCTGCATCTATTTAACCCTTTCCTAGCCATTCTGTAACCCATGTATCACTGTGTGAAGTGTACTGGAGTCTAAGAGTTAATATTGACAGTCAAAACTGGAATTTAAGAGTCAGGTTGCCAATGACTACACTATCAAGTGAAATCAGAAGTACTTGTTAGAAATTGACATAGCTGTGGATTTATTGTTATTTAATAAGTTGTGGTGTCATGGAAAGATGTAAACATTTCTGTTTCTGAGAGTATTCTGAGAGTAGTACTTTTAAGCTTATTTCATGTGTATATTTATGCATCTTTGGTGAAATATAAATTACATTTTTATTCACTTTTAAATTTGGCTGCTTTGTTTTTTAGTTATATAAATTCCTGTATGATCTGTATAAAAAACATTTATTAGCATGGTGTGGTGTCAAATGCCTTTAATCCCAGCACTTGGGAGGCAGAGGCAGGCAGATCTCTGTGAGTTCCAGGCCAACCTGGTCTGCATAGTGGGTTCCAGGCCATTCAGGGCTACACAGAGAAGCCCTGTTTGGAAAAACCAGAAAACCTCAAACTAAAAACATTTCTTAAGTAAAATTCTAAGATTTTTGTTTACTTTTATCCCTTAACCTGTTTCCTGGTGTACAGCCTCCCAGACATTTGGGAGTAGCCTCAGACTACTACAGCCAGGATTTGACCAGGTTTCTGGGTTTTCTCATTATCTCCATGGTATTGACAGTGCTCCAAATAGCAGGAAGCAGTTTAGAGAGTATGACACCCAAATTCCCAAATATTATTTATAAATATTTGTTTTCATTTAAACGGGGTTGATTATAAATGGTTAATGATCACAGTCAATCTCCTTCTAAAGAAAAAAGGGGGAATATGATATAGAAATGAATACTTTGTACTGGTATGGATTTGATTTATTGATACAAATTTAAGGTCAATTTGTTATATGTATATTTCTCCTCTTGTTTAGGTATGTGTTTATATAGCTCATTAAAAATTGTAATGTATAATTAAATACAGATTATAGATAGTTACCTATAATAGTCAAAACTTAGAGTTATGTTAGTTAGGTTTTCTAGGTATACAGAGATATATTTCAAATGGATAGGCATTCTTCAAAACCTTTCAAAGACCTACAAATATGGCATTCAAAATGATTTATTAAAGTTTTTCATGACAGTGGGACACAACTGCTCCTGGCAACACCAATTCTTTCAGAGAGGAAGATGGGCATCAAAGAAACTCGTAATGGAGTTTGTCTTCAACATGGCAAAAATAGCCATTTGGGCAAGAAACTACTGTATGCTGTATAAACTGGACATGAATGTCCACAGGAAAATGACTGCTAAACTTGCCAAAACAAATCCTGCAGGGTTCTTGCTTCATGGAAGAGTCTGCCAGACATTCTATAGGATACAGAGAAAAATGACTGACAAATTGCCATACAGGTAGACAGTTTAAAATTTCCTGCTTCTCCAGACATACTATGGGCTGAAGATGGATGCTCCAACATTGCAGAGGAACTTTGAGTGACTGAGGCAGTGAGATGTCTCTGTCAATTATACAGTTTATATATTATCCTTCTATGGTCTTTGATGGAGTTGAAGACAGATAGTTATGGTTATAGTTTCATTAGTTATGATAAAAAATAAGTTACAGATAAAAGTTTAGACTCACAAAGATAGGATAGATGAGAGAACATTTTCTTTAAATTTTGCCAACTGTTAATGGAGTAAATATTGTTAACTATAGTTCTTACTTGATAGCTGTTTTGTTATATATAATTTTACTATGTTAAAGTTAAAACCATTCTTTTTATTTAGACAGAAAAGAGATGATGGGGATGTCCTTCTGTATATATGCTTCTCTTCTTGGTGATGAATAAAACACCGATTGGCCAGTAGCCAGGAAGGAAGCATAGGTGGGGCGACTAGACCAGGAGAAGGCTGGGGAGAGGAAGGCAGAGAGAAGTGGCAAGAGAGAAACCATGTAGCTGCCGGAGGAGTAACATGCTGGATTAGGGGTAAGCCACAGCCCCATGGTAATACATAGCTTAATAGAAATGGGTTAATAATTAAGAGAGAGCTACCCAGTAAGAAGTCTGAGTCATTGGCCAACAGTTTAATAAATTAATATAAGTGTCTTTGTATTTATTTGGGGCTAATCAGCTGAGGGACCAGGCAGAACAAAAACTCCGACTACACAGTAGTAGTCTGAGCTCAAAGCCAGTGTGCCCTGTGTGGTAAGATCTCCTGTACTAAAAAAAGGGGTGTCTGTGGTGGTTTTCTTTTTCTTCTGTTTTGTTCTGCAAGAATCACAGTAGATTGGATGATGCTACACATTGGTGAGGGGAGATCTTTATATTTTTATCTGCTCTTCCATTGAGATGCATATCTCTGCTGGAAAGATTCTGCAAACATACACAGAAAAGACGTTTTACCAGATGACTGGTCATCCTTTAGCCCAAGGGAGCACGCCACTGTTACATCACCGTTAGTCAGCTTTCTGTCAGGGGGAAATGGATCTGAGACGATCAACTTTAAAGAGGGAAAGGCCGATTTTAGCTCACAGTTTCAAAGACGTCAGTTCGTGTTCTCTTCGCTCTGTTGCTTTGCGCTTTCGGCATGGAAGTGTATCAATGGCTGAGAATGAGGTAGAGTAAAGCTATGTACTCTGGTGGCCAGGAAGCAAAGACAGGGGAAGGGAAGAGACCAGGGTCCCATCAACCTAACTTCCTCCGATGAGGTCTCACATCCCAACAGCACCACAGATAGGGATCAAGCCATCGTCATGTGGCCTTTTGGGGGCATTTCAGATCCAAACCTGCACAGCCATGTAAGTGAGACTTTATTTCTAGCCAGGTTTCTCTGTATTATTCCCACACCATTTCAGTTACTGTAACTTTGAGTGAATCCTTAAAGTTGAGATGTGTGAGTCCTCCAGATCTGTTCTTTTTCAAGATTGTTTGAAATGCCTCAAAGCTCCATAAAAATTTCGGATTAAAAAAAAGGAATCAAAATGGTAATTAAAAAAACTCGCCCAGAATGCAAAAACAAAGTACTTCTTAATGTAAGGGGACTATAAAATCTTCACCTACAGAACAAAGTCATCTATTCCTGTTGCTTTTCCTCCCGATCCATCTTTTTCTTGAAGGTTTTTACCCACAAGATGATGGTTTAGCCATGATGATCTCTAAGTACAGCAACTGTAATACTAGCAGCCAATTAAATTGCCCAATATTTTTCCAAGTTATCATCTAGAATACTAGCTTCCAACATGGCAGAACTTTAGCCTTTAAAGTTAATTTAGCATTTCTATTTCCTTCTTGGTTCACTGTATAGATTTTAGAGATTACTTCATTGACTTTAACTCTAGAATTTTCTGACAGTGCCTGTGTAATAGCTTCAGATGTTACAGCAAGGTGCTTACTAGCATACTTTTCAGGTCAGGACTTGGATCTGATTGGCCAGTTCAATTTCTGATGTTTTACTCCAGGGCAAGATGTTTATCCCCTGTGAGATCGTGAATTCATTAAAATACCATTATCTCCTACTCTTTCTATATCTACTATCAGATGGCTCTTTCTATATCTACTATCAGATGACCTACAGAACCTCAATGCATTACAGTAGAAATAGAATCACCATCTTTCTCATGGTTGAGAACAACCACCCATGTATCTTTAACTTCTGAGAGGCAAGCACTGTTTCAATGCCCTATTTCTTCAAGGCCAAGAGGACTTAATCTAGGAAGAGCTGTAGCTCCAACTCTTTTATTGTCTCCTGAGATCCCATTTTGGAGTTGAGTCTCACCAACATTGTATTTGCTTGCAGAATGAAGAGCCACACCTTCCACTTTGTCACCTTACATAAGTGTTATAATGACATTTTCACCAGCAAACCTTTGATTTGTACACCCATGAGATTTTCTTCTTTAATGAAATCCAGCAACTCCCCAACAGTCTTTATCAGCACCCTCCCCTCATCTCTGTTATCATGATCTCAAAAGGACAAGAGTATTTTCAGATACCTTCTTAAAAAAATCCATGCAATACCACATCCCAGAAGTTTGCAAGCTCTGACATTATGAGCATTTAAATTATTGGAATAAAGAGAAATAGATACATATGGCTGAGAAGTAAGCATGACCCAAGACTTGTTTTTATAGTGTGTGCTCATTATGGGGGTAAGAAGTAGAGTTGATACTTTATCAGCATCCCAAAGGGTTTACAGGGTCCTATCATTTAGTCAGGAGGATGTTCATAAGATTTTTGGGTGCTATTTCATTACCTTCTATCATCTCTGAAACTGATAAGCTACCCCAAATCTAAGAAGTTCTTCAGCAAGTTCCAGAAGAGCTCCAGCAAATAACAGAATGAAGTTTGTGCCATCTCCAACTCCTTGCTTTTGAGTGTGCGAGGCCATGGCATTTTCAAAATGGGTGTTGCATCATTTCTGATGAATTACTCTCCAGGAGACTGAATATCATTTAATTCATTCCACTAGGTCTCCATGCTGCACAAAAGTTTGGGAAAGTTTCCTGCAAACTTATGTTTTTGTACATAACCTATTCTAATGTTTTGCTATGTCTTTGAGCATCTGGGAAAAGCCTGGAAGCTTGGGGAATTGAAGTGCCATGACCAGCCTGAAAGAAGCTGTTTATGTGCTCCTTTGGAAAGCTGGCAGAACTGAGGAGCAGGCAAGAACAGCTTCTTCTCCTCCTCCCCCTCTTCCTCTTCCTTCTCTTCCTCTGAGACTGGGTTTTTCTACGTAGCCCAGGCTGGCCTTAAACTCATCATTGAACCTCAGCCTCATGAATGCTGGGTTCACAGGTATATGCTACCAAACCTGTTACACTTGTGTTTCTATTTCTGCATACAGTGGTCTGGAGATTGTGGGAAGAACAACACTGAATCTGGAGAGAGAGAGAGAGAGAGAGAGAGAGAGAGAGAGAGAGAGAGAGAGAGAGAGAGGCAAGGAGGAAGAGAGAGAGAGAGAGAATAAATGTTTGAAATTTATTAATGAGGTGGTGATTGAAATGTCCCCTTTGCTTGATCCCCTTCCTTTGCTGTGGCTGTCTGTCAAGATGAAGCTGAGTATCTCTTTCCTAGCCATCAGTTGTCAGAGATTCACTGAACTGGATGATGAATGCAAACTTTGTGCTTTCTGCAAGAAGTCAATAGTCACAGAAATTCCTGATGATGTTCTGGATGAATAATGGAGGGGTTGTGTGGTCTAGATCAGTAGGAATGACAAACAAGGTTTTCCTGTGAGGCAGGTGTCTTGACCCACAGCAGACTCTGCTTTTGATGTTGAGAAAGCAACATTATTTTTGTTATAGACCGAAGAGAGATTTTATTATAGACCAAAGCACAAGTCTGTTCAGGGATACATTGTGGATGTGTTCTCAACTTGGTTATTGTAAAAAAGGAAGAAATGGATACTACAATGTTGACAGATACTACTGTGTCTTGGCAGTTGAGGCCCCAAAGAGCTCAGAATCCAAAACCTTTTCAATCCCTCTAAAGAAGGTGATGTCCACCATATGTTGGCAGGGTGTCCTTTAACAAAGGAGGGAAGAAGCCAAGAAAAAGCCCTAAAGATTCAGCATCCTTTACCCCATGTGACTTCCACACAAAAGCTCATGATTGCTCTGAAAAAATAATTCACCAAGAAAAATGAGGAAGGCTGCAGAACATGCTAAACTTTGGCTGAGAGAATGAAGAAAGATAAGGGCTTCTTCTTAAATGTCTGAATCCAGTCAAAAATAACTCTTTAAGGGTAATAAATTAATGATCAGACTGGGGGTGGGGAATTTCCCTTTGGCCATTCCCAAGTATGTTGGAAAGAAACTTATTAGAGCATAATTTTGTTATTCTTTTTTGCCCACATATATGTAATTTAAGAAAATATCAAACATTGTTACAATATTTAGAACTTTAGAGAGGGTGTTTATGATCATGTATTAAGTTCAGTTTTGTCAATTTGACACAGTGTAGCTGGGATCACCTGGAAAAGAAATTTAAATGAAGGATTGTCTTAGATTAGGTGGGTCCCTGTGGTAATATTTATTGCAGGTGGTACTATTGTCTAAGAAAGGGATCCTGTGTAAGAGGGGAGAAAGCAAGATAAGAGCTCATTAGACATTCTTTAGCCCATTGCTTTCTGGTCTTGATTGTGGATGTAATGTGGTTAGTTTTCATGTTTCTGCTCCCTTACTTCCTTGCAGGTGGACTGCAACCTGCAATCATGAGCCAAATGAATCCTTTCTCCATTACATCACTCCTGTCCAGGTATCTGATCACAGCAACAGGGAAGGAGACGAAGACACTGTGCTATATGAAGAATATAAATAGGTACAAATTGGTGATAGAGTGTGGAGCAGGGGGCCGGGTGCATAGCACTTGCCTATCAGGCACAGGCACTGGCTTCAATCCAAAGCTTCAGAAAAAAGCTCTTTCTGTTTGATCTCATTAAATTTTAGATGTTTATTAGACATTCAAATTGGCACTTCGGGGTGTGTCAGCATGGTGGCATAAGCTTGAAATACTAGCACTTTGGAGGCTGAGGAGGGAAGATCTGGAAACAAACCATAAATTGAGCAACTATATAATTACATGTAGATCTATCTCATTCTGTCCTAAAATCTTCATAGCCTTGAAGAACATGTTGGTACTTTCATTGATAAGCTGAGAGGATTTCTTACCATAAGCAGCACATATAATTCCTATACAGCCTCTTAGGATCACTCACACACTACCATTTGAGGCGAATGTCTAAGAGTAGAACTGCTAAGTCTGAGGACAACTGCACATTTACATTTTTGGACATTGTAATTTGATAATGTCAGAGAATTATCATTTCCTTCATCATGGTAAACGTTGCAGCTACCACCCCTGCTGCAAGAATGAACACCAGAACAGCAGAACAAAGTTGTTAAGTAGCTCACAAGCATTGAATGAGGCCATCAGAAAGAAACACCCAGAGGCCCAGGGAAAATGGTTTTTATGCTCAGGACAGATAAAGAACGAACAGCTTTGGGAAATGTGACTGGGCAGAAGTTAAACCCTCAGGACAACAAACTGATGGGGGTGGGTGTCCTGCAAGGCCTGTGTTCTGGTTTGCTCTCTGTTGCTGGAATAAACGCTGTGACCAAGAACAACCTGGGAAGGAAAGGGTCTATTTTAACTTGCTGGTTACATCCCATCAAGGCTGGAAGCCAAAGCCGGAACTTGAAGCAGAAAGCAGGTAGACCTGCTGCTGACCCACTTCCTGTAGGGTTCACTTTGAGCTACCTTTCTCATGCAGTCCAGGCCCATCTGCTTAAGGGATGGTAATGCCCACAGTAGGCCCAACTCCCCTGCATAAATTAGCGATCAAGAATATGCCCACATTGGGGTGAAGATGGCTCATGCCTTGGGGCGAGGGGGGGGTTGGCAAGAGGCTACTCTCTGAGAGTATGAGGCCAGCCTAGTCTATGTGGCTAGTTCCAGGACAGCCAGGGCTATTATACAGAGAAACACTGTCTTGAAAAACCAAACCAAACAACAACAAGAAAAAAAGAAAGGAAGAAAGGAAGGAGGAAAGACAAAAACACATGTCCACAAACCAACACATTAGAAATCAGAAAAGCCACAGACAGGCATACAGGATGAATGTAGTTTCTCAACAGAGGGTCCTCTTTCCAGGATCCCAACCTGTCTGGATTTTCATGCTGGGATGAGACAGGGGAGCAGAAGACATTTCTAGGTTTCATAGCTTGTTTGGGACCACGGGTGTCTATTTTACATAGCCTTGGGAAAGCAAAGATCCAGGAGAGAGGAGAGTCCAGGAAGGGGTCACAGGGACTTGGCTTCAAGTTCAGGGCATGCTAAGGTGTTCTGTGGGGACCAGTGTTCTGAATTCCCGTCAGAGGCCCAAATTCTTAGAAACGTTTGCTCCTAAACCAGCTTATGCTAACATCGGGTTATCCACTAATTTGGGTAAATTGGTTGAAAGTTGGTGTCTCATGATTTCAGTTTCTATTTCTTTACAAATGAGTTCATGCTCTGCCATCCATTTGCTTTCCTGCATATTTCTTTGATTTCACTTTGAGGCCCGTGTTAGGTTTCCTTGTCTCAGGCACCAGCATGGGGCCAGGTGGCGAAGTGGGTTGACACATCACCTGCTGTGCTCAGGTGGTGAACCGGGATGAGGAGGGAAACCTCACCACCAGCGGGAAGGAGCTGCGGGAGATCGGCTTGAGAAAGCGCTGGGACGAGGGCCGGAATCATCCAGGACCGTCCGGGGAAACCCAGGTTCCCGCGGGGCACGGCCGGACGAGCAGCTTAGATTCGGGAGCCCAAGCTGTCCGGGCGGCGGGCGCAGGACCCCGCCCTTCCGCGCTCGGTCTCCTGGGCGACGGGAACTGAAAGCGAAAGTGGAACCTGCCCATCGGCTTTAGGCTTCCAGCTGCACGAACATCTCCTCTGCATCATGGCAAGTCGCTTTCCTCGGGGTCGCGGTTCAGGGCGGCACGTCGAGGGTCTCAGAGCAGGCGTACCGCACGATCGCGCGCCCCGAAGTGGCCGTCGGGGTGCGGCAGGACTGGCTCCCACGGGTGGGGACACGGGCGCCTTTCGCACTCTGATGAACTGGCAAGGGACCCCCCCCCCCCCGGCCCCGGTTTTTGGGCGGGACTGCGGCTGGTTTGTTGATGAGGAATAGGACAGTGGTCCAGAAATGGAGGCCATAACTAACTACTGGAAGGAGGTAGCAAGAAAGGTCCAAACCCAGGGGCACCAGACGGCGGCCTCTCTCTCCGCGTGCTAGGCCTTTGCTCAGGGCCCCGGGTTTTAGTCTAGATACCCAGAGGACTGTGTTTGGAGCAGTTACTGTAGTGTGTGTGTGTGTGTGTGTGTGTGTCTGTGTGTGTGTTACCTGGTGACTGGTGATTGAGAAAGCAAATAGAAACTAAAACGAGCAGTTACTGTAGTGTGTGTGTGTGTGTGTGTGTGTGTGTGTGTGTGTGTGTGTGTGTGTGTGTTTACTGGTGACTGGTGATTGAAAAAGCAAATAGAAACTGAAACCGTAAGCGAACTATTTATTTCTTTTTAGTGCCTCACTTAGAAAAGTAAGTTTTACTTTACACCATTTCTTTTTCTTTCTTGATGACGTGAGGGCCCAGAGTCTCTTGAAGTCGAGCATGGGAATGGTAAAATGACGTCACTTTCATGTCTGCTGAAATTGCCTTATTTCAAAGTCTTTGAATGGATTAACTTTCTTCGGGGCACTCCTTTTTCTTCTTTACACAGAGACTGCTAACTCCCTATTCATAGCAGGTTTCAGGAGAAGACATGCAGCCATATGTCCTCAGACACACGTGAGCTAAAGAAGGCACAGGGCCTTTAAGTGGCTCCCAAGATCGTAGAGTGCAGTGAGGTCTTGCAAAACAAGGTCTACAAAAATACTGGCTCAGGGATTTTCTTTGATTCTAAAGATAAAGGTTGCGTAGACACTTGAATTACGAAACACATTAGTGCTGATGAGGTGTGGATGTTTCCTGAGCTTAAATGGATTTTTTTCTTTGGCATTGATAAAAGTCAGAAGGATGGTGGGTTACCAGCCATTTACCACTGAGGCTGGTGTGGGCTGTCAGAACAGGAGGCCATAGAGATAAAAGCCAGGAAGTCAGCTTCCCTGGAAATCTCAAAGTCCCTTTGGTCATTTCTCCCCCTCTTGTAAGGGAGAATTATCTAGGGAAAATTATATTTAAGCCCCTGGGGACTAGGCAGGAGGCACAGATAAGGAACATCATCTAAGATGATGCATTTTCATCTTAGACAAATCGTTTACTTCCATTAAAGTGTCCTGCCTGTCATAGAACCAGTAAGTTTTTACTTTTTATATTTCTGAGCATTTTATCTTCAGGAGGTCTTCTTTTGTCTTGCATTCTGTCAGTACAATGATCACCCACCCTCTCCCACACACCACTTTTGTGTGCCAGAAACTTCTTTTACTTGAATCAGTTCCAATTCTCAGCCTCTCATTCATAGCACCTCTTTTCTCTTGCTTCTTAATCCTGGATGGCATTTGTAGTAGTTTTAGGATTTTATTGTGAGTGATCTGTGTTCTCCAATGAGGTGTTCTGTTTCCTTCTGTAGAGCAATAAAGAGCCCTCGTTCATGCAAACCAAACTCCTTTGAAATGACTTCTGTGTCCGCCTCCTCACCCATCAGCTGGAAGTACCTTCCCCACAATCTGAATTGTAAAGCCTATACAAGACAGAAAGAGTACACAGTACATTTTTAGCTTTTAAGTTTATTTTATTGTGTGTGTGCATTTTGTCTGAATGTGTGTATGCACACCAGATGCATACCTGGTGTCCTCAAAGGCCAGAAGAGGGTGTCAGATCAGAAGAGGGTGGAGTTACAGGCGGTAGTTTGGAAGCTGTTCTGGGACCTCACTTAAAATTTTTCTTTGGGCTGTTTTTGAAACTTCTATAACACACTTAAACTGTGTATAACATTACATGATTCTTTGCAATGTAACCTTGTTGTTTTCCCCTCTAGTTTCTGTTAACACAGCTTTATTCTTACAGTGTTGGATATTTTCTTCCTTCCTTCCTTCCTTCCTTCCTTCCTCCCTCCCTCCCTCCCTCCCTTCCTTCCTTCCTTCCTTCCTTCCTTTCTTTTTTTCTGTAGCCATTTAAAAATTTTTGGTATTTTGAAGACTTAGCACGTTTAGTCCAAAAGTTAAAACCCAATGGTAGTGCATTGTAAAGAGCAAATACTATGTCAGCAGGGTCTAGTTGTTAAAATTTCTTTTGGTCTCATGTCATGTGTAATTTTCCTTTTCCACATAAAGGGAAATGTTTCTAGTTATGTTCAACATTTCTTTTACCGTTTCCATTTCTCCCTTTTACTTAAGATTGTTTGCTCATGGTCCTTGGGCTGGGGGCCCTTAAGTGCCAGAAAAGAGGAGGTGGTGCTCATGTGTGCCCAGGCTAACTATAGTCTCTCGAGAGTTAATTTAATTTCTTTTTCTTAAAAAGAACAGCCCTCAGTGTTTTTCTGTGGTTCGGAATGAGTGTCTGCCACTATGGTTTTGTGATCTTAAGCTTGGGGGTCGACAGTATGGGGAACAAGCTGGAGCAATTGCTTTAGCAGTAGCCATCCATGGCCTGTTGTGTTTGTTCCTTTTTGCATACTCGAGGGTACTGCCAAGAAGACTTTCACCTTTACCTCACACCCCTCCTTCCTTATTCTAGACATATTTCTTCTGACTCTTTCTTACATACACCTTGGTGTATTTTTGTCTCCCTGAAATTGGATGACAGCTCCTGCAACAATGGACTGATTTTGTTTTTTTTTCCTTTCATTTTTAAGGCAAACACTGTGCACAGACTCTTCTTTTGCTCCCCTCTGGGAGGCCAGCAGTAGGCTCCTCCCCTGGAGGAGTCTTTTTCAAGTACAGTCCTTGCATTGAGAGCTCAAAGCTCCTTTGTGGTTTGTTAATCATGGGTCTAGCCCAGGAGACCTCGTCCTCCCTCAGTTGATTAAGACAGATTAGGTCTGAATTTCGCTGCAGTTATAGACTGGACTAACTGGGCACATCATGGGAGAGGCTGATAGACTCACTCTCCTAACTCGGGGTGGGAGATGAATGAAGGTGTGAAGCAGAAGTGGATTCAAGAGGATTTGAGGATAAATGAAGGATTTTTTTTTTTTTTTTTTTTTTTTTGCTGATTCCTCCATATGGCAGCAGAATCTGCAGGAGCATGTCCTCAGTGTCACTGTATCACCTTAGATGGTGGGACGTGGAGTGTAGTCTGTGCAGCCACTCCATTATTGCAAGACTTTCTCCTGATCCTGATAATAGGAGGGATGCCTTTCATATTGACTTACTCACTTTGAACTGTATAATCTAGAAAATAGATAGCCTCTTTGAAACTTTGACATTTTGTAGTTATTTTAATAAACCCAGGACTTTGTACACACAACTCAAGCGCTCTATTGTTGAGCTGTATCCACAGCTATATTTTAAGCATTAAAAAAAATTGGTACATCTCCTTGGGTGTGGTTGCCAATTCCAGCACTTGGGAGACAGAGGCAGGAGGATCTCTGAGATTGAAGTCAGCCATGTCTAAATAGCAAGTTCAAATCCAGCTAAGTTGTGAGGTATTTGTACACTGTATGAAAGTGTATTGCTATGATTGATGTAATAAAAAACTGAATGGCCAATACCTAGGCAGGAGGTATAGGTGGGACTTCCAGGCAGAGAGGAAGTAGGAGGAGGTAATCAAGGTTCAGAGGAGACACCAATGAGACATGGAGGAAGTTAGACATACAGAATGAAAGAAAGGTAAAAAGCCACATGGTCAAATGTAGATTAATAAAAGTAGGTTAAGTTATAAGAGCTAGTGGGACAAGCCTAAGCCATAGGCTAAGCTTTCATAATAAGAAGTCTCTGTGCCATTATATGAGAGCTGGTTGGAGGGACAGAAAAAGACTCATTACATTAAAGCTACATAGTAAGAGCCCATCTCAACCTCCCCCCCCTTTTTGGTGACATTTTCTGTATTTTGGGCCTTCCTTATATCAAACATTTACTAATATTTTCTACTTACTGGTAGTACACATAACTCTCAAATTTAACTAAGGTCTGTATTGGTAGATGGAGCTAGGCAGACATGCTCCTGTTAGTCACTTGTGGAAGGGGGCATTATGTCTCACTGATGTGATGGTACCTTTCAGCAGACTCACATTTAAACAATATCTAATTGTTTTTCTTCAGGCATCAGCGTTGAAGATCAGAGACCCCACAGTTTCTGAGAGAACGATTGTAGTCTCTGGTCTTCCAGTTGGCCTTTTAAAAGACCAGCTAATGAGGCGTTACTTCCAAAATGAGGGTGAACACGTGGAAGAGGTGATATATCCATCAAGAACCAAAGGAGTTGCATATATCATATTCAAAGAAAAGAAAGGTATTTCTTAGCCAAAATTTTATAATCTTAGATATACTTTCCCAGTGAAATTAAAATTCCATATTGTTGCCTATCAGTGGTGGCATATACCTTTAATCCCAGCAATCAGGAGGCAGAGGCAGGCAGATGTCTATGAGTTCTAGCCTGGTCTACGGAGTGAGTTCCACGACAGCCTCCAATGCTACAGAGAAACCCTGTCTCAATAAAACCAACCCCCCCCCAAAAATCCATATTGTTAAAATGATTGGCAAACTTTGAAATAGTTGAAATAGCATTAAACAATTATTCTACTCTGAAAAGTGGCCAGTCTTATATTTGCAAAAATATACAAAAATGACTCATGATAAAGTATGAGTTACTGGGAAATTGTGAAGCTTTAAAAAGTATTTAGCTGCTGTATATGTATATGGGAGACAAATAAAGAACATGGGCCAAGTAAACTTAAATTATATATAATCTCCCCTCCCCTCCCTTTTTTCTTGGTTTCTCGAGACAGGCTTTCTCTGTGTAGCCTTGGACTCACAGAGATCTGCCTGCCTCTGCCTCCCAAGTGCTGGGATCGAAGGTGTGCGCCATCATCACTGGCTACATATAATCTCTTTGGTAAATTTGAGGTGTCGACAACAATATAATTACACTTTCTGCTTCTCATCCTTCAAACTCTCAAGCAGACATTCTAATAAAGAATCTGCATTGTTCCTGGTAAAGCTGAACTGAGATCTATGGCCTGGACCTGCAAGAAGATTAAGCCATTCTGCTTCTCACTTCATCTTGAAGCAGCAGTCAGCCTGGAGGAGGGACAGTTCTCTTTAGGCTTAGACCCTAGTAGAATAGACTGCCAGAGGACATTCTCCAGGCTAACCCCTCAGGGGTGAAAGTTCCATGCAGGCGTGTTAGCAAAGAGAGGGCTCTTGCTCTGTTGGAGGGGGAAGGAAGTGTCTAGAAATCCTAGATACTGGACTGGCACTAACCTTTGGCTGTTTCCAAGAGCTAAGTCATTCTCTCTCAATAGCCATGCTCAAGGATGGGATTAGGGCAAGGGTTCTTCATATCTTTAAAGGGATAGTAGTGGATGTGTAAATTGATATTTTATATGCGACTATTACCAGACCCTACTCTAGGTGTTGAGAACATAATCATGAGTGGAATAGGAGTTTTTTTTTTTTTTTTTTTTTTTTTTCATGAAGTGTGCATCAATAGGGATGGACATTTATTAGGCCAACGGATATATGATAGGTTTGTGCTTCATTTATATTTATATAGTTGCTTATATTTAGTTACATACTACCATATACATGCTATGAAAAAGTATACATAATAATAAATAAAGTGGTAGGTGGTACTGGTTTAGGTAGACTGCGGAGTAAAATGTCTTTTGTTCTTAATTTATTAAAAAATATTTATATTTTTATTTTATGGTTTGTGTGCATGTATGTATGTGTGTATATGAATGTCATATGTGTGTACAGGAGCTTGTGGAGGCCAGAAGAGGGGGTTGGATTCCCTGGAGCTGGAGTTACAGCAGGAGCTTGTGAAGCATTGGATGTGGGTGCTGAGAACCAAACTCAAGTCCTCTAGAGGAGAAGTAAGCACTTGTTCCTGCTGCACTATCTCTCCAGCCCCTTTTTTATTTCTCTTTGGGGAGATGGAATTTCAACAAGTTACCCAGGCTCTTCAGGCTGACCTTGAACTGAGATCCATTGGCTTCAGTTCCCTAACAGTTGGGATTGGATTACAAGCTTGCACCGCCAGCTCTGGTTGGCAAACACTGTGTGTGTGTGTGTGTGTGTGTGTGTGTGTGTGTGTGTGTGTGTTGGGGATCACATCCAAAGTGTCATGTACACTAGGCATGTTGGGAATAGTATCCAAGGTTTCATCCATGTAAACAAGGTATGTTTTGTACCAACAGCTACTTTTCCAGATCTGAAACACTCTGTTTACATAACAATTGAGCAGAGACCAGAATGAAGCAAGAGGTGGGAGTGGGGGGTAAGGGGTGGGGAGGAATTCATGTGGATGACAGAAGAACATTCTAGGATAAATGAAGGAGTGGTAAACATTCTGGTTGGGTTGGGGTGGGGAGTGTGGCAAGGAGGGAAGGGAAGGGAAGCATGTTGCATGTTTGGAGAAGTAGGAAAGAGCCCTTTGTGGTCGGAGTGGAATGTGTGTCAGGTGGTGGAGCGGGAGCTGGGACCATGTGTGTTGAGTAGCCCAAGGTCCTGGCGAGGGTTCTGGACTGTATTCTGGTTAGGTGGGAGCCATTGTATTGTGAGTAGAGGACTGGGGATTGGAGCTGCCTGTTCCGAAACAACGGTGCAGTGTGGGGAATAGCAGAGCAGGTGAGTGTTCAGAATGTCGTTTTTGGAGATGTGGAGGACAGTGTTCTAGTATGTTCAGGAAACACCAAACAAGACTTGAGCTTTCCTTGATATGATACCTGTTAGGATGATGAAGTAGGGGCAGAAGTTTGAACATGATACACATAGAGATGTCTAAAGCCATAGAAGTTGGAATTACTCATGGGGTGGTTATAGTCAGCAAAGAGGCTGAGGTCTGGGTTTGCCAGAGAAGGGGGAGATAGATGATTAGCAGTGAGTTAGGAGAAAAACTTTGGCATTGTGGAGCTCCAGGTAATGAAGGCAATCTTTGACTCGAGTGGATGGCTTGGAGGATTGACTCAGGTTATTATTTTTTACTCATGTATGTACTTATATCTTAATCCTTAAAAATAGGATTAGGAACCTCTTAACACTTTTATGGTGAACTTTAGTGTGTTAAAGCACAAGGGGAAAAAATCACAAGGGAAAAGTTTTTTGAATGTTAGGTTTACAAGAAAAATGTAGCAAAAAACTCAATTTCTAAACAATGGAACATTTCCTCTTTTTTTTTTATAAATTAAGGTTAATTATTGGTGTGTCAGGCCACAAATACTTTTGATGTTAATCTTTCCATAGTTGCACAGAATATCATCAGACAAAGGAAATATCCTCTGGCCTCAAAGCCTCGGCTCACAGTCTCCGGCTTCAGTGAAAAGGTGAGTGTGGGCCCTGGGGAGTTTTTTAAGGCCTGGGCCCCATTACTTCTGGGAGGTCTTTGGTATATATAAAGACACACAAAGCACTCTTGCCTTATGACTTCTTAGGAATGAAAGTAGAAAGTTCTAAGTTCTCAAAGGCAAAAGCTGCTGCTAGACAAGTTGTTTTTAAATTTTAGTGTGTGTGTTCTGCCTGATGCATGCCTGCATACCAGAAGAGGGCACCAGATCTCATTATGAATGGTTGTGAGCCATCATGTGGTTGCTGGGAATTGAACTCAGGACCTCCAGAAGAGCAGTCAGTGCTCTTAACCTCTGAGCCATCTTTCCAGCCCTGGGTTAAAGGTTTTATACTGGGGGATACTTATGATGAATATTAAAAAGGAACTTTGAAGGAGCAGGAAAGGTGAAATGAAAACATTCATTTCACAAGAATGAAAGTTAAAATCCAAACCATTAGTCCCCACATATATTCTTTAGAGACCCTGGGTTTATGGTATAGCCATCTGTATCTGTCTCTCTGGGAGAAAGAGGTAGGGCAGGCAGAGGGATGCCCGTCTGTGGAGCACACCCCAATGGTTTATATATATTGGTGAGTTCTGAAAAGCACCGTGTTTCAAAACAGCATTTTGTCTCAGATTATTTTTTATCCTCCATTTTTGGGGTGTGTGGTTTGGACTGTGAATCCATAATGTGCAGTGTAGGCTCTCTGAAAGGGTGATTTAGAGCAAGAAGCTGGGAAGGCTCAGCTTGGCCAGCTGGGCCTGACTCAGAGCAAGTGCTGTCCAGATGGGAAGAATGACAGGAAGCAGTGTGTTCCGGTGTTGGCTCCACTAGGCCATGCTGTTTTGACCTTTCTCTTTCTCATCTTAGGTCTTCAACCATGTGATGGCTATTCTGGATCTGTCTGTTTTTCGGACTCAAATTGTGCTAGAAAGCCTGGTAATGGATCTGAAAAAGAAAATCCCAACTTTAAACTTCAGCTCACTGGGACCCAGTGGGAAAATCTCTGTGCAAGGTTCATTTCCGGCTATCATGAAGCTTAAACAGGCTTTGATATCAAAAGCCATCTCCCCTTTAGAAAATCACAGGAAGTATGCCAGTGACAGGAGAAATCAGAATAGACAGAACCCTGGAAGTGTCCTACAGAGAAGTGACAACTCTACAGTGGCACTTGGGACCTCTGTACCTGAGGCTGCCAGAAGTGAAGGGACACTTGTGCTTGATACAGATACTTTCTTTTACCTGAAACACAAGTGTGACTTTTATGAACTGACACTGAACAAATACCATATCCTGTGTCAGGAGAGGGTGGATGGTGATGTCATCACTATTTGTCTACAAAATGCCCACAACGGGTCTTGCTCTAACAGTGTCAGACATGTGAAAGAGATCATTGAGGAGTGGGTCCAGGGGCTCCACCTTGAGCTCAGAAAAGAGACACTGGTGTTAGAAGGAAGGGGAGATAGAGAGAAAAGAAATATTAAGCAGGCATGTGAACAACTATGTTACAGATATCTTAGAGTTTTGATTAATCTTCACAACACACATATCGACATTATAGGACCTTCTTCCGACACGTTCCTATTCAAGACAGAGCTCATAAAGTGTGCAAGGCAAAAGGTCACTAAAGGCGGGGGCTTAAATGAGCTCGCCAGACCCAAGATAAATGATAAATCTTGGACTTACACAGATAAGAGTAAATAACAGCAGTGGTCTTTCTGATCCAGAAGATGCAGTCTCTATTCTTCTGATGCTCTATGCTATCCAAGCGATCGTGAGCCAGCCCCTCCTTTACTTTATCAGTGGGTTACATGTGAACCTGAAGCCATGCCCAAAGGGTGTGGCCACTGCTACAAGTTCACTGGCAAGGCAAGATGCCACTACAGGTCACCTGAGGTCTCAGCCACAGTATGGTTGCTTTTCCCCTGAGAAGTGACTGTGCTTGCTTTTCACCTTATCCAGTTTTCATGGTGTGTATCATTGCCTTCATGTTATAGAAGGAGAAAATATGATTTTAGGGAACTTAAAAATATTTATCCAAAGTTATCCAGCTGACAAGAAATGGGACTGGCATCGAATACAAAAATAATACCTAGATCAAACTGTCAAAACAAAACAAAACCAGCAAAAAACCTCACTAAACTTTGAAGAAATCTCACTTTCCCCATAACTACAAATTATTAGGACTAGAAATCTTTCCCGTGACTTAGGTTTGTATGATTATCATGCTATTGCTAAGTTCTCAGGATTTATATTCACTCCATATAGTGTTACAATGATGGCCAAGATCCCCTGGGTAAGGAGTGTTAGAATTGTAATCATGGGAGAAATTTGTGTGCTTGCTATTGTAGTAGATGATTCTTGTTTTACAATGGTGTGTCATCCAGATGTGCATTGTAAGGTCAAAACATTGTGAGTCCAAAACAAAAAAAAATGCCTTAAGTCCATGTAACTTGTAGAACAGCCTAACTTTGCTACACTATCCTGGTGGTGGTGCTGACTGACAGCCTGAGCTCACTGTGGCTGCTCACCACTGCTGGAGAGCATGGCACTGTGCATCACTAGCCTGAAAAAAACTCACTGTCTGGAGCACAGTTTCTACTGGTTATATATTCTTATTGCACCACAATAAAGTAAAACTTACAGAAAAATTAAATTGTGAGTTGAACCATCATTGAGTCAAGCAAGGACGGTCCACATCCTTGATCTTATTCCTTAAATGCTATTACTTTAACAGCACGATAATAAAGACAAAGGAAAGCTGTAGTGCTTTGTTTCCAGGTCTGTGACTCCCTCCAATTTAGCCCCCAAGTAAGGCAACTTTACATAATGGAGCTCTGCAGAGCTCATCCTGGTGTAATAAGTAGTAGAACTATATCTGTTCCCTTTTAGAGTAAACAAACATGGTCATGATGATTTTAACTGTATCAGTAGAGCATAAGAAAAATCTATTATCTCTGCATTTTTCTTTGCCATCTAAATCCCAAATGTTTAAATAATTTCTCTTTCTTTACTATATTTCTGACACCAAAACACAAGTAACAAACCCCAAACTTGACAAATGAGACTGTGTCAGTCTGAACAATGTTTGTGCCCCAGAGGACGTGAGCAATCAAGTGAAAGAAAGCTTTTGATTGCTCGGACTGCTGTAAAAGGTTTGTCCGGGATGATTTAAACAGTAGACATTTTTCATGGTTCTCAAGACGGTGGAGTCAAGATCAGGGTTCAGCCGTGGTTGGGCCGTGATAAGGGCCCTATTCCTGGAAGAAAGCTCCCCCGTCTCTTAGAACATTAATGTCATCATGGGGGGCTCTTGCTCATGACTCAGTCACTCCCCTCAAGGCCCCACCTCCAAACACCATCTGTGTTAGGTTCCTGTTTCTGTGACAAAACACCTGAATAAATTTGCAAGAAGGGAAGATACCTTGTGGCTCACAATTTTAGTCCATGGCTACTTGATTCCATAACTGGGCTTGTGCCAAGGTACCATCATGGTAAGGAGGGGATGGCAGAACTAAGATGCTTGCCTCATGGCAGCTGGGAAGCCAGAGGAGACAGAGGAAAGGTGTAGGGACAGCATTACTCCTCAGTCTTCAAAGTACATCACCATTGACTCCACTTAGGTCCTACCTTCTAATAGTCCATTGAGTTATGAGCTCATCAATTGGTCTTTGATGACAACAGCACACTTAGGGTCTGTCCATAGCACTCTCAGCTGGGGACATAGGAGTTTCTGGGGAGATATTTTACAACCAAATCATAGCATCACATATGGATTAGAGTTTTAACACCTGAGTTTTTAAGAGTACAAATATTCAGGTTCTAGTATTCCATCCTTGGGCCTCAGAAATTTACATGCTTATTAAGAGCCAAACATTTATTCTAGGGCTGGAGAGTTGTTTCACCTGCTGCCCAGCCTGATGACCAGAAATTGATCCCTGGGACACACATGGTACTTGCATGCATATGGGTGTGTGCACTTATATATGTATATGTGTGCATGCATACACAGATATAATAAAAAAAAACCATGTGGTTTAAATGAGAGATGTTCTCAGTTGGTGACACTGCTAGGGAAGTTGGTGGAGCCTTTGGAGCCTTGCTAGAGGAAGTATGTCACTGGGGGTGGACATTGAGAGTTTTTAGCCTCCTCTACTTCCACTTGCTCTCTCTGCTTCCTGCTTTTGGTTGAAGATACCCCTCAACTTCCAGATCATGGCCCATGCTTGCTCCACCACTGCCATGTCTCCTGGACAGCATGGACTCCCCCTCTGGAACTGTAAGCCCAAATAAACCCTTTCTTCTATAAGTTGATTTTGGTCATGATATTCTAGAAGAGTAACTAAACATCCCCAAATCCACATTTATTCCACCTCAACAGCTCCAGAGATCTTAACACCAACATCTGACATGTACCCACCTCAGAAAGCAGTGAGATTTGTGTCAAAATTCCTTTCTAGCTATGAATGTGGAAAACCGAAGATGTTTTGTGCTTCCAAAATCAGAGAGTGGGCAAGGAATAAGAGAGGCATTGTCATTTCAAAAGGAAAAATTGGAGATGAGAAAAAGGAGGTAGGTCCTAAGAGACGTAAGGGAAGCTGCTTGAATACAGTCTTCAGTTCACTGCTCTGCCTTCCTGACAACTCTCACCAGGTATTGAATCTGCCAGTCACTTGACTTTGGATCTCCAGCCTCCTGCAGTGTGAGCAAAAAATGTCTTTGTTAGTAAGTGACCCAGTCTCTGACATTTGTTATAGTAGTCTGAGCAAACTGAGAGAGGCAGAGAGAGGAGTGATTTACCTACCAGCCAAGGAACAGCAAGGGTTTCCAGGAGCCACTGAGCTGTGACAGGCAAGAATTCCTCTGGTGTGGAATATTCCTTTACACTCTGTGAATATGAAAGACCCCAACTCAACCTAGCCTGATACCCACCAGCATGTATTTGAAACACCCCCCTCCCCCGCCAGCTCTGGGAAAAAGAACACATGAAATGGCCGGTCATGCGGACCAGTCTCTGAAAATTGTTATTATTACTAATTTCCAAGGAATGTAATTATCTTCAACAACTGTCTGGTTTCTAAAAATTGTTATGGGTTACCATGCTCCAGAGCACCCAAGTTTTGAAAATAAGTGTAAGTCACTCTGTTCCCAGAAAAACCACTAGCTGTCCCATGTTTTACACTTGGCCTTGCAGGTGTAAAACCCAAAATAACATTCCAAACCCCTTGTGGGCAAAATTGTAAGTTCAGTTCTCAACCAATCAGTAAATGACTCATGTATGTTATAGCCAATCAATATGTTGTCACACTCCTGCCTAGTGACTAAAAAGGCATAAAAACTGCTTGCTTTGGAAACTCAGGGTAGTTCTCTTCCCAGGGAGCCACCCCAACGAGTTGGAATAAAATCCTTTTGCTTTTGCATCGAACTTGTGTCCTGTGAGTGACTCTATGGGGTGCGTCTCCTGAAGCTGGTACCCTTTTGGGCCTGACATATATGTCACTGTGATTGTTTTAATAAAGAAGCTAACTGGCAAGTAGCTGGAGAGGCTAAGGTTAGGCATACGAGCCAAATTGAGAATTCTGGGAAGAAGAAGGGAGGAGTGGAGAGTTGTGAGTAGACACAAAGAGAAACAAGATGGGCATGCCATACTGAGAAAAGGTACCAAGCCACGTGGTATATGGGTTAATTTAAATGTAAGAGTTAGCTAGTAGCAAGCCTGAGCTATTGGCTGAGAATTTGTAATTAATATCAAGCCTCTGTGTGGTTACTTGAGAGTGGCTTGTGGGACAAAAACTTCTGCCTACACACTGGCCCTGAGAGCGTACTGATTCTAGACTTCTAGCTTCCAGGACTCTTGGTTTTAAGACATCATTTGTGGTAACTTGACATGGCCAACACAGGAAATGAGTAGCCCAAGCTTTCTTAAAAAAAAAAAAAAAAGAAAAGAAAAGAAAAGAAAAGAAAAAAAAAGTTGGTGAGAGCCCTCATCTTTGCAGATGGTTTTGGGCGTGGGCCCTTGTTTTTTATTCACATGTCACCCTTCCTGAGGGAAGAACTTTTTGTATTCTGTTCTCCCCAGTGTAGATCAGAGTACATGATACAGACTCAGTATTCTGCAAACACTTAGAAGTATTTGAACAAATTTTATAATCCATGTAGTATTTACACAGGACTGTGATGATTGATCGTGGTTATCAACTCAACTACATCTAGAATCAACCAAAACCAAAACAGCTGGGCACACCTGTGGAGGATTTGCTTGAATCATTCAAGGTCAGAAGACCCACCCTAAGTCTGGCCACAGCTGGTTGCAGCCCACATAAAAGGACATGGAGAAGGAAGCTTTTGCTTTTTGCATGCTTGTCCTCACGGGCATTTTCAATGCATTCCTTGTGTTAGAACCTATTTCTTTGGGATTCCAAGGTAGACTTAAGACTGACCGCTCTCTGTCTTGCACTTTTGAATAAGTATGTGAGCTGTCAACTTTGTGCTGCCATGCTTGTCTACCTGCTGCCATGCTCCCCATCATGCTGGTCACAGACTCTAACCTCTGCAAGTGCGCACCCTAGATTAAATGTTTTCTTTTAGAAGTTGCCTTGGTTTTGGTGTTTTGTCATGGCAACAAAAAGTAACTGAGAAAAGGAATTTGTCCAGAGTGGCTGACAAATCTGTGCTCAGTGGGCCAGGAATTTTCTTGTTGTTGTTATGTAGTGTTCTTTCTTGTCAGTACAATATTATTATTGATTTTTAAAATCTTTCTTATTAGAACAGGTCTGTATGTCCTATTTGTATTATTTTCTCCAAAGCAGAAAATTCTCCTGGGCAAGACAATTGAGAGCAAAATGACATCCCTGCCTTTCAAGCTGGTTGATCAGGGCCTGCTGTTGTGGTCAGGCTCCAGGCATGCTCTCTGGACTCATCTGTCTCGGTTTGACGCGAGACAAAAGTTATGAAGATTTGCTGAGTCTCTCTTTTCTGGCATCTGGTTGTTGTCAGCTGTAAGAGCTGGTCAGGGATCCATGATGTCTGTGAACAGTTTACCCATTAGTGCCTGAGATGTTAAAACCTTCACATCCATAGAAAACCCTTTATAGCAGGTATAGTGTGGTAAGAGTGTCCTACAGTTAACTTATTTCCAATCATTATGGCAAAGGCAAAAGGCAGGATATGCCTCCCCTTGCTATTTTAAATGAAATACAGTACAGGAGGAAAAGAGCCAGTCGATGTAGTACAGATCCAGCCAGTGCTGAGATCTAACTTAAAGCATAATTTGTTACAAGCATCTTCTTGCAAACCTGTTTCAAATGATGGCTAAGTATTTTCATGCCGGTGTATGAGAGTGGAGAAGAACAGCTTGCTTCTGATGGGTAATTATTGAAAATATCTTTCTCCCTTTCCCTTGAGAGCCACTTTTTAGAGTGAAAATCCCGCTTATTTCTTCCTGTGTTCTGTTAAGTTGCTAAACATTTGGATTCTGTACCTAGATCAACCCCTTTCCCCATGCTCTATGCATCACCCTTCACTTTTGAATAAAGCTTCCTTGCATCTTTGTGGTCTGCATGTACCTTTATTCATAATTTCCTTGCATATGGGATGTTGGTTTATGTGTTAACTTGCCGCAAATTAAAAATCACCTGAGTAGGGATCATAGCCTGGCAGATTGTCTAGATTGCATTACATGATGTGGGACGACTATCCCAAATGTGCCGGCACCTTCTGCATCAGCCACATATAAACACATATAAAAAAGGCACAGTAAGAGGAAGATTATTCACTTCTTGCTCATTTGGCCTTCTTTCTTGTTGCAAAGGCTAAGGGAACATTGTAGAAGTGGTGGTAAAAAGATGTGTTCCAGACATGATAGGGCCACTACTCTTATGAACTCATGGCAGCTGTGGTTGTTCACACAAAATCAAGCCAGTTAACTTCCCAGCCCTCATGGGCAGGGGGCGCATCAGCTTCCATTCCTGACTGAGGTGGCCAATGGTTTCTAAGGGAGGGAGAATCAATTTCTTTCAGGGTGTGGTCCTTAGCAGGTTGGCCATATTTCAATGTATGTCCCCACACCCATGGACACGAGAATAGCACTAAATGGATTCAGTGTGCTAGGTTTTTAAAAAAGGACCTGAAATTGGGAGGGGGACATGGGTGAAATCTGGGAGGAGCTGGAGGAAGAAAATAGGGGAGTTGAATATGATTGAAATGCATTGTGTGAAATCCTCAAAGAATAAATTAAAACAATCTGTCTGTCTACCTACCTACCATCTCTCCAATCCCTCTATTTACTGGCAGTGCGTCACATGAGTGAGGGCACTCAGGACCTGATGATTGTTTTATGGTGTTCAGATGAAGGAGGAGTTTGGTTACTAAGGAGCAGAGCATGGATGCTTCTCTTTTCTGTATTAGTTTATTTTCTGTTGCTGTGGTAAAACACTATTACCAAAAGTGACTTAAGGAAGAAAGAGTTTGTTTTGCCGTGTGCTTCTTGAGGAAGAGTCCACAATGGCCAGGACAGGGCAGCAGGGAGCCTGAGCAGGAAGCTGAGGAGTAACCTCTTCAACCTCAAATAGGAAGCAGAGAGTGAACTGGGAGTGGGGCAGGGCTATGAACTCTCAAAGCCCACCCCGAGTGGTGGACTTCTACAGCAAGTTTCCACCTCATAAAGGTCCCAAACAGCATTGCCAGTACTGAGCAACTGTACTGCCATGGTGTGTTTCAACTGGCCATGAGGTATAACTAAAGCAGGGATCATTGTACTACAACATAATTTTGATGATGGTTATCAGAATTCTGTCCTGAAGTTTTCCATGTCTGGAGGAAGGGGGAGGGTCTTCTCTCCAGTCTGAAGATAATAGATGAGCTACTTTTTAATCCCTGTAAGGAGCTGAGCTCTGGCTTTGTCCTGAAAAGAAAACTGATGGTTACTTCAAAGGAGCTGCTGCTGGGGTTGTAAACAATGTTTTTCCCCCTTTTGTCTAATTAAAAAGGAATGTCTTAGCTTTAACATAGTAAAACTATATACAACAAAAACACTTATCAAGTAAGAATTGCAGATACTATATCCAGTCCATTTGTACTTGGCAAATTTAGAGAAAATTCTCTATTATCTATCTTATCTTTCTGAGACTAAAATTTTATACCTAATTTACCCTTTATCATAATTAAGGAAAACTTTAATGATTTAGTCTTTAACTCCATCAAAGACCCCAGAAGGGTGTAATGTTACCTAGTGATAGGGACATTTGGCTGCCTGGACAGTCACCCAAAGTTCTTCTGTAACAATGGGGCACCCATCTTTAGCCTACAGGCCTAGTGTATCTGACAGAATTTTCTGAGAAGCAGGGAACTTTGAAGGACTGTCCTATCTTGTCTTCACAAAGTTTGGCAGTCTCTTTCTTTTGCATCCTGATGGTCTGGTTTGGACAGTATACTGTCAGCAACTGAAGTAAAGACAGTTTCTTTGCCCAGTGGCTAGCTTTTGCCACAAAAAAGCAAACTCCATATAGAGTTTCTTTGATGTTCATTATCTATGTCATTTGCTTTACAGAAGCTTTCAGTTTCAGGAGATCCCATTTATTCATCGTTCTCACTGTCTGTGCTACTGGTGTTATATTTAGAAATTGGTCTCCTTTGCCAATGCGTTCAAGGCTACTTCCCACTTTCTCTTCTATGAGGTTCAATGTGGTTGGTTTATGTTGAGGTCTTTGATCCATTTGAACTTGAGTTTTGTGCATGGCAATGGATATGGATCTATTTGTATTCTTCTATATGTTGACATCCAGTTGTGCCAGCACCATTTTGTTGAATATGTTTTCTTTTTTCCATTTTATAATTTTAGCTTCTTTGTTAAAAGTCAGGTGTTCACAGATGTGTGGATTAATATCAGAGTCTTCCCAATTCCTGAACATAACATCAATAGCACAGAGACTGAGATCGACAATTAATAAATGGACCTCCTGAAACTAAGAAGCTTCTATAAGGCAAACGACACAGTCAACAGGACAAAATGGCAGCCCACAGAATGGGAAAAGATCTTCATCAACCCCATATCTGACAGAGGGCTGATTTCCAAAATATACAAAGAACTCAAGAAGCTAGTCATCAAAACACCAAATAATCCAATTAAATAGTGGGGTACAGAACTAAATGGAGAATTCTTAATAGAGGAATCTAAAATGTCTGAAAGACACTTAAGAAAGTGCTCAAAATCCTTAGCCACGAGGGAAATGCAAATCAAAAAACTCTGAGATACCATCTTGCACCTGTCAGACTGGTTAAGATAAAAATCACCAAAGACAGTTTGTGCTGGAGAGGATATGGAGAAAGGGGAACACTCCTCCCCTGCTGGTGGAAGTGCAAACTTGTACAACCACTTTGGAAATCAGTATGGTGGTTTCTCAGGAAAATAGGTATCAGTCTACCTCAAGATCCAGCAATTACACTCATAGGCTTATACCCAAAGGATGTACATTCATACAACAAGGACATCTGTTCAACTACGTTCATGACAGTATTATTCGTAATAGCCAGATCTTGGAAGCAACCTAGATGCCCCTCAACTCACGAATGGATAAAAAAAAAAATGTGGTGCATTTACACAATGGAGTACTATTCAGCAGAAAAAAAAAAAAAGAAAAAATAACGGAATCTTGAAATTCACACGTAAATGGACGGAACTAGAAGAATCCATCCTGAGTGAGGTAACCTAGTCACAAAAAGACAAACATGAGCTTTCGTCCAGTAGCTGATGGAAGCAGAAGCTGAGTACTGAGCCAAACTCCTGGAATCCAGTTGTAGAGAGGGAGTATTGATGAGCAAATGGATCAAGAGCAGGCTAGGAAAACCCACAGAAACAGCTGACCTGAACAAGGGGGAGCTCATGGACCCCAGACTGATAGCTGGGAAACCAGCATAGGACTGAACCAGGCCCCCTGTAGTGGGTGTCAGTTAAGAGGCCTAGGCAGTCCGTGGGGCCTCTGGTAGTGGGACAGTATTTATCTCTAGTGTACAAATGAGCTTTAGGAGCCCATTCCTTATAGAGGGATACTCTCTCAGCCTAGACACATGGGGGAGCGCCTAAGCCCTGCCCCAAATGATGTGTCAGACTTTGATGATCCCCCATAGAAGGCCTTACCCTCCCTGGGGAGTAGAAGGGGGGATGAGATGAGGGGTCCGTGGGGAGCATGGGAGGGATGGGAGGGAGAGGGAACTGGGATTGGTATGTAAAATAAGATTGTTTCTAATTTAAATAAAAAATGAAAAATAAAATAATATCAGAGTCTTCAATTTGATTCTATTGGTTCAACTGTCGGTTTTTATGCTAATACCAAGCTGTTTTTATTACTGTACCTCTATGGTAGAGTTTGAAGTCAGGAATGGTGATGCCTTCAGAAGTTCCTATATTGTACAGGATTGTTTTGGCTATCCTGTGTAGGCATCTGGTCTGTGGACTTGTGGCCACCATTACAGGTCTACAGACCAGATGCCTACAATCCTGTTTTTTTTTTTTTTTTTCCACATGAAGTTAAGTATTGTCCTTTTGAGGTCTGTAAAGAATTTTGCTGGGATTTAATGGGAATTACATTGAATCTGTAGATTGCTGTTGGTAAGAGGCCATTTTTACTATGTTAATCCTACCTATCAAACATGGGAGATCTGTCCATTTTTGGAAGTCTTCAATTTCTTTCTTCAAAGACTTAAAGTTCTTGTCATACAGTCTTTCATTTTATATTTGGTTAGAGTTACCCCAAGATATTTTATGCTATTTGTGGCTATTGTAAAGGGTGTTGTTTCTCTGATTTCTTTCTCAGCCCATTTATCATCTGTATATAGGAGGGCTACTGATTTTTTTGAGTTAATTTTGTATCTTGCTATAGTATTGAAGGTGTTTATCAGTTGTAGGAGTTCCCTGGTAGAATTTTTGGGGTTGCTTATGTATTCTATCATATCATCAGCAGATAGCAAAAGTTTGACTTCTTTTCCAATTTATATCGCCTTGATCTCCTTTTGTTGTCTTATTGTTCTAGCTAGAACTTCAAGTACTATATACTGAATAGATATGGAGAGAGTGGATAGCCTTGTCTTGTTCCTGATTTCAGTGGAATTGATTTGAGTTTCTCTCCACTTAGTTTGATGTATATTTCCTTTATTATGTTTAAGTATGTTCCTTGTATCCCTGCTCTCTCTAAGACCTTTATCATGAAAAGATGTTGAATTTTGTTGAAGGCTTTTTCAGCATTTAATGAGATGGTCATATGGTATTTTTTTTTCAGTTTGTTTATACAATGGGTTACTTTGATGGATTTTTGTATGTTGAACCCTCCCTGCATCTCTGGGATGAAGCCTACTTGATCACGTTGGATGATTTTTCTGATGTGTTCTTGGATTCAGTTTGCCAGTATTTTGTTGAATATTTTTGAATCAATGTTCATGAGGGAGATTAGTCTGTAATTCTCTATCTTAGCTGTGTCTTTGTGTGGTTTGTTTATCAGGGTAACTGTAACCTCATAAAAAGAGTTTGGTAGTGTTTCTTCTGTTTCTATTGTGAGGAACAATTTGAGGAGTGTATGTATTAGTTCTTCTTTGAAGTTCTGGTAGAATTTTGCCTTGACACAATCTGGCCCTGGGAATTTTTGGTTGGGAGACTTTTTAATGACTGTTTCTATTTCCATAAGGGTTATAGGTCTATTTAATTTCTTTATCTAATCATGATTTAATTTTGGTATGTGGTACTTATCCATTTTCTTTAAATTTTCCAATTTTGTGGAGTACAAGTTTTTGAAGTATGACCTGATGATTCTCTGGATTTTCTCAGTATCCATTGTTATGTCCCCCTTTTCATTTTTGATTTTGTTAATTTGGATATTCTCTCTCTGTCTTTTGGTTAGTTTGGATAAAGGTTTGTATATCTTGTTGATTTTCTCAAAAAACCCAACTCCTTGTCTCATTGATTCTTTGTATTGTTTTGTTTGTTTCTATTGTATTGATTTCAGGCCTCAAATTGATTATTTGCTACTACTCCTGGGAGAGTTTGGTTCTTTTTGTTCTAGAGCTTTCAGTTGTTCTGTTAATTTGCTACTGTGGGAATTCTCTAGCTTCTTCATGTATGCAATTAGTGCTATGAGCTTTCCTGATATCACTACTTTTATTGTGTCCCATAAGTCTGGGTATGTTGTGTGCTGTCATTTTCATTGAATTTTAGGAAGTCTTTTCTTCCTTCCTTCCTTCCTTCCTTCCTTCCTTCCTTCCTTCCTTCCTTTCTTTCTTTCTTTCTTTCTTTCTTTCTTTCTTTCTTTCTTTCTTTCTTCCTTGACCCAGTGGTGATTCAGTTGAGCATTGTTCAATTTCCATGAGTTTAGGGGCATTCTGGAATTTGTGTTGTTGAATTCTAACTTTAAAGCCATGGTGATCCAATAAAATACAAGGGGTTATTTCATTTTTTTGTATCTGTTGAGGTTTGCTTTGTTACAGAGTATGTGGTCAGTTTTAGAGAAAATTCCATGAGGTCCTGAGAAGAAGGTATATTCTTTTGTGTTTGTACGAAATGTCCTATAGATGTCTGTTAGACCCATTTGAGTCATAACATCTGTTAGTTCCTTTATTTCCTCTGTTAAGTTTCTGTCTGGTAGTCCTGTCCAGTGGTGAGAGTGGGGTGTTGAGTCTCTCACTATTAGTGTGTGGGGCTTGATGTGTGATTTACACTTTAGAAATGTTTCTTTTACAGTTGAGGCTGCCTTTGTATTTGGGGCATTGATGTTCAGAATTGAGACTTCATCTTGATGGATTTTTTTTCCTGTGACAAATATGAGATGACCTTCTTCATCTCTTGTGATTAATTTTAGTTTGAAGTCTATTTTGTTAGATATTAGGATAGCTACACCTGCTTGTTTCTTAGTTCCATTTGATTGAAAAATCTTTTCCCAATCCTTTACTCTGAGGTAATCTCTGTCTTTGTAGTTGGGTTGCGTTTCTTGTACATAGCAGATGGATGGATTGTTTTTGTGTCCAGTCTGTTAGCCTGTGTCTTTTTGTAGGTGAATTGAATCCATTGATATTAAGGGATAATAATGACCAGTGATCGCTAGTTTCTGTTATTTTTTGTTGTTGTTGGTGGTGTTATTGTGCGTTTCTCTTCTTAAGGATTTGGTGTGGGGTTATCTATTGCCTGTGTTTTTGTGTATGCAGCTAACTTCCTTGGGTAAGAGTTTTCCATCTAGTACTTTCTATAGGGCTGGATTTGTGAATAGGTATTGTTTAAATCTGGTTTTGTCATGGAATATCTTGTTTTCTCCATCTATGGTGATTGAAAGCTTTGCTGGATATTTTAGTCTCTGGCTGGTTTATGTGGTCTCTTAGTGTCTGCATAATGCCTGTCCAGGACCTTCTGGCTTTCATTGTTTCTTTTGAGAAGTTGGGTGCAATCCTGATAGGACCACCTTTATATGTTACTTGGCCTTTTTCCTTTGAAGCTTTTAATATTCTTTTTATTCTCTCTGTGCCAGAGTCCAGCTCCAGTGGGGTTCTTGTATCACAGGATGGATGTGTGAAGTCAGCAAAAAATGAAGAGTCTGACCACTGGCTGTCTTTCAAACTGATGGCCCTGACTAACTCAGGTAGTCCTTTTTTTTTTTTCTTTTTTCTTTTCTTTCTTTTTTTTAAATACAAGTTCTAATGCATCCAAGCATGAGCAGTTTCACATAATTTTTAAAATCATTTTCTAAAAATGATTAACATTGTAGTTTCTTTTCATCTTTCCCACTCCCTTGACATCATTGACCTCTACCCCCTAACATTATAAAGCTTGCCAAATGTTTGTATCTAGTCAAGCACATCTTATTCATACTTTGTCCTAGCAAACATGTAGTTAGAAAGTAAGAGGTTTAAGTCCTGTGATTAGTTCTCAACAATATGAAATCAGCTGAGTATACTGTGATGCCTAGGATATCATTTTTCAGGTGTATACCAGTTTCCAAGTAATCTGTATGTCACCTTCATTATATAGATTGATGTTATAATCCTATTCTTTGTAAATTCTCAAAATAGTAATGATTAACATTTAACTCTTTAACTATTGAGACTAAACTTCCATTCTTCTTGGCAATTTCTGCATGTACTTTTTTTAAAAAAGGGAACTGGGAGTTTTAGATTCCTTTATTGATACTTTGATATTGGAAAAATATCTGAGTGTTCATGTCTTCATGCCAGAGAGATGTCTGACCTTTCATGTTCTTTATTTTTCCTTATATGTTCCTATAAGTTTTTAATGTCATCTTTTAAGAAACTGTTTTCCTAGTTCTTAAGTTCTTTGGATTATATTAATCTCTTCTTGGAATTGAATAGACAATAATCATTAACCTTAGTGAATTCTTCCTGCTTATTCAGGGTGACTGCAAAGGTGGCTGGGGCAACTGGAAAAACTGGTTTCTGTAACAGATCAGAAAAATTTAATTTTTCTGTTAAGACTTTTGTTCCAGTAGTCTGAGGCACAATCACAACTAACAAAGCAAAACTAAGATACCACAGGACTAAGTATATCAAAAGTTAGAGAAGCCTGAAGCTTATGAGCTCCCTAAGATCAATGCAGGTGTTTGCAGTATTGTTTCCTTAGGTCCTTGCCAAATGGATGGGATTCTCCAAAGAGCCTTGCTATCTAAGGAGCTCCATTTGCAAAATATTTATGTGCCATTCCCAGGGTTGACAGCATGGCTTCCATCATGTATGTTTAGTGTTTTGATTATTATGTGGTGAGGGGACTTTTTTTTTTTGGTTCAGTCTATTTGGTGTTTAGTAAGCTTCTTGTACTTTCATAGGTATGCATTTTTAAATAGGTTGTAAAAGTTTTCTTCTATGATCTTGTAGAATATATTTTCTTTGCCTTTGAGCTGGGCTTCTTTTCCTTCTTCTATCCCTGTTATTCCTAGGTTTGGTCTTTTCATGGTGTCCCAGATTTCCTGGATATTTTGTGTTAAAGAATTTGTTGGATTTAACATTTTCTTTGACCAATGAATTTATTTCCTCTATTGTATCTTTGATGCCCGAGATTCTCTCTTCCATCTCTTTTATTCTTTTGTTTATACTTGCATCTGTAGTTCCTGATCATTTACCCAGATTTTCCATTTCCAGAGTTCCATCTGTTTGTGTTTTCTATATTGCCTCTATTTCAGTTTTCAAGTCCTGAACTGTTTCCTTCACCTGTTTGATTACATTTGTTTTTTTTTTTTTTTTTTTGGTTTTCTTTAAGGGATTTGTCTTTTCCTCTATTCCTTAAAGGGAATTTTTTTATTTCCTCTTTAAGGGACTCAATCATCTTCATAAAGTTATTTTTAATGTCATTTTCTTCTGCTTCACCTGTGTTGGGATGTTCAAGTCTTGTTGCTGTAGAACCACTAGTTTCTGGTGGTGCTGTATTGTTCTTTATGTTGTTGAGTGTATTCTTACCCTGTTGTCTGCCCATCTCTTCCTACAATTGGTACAGGTGGAACCTGTGCTTCAGGGGATTCCTATTCCTCCAATTGGTGTAGTTGGGGACTGTAGCTCTATTGAAAGCTCCTTTAGGTGCAGGCAGGGCTGATCCTCCAGTGATTGCTCTTCTAGGTGTAGATGAGCCCAAGGCTCAGATGGTTTTTCCTTTTGGTGCAGGCAGAGCCATGATTCATGTGGTCATTTCTCTAGGTGCAGGTGGGGATGAGGCTGAGGCTCTGGTGGTCAGATAGTTTCTGGTGGCTTCTGCTGTCTCTGATGCTGTCTCCCAGCATGGCCTGGGCCCACAGCAGGGCTGATGCTATCTCCCAGTGCACCCTGAGGCACTTCTTAAGATACTTTCTGGAAGAAGACACTTGAGAGCTGGTTCTCTTTCTCCCATATAGATCAAGAGTAAAATTCAGCCTTGTAGAAAGTGCTTTTACTGCTGACCCATCATGACAGCCATTAGTTGCTTTAACATTTGTTTGGAGCTTTTTTAAAAAATATTTATTTATTTATTTTTAAATATATGTTTCAGTATGTTCATGTAAGTGCAGGCCCTGTGGTGATTTCAGTACTGTGAGAAGAGGGTGGATTGTGCAAAGCAGGAATGATATGGATTTTGTGGTGGCAGTGTCTTTCCAGTTTCAAGTTTCTCTTAATAGTCTAGAAAAATAGTGTGTTATAGTTTTTTTTTAATCATTTCTTTCTTTTTGTAATGTTTCTAGGTAATAGCTAAGAGAAAAGCATGCTGCCTTGCTTCCTGCCATGGTGATAATGGACTAAACTTCTGGACTGTAATCAAGCCACCCCAATTAATTGTTTTTCTTTATAAGAGTTGTTCTGGTCATGATGTCTCTTCACAGCAATAGAAACCCTACATAAGATAGGGTTGTTCTTATTAAAACCACCACAGTAAAGTTGATCAAGGTTGGACTTGGTCATTTAAATAATTGAAATTACCTTGTGCTCTGGTGTGCTGAAACAGGGTAGAGCAGTTAAGAACTTAAGATGGTTTAGAGCTGCAGAGCAATAATCATTTTGTAAGCTGTGAATATGTGTTGCTAGCATTGGTTTAATAAAGGGCTTACTGTCCAATAGCTAAGCAAAAAGAGGTTAGGTGGGAAAGTCAGACTGAGAGAACACTGAGATGAAGAAGGGCAGAGTCACCAGCAAGATGCAGAGGAAGCAGGGGATGAACGTGCCATGCTCAAAAAGGTAACAATATATGATAGAGTGTAGATAAGAAATACAGGTTAATTTAAGTTGTAAGAGCTAGTTAGTAACAAGCCTAAGCTATTGGTGGAGCATTTATAATTAATAATAAGTCTCTGTGTGGTTATTTGGGAGCTGCTGGCAGGACAGAAAAGTCTGCCTACAAATGGTATATTAAGTATATCTACCCAAAACCTGAGAAAGCTTAAGAAAAGTTTCCAGAGGACCTGAAATTGGAAAAGAGAATGCATCAGTGGCAAACCACAGGCCCAGAAGCCGGGGGCTGGTGTGTGTGTATGAGAGAGAGAGAGAGAGAGAGAGAGAGAGAGAGAGAGAGAGAGAGGGAGGGAGAGGGAGAGGGAGAGAGGGAGAGAAGGAAAGAAAGACAGAGATAGGGAGAGAACATCATCGGCCAAGTGAGAGGCCCAGAAGCATGACAGCAGTGGCTTTCAGAAAGTATCATCTCTGTGTAACAGCTCTGGATGTCCTGGAGCTTTGTAGACTAGGTTGGCCTCAAAGTCACAGAGATTCCCCTGCCTCTGCCTCCCAAGCACTGGAATTAAAGAATGAGCCACTACTATCTGGCAAAATAAAATTTCCTTCACAGGATTTTAAATACTTCTACTTAGCAGGTGTCACCAGGCTTCTAGCATCACAGTTTTGTTTGGCAACACCCTCTGCCATGACACTTTGCTTTGCCATGAGATGAAGGTGATGAGGCCAAGCAACTGTGCATAGAAACATCTGAAACTATAAACCAAAATAAATCTTTCTTCCTCTAGCTTGGTATTTTGTTATAGTAATGAAAGCTGACTACTATAGGGGGCTATGAAAGGCCATCTCCACTACTACTATTCCTTCCAAGAGTAAAACTAAAACATGAAGGAAGCCAGGAAGTAGAAAGAACTGGTGCTTGATCCTCAATGATGAAGACGGGATCGAGGGTCAAGCCATCACTTCCCTGTAAGGGAACACCCATCCCTGGGGCAGCATCATCATAGACAGTACATATTTCATTGCTGTAGGCGAGGTATGGAAAGAAGTCTCTTACTTTTTATTATTCTCTCTCTCTCTCCCTCTCCTCCCCCACCCCCCTCACACCACACAAGTCAGTTAGTTCTCTTCTTCCACGGGATTCTGGGTATCAAACTCTGGTATTTAGGTTTGTGCAGCAAGCGCTTTTATGGCTAAGCTATCTTGCTGGTTCAGAAGTCTTCTTAATGATACTCCCTGTGTAGTTAAGCCATAATGCCACTGCTTCATGGAAGAACATTGTTGACAGAGACGAACAAGTCTTGTCAACTGGACCGACCTAACTCAAGAACTAGAAGTAGACAGCCACGATTCCATAATTATCAGGTATTCTGGGTAGCTTAGGCAGCATTTCTGTTCTCACTAGGTCTCCGTGCTTTTTTTTTTTTTTCATACCTTGTCATCCTCAGAGAGGAGTCTTTCAAAAATATGTTCCTCTTTTTTCTTTTTCCTTTTCATATCCCCTAGGAAGTGGGCCAGACTGAGGTACCTGGAGGAGATGGGGAGATGTCTTCAAACAAAATCCCAGGAAAACAAGGCTATGTATTGCTTAATTTCTGAAAAAATGTGACCAGAGGCTCATAGGAAACTAATCCCATGTCTTTTTCCTAGGACTGATAGTTCAGTATTTGTTAATTCAGTGTTCTTGGAGATGTCACAGGGGATAAATACAAACAATGGGTTCATAATGTCAGGGAGCCCGAGGCAGCAGACATCCCTGTGTAAGGACTTGTGTAAGGACTCTACTAGTCCTCAGAGGGGCCTCCCAGATGCTCTTGCTGTTGTTCTTTATTGGGTGGGCTATGTGCTCCCTTGAGAAGGAAACCCTGTGCTCTGTGTCTGCTATTTTCTGAGGAGGGGTGACAAAAGATAGGAGGGTAATCTGCAGTTCCCACTCATTTCAGCAGACGTCTGCCAGCCTCAATCCTCTGGTTTTACTTCTGGGACAGACAGAGAACATTCCTCATTGTGATGACCTTGGAATGAGTGTAGTGAGAATATTTCCTTTTTTTTTTTTTCTCTCCTCAACACATGATTGAAAAATAAAGCAATCACACGCTAGGATGTTTCTGAAGATCTGAGCTGATGGAGAGTAACATGAAGATGGAAAACAGTTGCCAGGGCTCCCTGGAAGTGACAAGTGAATCAGTTCTGGCAGTAGTCAGATCATGCTAGTGCTAGGCTGGGGATTGAATTTACATTGAACTAAAACTGTATTGGATGTGCTGAATCTTAACTTTCGGTGAAGAATTCACAGGTGACAACGCTCTCAACTTGACTTTCTCTTATGCATTCAAGGGCCTAGTCTGGAAAAGTTGTTATTGTTAGGCTCCTGTGTCAGAGGCTTTGGATGTGCTCATCTGGTGTCCAGAGATGAAGCCATGTTTATACTTTGCTGCACTTCTTAATACATTGCCTTTTCCTCTTCCTCCTCCTCCTCTGCTTCCTCCCTTTCCTTTCCCATCCTCCTGTTTTCTCTTTTTCTTACAGAGTTTTGCCATGTAGCCCAAGCTCGTCTGAAACTCAGCATCTTCTTGCCTTAGTCTTCCAAGTGTTGGGATGATAGGTGTTCACTACAATGCTTAACTCAATTTACCCTGCCCCCTGCCCAAAGATATGTTTTTTTTTAATAACTCATTTTTAAATAGCTGTAGTCTCGATGGTTGGTTAATGTTAACATGACACAAACTTCAGTCACCTGGAAGAGGGAATCTCAACTGAGGATCTGCCTCCATCAGATTGGCTTGTGGGCATGTTAGTGGGATATTTTTCAGATTAAAACTGATTGATGTGGGATGGTCCAACCTACTGCAGGTGGTGTCACCCCTGGGCAAGTGGTCCTGGGTTGTATAAAAAATCAGGCTGAGTAAGCCATGGGTTGCAAGCCAGTAAGCCATTCCTACTTGGCCTCCACCTCAGCTCCTGCCTCCAGTTTCTGTTTAAATTCCTGCCCTGATTTCCTTCAATGGTGGACTATGACACAAAAGCACAAGCCAAATAAACCCTATCCTTCCTGAATTAGTTTTGGTCAATGTTTATTACAGCATCAGAAAGCAACATCAAACAGTGATGATGATGATGATGATTTTTGTTATTTTCAGGCAGAGTTTCTCTGTGCAGCAGCCCTAGTTGTCCTGGAACTTGCTTTGTAGACCAAGCTGGCCTCAAACTCACAGAGATTCATATGCTCTGCCTCCTGAAGTAATGATTATTCTTAAACAGACAGATAGAAAAGTATGCTGTAGCAAAAATACAAAATTTCCATATATTCAGAGTTACAGAATTATCCAAGGTAAACAAATGTTCCTAGGTTTGATGTTCTTTTTATTTTCATATCAGTTTTGCATTCTATGTAATCAGTGCTCTAAAACATGTTGATTTCAATATCTTGTTATTTAAAATACATAATTTCTAATACAGTTTACACTTCTTTTAAACTGTCTTCTGATTGTGTGGCCTGGCCAAAAAAGTTTTTATAATGCATTTATGTGTTTTTCTTTCATATAGCCTCTTTCTTTTGTTCTTTTGGTGTATCACGATAAAAGCTAACTAGGCCTTTTACCTTCCCTAACCCAACTCCAATGTAGTCATGAATACCACCAAGAAGCAACACTTTGAAATAAGAGACACCAACACAGTGGAGGTGGCTAGGAAACAGTGGCCCTGGAACTCCAGCATGAACAAGGATGATGTCACTCTGAATGATGAGCTGTGACAATCTCTGCAATAGTCTGAGGACTAAAATGGGAGAATAAGCAATTAGATCTTGACTCTGAACTTGGATTTCTGTGTTGTCTCCAAATATTAAAGAGACTCACTGCCAAGTAATGCGCTCAGCTAAACTGTCATCGAGTGTGAACTGGTTACATCAGGATTGTTTTTCTTTTTTGTTTGTTTCAAAATTGCTTTGAGACTCAGAAGCCGTTACAATCTGAAAAAGCACTAGAGGGCGCCAGACTCCTTTGTGAGGAAGTTTTCTTTGTCCTGCAAAACACAGCACCTTAACATCAGCGTAGCAACCTGTGAATTCAGGGATCAGCCTGAGTCCACAGGCACGATTACACATGCATTAGAAATTTAACAGTCACAGACTTTAGAGGGTAAAGTTACGACTGCACATTAAAATGGACCCAAGAGACCTATTACCTAAGAAAATCTGTGGACCTTACTTGAATCATAATGCAAACACCATTCCTAAAATGATGTTTGTGAGACAACCAGAGAAATTTGATCAGGAATAAAAGTTATATTGCAGCATTATTGTTTGTTTTATTAGGTGTGGTAATGGTATCTTGGTAATGTTAAAAATTCCTTAACTATTAAAGACAAAAATGTTTACATGAAATTACTCGATGCCAAAATTCATTATAAAATATTTTACAGTAAGGGTCGGATGCAGCTCAGTTGCAGAGAGTTGCCTAACATCTACAATAAAGTGCTGGAATTCTTGCATCTCTCTGTCTCTCTCTCTGTCTCTCTCTCTCTCTGTAGTGGATAATAGAAGACATAAGATGAATAATATCTTGAAAATTCTTGGAAAAGGAGTTCATTGTAGCATTTGTTACACTTTTGTGAATTTCTAGAAATTTCTACTAAAAGTAAAGATGAAGCCTGGTGAGGTGTGTCAGCCAGCAGGAATGTTTTCAGTCAAGTCTAACAATGTGAGTTTGATTCCAGGAACTCACAGGGTAGAAGGAAAGAAGTCAGGTTGTCCTCTGCTCTCCATACATGCAGTGTGGCACACACACATGCATGCGTGCACACACACACACATGCACAGGCACGCGCACATGCACAAATACATACATACTCGCACAAAACACACACACTCACATACGCATATGCATACATAAATGCACACACATGTGCACACACATGTAAACACACATGCAAAACAGAGCAAAGATGAAAATGTATTATGTCCTTTCAATTTATATTTGTGCTTTAATTTAATACATCTATAGGGGATCTGTATTTCTTAGGTTACAAAGTCAGATATTCAAGAAAATAGTACTTTGTTTCTCCATACTCAATCCTCTTCATTTCTAGTTTCAGCTTCTGTTCTATTAGATGTCAGAAACTAGCATCATTTAAGTCAGACTAGTCTGGTAGTTCACTATCAAAAACTTAATCCAAGAGAGTCTGCAGTATCTCACTATCTTCCACACAGAATTGCAGAGCGGAAGTCACGGCATGGAGGGGATGGTGGGAGTTTGTTGATGAACCTTGTTTGTCACCTCGGGTCAAAAATCTCATAAGACCACCTTGATCTTCTCTTGGGCCCTTGCAAACGACAGCCCCATTGTCTGATGGAAGTCTGCAAGGGCTCCCAGGTCTGTCTCTCCTCTGGACTCCCAAATCTGTTTTGAAATAGGGCAATATCCAGACATTTCTCTTCTGACTTTCATAGCCCTGTTGCTTGGGCATTTCTGATTGGCCACTCCTATGACAGGTGTGGCATGGACAGCCTGGCCTTGAAAACTCTAGGATACTTGTTGCTTCCACAGGTCCAATAGGGGAATAACAACTACTTCAGGCTTTCAAATCCTGTGACACATATGGGATTTTGGGTTCAGTTCCCAAGACAGAGGGGCACACACAGGCCACCTTCTTAGGGAATATTGAGAAGTTGACTGGCTCTCTATGACACATGTGATTTCTTGCTGTGGGTAGAGATAGCACACAACCCTCCAAACTTACAGCATAACCTCGCTGAGTCCTTCAGAGCTCTGGCTGCACAGGAACGTCATGAACTCAACGGGATTATAAAGAATCTTTTGTCAGCTAATAGAATAATAATGTATGGTTACATTGAATAACTGGAATTACAAACTTAACATTTCCTTCTACATGGAAAGAAATCAGGGAAGCATTAGTAAAGGGCAAAAGCCTAGGGTGTCAGCCACTGGTACAGTGCAGTACCACACACACAAAGTGTGGGCTCTGGGCTTACACAGACCTGTGTTCTAATTCAGATTCTATGTCTTTTGTAGTGGGTATCAGGTGCGTATTTATTTATTTATTTATTTATTTATTTATTTATTTAGCACCATGCTAACATTTATAAAGCAGAGTAAAGTAGAGTCAATACAAGTTTGGCTTCAACAACACTATGTATAACAGATGCACAAAGAAAATCTGGCCTTTTGTACAAAATCTGTACATGACAAGCATTTAAAAAATTATTATTAGCAAAAAGACAACAAACAGGAAAAGCCTCTTATCTAATTTTTCCACCTGGTTACTGAATCCTTCTCCTAAGACTTCTTAAGCTATTAGCTCAGGCCTTAAAGGGCCGTGTGGGAATCCAGGTGGAGCCCTAGGCACTGAAGCTGCCACAACTTAGGAAAAATGTTCTCTGGCATTCAGTCCGAGGTCTGCGGAGCTGAAATTCCCCTGGTATTTGAAGAAATAACTGCAGAGCTTTCATTCCCAGTGTGGCCCATCCTTTACGAGCTGTCAGTGGAAAGGAAACAGATGAAAGGTGGGATTCCTACAGTATCATGTCACCGAGGCTTCAGGAAACAGAGGGAAAGAAACCCAAACAGTTTACAGTCGACAAACTTCCAGGTGCATATTGTCAAGACCTCTTCTCAGGATAGAAAGAAAACCCAAACTGTGCCATGTCCTTTTCTTGAGTTGTAAGAAAAAGCCATGTTTCCTTTCTTAGTTCTTCCTGCCTTGATGGCCAGGAAAGAATACTGGTGGGTGGCTGCCCTGTTTCTCAGGGGTACCTTGACAGTGACTGCAGGCTAAACTGTGGCCGATTCCTTTCTGCTAGTGGACATTAGGTTCTGGACCTCTGGGCAGAGATGTCCAGGTTTATAATTAGCTTTCTTCTAGAGGCGGGATGGTGTTGAGGCAGAACTGAGACCTGGCCTTGGATGAGCAATCCTGGTCTCACACACATGCACGCTCTAAATCCAGATGCAACCTTTTAGTTGCAAAGGGGCTCATAGTGCTTGACTGTATTTTAATGCTTTTAAAGGAAGTTCAGTGAAGAAAGTGTCTCATGTTCAGAAATCAGTGGCTCTTACACCATTTCTTAACAGAAAACTCAAGCCAGTATGTCTTAAAGCATGCATTTTGGGGACCCCTGTGGAATTTTCCTATTACTGTTATAAATCCTGTGATTATATTGGTTGCCCTCAGATAATCCAGATAATTCCTTCATCAGAAGGTCCACAACCTGTTCACATCTGTAAAGTCATTTTGCCTTATACGGTAGTGTATTACAGCCTTCCAAGACTAAGGTGGAGATTCTTTCAGAACCATTTATTATGCACCCTACTCTGACCATCAAAGATTTATTTCCCTGCCTCATGCAGGATATATTCATCCCATCTTATTTATCTCTGAAAGTCTCAACCCAAAGTCTAAAATGTCATCAATTCAAAGTCCCAGATCTCAACAGGCATGGCTGTGGCCAGTACTGGCCATTCTGCAACAAGACTCATCCCCATCAATGAACCTATGAAACACAAGAAATGCTTTGTCTGCTCCTCCCCTACAGTGGTGGTGCTGGTATAGGATAGAATGCATTCCAGGTCAAGAGGGGAGTCACGGAAGGGATAAAGATTCTGTTTTGTGCTAAGCAAGGTCAAAATCCAGCTAGGATAACACCACCAGATTTCACAGCCTGGAAAAAGTACTCCAAGTTTTGTAGTTCCATGTTCTGTGTTTAAGGCTTTCTCTATAGAATTACTTATTCTTCATCATGAAGAATAGCACATGCTTGCAGATGAGCACTTTTGTAAGTCTGTTTTCTGCCTGGAGAATTTTTAAGTCTTAAAACCCACCTCCACTTCTTCCTTTCAGTTCCCATGTTGGTCCTCTGTAACAAGTGCCTGACATGATGGGCTGATGAAAATGAAAACAAAACTTGAGTTTTACTTTGGCCTGCAGTGTTGGAGGTTTGACTCTGAGGTTGGTTCCGATGCTTTTGGCTCTGTGGTAAGGCAGCAACTGCGGTGCAGAGTCCACAATGGAAGCAAGCTGCTTAGAGGCCAGGAAGCTAAAAGAGAGACTAGTGTTCCACAGTCCTCTCCAAGAGGAAGGCGTCTAATGACCTAAGACTTCCCACCAGTTCCCATGTCTATTTCTTGAAAGTTCCCTGCCTCCCAGTAGTGTCACAGAAGATCAATCTGTAACAGATAGTCTCTGGGGGTCATTTCAGATCCAACTGTAACCGTCCTGGTATTTCAAGCTGGCTGTCTCTCTAGTTTGACCGTGAACCTTGCGAGCCTCCTTTGTTTGTCTGGAGGGTTTACTCCATTAGACAGAAAGGCTTCTCTGCAGCATTTCCCAACTTCCCCTGAGGTTGAGTGGACCCAGCAGTCACAGGACTAATCTCTTCAAAGAATCCTCCTGTGGCTGAGAATTCTCTCCGACCTGTTGATCTTTCTGAAGCATGAACAAAAGATCATTTACCTATGTCCATAGCTTTCTTTCTTCTCAGCACACAGTGGCACAAGTCTCCTAATTTTTGTGTCTCCCTTAAAGATCAGAATGGGTTGAGGCCCCAAGTTATCAGTGGCTGTCCAAGTCATTAATGGCTGTCCAAGTCATCAATGGCTGGCTTCTTGCCCACTCAATGGTTCTTCTGTGTGCCCACCTTTTTCCTCTTGCATTTTGCTATAAGAAGTAAGACACAGACACCTTCTGTCTGTGAGATATGAATCTCAAGTTCATATCTCTGTTGATTGCTTAAGTTTTTTCTCTATACAACTGTAGGACACAGGCCACCAAAAACTTTCTGAGACTTCATATAGTGATCTCTTCACCTGTAATTCTCTATAACACATGTCCAGCTTCTGTGTGAGCCATAGGTGTGCCTTTAATGTCTGTCTGCTCATCAACGTTCTCTTTGTGACAATTTAGATATTATTTGAGAACACATATTTTTCCCACCATATTTCATATATTCCTTCTGAATCTCCACTAGCAGAATTAATTAAGAATTTAGTTGTAAAAATGTACCACAGTAATATAAGGTTTTAATAATAGGGGAGCCCTGAGGATAGGAGAGTATGGGAGTGTTGTACTCTCTGCTTGGTTTTTCTGAAGCCTGAAATCACTTAAAAATATCTCCTAAATGGGGCTGGAGAGATGGCTCAGTGATGAAGAACACTTGATGCTCTTGCAGGGGACTCAGATTTTATGTCCAGCACCCATTTGGTAGCCTACAACTATCTGTAACTCTAGTTCTTGGGGCTTTAACGCCTTCTTTTGGCCTCCTCTGACACCGCAATACATGGTGTGCATATGTACACCCACAATAAAATGAACTTCGAAAGCTCTTCTAAAATAACAAATTCTTAAAACCATCATATGTGATTTAGCTAAATAGTAAGTCCAACTCGAGGCATCAGAAAACCCTGAAGATGGTTGGGACACAAGACAGTGATGATTGGGATGCAAGTGGATCTAGTTGTGGGCTCTCCACCGAGTTTGCTGGTAGAGCTGGGAGGAGAGACCTCCCTAGATGTATGCCCTGTTTGTTTTTTTTTCCCACCAGGGGAAAGGCAGAAAGCTTTTCTTGGCTTTATCACAATCACATCAGATCAAAATAATACTTGGACATAATTTAAAGTAGCACATTTTGGAACATATTCTAGTGTCATACAGTGCACATTTTAAAATCTTTCCTATGATAATTAATCTTTTCACTATCTTTTATTTCCTCTAACACCTTCAGGGCATAGTATATTATCTTCTAGTGTGGGCTTAGGAAAGCACATGCTGGTAGCCAGAAGAAAGTACAAATCTGTAGGGAGTGTCTGGATTCAGGTGTGACCTGCATGAAGTGATTGACAAAGGCTGTCATTCTGCAAGGGGGACATCTGATATGGCTACTTGACATTGAGGGTTGCAGCAAAATCTTTCACAGAAGTGTGTGTATGTGTCGGGCTTGGCACAAAACTTCACAGCATTGAGTTGGATGGCTGTTAGGGTCATTCTTGCCTAAGACACCTAGGTAGACATCTGACTTGAAGTTGTAAGTTCAACTATTTTTATTCTCCCTTTCTCTCCTAATATTCCCTTAAACTTCCTGAAATATGGATGGCCACACCTGGCCTCCCATGACATGTTACAGATATCAGTATTTTGTGTGGGAGGAGTATGCATATAACCAGAGTCCCAAATAAATCTGTTTTCTTCTCACTGAAACTGTGATTGGAGTCTGACATTTTCAGAGGAGACAAAGCCACCAGCACTGAGGACATCCACGCTTCACTGCCACCAGCAGAATGATCAACACCTTGTATCTAGTAATAGTCTGTAAGCACTTTAGGCTTTTTTTTTTTCTTATGTTCTGAGCATTTCCAGCCTCCACCCATTGCTCAGTTCCAAAGCAAGGTTTTTCAGGAATGTCTTACAGAAGCACCTCCCCTCAGGTTCCTAAATCTATTACACATTTTCTACTGCATCAGATTGCTGAAAACTCAGTGACTCCACACACATTCCTTGCCAGGAGATCAGCAGTGTGAATAGTGTGTCCTGAGGCAGCAGTCAAAGTGCTTTTCAGGGTTGTGTTTCTTCTGGAGTCTGCAGGGAAGGACCTTCTCAGCTTACAGGAGCTGCTGGAGTTCATTAGTTTGTATCCTATTTCCAAGAGTCACATTGCTCTAACTTTTGCTCTCTTTGCCATAGTCCCCCTTCTGAGGGGGATCTTTATGGCTGTGGATGGAGCTGGTAGAAGAGCATGTGCCTAGTCTAGCATGCTTGAGGACCTATCTCCTTCACCTCAACAAAGAGAAAAAAAATATCCTGCTGAGTAGTACATTGTTCCCACCTGTGTAATGGAACATGATTTCTTTATTTAAAACCTTTTTGCTAATTACACCTGGAAAGTTTGTTTCCTCCCTCCCTCCCTCCCTCCTCCCTCCTCTCCCTCCCTCCTCCCTCCCCCCTCTCCTCTCCTCCCTCCCTTTTTTTCTTTTGTTACCACATCACAACAGTCTCAGGTTTGGTTATCTGGAGTCAGGCACTGAAAGTCTGTCTGATTGTAAAAATACACCAGGAACAAGTACTAAGGAAGGAAGCAAAAATTAACAGTGAAAAATGTTGATGTGTGAAGAAGGCCTGAATTAACTTTGGCCACTGAGAGGCAGCTGCAGTCCGAATTGTTCAGTGTTGAGACACGAGTTGAAGCGGCTGTTCCCACAATGTGCTCAGTCATTGGAGAGGTGCTGTGTATAGCCTGGCAGCTTTCTGTAGTCACGGTAGCTGCTGATGGAGTCCCTGGTTGGAGGTGAGCAGCTCGCTGCTGAGAGGAAGTCCTTTCTGGAAGGAGGATCTTTGCGTTTAGGACACATGTGTCATGTGAACAAGCCGGGGATTGGAAGGTGTGTACTTAGGCTTCTGTGACCTTTGAGTGTTGGGCTGGAAGCTTCTGGACCAGCTCAAATCCTTCAAAAATCTTGGTAAGGATTTCCATGGCTTTTACAATCCTTCTAATAGCTCAGGACAGAGCTCAGTTGGATTCTTGGTACCTGCAGCTATCTTGGAAGTTTCTGTGCAACATTTAGGTTGTTAGAAGGAGTCTAATTGATTCAAAGCTTAGCCATGACCTGCCTCTCTCATTAGTTCTCATTGAGAGTGTAACTCAGGGACAGAGAGCTTGCCTGGCATATATATGTGAGGCCCTGGATAAAAAATGCCAACTTTTTGCCAAAATTCACCTTCATAGTCTTCATCAAATTAAACATTGATATTATGCATTGAATATTGACTATTCTGTATCAAATATTTTGCATGTAACACCTTATATAATCATTTCAATATGTTGAAACATTTCAAGCAGTTGGTATGGAGCCAGTGAGAGGGCATATCCATATTCTGTTATGTCCCCAATGCTTCTTCCTGGGATGTGACATCACAGCTTGGTAGTGACATAGTGAGCAACAACCATTTTGGCCTAAAGCCTGACATGTAACCTATGTGATATGTTACCTTATAGCATGGAGTTCAATTGTTTGAGTTCTAGAACAAAATCTGAACAACTGACCCCAAGACTGGCATGTTCTGGTATCTTTTGAGGGTATGCACACGATTTTTAAATTTTTTCTTCATAATTTTTTTTTAAATTGGATACAATTTTATTTAAATAGAAACGATTTTATACATTTTATTTAAATTAGAAATGATCTAATTTCCTTCTCCCTCCCCATCAAAATCTGTCAAGTCATTTGGGGCAGGGCCTAGGCCCTCTCCCTATGGCAACTCTTGTAACACAGTTTGTCCAACAAGCCCACACCTACTCTGTAAAGGCCATACCTCCTAGTAGTGCCTCTCTAATGACCAAAGAGTCAAATATGAGGCAATGGAGGCCATTCCTGATCAAAAGATGTAGAATTGGAGGATGTGAGATGGCTCAATGGGTAATGTGCTTGCCACATATGCACGAAGATCCAAGTTTGATGCCCAGAATTCATATAAGAAATCAGGTGTGTTGGTGTGTACCTATAATCCCAGCATGTTCAGACTCAGACTCATGATTAGTGATGAAGTATCTAACACTTGAATTTTGTAGGAACTAAAACTACAGCATAGCAGGTGTAGACATGTTGAAACAGTTCAGGAAGCTAGATCTAAGGAGCTTACTGTCTAGCCTCGAATTGGTGCTCTCCAGGCCAACGAGAGATCCTATCTCAAACAAACAAACAAAGTGGACAGAATGTGAGAAATGAATGATATATGAGGTTCTCTGACCTCCACATATGTGTAGGTACCCATGTGTACCACCCCCACCATAGAATTGGAAACTGAGAGTGGTAGCTTATGCTTATAAGTTTAGCATTCAAGGAGCTGGGTTAGACCGTCTGCCATGAGTTGAAGGCTAGCTTGGCTACATGTTAAGACCAGTTTAAAAAAAATACAATGTGGATTGTGATTTGTGCCTTTTTCTTAGAAGGGCTAGGACCCAAAGGAAGGACAGATCTGGCATGCCGCCCATATCATTAAAGTCTAATTGCAAATTAAAAGTGCTAAGTGAGATTATTAGCCTGGAAGCTGTAAGAAAATATGACCCTCCCAGGTTTCTCTGATGCTGTGGATTTGTATGTGTAAGTGTATTTCGCCTTTGCTCAATATTTGTAGTGATCATAAGACAAGCCATCCTATCTGACATGGAAATGAAAAGCTATTTGCGGACATGCTGGAGTTTTATGTATGATGTGTTGTCTTTTGAAAGTTTTGGGCTTAGCAATGAACATCTGTTCCACTTTTGTGAAACTAAACATTTTCCTCCTTGTAAACTATGGTGGCATATCTGTGGGAGACATCAAACCCCCTCATTTTGTAATTTTTGACTCAAGTTTTTAGGCTATGTGTTTGGAGTCTCTTGCATGATTACAGACTTCATGAATAATTTCTCCACAGCACTACTCTTCTGAATTCTGTAATCAGACAGGCATCTGTGCATATAGGCTTTCAGACTCAAGGCATGTGTAGACTGTTCATTGCTTCTGGTCAGGATTTTGGATTTTCTCTTAGCAAAAAAAATTTGAGAGGGCAGCTTTCTTACAGAGATTAGATTATTTAGCCCAATCATTAAGGTGATCCTTAAGAGAGAAAGTGGGCACCAATAACTATTGCTCTATTCTATGGGGTAAGTCTATAATAGTGGTGGGTATGCTGATAAAAGGTCCATGGCCTTTCTGAGTTTAGGCTGTTGCTACATGTGCCCTGAATCAGATTTTTGCTTCTGCTGGAACAAATTTCTACCAACCAGTAGTTTCTAATGTCAGAGATAGAAGTCCAGAAATGTGCCTGTAGAGCCCAAATCAACAGGCCAAATCAACCAGCCCAACAGTGCTGGTTCCTTGTAGATGATCCAGGACATCCTTGTCTTCTTCAGCTTCCACAGGCCACTTGTCTCCTTTGGCATATGGCTGCTGATTGATCACTCTGACCTCAGCTCCCTTTGTCTTGTTTCTAACTTCTGTTTCTCTCTGACTCTGGCCTTCTTGGCTTCACTTCTACGAGAAGTCATTGGTTATACTGTGTGCACCTGGATAAGCTAAAACAGTTTCCCAGGTTTAAGACCCTTAATAGAATCACAAATGCAAAGTCTTTTTTTTTTGCCATGGATGACTAATAATTATAGATTCCAGATATCAGAATCATGTTTTAATACTTGCTGTGTACTTCTATAACAAAAACCTCACAGGTTACATAATTTATAAAGAAAAGACATTTATTTCTCAGGGTTCTGGAGGTTGGGAAGAGCAAGGTCAGGGCATCAGCAGGTTAGAGTGTGCTTTATGTGCTTGCAAGGGAGTGCCTTGAATACTGCCTCCTCTAGTGGGAGGAATACTAAGTGCTCACACAACAGAGGTGCAGAAGGGAGGCACCCACCCACCTACCCTTTTCTGGTGGCATTGCTCTGCTGACCCAATTGTCTCTATTATGCCCCACCTCCCAAACCATTGCATTCATGATTAGTGATGAAGTATCTAACACTTGAATTTTGTAGGAACTAAAACTACAGCATAGCAGATGTAGACTTCTTTGGTGGGCTGCTTACTTATCCATCCCATATCTGTTTGTATCCTTCCTCCCATCTAAACTGACCTGATGGGGAATGTACTTCTGTGTATGTTCATCTTATTGATTGTTGAATAAAGTTCTATTTGGCCAATGAGGCAGCAAGTTAGGGGGACTAGGAGTCAAGGAGGATTCTGGGAAATGTAGTAAAGATGATCCAGGTAGGAAATGATATAGCAGGGATACTCATACATAAACAAGGGAAGAAGGAAGTAGGCCCCTTCTCTCTTCCTCCAGAGTCACCATGTGATCCCGGGACGAGGATGCCAATGGAAGATGTCTGATAAGATAAGTCTTATAAAATATATAGATTTATGATAATTAAGACTGAGCTAAAAGATGAGAATCCTAGTCATTGGCCAAGCAGCATTTGTACCTAATAGAAGTCTCTGTGTATTATTTGGGGCCCTAACTCAGCGGGCAGAACTCAGGCAGCTGGCGGAAAGCGCCCACGTGGCGGTAGGGCTTGGGTGGCTTTTGGCGGAAAGAGATATTGTAACACTGACCTCTTCAGATGACTTTCTAGCCACACTCCCTCCTGCACCAGGTTCACACTTATTTGAATGCTTTTCAAGTCTTCTGCTTTTAGAACTACCTACTTCTTTGCAATGTTAGTCCTCACTTTTTTGCATTTGCCATCTGCTTCACTGTAATCTGCTTAAATGAAGCCCCTGTGTCCATTCTTTCATTGGGAATATCTGCTTTCCACTTACTCTTAAATCCTGTTCATTTCCCAAAGTTTATGATCAAGTCTTGCCGGTAAACTGAGACTCACCTGGTAACTCTTCCAATTTCATTTACTTCTTCATGATCATCTAAAGCAGTGGTTCTCAATCTGTGGGTAATGACCTAGGTCAAATAACCCTTTCACAGCGGTTGCCTAAGACCACCAGCAAACACACATATTTACATTACAATTCATAAAGTAACAAAATTACAGTTATGAAGTTGCAATGAGAATGATTTTATGATTGGGGGGTCACCACAACAGGAGGAACTTATTAAAGGATTGTAGCATTAGAAAGGTTGATAACCATTAGTCTAAAGCATCCATTATTTTTGCATACCACTTGTGTCCATGTTAATATAGAATATATATTTCTGATACTTGCTTCCTTATTTTGACCATAAGCTTTTGAAAGCACCTGCTTGTCCCAAACATTGAATCACCCTTAACCTGGTGCAATTGGTAATAGAATGGAAATATTTGTTCACTGTCTGGTTTAGAGCTGACTTTTGTTAGGCCTTTGTTTTCAGAAATGTCCACCTAGAATACAAGAATAGAGTCTAGTCTATGATCTACTGAAGAAATAGGAAAATCCTTTTTTTTGTTTTATAGTCTAATATCTCCATGTGATGAGATGAAACAGTAGATTATTGAATCTACTTTTAAAAAGCAACTACTAGCTTTAAATATTTTACTTTGGATTGGACTTTTATATATTGTATACAAATATTGAATATTGATAAAAATTTGAAATTAATTGATCAAAACATGCTGTACATAAGTTTCTAATGTTGCTCAGGGTATTGTACCTATACAGCTCATTTAGCAATGTAATGCAAATTTCTAGTTCTTTAAAGTTATTATTACCAACTTAAGATAATAAGGAAATGTAGGTGAGTAATTAGTCATCTATTACAATTGATCTTGTAATCACATCACATTAGGTCTGTTTTCAAAGTTAAACAGATATATTTTAGATAGATAGGTCATCTTCAAACACTTCAGAGATCTATAGAATGTGGCATTTAAAATGTTTTAATAACATAGGTACTTTTTATGATAATGAGACATGTCTGCTCCTTGCAGCACTAATCTGCTTAAGAGAAGATGATGGGCACTGAGGAAACTCCACATGGAGTTTACTTTCTTTGTGGCAAAAGTAAGCCACTAGGCAAGAAAGTGCCCTTGCCTTGTCTGCTGACAGTATGCTGTCCAAAATGGACAAAGAAGACACCAAAGAGAGTGACTGCAAAACCTTGCCAAGACAAGGTGGGGCAGTCCTTCAAAATTTTGCTTCACAGAAAAGTCTGTCAGAGCTGCTAGGCCTATAGGCCAAAGACGGATGTCCCAATGTTACAGAGGAACCTTGGGTGGACTGTCCAGGCAGCCAGCTATTTTTATCATTTCTCACATTTTTTGAAGTCACTTGCTTGCACTTCCTGCTTACTCAGTTAATAATATTTCCTTCTTGGGTTTTTGTGGTTATTGAAGATTAGTTAGTATAGTTATAGTATTCATCATATACCAGACTCAGAAAAAAAACTAAAGAGGTGTAAAGTGCAAAAGTTTGAGAGACATTAAAAGGTATTTTATAATGCAAATTAGAATAGAAAGTAAATTAGGTACAAGACTTCGGACTCACCAAGATAGAATAGATAATGAAGTATTTTCTCTGAATTTGTCAAATGTAATTGGGCTAGATATTTTCTCTGAATTTGTCAAATGCAAATAGACTAGACATTGTTGATGAAACTGTTGCCTTTATGTATATTCTTATTGTATATAGTTTTTCTTATGCTAGTAGTTTTTCTTTTTTGTATTAGACAAAAGAGGGATTGTGGTGATATATTATTTATGATTTATTAAGGTTTTCCTGAGGATTCAGAAAGTAAAATCAGCCTCAAGCTATAGAGATCAAGCAGTGGTGGTATGCACCTTTAATCCCAGGACTCAGGAGACAAAGGCTGATGGATATCTCTGAATTCAAGGCCACCCAGGACTACAGGAGATTGAATCAGTCTAAAATAGCAACAGAGTTCATGCCTTTAATCCCAGCACTAGAGAGGTATAAAAAATAGGAGCAGGGTCTTCAGTAGTCAGTCTTAGGATTCTATGTTGAGGAGAACATAGCAGTCTGGGATTGTAGTCTGAGGTTTGGTGGAGCCAGGATCACCTTTCAGTCTGAGGTAGAGGTAAAAGCTAGTGGCCATCTGCTTTGCTTTTCTGCTCTTCACCTTGAAGCTTGAACCCTAATATCTGTCTCTGGGTCCTTTATTTATTATGCTACATCCATGTTGTGTGACTTTTCTTGTAGAGGCATGAAGACATGTCTATTCACCATAGAAACTGAAGGCAGACTAAAGAAATGATCCCCCCACATCTAGCTTGACAAGGCAGTGGATTTATAGTGGGGTTATTTATAGGTGCATGGGGGAGGAGTTGCAGGAGCAGGGATGATTCAAAGGCAGTTGCCTTGTGGGAAAGCCTACTCCAACATGGGTGATGACTCCTATGAGATGCATCCCTGGAGCCCCCTGAACAACTTGCAGGTAGCTCTCAGGGAATAGCTGCTTTTCCTTAGCAATTGCCCTTGTGAATCCTGTGATTTTCTGAGTTTCCTGAGCCTGGAAAGTTTCATGAGCTTCCTGAGTCCTGTAAATTCCATGAACTCTCTGGGTCTTGTAAGTTTTAGTATCTTCTCAAGCCTGTGAGCCTGCCTCTTACTCTATGAGGGAATGTTTCAATTTGGAGGCAATATCCATACAACCCCAACTAGGCATCTGTGATGCTTTGTGTTTCTATCCAAACTCTCCCAGCACTGGGGTAAGAGTTCTGTGCCATCCAGTCCCTGCTCTATAAAGATGCCTTCCTTTGGATTTGTGGTACTGAGGAGGATTCTGCCACTTTTCTGGAGCAAGTAGTTGGTACCTGGCCCTCGGTGTTGTCTTTGGGGTGAGCCATTCATGTAGGTCAGTTGCTATGATCTTGTAAACTTAGAAGAAGAATGGAGCACATGGTTTTTGTGTTTGTTTGCTCTAATTGTTGGTGAACTTATCTGCTTCTTTTTGGCCTATGGCTTGTAGAAATTTATTGTCATGGAGGGAGTTGCAGAGATGGTCCCACTTACTTCTAATTCTGAATTTATCAAGGAACCTTTTTATATTTGCCCACAGAATTTGACAGTTGATAAATGACCATTTTGGCTTAAGTCAGTTTTCAATAATGAACCAAGGAGAAAGTTACTCTCATATTACCCTCATTGTATATACACATTAGCATAAGTATACACTAAGGTGTATAACATTGAGTGACAGATCAGTGAGGATACAGGCAACCAACTTGTGATTGACTCTTTATCTTTATACTAAACAATTGAGCCAGGAGTGGTAGCACATACCTGGAATCCCATTAGGAGACTGGGGAGACTATGAATCCAACAACAACATCAAAGAAATTGAGGTATAGTTCCATCCATAATATAGAACTGGTAACTTCCCATGTGAATAATAGAACCTGCCATATAGAATAGGGCAAGAAAACACTAAAGGATTTGAAATGGCTGGCACAAACATGGCTTTTCTTTGGCATGAGCAGCATTGGAAAAATAAGGCATGTCTTTTGTCATTCAGTAGGTGGATTTTGTTTCCTGCTCTCTGTGCTCTGGAAGAGAAGATAAGTAGGAAAGAAGGTATCGATTTCCTCCCAGGCAAAGTTACTAGTGGATTTTTTTCCTGAAAGGGAGTTTTATTGCTGTCAATAATGAGGCCATTATTGCAATGGTGTGAGGGCTAGTTGTCCACATAGATGTTTAGTTACATAGAAATTGGTTCCTGAATACACATATGCACATATATGTTACATAAAGCTATTTTGATTAATGTCAACAAATTTGATATTTTTCACTCCAAAGTCTCAAATCATGAAACTATCTCATGTTTTTCTTTTGTCCAGAAATACGGTTGCTTTTCCAGAATTAAACATCGACTGCATGAGAATGCCAGTGTGTTGTTTTTTCTTTTGCATAATTAAGATAGATATTAAATGATAATTAATTTTAACCAGAGCCATTTATAACATTTTCAGTAAAAATGCATGAAACACTTCAACCAGTCAAATAAAGACTTTGGCTCTTTAGAGTAAGTACTGATTCTGATTTATGCTCTGTTCACAAATTATGATACAGCCATCTGCATCACTGTAGATTCTGGAAGACTAGAGTAATAACCGCTGTCCGTAAAAAGTGCAGCAGTATGACATGCTTGTCTTTTAAATTTCCTTGCTGGCTGGTACACTCATCTAAACTGAAGAATATCTTTTATCATTATCACATAAATCCCCGCTGTTGCCTCAAAACACAGTTTGTGGAATTGTATACCTGATGGTATAGACAGAGGTGTCTGTACCATCCAACTATGACTTTTTCATTTGAAACTATGATTTACATCTTATGTTCAAAGAATTCTGATGTATAAGAGGTATTTTTCAGACTGTTTAATCAACAGTATTTTATGCCTCAGTTTTAGCTGTGCTGGGATGCCAGCCTGCTTGTGCCATAGCTTTGATGTATTACTTATGGCCAAGAACAGTATTATGTATGGGGTAGGTTTCATATCCTGGTGATTCCACATGTAACTCCACATTTGGTAAGAGTATGGTCATGTCATTGATGCCTGTCATAGAAATAGAAAATGGATGGAAATATACTTTTTAAAAAATATAAAGTAGATCATGAGAAATGAGGATTGACATACCAAGACAAAGTAATGATGTTAACCCTGGAATCTGCTGAAGGGTTGGACAAAGGTAATATTATAAATTTGAGCAGAAATTAACATAGAGCCACATTCTTTGTCCTCAGAACATTCCATGCAAATAAAAGCTGAGGAAAATGTGGTTTAAATAAAGTAGATATTATCTATGTCTCTCTAACACCCACTGAGCCCCTGGAACTACAAGAGTGGAATATAAGTCTACAAGAGTAGCAGGTTCTCATTTGCCTGAGTGAGTAACTCAGGTGACCAGCATTTTAGTCAGTCTGTGCTTGCATTTCTCTGGCCTCAAAGACTGGTTTTGAAGTGGTCCAAACATCAAGAGGCCTAATACTTTCCATCAGAATCATGGGCACACTCCCTAGTCAGGAACTAGCATGCACATAGTTTTCAGCACTGTGGGAAATAGCTTGTCTCTAGGAGAACAGTTCACTGGAGAAGAAATCCAGCCCATACTCTGAAAACCTCAGAGGGATGGGGGTGACTGAGCTAGATGTTAAATCCTTGTAACAGGGGGACTTACCAGAACCACAAGAAATACACTTCATTTGTAGATTTTAGTTAGCTAGACATGGATAATTCTTTTTTTTTTTTAACTTTTTATTGATTCTTTGTGGATTTCACATCATGCATCCTGATCCCACTCATCTCCCTGCCTCATATCTTTCCTCTGCCCTTACAATCTCCCCCCCAAAATAGAATAAATTTAAAAAGAAAAACAAAAAACAAACAAAAAGCCTCATGGAAGTTGTAGTGTAACACAGTGAATCATACAGTTCATCCTTTGGTCCATACATCTTTACTTGTAAGTGTTCACTGCAATGAGTCATTGGTCTGGTTCAAGGTCTCTGGCTTCCACCACATCCTTGGTACTGGGCCTTCACTGGAACTTTCCTTTGATACCCTGTTGTTACCCTGTGTCATGGAGATCCTGCATCTTTGGATCTGCAGGATCCCTTCACTTGCTCCAGCAGTTTATAGATGAGGTAGATGTTGGGTTGGGCCAACTCATAGTCCTGGCTCTGGGCCTGGATTGTAGCTGGATTGGTCAGCCTGCCAGCTTTCCCTCATCACCACCACCACCATCTTCAGGACTGCCCTAACCAGCTCATCTACTGCAGCAGGCAGCAAGGTGTGGGGTGAGTTCTCCTGCTCTCACACCCTTAGGGCTGGCTCACTGGCACCCACACCACCAGGACCAGTTCTACTGTGTTGTCCAGGTGATGTGCAGGGGCTACTCTCCCAAGTGCTGCAGGTGGTGAGGTTCAGGGCTAGCTCTCTTGCTCTACTGGTCCTGCAGCCAGCTGTTCCATCCGTCACAGGTGGCAAGGGGTGGGGGATAATTTTTTTTAAAAAAGAATTTTTATTCAATATAATACTTTTGTTAAAACTCTCTTAAAATAAAACAAAAACAATATTTAGGAAAAACAAAATTTCTGAGCTTAGAAAGTAGATGAAGTTAGGGTGTTTGGTTACCCATCTGTTGTAAAAACTTCAATAAAAGCATAATATCTATAAATGAATCCACAGATTTGTTTCATTTTATTCATTTAAAAAGTTGAAGTATAACATACCAGTACACAAATCTTTTTTTGTCATAAATTCTCTTTTATACAAAAAAAGGCAACAGTTGTTTATTTTTTTCCAACAGGCTCTATTAATTACAATTTTAAACTCTACATACAATAATTGGCTGGTTTTCTTTTCTTTTTTTTTTGTTTTTTGTTTTTGTCTTTTTCTCCCCTCCCCTAATACAGTACCATGGGAATAACAGTGAGCCAGTACACAAATCTTAAGTGTGGCCAATTAAAAGAGAACACTTTTTAAAAATTTTATTCTTTCATTAGTTCAAATTAGGAACAAGCTTGTTTCACATGTCAATCCCTTCTCCTTCTCCCTCACCCTCCTTTCCCCCCAACATCCCACCTGCCCCTAGCCATCCCCCTCTCCACTCCCCAGGCAGGGTAAGGCCCTCAAAAGGGGCCCCCCAAAGTCTACCACATCATCCTGGGCCAGGCGTAGGCCCTTCCTCATGTGTCCAGGCCAAGAGAGCATCCCTTCACATGGGATGGGCTCTCAAAATCCCTTCTTTTTTTAAAAGACTTTACATATTTAATACAGTGCGTTATCCCTGTACAAATGGAAAAAAATTAAGTTCAACATTTCTAGACCAATATGGCTGTTAATTTTTGTATAATGCCAACTCAACAAGGTAAACTGGGATACTTTTTTTCCAAAGTTGACAGCGCATCTAAAGTTTCCAAAAATTCAAATTATATATGTATATATATTGATATTTATAGAAAAAGACCAATAATGGCAGTATGTTATGCATCAATAGCAGCAACAGCTTTTCCAGGTTCTTTTTTATCCAGTAGATAACAATTTAAAATGTTATCATGACCCTAGCGCCCCTGTGATCAAGTTCAATTTCCATAGCTCCATTTTACAAGTTTTTGAACCTAAACAATGGAATTACATTTAGTGTAATTCTTTTGTGTTTGTCTTCTTTCAATGTTTTGTCAGTGAATTATGCTGTCACTCAAGTTTGTTATGCTTAGCATAGAATCTCATTGTGTGAATATGCCATAATTGGTTTGTGTCCTATTTTGGCTATTGTGATAAAACTCTGTAAGCATCCTTTTAAACGCCTGCTGGTGCACATATATGCTCATGGCTTATGGATCTATTCTAGGAGTTGAACTAGTGTGTCATAGGAAAAGGATGCAATAGATAGTCAACAGTTTCCTAAGTGGCTGTGCCAATATGAACTCCTGCATAGCATGGGAGTATTCTGGTTAGTCACATTCTTCCTAGTACTTGTCTTCATTGAATTTTAAATTCATATTATTATATGGTGATGTTTTTATTAAATTTTTCTGATCAGTAATTATCTTGAGAATTGTCTTATTTGCTTATCAGCCTATTTAGATTTTTTTGTGAAGTGCCCATTTGAGTCTTTCACAGTTTTTATTTGTTGAGAAATTTCATTGTTACTATTACTATTATTTGGTGTGTGTGTGTGTGTGTGTGTGTGTGTGTGTGTCTGTGTGTGTGTGTGTGTGTGTGTGTGTGTCTGTGTGTGCCACAGTCTATCTGTGTAAAGGTCGGATGACAACTTTCTTTCCATCTTGGGTCCTAAGCATTGAACCTGGGTCACAAGGCTTGAACAGCACATGAATGATTTCACAGACGCTAACTTACTTTTAAGCTCTGTGTTTTTTCTTATTGCTTTTCTACTCTGTACATGAGACATTTGTACAGTACAGACATCTCATGTTTTGTCTTCTGCTTTGTGACTGGACTTTGCACTCTCTCTCTCTCTTGATATTTTGAAAAATATAAAACTTTATTATAGAAAAAGGTGCAAACCCCTCAAAACATGACACACCAAAAGTAACTATACCCAAATTAACAGAGACTATTGAACTCAATGAACTTCTCTCCAGTCGGAGGGGCCTTTCAGAACAGAGGCTGTTCAGTGTCTCGCTGGATGTTACATATTCACTATGGAATATATTTTTATGTATTAACAAATATGAAAAATGGTGACAGGCTGAGAACAAGAGAAGCACAAGCTTCATGTCCTCTTTTATAATTTATCGCCTGCATTCAGCCCTTTCTCATTCTAATATTTAGCCGTTCTTGTTCTATTTTCATAGAACATTGAGCACATTAAAATCTACAAACACAATAAATAAACACACTCCACCCACGTACATTTGTTCACTCTCTTAATGGTGCCGTTAATGAACAGAGTTGTAAAACTAAATGTAATCTAGTTATTGATCTGTTCTTTTATACTTAGGACTTTGAATCCCATTTGAATTTGTTTATCTGGCTTATTAGCAGGAACACATTTTCCTGTGTAAGTTTCTACGGGGATTCATGCTTTTGTTCTTCACATTTAGGTCTATGATTAACATGGAATGAACATTTATATTTGGTAGGAGCTAGAAATGCACACTTTCCCCTCCCAGCTGAGCAGAACCATTAATCACAGCAGCCTCCTTCTCACAGGCAAGTGCCTGTGTGTTTCCAAACTCATCATGTTCCATTGGTCTGGTGTCTAGGCTTGTATCTATCAATCACACATTGCATTTTACTTTTTACTAAGGCTTCAAGCATCGAGGCTCCTCCCTCATATTGTCCATGCGTTGTTTGTATTTCTGTAACTTTGAAATACATCTTCATATCCGCCAGCGAATCTCTTCAACTTTGTTCCTTTTCTCAAAGATCATCTTAACTCTTTCATAATCTGTTGTCATTCTCCCTACTGCCCCCTAATGGTGGTGTCTTCATTGGGGTTGCCGTCAACCTGAAGATCAATTAGAGAGCTGACATTTTATAATAACAATCCATACACACAGTACTGTTTCTTCCACCAAGTATTTGTTCACCTTTGTTAGATGTATTTTTCTGGCATTTAATTTTTTTCTTTGTGGTATTCGAAATGATGTTTCTAAAACGTTTATTATTCATTGGGAAACACTCTTGATTTTCAAATACCAAGCTTGTGTTTTATGGCCCTACTAGATTTCTTTATTCTTGCTTGCCTTTGTATGTAATCTGTGTAGTAGGTTATTTACATTACTCTGTCATGGCAGTCTGAGGCAGTAGTCTGAGCAGCAGTTAGTCTGAAGCAGTCATTCTGAAGCAGTCTGAGGAGGCAGTCTGAGGACAGGATTGCCCCTTTTGTCTGAAGTAGAGGTAACAGCTAGTAGCTGACTGCTTTGCTTCTCTGATCTTTCAGCTCTCCACCACCATAATATCTGACTCCAGGTTTTTATTATTAAGACCAAAGGGAATTTGTGCTGCAGCATTGCTTTACTTTTTCAGTCTAGGTGGCATCAGCTGTAAAAAAATTTTCAACAGGTTTCACATCAGCACAAACAAAAACTCAAAGACACCAGAGCAGAACCTTTGAATGTCAACAAAGAGAGTGAAATAAAGACACTGTCGGAAGAAGAGTCAGATAGTTAAACACTCCCATAACTTTACTAAGAATAACTATGTGGTAGATGTCACTAAAAGAAAAATGAAGAACATGATAATAGTAGGGAAAAATGGAGAGCTGTGGTTATTGATGCTGGAGTGCTTTAACAAGTATTCAAGAGTATGGTCAGCAGAGCACTGGGTAATCAGAGACAGGTGGATCTCTATTAGCCTGGCCTATATAGAGAATTCCAGGCTAGCCAGGGCTGGTGGATCTCTCTCTCTCTCTCTCTCTCTCTCTCTCTCTCTCTCTCTCTCTCTCTCTCACACAGACACACTGCAAACAATTCTTTAGCAATGCTTTTGCAGCTTTATATTAAAAGAACACTTTTCATACCAGTCTTGTTTTTAATTTAAATAAAAATTAAATAAAAGGACACTTTTCTGAATAAAATTTTCAAATTGGATTAAAGAAGTCACAGAATGTTGAACACATCAAAACCCATTAAAAATAACAAATAGGGGCTGGAGAGATGGCTCAGAGGTTAAGAGCACTGACTGCTCTTCCAGAGGTCCTGAGTTCAATTCCCAGCAATCACATGGTGGCTCACAACCATCCGTTATGAGATCTGGTGCCCTCTTCTGGAGTGCAGATATACATGGAAGCAGAATGTTGTATACATAATAAATAAATAAAATCTTAAAAAAATAACAAATAAACCAAACCCTCATATAAGAAAGTACAAAGTACAGGCTGGGATGGTGCTAGGGTAAACTTTAGCAGCCCTCTTGAGACAGACGGCCTGCACACAAGGTATCCCGATGTGAAGAAAAGATATTCCTATTCCTAAACTCGTCTCATAGAAGTTGTGTAATTTTGATATTAGACGAAACACACAAGGATAATTCTTATATTTTTGGTTATGAGTCTAGCCTTTAATGACTGAGCCATCTCTCCAGCCCTATACAAGGATAATTCAAGAAAAAAATATGGACAGAAACACCAAGTGAAATATCAAAACTGGTAACTGCTTGTCAGGATCAAATACACTGTGTCTAAGTTGATTTTGCTTCAGAAATAACAGACATTAGTGAGAGACAACATGTAAATATAATGTGCAAACCAGCGACTCTTCCCACAGCTGAACAGACCCCTATGGAACCCACGGTAGGTGTCCTGCTTAGCAGTGACATGTGTGAAAGGAAACCCACTGCGCCTTGCTTAGCAGACACATTGTTTATTTGGGGCCTTTTCAGGAGGAGTAAATCTGTTCTCTTTCGAATCCCAGAGAACTGTGTATTTGAAAACTTTCATACTGAGTGAAAAAGTGCAGTTCATGTCTGAGAATCTGTGATCTATAAATAGTTTATTCATGGGTGTCAAGGAGTTCATTCAAGCACTTCCAGATACTGAAGCTACACGTTTAGTTTTGACATCCCTGCAAAGACAGACTGCTTATGTTTTAAGACATTCCAGCTTAAACTCCTGCTACATCTGGTTATATAGACATTTCAAAAAAGAGCTTATCCATACATAAATAAGCCACTAGTCACTGGGAAGCCCATGACGGAGACACTGTCATTACATTATGTAATAAGGTAGAAATGACTGCTATATAAACATTAGGCTGAAAAGCCTGCTGTTGTATTGCTTCAAGGATGAAATAAAACAGATAGGAAGATCTGAAAATATAAAAGAAAATGGTTGATATTTATGGATGATGCCATAATTGGGTAGGTAATGCAAAGGAATTAGAACGAGTAGGAAATGCAGTGGTTGCTGCAGGTAGCATAGTCATAACACAGTTAATGGCATTTTTTGTAGTTAGAGAGGGTAATAGAACTGAGCTTCCACAGTCACTGGCAACACAAATAAGCAACTTGTTTCAAAGGGTTGGTCTCATAAAAATATGTGAAGCCTCATTTCTAACATTATACAAATGAAGCCAGATGTGGTAGAAAGGCTGAGATGGGACGATGGCCGCAAGTCTGAGACCAGCCTGGCTGCGTAATGAGTTGTAGGCCAGCTACAACTGTACAACTGTACAACTTTCTGTAGGCTACAGAAAGAGGCCCTGCCTCAAAATCCCTCAAATAAATAAAATCATACAAACTTGTTGAGGAACAGGAGAGAAGACACAAATAAAGGACACCTGATCACAGACACAGTCACTCAATGTGCTAACTTTCCCTAAATTAATTTATGACAAATGGGCTTTAGTATGAAATATCAAGTTTTTTTTTTCATGAAATGTATGATCCTGAGAAAAATATATGTTCAAGATCAAGTCCAGCAGATTTTCTCACAGGGTCAATACTTGTTTCAACTTTACTGTTCCTTTTAGTGACTAAACCATTTGTATGTGTTTTAAAGATAGGATTGTTCTTGTTATCCAGGCTGGCCTTAAAGTGCAGATTTTCCTGTGTGGAAAGATTGCAGTGTGCACCATTCATGACTTGAAGCATGTACTATAAATGCAGGAATAGATAGATGTAGCAGGCTTTTTCTTTGGGCTGCCAGCTCACCAAAAATGAAATGGACACTTATTATTTATGAAAGCTCGGTCTATAACTTAGGCTTGTCCCACTAGCCCTTATAACTTCAATGAACCTATTTATATTAATCTACATGCTTCCACATGGCTCATGGCTTTTACTTTTCCTATTGCATATCCTGCTTCCTCTGCATCCAGCTGGCAACTCTGCCTTTTTTCCTTTTTGAGTCCTCTGTGTCCTGAAGTCCCATCTAACCTCTTCCTGCCTAGCTATTTGCCATTTAGCTCTTTATTAAAATCAATCACAATGAAAGTTTTTCACACAGGGTAAAGGAATATTCCATAACAGAATGATCTTTGAAAGAAAACTGAAAGGCTCTAGAAGCATATGACTATATGGAGCCTTAATGTGTTTTCAGTAGCTATTAAGTACACTTCTGTTTGCTAGGGAAAGCTTCCTCACTGTGTGCCGAATTCTACTGACATGATCCTAGCAGGTATAGAATCTCATTAGCTGTCTGTTATGACCAAACTTCCTGATTCACCTGGTGCATTTCTTGTTCTTAACCCAGACGTAGCCATTTCTTTAAGACGTTTTGCCTTACCCTATGGAAAATGGAATTTCAACACTACATTCTATACAGCCAGCATAGAACTTGCCATGCAGACCAGGCTGGCCCCGAACTTGCAGCCATCTTTCTGCCTCTGTCTCCCAAGTGCTGGGATTACAGGTGTGAGCCAGATTCATGCATGCTCTCATGTATTAACTTTAATATATTCTTCAACATTAGAAGTCATACATGTTAAAGACTTAAAGGGTGAAAACTTTCAAGCATCCTATCACCACGAAGGATCTTTATTCTCTATCACACACAGAATCATCGCAGAAGAATAACACAGCTGGCATGATCGCAGAAAAAAGCTGACCAAGTTGTAAACATTGTCTGTGTTTTGATTTTGCAGGATAATTGTTTTGTCTGCTTTTGTGGAAACTGGGGATCATTCAGATCTCTGATGCTGCTAAAATAGAGGCATGTGCTAGCTCAGGAAACTCCTTTGAAAAGTCTTGAGATTGTCCACAGATAAAGGAAAAGGTGAAAGAGCTGGTCCAGTTGGTTGATGCTGAGTCTAGCAGAGGGTTAGCTTGTGGCTTATTGCTAAAGGCCACTGCAGTGTAATGAGTCATGCCGCTGTCCCTCCAGGCTAGAACTACCAGGGATTCTAAAACAAGGTTGGCAATTGTGGGAGAAACCAGGACTGCATTTTGTTTCTGCTCAGCAGAGTCAAAGAATGACTTGGAGAGGTTTAGCTGGCTAGTTATCTTCAGCAACCCTTTACAATTATAAATAAATATACACTTTAAATAAAAAAGTGTAATTACTACTGGAAATGAAACATAAAAAACATAAAACAACCAATTGCTCTTTTCAGCCATCTTGCTGCATCTTACCCTGTCCTATGCAGACATTTTGTAGGTAGCATTTCTGCTAGAGGAATGTAACATGTTTGGTTGTCCACCACCCATTTCCTGTACTTATGCACAAAGCCATTAATTTCCTGTTAAAGAGTTATCCGTCCTTAGAATGTCTACTTTTTGAAGATGTCAGCCCCTAACTTGCTGGACTCTCTTGGAACTTGCTTCCTTGGCTGGAGTCGGTCAGAAAAGCTGCAAGACAGATGCCACTCAGTGCAGTAATGGTGGAATGAGATTGACTGGGTACTGCTCTGATTCTTAGCCTTTTTCTAGCTTGTCCCTCTAACATGCTTCTCTGTCACTTTGACCTGTTTCCTCCTACCAATTGGATACATTCATCTTCTGTTTAAAGCTGGTTCCTGTTCTCTGTAACCTAACAACTGGCAGGACTCAGCGGCAGTTGCTAGAACACATTGACATTGGCAACCTGTCTGATTATAATCACTTTCCCTACAACTCTGATCCTCCTTTCTCTGTTAAAGCATGCTTTATAATTTACTTATTTATGCTCATTCTCATTGTAGGTCTCTCTCCACTCCAATATGAGCTGTGTGAAGGCAGGCATTCTTTATTTAAACTCATTTCTTTGAATAACATTTACCAAGGACATAGGGCAATTCCTGGAACAAAGAAGGCACCTCAGAAGTATTTGTGTGTTTAATTAATAAATATTTTTTTGTGTGTGGGTGTGTGCTTGTATGTGTGTGTGTGTGTGTGTGTGTGTGTGTGTGTGTGTGTGTGTGTGTATGTATGTATGTATGTATATGTGTATGTATGTGTGTGCCCATGGAGGTCAGAGGATAATCTTGGATGTTAATCTTCTCCTCCCACTTTGTTTGAAGCAGGGTCTTCATTGTTCACTCATGTATGTCATGCTAGCTGACCCATGAGCTTCTGGGGACTCTTCTGTCTCCGTTTCCCATCTTGTTGTGGGGTTCCCATCAGCCCTGGGGATATAGATACACATGACCATGCCTGGCTTTATGTGGGTTCTGGAGTTGAGCTCAAGTCCTCAAGCTTATTCAACAAGTGCATTTCCCATTGAGATATCTTCCCTAGCCTTCAGTAAAGGTGTTTGAGAAGTCACCTTTCTAATCTCTTGGTTGTATTAATAATACTGAGTATTCGGTTCCTGTGAGAACTTGGTATGTTCTTGCTGCTGTTGGCTTTGGTGTGTAATCATGTTATAGGTTTGACAAAAATACAATTCAACAGAGGATGGTAACCAGTGACTCAGTGACTCACTACTTCCAGGAAAGTGAGGAAAACTGACTTCCATAGAGAGTTTACATAGAGGGAATTCCAGCTGGTGATGCCCAAGTCATTTTTTTTTTTTTTTGTAGGGGAAAGTTTGAAATTATCAATGACATGGTGAGGTAAAAGAAAATCTGATTACAAGGCTAATAACCATTGTATTCATCTTAATAAAAAATTAAAGTTTTAACTTAGTCCATATGAATTGCACCAAGTCCAGCCAATGTGATGCCATTGTCAGGAGTAGGCTCTCAGGTGGCAAGGGCATCCAGGAGAGGATGGCTGAGAAGTGATTGGTGACATCATCACAGAGACTGAGTTCAGACTTACATTAGTACCAGAATGTGAGTTGCCAGCAGCAGGTAAACTGAACACCTGATCCTGGAGACCGGAAGAAGTATTAACATTTATTAGGAGAGTATTATGTTTCTGGTGAGTTTTACATATATGATTTTATATTTAATTTTCATATGTAATTTTAACATTATAGTTAAAATTGACCCATGATAACACTTTTGTTTTATGCATGAAGAAATGGAAATAGCAGAGGTAGTTGATTTATAACAATACATCAAGAGAGGACAGACCCAGAATCTGGTTTAGGTCAATTGGTTCCCAGTCTCTCACTCTTTCCGTGTATCACTTTCAACACGAGAGATTCATTAAGTGTTAAAGCACAGGGTGAAGACAGTAGAGTAAATACATTAAAGGGCTGCTCCCCCTTGTCAGCTCTAAGCCCTTTTAATATCTACTACAATAATATATATATATATATATATATATATATTAAAAGGCATAACCTCATGCATCTATCATAACTTAGAAGATAATGGCCTCAGCCCTCAGTGAGAACTGCTAATGTTTGGTACTTGATGCAATGTTTATGCATCTTATAAAGGGGAATCCAGAAAGGCATTTTTTTTGTTTGTTTTTTTGTTTTTCGTGACAGGATTTCTCTGTGTAGCTTTGGAGCCTATCCTGACACTCACTCTGGAGACCTGGCTGGCCTCCAACTCACAGAGATCTGTCTGCCTCTGCCTCCTGAGTGCTGGGATTAAAGGCGTGCGTCACGGCTGCTCAGCTGCACTTTCTTTTTAATGTTGAGATGTATTGCTTGTTATTAAGGCATACATATGTATAATCATTTACTGTGCTGCCTTAGGTGGCACCTTAGAGAAAGGTTCTACATTGAGAGCCTGTCAGAGGCTATAAAGTTTCATGCTCATGTGAAAAAAAAAAAGGCATAACCTCTTGGAGACAAGAGAATGGGGGAGAAAATGGTTGATAAATAGATGGAAAAGTGACGATTGATGAGCAGTCTCAGGGTGTAAACATCCATGAGGAGGGAGCTGTAGTTGCTAGTCTTTGCATACACTGATCAATCATTCAGAGACATGCATACTGGAACTCGGGAGGATAGGTTTGCCTTCCCCGTTGAGCCTGACTCATATGGGTAATGGCTTGTCAAAATACCATGGGCCATGGTCTTGGAGTCCCTGACAGGCTGTGCCTATGTCATAAACACATTCATTCAGGACTTCACTCACAGAGGGTTTCCTCCACTGCCTATATTCTGGCTTTTCAAAAAGAAAGACCTAATGACACAACAGCATGACAGTCCAGCTCTGCCTTTGCTCTCAGAGTTTCTAATTCTAACAACTTAAAAAAAAAACCCTGCTGCAAAAAAAAGCACATAAAATAAAATTCCCATGTGTTTGGAGACTGGGTCTCTCTACATAATCCTGTCTGTCCTGGAACTCACTCTGTAGACCAGTTGGCCTCAAACTTACAGAGATCCACATGCCTCTGCCTCCTGAGTTGGTACTAAGTTTTCCATCTTAACTGTTGAGTTCAGAAAACTTACATGACTGTATAGAACAGAGCCCAAGAACTCTCACCTTACAAAACTGAAACTCCCTCTCCATCACATAATTCCTATTCTTGCCCCCAACAACCACTATTCTTCTATTTCTGAGTTTGATAACTTCATAAACCTCTTAAGTGGACTCCTACAGGGTTTCTGATTCTGTGACAGGCTTATTTTACTTAGCTTAGTGTCTATGAGATTTTATTTGTCTCATAAAAGATGAGAAGATTTCTTTATTTTTAAAGACTGGATAACATTTGAGCTTTAAATCAACTTTGAACTCTTAAATATGTGCAGATGGTTTACAGTGATCAGGAATCAGAAGGAAGCCTATCTCAGGAAAGATGAGAGACACAAACATGCATTAGACTATCCATGGGTAAGGTAACTCTATAGAGACTGTCAGCCAAAGCGTCTGTGTTGCTGGAGTTTATTTGTCCTTCTGGTCCCACAGCTGCTTCACCCCAAATAAGCACATGGGTGCTATATTAATTATAAAATTATTGGCTTATGGCTAGGGTTTCTTATTGGCTAGCTCTGTCTTAATTATTAACCCATTTGTGTTAATCTAAGTATTTCCACGTGGTCTTATCTTACCAGAGAAGGGTCCGGACCTGTTACCCCTTCCTCGGCTACATGGAGTCTCCTTTAAGTCTCTCTCTGCCTACCTTTCCCAGAATTCTCCTTGTCTCCTAATCCTGCCTTTCTTCCTGCAGTGTTTTATTAGTCAACCAATAAGAGAAACATATATACAGAAGGACATCCCCCATCACGTCTGTGAAGAGATGTTCCATCAAAAAGCACGACTAGGGTAATTATAGCAAAAAGAAATAATAAGAACAACAACACAGCAGCAGTGAAAAGTTCTTAGGAAAATTCAAAAGAATGGAATACAAAGCTGAGAGATTTTCTTAGCAAACAGAGGAAAAAGAAAATATGGAAAATCAGAGAGAGAAAAAAATTTAGATCAACAGTTCTGGGGTCATGGTAACATTTTATATTGTTCTCTACTGAATAAAAAGTGTTCCCTTTTAGTAAGTAAAATAACATTCTACAAGGAGAAGATAGAAGAAAGAGAGAAGAAACAACAGCAAAGTGTGCAGAGCTGGGCATGGTTGGCCACTCCTGTAAACTCAGTGTGCAGGAAGCTGAGGCAGGAGGAAGCAAGTTACGATCAGCCTGTATTGTAAAGTAAGATTCTGCCACAAACCATAAGCTCCTCCAAGACTTATCTAATTCATGCAGACAAGAGGCACAGGAATTTCTTAGTTGAAGGTTCACATTCCTTCAGAGGTGTCTGTCATAAAGCTCCATACACCAGAACAGGAGCACCCTGGGGCTTGAGTACAGCTCAGAGACATGGTGCCCAGCAAACAAGTGCTAGGCCTCAGCTCCATTCCTAGTATGGGAGACAGCAACAAAACAAGTGCTCTGCCTCACTTGGAGAGACTAAGCACAGAACCGGAAACTAAAATCCCATCAACAGCATAATGGCAATGCTGGAAACACTAAGTTACAACGACAGCGGCAAAGGAAATGAGTTCCAGGGTAGCATCGTTAGCTGCAGCGTGGTTTGTTAGGCTGTGCTTTATAGTCCAAATTTCTGAGTACTATTAAAGAATGCTGAGGGGGGAGGGGGAAGAGAAGGAAGGAAGAGAGAGAGGGAAGGAGAGGTGGGGGGAGAGAGATAGAGATATGGGGTCTTGCCTTGTTATCAATCTGATCTCAAATCTATGGACTCCAGTTTCCTGCCTCAGCCTTTTGAGTTGCTGAGATTGCAGACATTCACCTCCATTCTGGCCTGCTGTTTTAAAATGGATTTTCAATTGTTCAAGTTTCAGATTTATAAAGAATTGTGATGTCAATCCAGTCTGCATGGTTTGCCATACTGAACTGTTTATGAAGCAATGTTTATGTGTTGTCATTAACTCAAGTCCATACTTAATTCTGAGGTGTTTCTTTTTGGTTGGTTGTTTTTTACTTAGTGATGTTTTCTGGTCCAGCATCCATTTAGATGAGGCTGCAATATCTACTACATTGCTCTGGGCTGTGACAGTTTCACAAACTTGCCTGGTTTTTATGATGGTTCTGAGTGGGAATGGCCAGCCATTTTGCAGAAGGCCCATTTTTCTAGGGACTCGTTTACTGTGTTTTTCCTGGTTAGACTGAGGTTCTCGGTGTTTGGGGCTGGTAAAGTGCTCTTCTCATCATGGCAGCTGCCCTTTGAGGGTGTTACCAGGGTTGCATGCTGTGAACTCTCTCATTCCCTCCTCTTACAGGCTTTGAAAGGCATCATTATGTCCCTTCTACACTGAGGGACGAACCTTGTGCTCCAGGTGTGTAGGTAGCATGGAATAGCTAAGTGCAAAGAGTTTTCTGCACAGCAGGCATGTCCTTTTCCCACTATTTATCCAAAACCAGTAACTTATGTGAATCAGTATTTTCTCATGGATAGTTATTTTATGATTTGGGTTATAACTTGATATAGCTATTTTTATTTTATTGTGTTTTTTGCTATGTATTTATTTTATTGGGATATATTAATTATATACAATATTGAGTTCCAGACAAAATTTTTCAAGCATATTATGTACTTTGTCCATATTCACCTTATCATACTTTATTGCTGAACATTTATTTCAGAGATGCTGTGTCACAAAGCCCTGGATTTTTTTTTTTTTTTTTGAGACAGGGTTTCTTTGTGTAGCCCTGTAAGTCCTGGAACTCCTCTGTAGACCAGACTGGCCTCAAACTAACAGAGATCCACCTGCTTCTGTCTCCACTACCACTCCCTCCCTCCCTTCCTCTCTCTGTCTCTTCCTTACTTTTTTTCTGAGGTTTTGCTATATAGCCCACCCACCCTGGAACTTACTATGTACCTCAGGCTGGTCTTAAAATCACAGACCTCCTGCCTCAGGCTCCCTGTTGAGATTACTCACCTAACTTAAGACCAGATAGTCTAGTTGCTTTTCATCTCATCCCCAGTCTGCAGTTTAGACTCCATAACACATACAATTGAAAACATATTCTTCAACTTGTCCACAAATTATAGATTTTTATCAGAACAAATGCAGTCATTGTTCTGTGTGAGCTACAAAAACCACTCCACAGATGGCATAGTGCCCGTAGAGCTTGAGGGCTGCCCACATGCTCTGATGACATTTCCCCAATCAGCTCACTTGAGGTGAACTTACGCTGTGTATTTAACTGAACTTGTGTGGAGCCTGGGGCATTAGGATGCTCAGATGTTCTGACTGGCAGGAGACTCACATTACCAACAAGCAGTATCTATACAGAAGCATCCTTAACTTTCAAATGATGTTGGAGCAGACATAGAGTGAACAAAGCCTCTTAAGAATGGTTAGAGAAAACAAACAAACAAAAACCAAAATAACCTTCCAAAGACTCAGATATTAAATGGTAGGCATTAAAAATATATTTGTGGTTTGCATTTCTAACTAGTTTTTCCATCTGAGAACCTCATGAAATAGATCATGTCTTCAGTTGTGTAAACTACAAAGTGTTCAAGACAAAGACTGATCATGTGCCCTTGACCTGGGCAAGGTGGAGTGGCTTAACAACATAGAATGGCCTCAGAGACAGGGTACTTACAGCTGGCATGAACATGACGAGCTCTTAGATTTCATCGGTATGGAGGCTTCCAGAGATGGCTGACAGAAGCCATTTATAAGTTTAAGCAGTTTCCTCCTGTTCTCATTCTTAAGCTTTTTTTTCTTTTAGCACTGAAAATCATTAAATTTATTAAATTTCAAGAAAACCCTTATCTACTTTTTCTTCCTAGACATAGTGTGGTTATTTGTGTCAGTAGCTTTCCTAATGCTGACCATTCTGATACGACTGGAAAAGAGATGGCTGGTTCATATGACATAGAAATTATTTATTAAGGTCTAAGAATTTTACTACTTCTCACTGTTTCTGCTTCATGGACTGACCTTATCATGGTAATCCTTCTTGAGTCAGTTTGATAATTTTATTTTACTTAAAAGTAAAACTGATATTATTTATCTGTCATATAATTTATTATTTATCTTATTCTAGTATCATTTATATTTACTTTTTCTTTAACCAGACTCACCAGTATTTTGCTATTCTATTGGTTTCTACTAGTCAGTTTGAAAGTTTACTTTATTGCATTATTGATTTAAACTATTGTGACTATTAATGTTGTTGCATATTATAAACACAACTTTAAGAAATCATACAAAAACAATTCTTTGTAGAAAAAAATTATCTTGAGACATTTGTGATTGTAAAGGAGGATTAAAGCAGTTAGTCTCTTGTCCCTCCCCTCTCCTTTTCATTTTTCCTTCCTTTCTTTCTCTCCCTATTCTCCCTCTCCTCCTCCTCCCCTTCCCCCTTTCCCTCCTCCCAGTAGGATAGAACTTTTCTCCATGGTAGTATTCACAGATGCTCATCTGTGTCTCATGGAGTCTTTGGGAATGTCAGTCAGTGGTGTTCTTTTTGTCTTTATCAAACTGATGTAGCTCTGTTACAGGGAGGTCTTCAATTTTCTATGGTCTTAACTCTGATGACAGTGTCAGTTCCTGTGCTCCCAGAAGAGATGTGTTATTAGTATAAGCAGTCAAGAGTTTGATTAGTGAAAGCAAGGGGGCAGTAATACTGCTCTTCAGAAACAGAGAGGGCTAAGTGGAGCAGGAGTGTTTGTTCCCCAGCTTTACGACTAGGGTCTCCGTGCTCTCACTAGGTCAGGTCAACTATTTCTGTGGGTTTTTCCAGCACCGTCTAGGTCAGGAATGTTAATATTTCTCCTTTCTGCTATCCCTTCCCCCGAGGCTTCCCTGAGGGAGGGGCATGTTCTTAACTTACTGACATGGGTGCTGGGAACAGAACCTTAGACCTCCGATGCTCTTAATCACTGAGCCATCTCTTCAGCCTCTATATCACTAGAGTTGAAACGCTCTGAGGGTGAGCGTAGCTGCACTACCCACATGGTCTTCTTGTGTCAAAGCCCCTAAAACTGGATTCAGCTAGAGTTGACCACTTCAACCTATTGTTCTTTGCCTCTTATGTGGGGCCTGAGCTGGTTCCTGTTAGGAAGACCACTACTACCTGTTATTCTTTAAGTCCTGTTTTGGGGGGACATTTGCCAGTCCCTCTCAGAGCTAACCTCCTGCCCAACAATATCATACATGAACATTCCTGTTGTCTTTGATGTTCCTGTAGCTCTGTCCAGAGTGCCTGATGTTTCAAAGGCTGTGATAAAGGAAACCTTATGGCTTTGTGGAAGTCCCTTTGATAGACTGACTTACATGGCAAAATGGATAAACATGTTTGCCTTAGGGTTGTGTGTCCATTTTGAGCCTATACCAAAAATGTCATGGAAATGTCATTGTCTTCTCATGGGAGATTGTCTCTTGAAAACAGTTACGTTTGAGGCCAGCCTGGTCTAAAAAGCAAGTTCCAGGATGACCAGAGCTGAGGCACAAAGAAACCCTGCCCCCCCCAATAAGAAAGACAGGAGACAGTTAAGCTGGAGAGGTGGCTGAGTGGTTAAGAGGACCAGAGTTGGATGCTCAGACCCTATACAACGGTTCACAACATCCGTATCTCCACTTCCCAGGAATTCAAAGCCCTTCTCTGACCTCTGCAGGCACCAGGCACACACCAGATACACAGGCAAAACACACACACACATACACATACACATACACATACACATACACATACACATACACATACACATACACATACACATACACATACATATCCACATACACATACACCAAAGTAAATAGACAAACAAGAAAGAAAACAGACATGTTCGCTCTACTCTGTCTCTGGGTCCTTTTATCCTTGTGGGGAAAACAGTAATGGAGAAAATTTGCATTTAAAAATTTTTAATTATTCCTTTTTATTTTTATTTTTTAATGCGTGTTGGTGTTTTGCCTGTACATTTGTCTGTGTGAGGGTGTCTGATCCTCTTGGAATTGGAGTTTTAGGCAGTTGTGAGCTGCCATGTGGGTGCTGAGAATTGAACCTCTAGAAGAGCAGCCAAATTGCTCTTAACCTCTGATCCATCTCTCAAGCCCCAGATCTTTTTTTTTTCCCTCTATGAAATAGTCCTGGCTGTCCCGGAACTAACTTTGTAGACCAGGCCTTGAATTCACAGAGAACCACCTGCCTCTACCTCCCAAGTGCAGGGATTAAAGGTTCGTGCCACTACCACCCCAAAATTTGCATTTTAAATAAAGGTTACCATCACTTTCTGATTTGCTTTTTTATACTTGTTCATACATACTTTTGTCAATGTTAAAGCCACAACTGATTAGAACAAGATTCTATGGTCACACAATACATCCCAAATCAGCATGCTTGTTTGGAAGTTGGAAATGTATTGTTCTAAGTCTGGCTAGCACCTAATTGTCTCCACGTTACGAGAGGTGTAAAGGCCATCATGACAATGGGGCAGAGAATTTAGTCAATTCAATTTATTTAATGCCTCGTAACACTCTGAAGATGTTTTTCACTGCCCAGGCTTGTTAAATTTATTATGAACCTTTAATCCTCCCTTCTGCTTTCCTAAGATTTTAAGAGCAAAAATAAAACAAAGCAAGCAGCCTATAAAAACGTGTCCTCTGTAGCTGCACTCAGGTTGCATGCCTTGCAGGCTGGCCAGCCCCTTGAAACACCTGTTCCAGAATGCAACTTTCCAGACATCCTCTGAGCCCTAGCCCTTTTCTGTAAAATTGATACCAACAGGAAGTCAACATTTGTAGAAATTGTGTTATTCATCCTTTACTTTTTAAGTATTATGATTAGAATACTAGGATCACATATGCTTACAAATAAAAACTAAACATTAATACTTTTACAAATTGGACAGTATATTTACATGGAAAAAGTAAAAAGTACAGAAAATAGTAAGATTCTCCTGTTTTTGTTATATATATATGTATATATATATATATTTATGTAAATATTGTATAAAATGTTGTTTACTTCAGAATTTATGGCTTTCTTTACAAAACGAAAATGGTCATCATTAATCACACCAACAAGACAACAACTACCAAATGACGAAAAACCAGAATTGGAAGATTCCCTGAATGGCCAATTAATAGGTGTCATTTCCAAGTGCCTTCTGCTTTTGTCCTAGCAAAGAGCTGATTAAACACACAAGCAAGTGAACAAAACCCTAGAGGAGCAAGAGTCTTACTCTTATTTATTTATTTATTTATTTAAATTTATTTATTTATTAGTTCAAGTTAGGGAACAAGCTTGTTTCACATGTAAGTCCCTTCTCCCTTTCCCTCCCCTCACCCCCATCCCTCATCTCCCACCCCCCAACCTATCCCCCACTCCATCCACCCACCACTCCCCAGGCAGGGTAGGGCCCTTAATGGGGACTCTGCAAAGTCCACCAAATCTTCCTGTGCAGGTCCTGGGCCCTTCCCCATGTGTCCAGGGCCAGAGTATATCCCTTCACGTGGGATGGGCTCTCAAAGTCCCTTCTTGCACCAGGAAAAAATACTAATCCACTACCAGAGGCTCCCTGGAGTGCAGAGGCCTCCTTATTGACATCCATGTTCAGGGGTCTGCATCAGTCTTGTACTGGCCTCCCAGACAGCATCTGGGGTCGATGTGCTCTCCCTTGTTCAGGCCAACTGTTCCTGTGCATTTCTCCAACCTGGTGCAGACCCCTTCGCTCTTCATTCCTCTCTCCCTTCAACTAAATTCCAGATTTCAGCTCAGTGATCTGTGGATGTCTGTCTCTGCTTCCATCAGGCACTGGATGAGGACTCTAGGATGGCATAAAGAGAAGTCATCAATCTCATTTTAGCGGAAGGACTTTTAGGTTACCCTCTCCACCATTGCCTGGATTGTCAGATCGTGTCATCCTTGTAGGTCTCTGGAGATCTCCCTAGTTCCAGATCTCTTCTCAGACCTATAGTGGCTCCCTCTGATATGGTATCTCTCATTCTGCTCTCTCTCCTCTATTCTTCCCCCAACTCAATATATCTGCTCCTCCATTTCCTCTCCTCTACTCCTCTTCTCTTGCTCTTATTGTGGCAGCTCCCTCTCCCCTACCCTCATGCTCCCAATTAGCTCAGGAGTTCATGCCACTTCCCATTCTTGGGGACCATTTTTCCCTTAGAGTCTTTCATGTTTCCTAGTTTCTTTGGTGAAGAGGATTATAGTCTGGTAATCCTTTGCTCTATGTCTAAAATTCATATATGAGTGAGCACATACCATTTTTGTCTTTTTGTGACTGGGTTACCTCACTCAGGATGGTTTCTTCTAGTTCCATCCATTTACCTGCGGAATTTCAAGATCCCATTGCTTTTTTCTGCTGAGTAGTACTCCATTGTATAAATGTACCACATTTTCTCAATCCATTCTACAGTTGAGGGGCATCTAGATTGCTTCCAGGTTCTGGCTATTACAAACAATGCTGCTATGAACATGGTTGAACATATGTCCTTGTTGTATGAACATGCAATATTTGGGTATATACCCAAGAGAGGAATGGCTGGATCTTGAGGTAGACTGATTCCCATTTTTCTGAGCAACCGCCATACTGATTTCCAGAGTGGTCTTACAAGTTCACACTCCCACCAGCAATGGAGGAGTGTTCCTTTTCTCCACATCCTCTCCAGCATAGATTGTCATTGGTATTTTTGATTTTAGCCATTCTGACAGGTATGAGGTGGTATCTCAGAGTTGTTTTGAGTTGCATTTCTCTGATGGCCAAGGATTTTGAGCACTTTCTTAAGTGTCTTTCAGCCATTTCAGATTCCTCTGTTGAGAATTCTCTATTTAGTTCTGCACCCCACTTTTTAATTTCATTGTTTGGTTTTTTGGTGGCTAGCTTCTTGAGCTCCTTATATATTTTGGAAATCAGTCCTCTGTCAGATGTGGGATTGGTGAAGATCTTTTCCCATTCTGTGGGTGGTCATTTTGTCTTACTGACTGTGTCCTTTGCCTTGCAGAAGCTTCTTGATTGAAAGACACTAAACCCTATCGTTTGTCATCTAAATGATCTCTGGAGACTTTCCTAACTCCTGTTAGAAAAGCTATAGGGTATGGGGAAATCAGTAGTCACCAAAGTCACTGAGGTGGTAGCTTCAAGTTTGTTATTTCACATCTGAGACAAATGTAGATCTGAGAGAATGTAGATCTATTCATAAAAATGAGAAAGGACTCCAGAGAGAGTGTTTCCAAGAGAGGAATCAGGATTGTAGTCCTGCCCAGATGCCTCTGATGGTTGGAGATTGAGGTAGTCTTCATTGAGATTGTTCACTTTTCACAGTTAAGTGGGCTGCACACCAGCTAAATGCTTTTTCTACCCAGCCACAGACATGATCATGTGGGCCAATCAGAGTAGCACCACACATTTTGGCCCTTCATCCATTGTCTTTCCCAAGTCCTTATACCCATTCTGCAAACTCTCAATTAGTCACTTTCTACATAACTTAACTCATGCACTACTGTGGGCCCTGACCATACTTTATTCAGGGAGCTAACCCATGCCTCACAAACAGGAACAAAGTGCATAAACTAGGGCAATTCTGGATAACTGTCACATGGCCCTCCTGTACTGGGCTCTCCCTCTGTTTAGGACAGCACTGATTATGTACTCTAGGCTATTGTTATTTTATAGTTCTTGTTTTGCATTCTCACTCCTATCTACTTACTAGTTATTAATTAGTAACCCCATTTTTATCTTGCACTGCAGAAGCATCCATCTAAATGTTAGGCACTGGAATGGGTTTTTCCTCTATGTCATAAATTATTAGAAGGCTTGTAGCTGTGCTTTTGCAGGTTTCTGCTTCTTGCCATGTTTTGTCAAAGCTCTAAGATGCACACTCAAGGCCTCCTCACCTGTGTCTTGATTAGGACTCCCAAGTGCCTTCCCTCTGAGACAAATGATGGTCTCAGGCTATCTTCCAAAAGCCTGATTATATTCCCAAGTGCTAGGTCTGTTTCTCTTGGGATATAGATAGAACATCCAATGTGTGTTTACTTTAGAAGATAGTCAACTGCAAGAAAGCTAACAACAATAAATTAGAAGGAGGCAGGTGCAGGAGGAACAATGACTCTTAGGGGAGGGGTCCATTAAAAGCTTGTTTTGGAATGGAAATGCTCTTTCTCTGTGATTCTCTTGTTTTAATATATGATGATGATGATGATGATGATGATGATGATGATGATGATGATGATGATGTAATAATGATGACAATGTGTGCCACTTGTCATGGTGTGGAGGTCGGGGGACAACTTCCAGAGTCAGTTCTCTCCTACTGTGAATTCCCAGGATGGAACTTAGGTCCTCCAGCTTATTTGGCAAGGGCTTCCCACTGAGCATCTTGCAGACTTTTCCCCCTTGGGGATTTCTTTGGTTACACTCCTATGTTTGGAAACATTTCTACATTTACTGTTCTTGTCCCCTTCAGAGATGCACAAGGCTTTCTGAGAGAGTCCCTGGAGAAGAAAACATCTGAGATAGTGAACTACCCCATGGTGCATACAACTCTAGACAGATATACCTCACCTTTGGATGAAGCGGCAAGCTCTTTGAGAGCAGGAGTGGTGCATGGGGAATGATGCTTGACAGTAGAATGGGATTAGGCATTGGCGGATAAGCTCTCTTATAAAGCAGGGAGATGAGAGTCTTTTATGGAGACTTGTTATGAGCTTAAAAATCTTAGAAATGATGTGACTGGAGAGATGGCCCATTGGTTAAGACCACTTACTGCTCTTGCAGAGAACTCAAGTTCAGATTCTAGAAACCACATGGCAGCTCCCAACTGTCTGTCACTTCAGTTCCAGGGGCGTCAATCACCCTCTTCTGGCCTCTGAGGGTGTCAAGCACATGGGTCATGCACATACATACATGCAGGCAAAAACACTCACATACATAAACCAGACATACATCAGTTTTTAAAACGACTTGAGGTGCTGGGTTATGGAAGCGACTGCTAAGGTGACTTGTGAGGCTGATTCTGCTCTTTCTAGGGAGACATGAAGCTATGGGGCAGGGACTTTTTTTTTTTATACAAAAACTGAGATGAATGATACAAATGGCATTTGACTGTATTTGTCTTAATGACTATACTATAATGCAATAAATCATATATATTCCACTTAATGTATATAACTCATATAAAGCTCTCTTTTCCTCAGGGGAGTGTTGCCTTTTTTTTTCTACTGAGGCCATTAATTGAACCAGGCCCAGACATATGACAGAGCATAATCTACAGTTATTTCCATGTCATTCTTGATTCACAAGCGTCCTAACAGAAACACCCAGAATAGTAGTTGACTGACTAAACTATCTGGGTAAACTAGAGTCTAGCTAAATTGACAGACATTTACCTTCACACATAGTCTTCTAAGTGGTCTGCCTTCAGTTTTGTCCTCTTCAGGTTTGCCTTCCTTGGCCTTCTCTCTCAAAGACAAGTCAGGCCATGGGGCTCTCCTAGGAGAGGCCTTCAATGGCTCCATGTCATCTCCAGGGAAGGCCACATTCCTAAACATGGCTGGTTCTTCAGCAACAGGGAATTTGCATGCTGCCGCAATCTAGCATAAAGATGGTTTGAGGACACAGCTCTCATCTTCCCCCTCCTCCAGGTTTATTTCCTGAGCCCTGTTGTGACATAGGTGTTAAATGCTGTGGACACACTGTGTTCCCTCTAGCTAATATTGTTTTCTGCTTCCCGTCTTGGAAGTGGCTCCTCTTTCCCTTGATTGACACAGATGTTAAGGCTACACTCCAGGAAGACTCCTGCTTTCTAAGATTTTTCCATGCCATGCTTTTATATATAATATTCTATCTGTATTTATACTACTCATTAGCACATCACATTAGAATTAATAATTCAATGTTACAGTTGTTCCAAAACAAAGACCAATGCACACATCGGTTCTTACTTACTTTCATAATTTGACAATCTGAAGATCTTTTGACTTAATACTGCCCAACTAACGTTTACTGACCAATTGGTTAAGTTTCAAGTACACAACAACTCCATATTGGAGTGGAGGAGTGCAGGCTAGAAGGTGTAAACAAAGACAGAATATTGAACTCCTTTGGTGATGTTAAATAAAAAGAAAATCAACAAGCTTTAGATTCTCCTGGGAAAGTGACTCTGTGACTTCACACTGAGCTAGGGAGGACCCTCTTCCTCGTGTGTTAAGACACATCTAGATGGCCTAGATGGCTTGAAGATTCAGAGTAGGAACAAGGGATTTCTGTTATCCAACAGGTAAAATCTTACAAAAGTAAGAACATTATTGTTGTTTTTAAAAAAGATTTTAAGTGATAAGATGACTATAATCAATTTTGTTTTTTGTCTTATACTTAATACACAGGCATTTTTCTTGCAAGCCAGTCCATACCTTACACTGTAGTACCTGAAACCATGGATACCATGATTTCTCATCATTTGGAATAAATTTAATTTGGCTTAAACACTCCGCCATTTATTTCTGGAAATGGTTAAAAATGGTTTGATAGTTACATTTTTTATTTGCCATTTCTTCTCTGTTCTCCTACAATTCTTATGTTTTTCTGATCCAGTAGGCTCCCCCTTTTCAGACCTGAGAGATTAAAAAAAATACTGTTGAGCCACAAGGCTATCAGCGGGTCATTTATTTTGAAACCAGGCTCACAGAATTCAGTGGGCAAAAGTTGGTACTTTCTTATAAATAATTCATGATGCCCTGCCCTCATTTTTTTGTAAGGTAATACCATGGGAGAGGGCTGGGTTAAGAAATAAATCCTAAAAGGCAAACTAAGATAGGAAGATGTCTGTCATACTTTTCTACATGTGTCAGAGCGGAGAGTAAAAGAGTATCACCACTTTAGAAAGTGATGAACCATGGGAGAGAGCACAACCAGTTCCAACAGCATCTTTCTTATTAAATCTCCTTGTTTTCTCCCCAGGCACATGAGCTGAGTCATCTATAGATTACTAAGATTGGTATCACAAAACAACAGGCTGAGTTTCAATTTTTAACACTTCTCACAGTTTGAATTTAGAAGCTCCGGGTAAGAATGACTCAAGATGATGTCTCACATTTGTCAAAACTTGTGGATAAATGCGGGTATTTTTCCTTCCATTCAACTGGAGGAGGACAGTTTTGTTTTCTCTCAAAGTCAGCTAAAACTTCTTGTTGACACAATATTTATGAAGCTGTATTTTTAAAGTTCCAATCTTGATGGCAAACACGTCTACAGAGAATTAAATGTGGCCAAGAGGGAGTTCTGTTAAATGCATTCTTAGCCATTTTGACAAGTTAAACAGAAAGGGAGAGTCTAGGCCATTGTAAATCAGGATCCAATGGCTCTCTCAACCCTTTTGTAACTGTAACTTAAATATGAAGATGTTTTTGGCTAATATTTATTTCATTTGCAAGTATCCATATGACTTAATTTTCTGTGCTTGCATCCTATGCTTGGCTTAGTCCATTAGTGGCTTAGTGATTATGCATACTAATGATAGTAGTTGTAATATTTTTACAAATAAATTAGAAGAAATTAAAATTCTACATTTGTGTATGTAAACATTCCTTCCTTGGGGGATAGTCCCATTTTTTTGTGGGACTTGTGATAGTTTAGTAATGCAGTTTGGAGCATCTAGAAGTTATGCAGACAGTGTAAGACTCTAATACAAGATCTCTGTCCAGTCGTCCCTGGGGCTCAGGCTCTTCAAAACAAATTCTACTTAGAACTGAGATTCCCTGACTGTTGGTATAGGGGACCACCCTCGACATTGTTAAAGAAGCCTATAAGCTCTCATTGTCAAGTGGGCTGGTGTCAGTTGTCCAATAAATTCACTCTGGTTTTTGAAGTGACCTAACTTGATGACTTTTTTTGTTGTTGTCGTTGTTGTGTTCATCTGTTTGCACGTTTTTAAAATTTAAATTAGAAACAATCCTACTTTACATATCAAACCCAGTTCCCTCTTCCTCCCTGCTCCCTACTGACCCCCCCCCCCATCCCATCTCCCTTCTGCTCCCCAGGGAGGGTGAGGCCTTCCATGGGGATCATCAAAGTCTGTCACATCATTTGGGGCAGGGCCTAGTCCCTCCCCCGTGTGTCTAGACTGGGAGAGAATCCCTCTTTGGGGAATGGGCTCCCAAAGTCCATTTGTACACTAGAGATAAATACTGATCTACTACCAGAGGCCCCGTAGACTGCCCAGGCCTCCTAACTGACACCCACGTTCAGGGGGCCTGGTTTGGTCCTATGCTGGTTTCCCAGCTGTCAGTCTGGGGCCCATGAGCTCCCCCTTGTTCAGGTCAGCTGTTTCTGTGGGTTTCACCAGCATGGTCTTGACCCCTTTGCTCACCACTCCTCCCTCTCTACAAGTGGATTCCAGGAGTTTGGCTCAGTGCTTAGTTGTGGGTCTCTGCTTCTGCTTCCAGCTTGCTGACTTTTAATTGGTGCACTTTAAAAGGCATGCTGACTTCTCTTCCCTAACCCACTTCTGCAGGAAACTTCTGTTTCTGTCTTCTTGTCCATCCTCAGTGCTTAGTGGAGGGGCCTGGCTTCCCTGAGGTGTCCGGGACACTTCCTGTCTTCGTGGATACTCTTGGTCAGTCTGCCTGGCCTCAGCTGTGTCAGCAGAAGTGTGCCTGACCTTGCAGCACCACACAGCAGGACTCCTGCCTGCCGGTGTGGCTGCATTACTGGGGGCTGTTAGACACTCTTTTCTGGATCTAGATTGGTAGGAAGGCCTCAGCTATTTGAGGTCTTGTAGACACTGAGCTGGTGCCACACACCGAGCACGGTCCCTCTTACCTGCTGGTAAGGTCTTGTCTTGACTGGAAGGCTGGGAGCCATTGGTGTCTATTCTGACTAGGTGAATCACGTTTTTGTTCACTGAACTGAGGATTTTCAAGGAAGCACAAAGACTTGCTTGTGCCTCTTCCATGTTCTGCAGAGGCAGTGATCCTTAATGGTTGCTACTTTCTTAAGCAGAAAAATACCTGCTCTTGGCCTTGACTTCAGTCCTAAAATACCAGTCACAAATCAGGCCAGTTGCCTGCTGGCTTCCCTGTAGTCTCATCTGGCAAGTTATCTAACTTCCTAGTCCTCCTCATGACTGCCCATCTCTCAACCTCCTGATCTCTATGTATGCATGACATCAGAAATAGGCTAAGTAATTACAAACTAGAGAGGAAACATAGCTCTCTTCCTGAATAGAATTTAACGTCTTTAGCCCCTGCTCTCCCTGGCAACAGAATATCATCATGCCATATGCTGTTCTGTAGTCCACCACATTCTAAGTGCTTCTCTGTGAATATGACATCCACATGTTACTCTTTGCCACATCCTTGTTCACAGCTCCCCAGGGTCATTATCTTCCCCTCACACGGTCCTGCTACTACTTCACATCCTACCACCTGACACAGATGGCAAATGGGAGTTTATTTATGGAACCGGGTATGAGGTGGGTTCTCTCCCCTCACTCCAATGCTAACACAGTCCACTGTTGATGTCAAAGGCTGGATCTCTATGCATGGATGGCATCCAGTGCCATCTAGTTCAGCTAGAGCCCTTTTAGGATACTACCAGGGAGTTCTATGCAAACACTTCTGCTTCCTTTTCCATCCTTTCCTGTTTTTGACAGCATGGCCAACCTTGGCTGTTTAAAAATCATTGGTAATGCTTGTCTAGCCTTGCCTAAGCTCACTCCTTTCCTTTCCCAGTAGTTTTTTATACTCCACAAGGAATAACACTGGGTCCCCTGCTCACCAGAGAAGTGGTCAGCAACCCCCTTCTTTCAAATTCATACTCACCGTTCTGCAGAATGGTCTGGGCACCAGTCCCCTCTTTGGATGGCAGTAGGATGTGCTGCGGTTAGTGTCTTAAATATAATTTTCACTCTTCTCCATTGCAGTTTCTCAACTGGTGTTAAACTGCTGTATTTTTTGTTATTTGGAAGGGGAGGAAGGGAAGAAAGAGCATATCTTTACATCTTCTCTCCAGCTAGGTGCCCATTGAACAGTCTGTAATTTTGAGGTGTGTGTGTGTGTGTGTGTGTGTGTGTGTGTGTTGGGATCAGTGAAATATGCAGCAGTTTTCCCTATCTGAAATGTCTGTCATAAAGTGCATGTCTCATGCTTTGTTTTCCAGAATGGAAATCATATTTTACATCTTCATGAAGTTAAGCATCCACCAAAGAATAGCAATAAAGTCCCACTGTGGAAAAATCTCTTTCTGGTCAAGAGAATAGAATCTTTGACCTGGGTGGAGACCTAACATTCCAGTTAATGGCCAGCCCCAGGAAGGTGGGCTCACCACGCTAAAGAGAGAGGAGGAATAATGAATCCTTTAACAGGACACTGAACTTTTCCTACCCACAATCTCCAAGTCTAGTGCAGTAACCTGCTGGGCTGCAGCCATGTAGCTTCCTGTCTGTCCACTGTTGTGAATTATTCAGAAAACCCAAACCCCCTTTGATCTATTTTCTAACCATGCTTTCTCCTTCCCTCCCTCTCCCTCTTTCCCTACCACCCTCCCTCCTTCTTCCTCTTCCTCTCCATCTCTCTGTCTCTTTCTCTCTCTCTCAAAACAGGGTTTTACTCTGTAGCGCAGGATGTCCTGAAACTCACCGTGTACACCAAGCTGGCCTTGAACTCAGAGAGACCTGCCTGCCTCTGCCTTTGGAGTACTGAGATTAAAGGCCTATGACACCACGCCTAGTTTGGCTTTCCTTAACATGTTGGATTTCTCAAACATTTTGGGCTTCCTTACTCTTTTCCTAAAGTGCCCCCCACCACATACACTGTTGCTGCCCATGTGTCTGACCTCCACACCAGCTTAAATAGCATGGCTTTTCTCTCCTCCATGCTCCTACTCTGGGAAGCTACTGAGGTAGACAGCTTGCCTGCCCTGGAGTTTTCTCTTCTGAATGTTAATAAAATTGTCCTTCAGTTACTTAAATTCTTTTATCAATGAGGCCATGAACCTCAAGAGGAGACCACAGTTTATCCTGCATCAAGGTAACTACTTTAAAATTCTGATCTGCAAAAATAATTTTTAGAGGTATCATGCCTGATACTGGAAACCTAGCTAACTATTCAGTGCTAATGATGTCATGGTTGTCACAGGAGAATCCACAACTACTAATTTACTCAAGCAGCATAACCCTAACTACACCTGTAAACATTAGTTCTTATACCCACAGATGATCGTAGTTTTCACCCCTCATCAAGGAAGCTTCTCTTTGCAACAGACAGAGACCACTACAGAAAACCATAACCAATCAAAATGTAGTGTAGTCCCAATGGATGCATCTACAGAGCACCCCTGTACCCAAGGCTCAGGGAACATTGTAGAAGAGGTAGTGGACAGGTGGAATGAGCCAGAGGATCAGGGAGTTTGCTGTGGGATTGTGTTTCCTAGTAACATCGGAAGTTATACCTATAAATTCTCACCAATTTGACTGCCAAAACGTGAGCTGAATAAGGATGACACGAGTGAACTTCTAGACTGGGAATAGTCCCAAGGCCTCCATCCTACACAAAGAACTACTGGCAACTGAGTGAAGCTGGGAGGGGGAGAGTGGTCCTCTCCAGAGAAGAGGGGTACGTCAATTGGTTACCCAGTGCCACACAGTCAGCCCTAAAAATATACATATAAGTTACATGGGAGCAGGAATACCACAAGTTGGAGACCAGCCTAAGTAACATCCTGAGATCTGGTCTCAGAATACCCAAACCCAAATTCAACTCAAGTCTGTGTTGGCTAGTTTTTGTCAACTTGACAGAAACTAGAATCAGCTGGAAGAAGGGACCTTAACTGAAAAATTGCTTCCATTGGATTGGCTTTGTGGGCATGTCTGTGGGGGCATTTTCTTTCTTTTTAAAAAATAAACATTTTTAAGCACTTACTTGTTTTATTTTATTGGATGAGTGTTTTGTATGTATGAATGTATGTACGTATGTATACCACTTACATGCCTGATGCCAATGGAGGCCAGAAGGGTCCCTGGAACTGAAGTTAATGGATGGTTGTGAGCTATCATATGAGTGCTGGGAACTGAATGCTGTCCTTCTTCTGAAAGAACAATGACAATCATTAAAGACACCTCTATAGAAGCCCATTTTCTTGATTAATGATAGATGTCAGGGGGCACAGCCCATTGTGTGTGATGCCATCACTGGGCAGATGGTCCAGGATTGTATAATAAAGCAAGCTGAGCAAGCCATTGGATGAACACTGGTGAGTAGTGTTCCTCCATGAACTCTTTAGTTCCTATCTCCAGGTTCTTCTCTGCTTCTTTCCTTGGCTTCCTCCAGTGATAGGCTGTAAATAAGCCAAATAGACCTTTTAATCTCACAGAAACAGATAGCAAACTAGAACAAAACCCAAACCAAGCCACTACCACCAGTAAACCCCCCACCGAGACAGCTCAAAAACAAAACAAGTCAGGTGTCCATGGATATGACAAGCTGACATAGCTGCAAACAAAACAAGATGTTGACTGAGTGTATGGAGAAGTAAGAGAGGGAATGGAAGCTGGCAGGGGTTAGGGTGGGAGTTCAGGCAAGGAATTTGTTAAGAATTACAGAGTATGAGAAAAAAACAAAACAAAACCCCAAAGATTTTGAGTTCAAACCATTCTGAAACAGAGACCACAGTTTCTCTCTGTGTGTTGAAGATAAAGACACTTACAACAAATGCAATGGTCTTTCAATCCAAATCTCTAGAGTATTTCACACACAACCATATGTTGGATGCATAAATGCATGTATGTATGCATGAGAGATGGAAGACTGGGTAATCATAGATCAAATATTCAGAAACCATCTCTGAGAAGCAGAAGAGACATTGGATCATTTCATTTCTCTTTTCTTTTTGCTAGCATACTTTCAAAACTGGCTGCCATGAATACGTGTTATTATTTTAAGAACAATATTAACCATGTTACTGGAAGAGCTCTATTCAAACGAACTGCTGTGTTGTCACAATCTGAAAATTTGGTATTTTATTTAGTGACTGGGTGACTGTTCCTGCCTAGATGAGACACAGATGTGAAACCAAATTACTGCTGGACACAACAAATTCTCCTGGAACTTGTAAATTTCCACATTCAGTGTGTTGCCTTTCATCTTACTATGGAAATTTCATGCTTGGGAGAAAAGATACTTTTTTCCAAAAATAATCATGTAGGGAGGGTCTCTCCAGGACAAAATAAAAGAAGATTTGAAAATGATTGAGTTGAGGCGACTAATTGCAAGGATTTCAGCAGAATAAATTACGGCTGGACCCCATTTCTCACAGCCAGCTGGATACTTTTTATTGGCTGGTTGAGCCTGTAATGGGATTATGGAACAAGTACCTTGAGTTTTGTTTTCAGTTCATTTTGCAAACGAGAAACGCCTTGGGCAAAATTCCTTTTGTTCGTAATGCCAAAATATTTTATCATCACCCCAACACAAAATGTATTAGGTAATAATATTTAAACAAACCCACTGACCCCACCAATAAACTCCCCAGCATTAAAAATGTTTCCCATCCCCAATTTTTTTTTATTAATCCCTATACTAGTAATGGAAAGATAGACTCTATTATCATTGAAATTTTATATTTTTGTTTGAGAATTGGGTTGTATGTTATATTAAGAAAATTGGTTATTTAAGTTATATGCATGTATACATTGGTAATAATTCTCTGGTCAGACTGGAGAGTTAGTTTGGACAGCAGGCATGACAATAAGCTGTCCTTGTGAATTTCAGAAGGCCACAGTTGCTATGTGACAAGCATGAGATTGTTTGCTCATGCACTTGGATGTTAGATAATATGGATGCTAGGCCTTTTAATTCAAGGCCAATTATCCCCATTGATAACACATGGGTTTTTGTCAAGCTCATAGGTTCATGTCATTTTTATCCATAGCTTGGGTGGGTAAGGCTCACAAATGAGCTCATAAGGACTGTAATGATGCTAAATGCACCCTGTGATATTTCTCACATAAGCAACCATTGAGATAGTAGAGTGAAACTTGTTAGAACTCCATTAATTAGAAGTTATCTGTACCCTTTGCTGGAGTGAAATAATGTACCTCATTTAATGTCACCAATGTCCTGTGGACTCAGTGATTATCCCCGTACACAAGCAGTCATAGTGACAAGTGAGTGGAGGAAAGACATGTGTGTCTCTTGATCCAGCTGTTGGTTCCTTCTCCAATACTTTGGTTTAGACTGAAAGAGTTTGGTTATTAGGAGGACAGGTCTGGGCCAAATCACAGCAGAGCATTGGCTTTCTTTTGTGTTTGCTCCATCCCTTGTATTCTGCTTACCAGATGTATCTCCTGGGGATGCCAGCCCCTGGATATAGAAGTGTCATTCTCTCCTGGTTGGCCCCACCAATTGCCCTTCTGTACATAATTCCCACAGTCTCTCTAGTGTTCAGGTGATAACCGTGAGCTTGTCCCAGACACTCCTCTTATATGGATGGGTCTTTGTGGACATAATGTCTTTCTGCCCCTACCCAAGGAGCCTTGGTGTGTTTTTGTGACATGTCACTGCCTTGTTGATGCTTTACGTACTTGGGTAGGGACTTGAGCCCTTGGTACGTCTTCCTTGAACTTCCATTTTAAAGCAGGGTACCCTTTTCTTTCTCCCCTTTCCACCTCTCTCTTCCCCTCTCTCCTCTCCTGTCCCCTCACGTCACTCCTCCTTTTTCACCACTCCTTTTTCCTTTCTGTTCCCTTTCTTCCCCCCTCTCCCCTCTCTTTCTTTCTCCTCCTCTCCTTATTGGCCCTCCCTGACTTTCTCCTTCTCTCCTTCCCTCCCTTTCTGTTTGTCTCTGTTGGAAAATAGGGTCTTGCTATGCAGCCAGGTTGGCTTGGAATGTGTGATTACTCAGTCTCTCTGGTAGTGGGTTTATAGGCATGTATCATCTTGCTTAGCTCTTTTTCATTTTCTTTATAAAGTTAAGCTTCCCACAGTCCTGGACAACTTCTGCGTGAATTTTTATTCTTATTTTTATTTTTTGCTGAAAGTAGAAGTAATTGGTGAAATATAACAAGCTTGACTTTGCAGGATCACTCTCTAGGTAGCCTGGGGCTTACACAGACAGTCTTCTTCCTCTTGAATATCTTTCTTGCAGGTCTTGAGAATAATTGTAGGATCTGTCAGTTCAGAGTGGGGAGGGAACAGCCTTGGCCTGTTCCTGTCCCTTTTGGGAATGCAACATCCTGAGAAAAACTTGGGATTTGTTTTCCTTTCTTCTTTAGAAGAACAGTATCCTTCAGAGACTTAGCCTAGAGAGACATGTCGCCTAGGAGGGGCTGCCTTCAGTGTCCTGCAATGATGGTACAAGTGGGGAATTCCCAATTTGACTTTGTCTGTCATTGGCTGCTTTTCTGAGACTTGGGTTACAGGTTAATAATGGACCTTAGGTTATTGTCCCTTGTTGCCAGCCTGTGATTCATCGGCTGTACAATTACCTGGTGTGTGTGTGTGTGTGTGTGTGTGTGTGTGTGTGTGTGTGTGTGTGTGTGTTCTGCATCCTTGGATACAGACACACTGGTAACTAGTGAATCTCTTCTCCATGCTCCAAAGTACTTGGCACTTTGCTCCTAATCATAATAAGTAAATAGCTTAAAGTTCAGTGGAGTCAACAGGGCTGGAGCACACCTTGCTGAATGCACTAGAAATAGGCCTAAAAGTTGTGGTCGATTGATATTTATTAATCTTAAGGGAGCTCATTATGTCAGAGAGACCCTTGGGGAAGTTTAGCAAAGCAGGGGTCCTGTTAACTTCCTTTACATAAACCACACCTTTGGATTGATATGATTTATAAACTTGCATTTTTGTTTGGATTTTCTTTAATGTGAGTGTGTCTAAAAAGGCAGAAAAAAGGTTTTAAGGTGGCTAAAGCTGGAGCAGAGGTCTCATACAATTCTTGTATCCTTTTGGTCGCCTTCCTATCTTTTGGAGGAAGGACTGTTTTCTCAGCAGATTTCCTGGGTCCCAAGGAGTGGCCTGCAAGGGTGTATCTGTAGCTCTTTGGTTCTTCATGAAGCTTTCAGCTCCTTTGAGTAGAGACATAACAAAGTAGGAATGCTGAGTCAGGTTCATGCTTCTAGATGACTGTGTATCGGCATCGGGGTTGTCCTCTCTGGGAGTTCTAATCACTAGAACAGGAAGAGGAGGGTTATAAGGATAAGTAAATTTGCAATTTTATTTTTGGTTGTGAGCCTAGCCTTTAATGGCTGAGCCATCTCTCCAGTCCTAAATTTGCAATTTTTTTGTGTAGAATCAAATTTATTTTAATTATAATAAATATATATAAAGCTGATGTATAATACAAATATTATATATAAAACAATACAAACTCAAATACAAATAAAAATAATTGAGAGGTGAATGTATAAAATAAATGTTTATAATTTAAAGAAAAGATGCTGTTAACCAAGACACTAATTATGTAATTTCAGGAATTAGATCAAGTACTAGAGTCAAACTGAAAGATTTTACAAATAAATTGCAGATTTAATACAACCAAAATGTTGTTTATAAGACATTTAGACTTTACAGTCAAAGCTAGACAGACATTAGGAAGCTTGGCAGCCACAAATGGTGTACCACTCCCTTGGGACGTAAAAAAAAAAAAAAAAAAAAAAACATATAAAAAGGAAGGAGAAGGTACCAGAGCTTTGTTGGGGTCCATTAAACAAAAGCTACTTCCTTCTCATCCAAATAGCATAATCTAATTTCTACTCCTGACCCTGTGTGAAGAAATGACATTCTAAGTGCCCCAGATATTTCATACTATTATATCTTTCCTTAAAGTTATTCCAACTATTTCTATCAGTCACCTGCACACATGAGACCACCTATCAGGAAAGCTAATCACCTGGAGAAATGCTAAGGTGATAGGAAGTATTGTAAGTCCCTTAATTGAGTGATCTCTTTGTCTGCTCCAGAACTCCTCTCTCAGTACAGTTGCACCCACACGTTCACAGCTAAGTCTGCTGCTTTCCTGAGATGTAGCTCAAATATTTTCCTCAGCCACCCTTTCTATGCGGTGTGTATGTGTTTATGAGTGTATGTATATGTGTGTATGTATGATGTATGTTTCTATGTGTGTATATTGTTTATGTATGTATATATATGTATGTGTACATTTATATGTATGTATGTGTATGTATGTGTGTATGTATATGTGTGTATGTATGTTTCTATGTGTGTATATTGTTTATGTATGTGTATATGTGTACATTTATATATATGTGTGTGTATATATATATGTGTGTGTATGTGTGTATGTATATATATGCGTCACGTATGTATGTATGTATGTATGTATGTATGTATGTATGTATGTATAAACCAAAATCCCAAGCTTGCATGCTCTAGCACTCTGGACATCCTTACTGAGAGTCCATTTTTGAAAAATGAACAAATCATGAATTCCTCTATTCATATTCTAATACTTCCTGCTAAGGACCATATGTGTTGTGCTTTTGTGAACCAAAAATAAATGGCTCAGGACTTTGGGGAAACATATTTAATGTAGCTAACTGATTCATGTCCAGCCATGACAAACTGCATTCTTGTGTAATGGTGGAATATATTTTCTCAGGTGGTAGCCTAGACTCAGATCTATTGAGGTCTAATTAGGTCTACTGTCTGTAGTCATGAGTAGTTATGTAGGATAAAATCACGGAAGAGAGAGAACTATCCCTAAAACAATGGCAGTTTCTGGCATTGGAGACATAAGCAGATTTAGCTGGTTTGAATTCTCAAGTCTGAAGGAAATTTAGGACTCTGGTAAATGGAGGTATTCAAGTCCCAGTTGTCAGGGCCTGGAGCACAGAGCTCCAGGAGGTGATTTTGTGTCTGGACTACTGAGCAAGTTGCTGAGATGAATTATCTGTTGCAGATGGTGTGCATCCTTTTGGAAACAGTTGCTTGAGCAGAGAGACATCACATTTCAATATGGAAGCCTTTTGTTTGGCAGTAGGTAGTTTTAGTTCTTCTTCTTCCTTCTTCTTCCTTCTTCTTCTCCTCCTCCTCCTCCTCCTCCTCTTCCTCCTCCTCCTCCTTCTCTTCCTCCTTCTCCTCTTCCTTCTTCTTTTTATTTTCTTCTGTTTTTTGAAACAGGGTTTTTCTGTGTAGCCATGGCTGTTCTGGAACTCAGTATGTAGACCAGGCTGGCCTCAAACTCAGAGATCAATCTGCCTCTGCCTACCGAGTACTGGGCTTAAAGGCATGGACCACCACTCCTGGAATAATCTGACTTTTTATTAATCAGGTCTCTATAAAGAAACCACAAGGGTGGTAAAAATACACTGGGGTCCTTAGATGAGACTGATTTGTGACTGATTTGTCATGACCCTCTTCTCCCATGTGCTAGACTTGGATGCTGCATAGAGAGTAGTATGGTCAACACTGTATCTTGTGGTTCCCCAAGCACAGCATGTGTAGAGCTTGGGAAGTATGCAGGAGCATCCATTGCTCATCTGTTGATGGAGGAGGTCAGGGAGCAGTTGGAGAGCCCAACCTGTGCATGCTCATTGCTGATGTTTCCCTGGCACCTATGATAGGCTTTTGCACTAGCAAAGCCTTGTCAGCTTCCTCACGATTGCATATCTAACATACTAAAATGAAACCCGATGTGACATATGGAACATGCCCAGATTCAAGTTGTTCAAAGGTCTCTAAAATCAGACTATCCAATTTTCTTCAATTTTTATCTTAATTTTGTCATGTAATTTGGTAGGCTGTACGTGCCACTAGAGTGATAGTTACACGTGTTTTCCTGATACCATGCTGTGCTTTCTTGTTGCTTATGCAAGGAGATATATACATAGGGTGTTCTAAGTTGTCTTGATAGGAGTCTCCCAAGACAGAGCCTTGTGTGAAATATAACCTCCAGGGAATGCTGGTGCCTCCCTTCCTCATTTGGTTTATGTGCCAGCAGAGACCAGACTGCAGCTTTCTTTTCCTACTTCCTTACCTGACTTCTGTTCCCCTAACCTTTCATTAACCCACTAGAAGTCAATGGAGCATGTAATTATTACACCATATAGCAACAGTGGGGGGAAATAGATGCATCATGCAAGAGGTGAAATTTATGGGTGTAAGTCATTCAGAAAAACATGAAAGGAATGTTCAATTTATTTGAAATCTCTTAATACTGTTGCCCTTCCACCTTTCAGTTGTGTACATTAAATTCTTGGGTGACTGGAAAAATGATTAAACACACATTTGTATAAAAAAACCAGCATAAGTTGCTGTAAAAATTAAAATATTCCAATTTAAATGATAATGGGAAACCAGCAGAGTCTTAGGCATTTACTTCCTGGGTTCAAATGTGTGACTATATCTAGAGTGTTGGCATTTTCATCTATCAGCAGCTCAAATGACTTCTGTCTGATCTTAGAAAGATGCAAAGGTGAGCTTTGCATCACCCCAGATTACTGGAGTGATGCATGAGTGTATGTGTGCTTGCAGCACATGCTCATGGGGTCTCAGCTTTACGGAGCACTCTCATGGTGCATGTGGGTGTATATGTATGTACTTGCACACACAGATTCATGGTGTTGGAATCCAAGTACTAATGAAATGTTGATGTTAATTTTGTCTGAAAACTGGACAAAAAGGACACAGAACTCTAGTGGTATAAAAGGTATATATTTATGCAAGCATGATTATCATATGCATGTGTGTGCATATATTCTCCTGCCTTTCTTTTTCTTTCTTTCAGATTTTTAAAATTTAAATTAGAAACAAGCTTGTTTTACATGTCAATCCCAGTTCCTTCTCCCTCCCTTCCACCTCTGCCCCTTATCCCATCCCCTTTCTGCTCCTCAGGGAGGGTGAGGCTTTCCATGGGGGAATCTTCAAAGTCTGTCATACCACTTGGAGCAGGGCCAGGCCCTTCTCTGTGTGTCTAGGCTGAGAGAGTATCCCTCTATGTTCATCTGTCTTTCTTTAAGGGTTTCCTCTTTTCTTTTTGGGGGTGCTAAGGATTGAACCTAGGGTCTTGACCATGTTATCTGCTCTTCCACAGAGTTTCACTTCAAAACATAGGTATGTAAGTCTTGTAAATTTAAAAATAGTATTTCTACATGTTTAATTTTGAAGTATGTAGAGTAGAGATGGACACAATGACACTTGAGCCTGTTACCCAACTATTTGGGATATTGAAGTGGGATGGTCCCCTGAGCCCTGAAGTTTGAGACCAACTGGCAATATGTAGGATTCTGTTTCAAAAAAAAAAAAACTCAAATAAATAGATGTAGAGTATGGTACCAGGAGAACATTGTTTTGGAGAGTTTTCTAGAAGGTTTGGTTATGTGTCTTCCATTATCTCCTAATGCTGAACTATGTGTTTCCATATCTTCAATTCAGAGTTCTAAACATTGGATTAAACAGAATCAAAGAGGGTGCCCTCAAAACAGTTGTCATGCTCAGACTCCACCTTCAGGGAACCCAATTTAATGGGGCTGGGAATGGCACTAGACATGGGTGGTTTTTTTGAGATCCATTGGTGAATCTAATGTGAACTCAGGGCTGACACCCACTCAACCAGCCTGTGTTGAGACACAATCAAGGGCCATGTCCAACAACGTCCATATTGTGATCTTGAATTTGCTAATGTCTTTCTTGTCTCATCATGATCATTGCTGGAACCCAGAGATGCCCCAGTCTGTGAAATGGCAAAGCAGTGGAGATGACTCCAGAAGGTCCTAAAGTCAGGTGACTTCATCAAGACTAGAAATCTAAGTGAATCAGATTGAGAACATGTGGCCTAGTGATGAGGGCTCTTGAGTGAGACTGCCATCCAGAGTGTGCTGGTTCCTTCATTGACTGGCTGGCTGGTAGAGTGATGATGAACATACTAATTATGTGTGAACCTGGTAAAGACATAACCCCTTAGATCTTGAGCCAGTTACGCTGGAGGATGATTCAGTCTTATGTAACAGGTCTTGGTTACTTACCCTCTCTTGGCCAACATTTTCATACATATAAAATAGGGATAGTATCATTACGCAGTCCTAATAGGCTAGGTGTAGGGGAAGCTGTAGCCAAGCCTACTTAGGGGCTGGCAACAGGTGTGCCTGACCACGCTTGGGGACTGTGTTTCTCTTTCGGTTTCACTTTCGTACTTGCAGTACAGACTGCTGCCACGCCGGCTGGCTAGGTCGCTCTGTAAGTAAGGCTTTTCCCTATTAAATACCCTTATATTTCTACCTGACTCCGTATTGGTAATTTCCCACTATAGTTAGGTTGTTAAGCAGATTGATTGAAGTAATAATGTAAGCCACTTGTGCTAATACTTAGCATATAACATCATCCAAATATTTTGTTATCTGTTCAAAGGCAAATTTCTTTCAATTACTCAGACTGTGTCTAACCTTAGTGTGATGTTCTAGTCTTGGTATGTGGGACATTTTGCTCATTGGATCTGGACAGTAAGTTGCATCTTTATATTGCCACTTACCTGAAAAATGGAGTCCACATCCATTGTCTTTAATAACAGTTCTTTGGGTAGATACAATGCATTTTCTTTCTTCCTTTTACTTTACTTTTCTTTTTTGACATGGCTTCTCTGTGTAGTCCTGACTGTCCTGGAACTCACTCTGTAGAACAGGCTGGTTTCAGATTTAGAGATCTGCCAGCCTCTGAGTGCTAGGATCAAAGGTATGCACCATCACTGCCTGGCTTAGTACCTTTCCTTAGAAACCAACTATAGATTCAGAATACAAATATTTTATTGCTTGTTCTTCTTGTAAATGAAAGGAGATAAATGTAAATACAATTAAAAAAATCTAGGGCTTGAACACAATGGAGATTAGTAGGAAAGAAAAGAGCATGAGACAGAACATCAGGAAGTGAAGATGTTCAAAAGGCATTGTAAAAATGTGAAAAATGTCATCATGAAACCCATCATATATAATTAATTATGCTGTATTAGATAGGGTTCTCTTGAGTAACAACTCATGGAAGCAATCTCTCTCTCTGTCTCTGTCTCTCTCCACACACACACACACACACACACACACACACACACACACACACACTCACACACACATTTATTTGGAATGACTTACAGGCTTCAGTCCAGCTAATCCAACAATAGCTGGCTTTGAATGGAATGTCCAAGATTCCAGTAGTTGATCAACCCATGAGGCATGAAGCTTTAGCTGGCCTTCAGTATATTTTGGAATCCCAAAGAAGTAGGCTTCAATGCCAGTGAAAGAATGGATGTGCTTCCATGTACTTATATAGACTTTCAACAGAAGACGTGGCCAAGATTGAAGGTGTGTCTTCCTGCCTCAATATCAGGATCAGAGGTGTGTGTCTTTCTACCTCAAAGTTCTGGACTAGAGGTGGATTCATCCATTTCAAACCAAGTGGAAAAAAAAACTCTCAACAGGTGTGCCCTCCATTTCTGGACTGTATTTCATTCCATATGCCATCAAGTTGACAAGCAACAATAGCCATCATATATGCTAATAAAAACATTAAAAAGAAAGGAACTCTTTCTTTAATAATAGCTGTTATCAAGTGTGACATTAACTGTGTTCCATGTATAATTTTGTGTTTTGCATAAAACATTGACATGTCTTATTGTAGAATATTCTAGACACATAAGGAAGTAATTCTGTATATATAATATATAATTCTCCATATGCTTATACTCACTCATGGATAATTTTTTTCTGTATCTCTTCATCCTCACTATTTTGACATCACAAACATTTTTATCTATGTAGTTCCATGTGCATCTCAAAAAATAAAGACCATTTAGAAACATGCTAACTGTACCAATGTTTCACATGAATGCAATCCATATTAAAGGCTTAATTGCTAGTAGTACTGTCCCCCTTTCATAGATGAAATGGAAGCACAGAACAGCTAAGTAACATCCTCAAGTTCAGATGTCCAGTGTCTTAGTTGGGGTTTTATTGCTGTGATAGAACAGTATGACCAAAATTAACTTGGGGGGTTATTTTGCATACACTTCTATGTCATAGTTCCTTATCATTGAAGGTAGTCAGGGCAGGAACCTATAGCTGATGTGGAGACCATGGAGGAGGCTTGCTCTTTCTTGGCTTGATTATTCTGCTTTCTTATAGCACCCAGGATCACCAACCTAGGGCTGGTGCCACCCACAATGAACTGGGCTCTCTCCCATGTGAATCTTTAATTTAAAAAATGCTCTGCAGGCTTGCCTATGGGCAAACTTTGAGGAGACTTTTTTTTTTTTAGAGTTCCTCTTCCTAAATAACTAGCTTATGTCAAGTGGACATAAAACTAACCAGGACAGGCAGCAAGTGGAGGTAAAGCCAGATGGACTATTGATCTGTCTGGTTCTTAACTGCTTTGACTTGCTAGCTCCCCCAGTGGAGAACAAATGCTGATACATAGCAGTGTCTTGTCAGTGTATGAAAAGGTCCAGATTTCAGTGTTGTCAATGTCTTTACTACATGAGCATCCTGCTGGGAACTGATATCTAATTTGCCATCTTCAGTCACATGGACTTGAGCTTCCAAGAGAAACACATTTGAGTTCATTAGTGATGTGACTTTGTGAGAATTATTTACCGTCTGTGAGTTATAATTCCTTTGTCTGTTTTCTGATGATACACCTACCTTAGGGAGTTATACTGAGGAATGACTGAGTGGATGCACACAGAAAACTTTGTCCCATGCTTGCACATATTGCTATCACATGTGCTACTAATATGGGGAACTTAAATCAGATGATTAATTACATAGGAAGAGAGCTGTATACTTCCCAGAGTTTGTGTGTCTAAAGATGACTAATATAGGGAAATTCTTTTAAACCTCTGAAAGGACATAGTCTCCTTGCTTAGACCTCTTGGCTTGACTGGCCAGGCAGTAGTCCTTTGAATTACCAGGAATGGATAAGAGAGGATTCAGTGTAATGCATTAAAAAACACCTCCAAATTTACAGATGTGGAATCGTCATTCTGTTAAATGCAAATAAACAAATAAATGCTAGCTAGGCTCAGCAAGTAGGAAGCATCTTCAGGGAATGGCATTTCTCTCTTTGAGCTGCTCTAAAATCATTTCAATACCATTTGAAAGTGCAGTGAGACCTCATGGAGTACACTTGCATGAGCTTGCTGCTTGGCTTCTGTGAATCCATCTTTCATCTGGAATCTATATAGTGAGCAATAGGCTGGCTTGAAGGAATGTGAAAAACCAAAGGAATATAAAAGAATGTGTGTGTGTGTGTGTGTGTGTGTGTGTGTGTGTGTGTGTGTGTGTGTGTGTGTGTGGCCATTCCAGTATGGATTCCCTCTAAAATTAATTATAATTTGTTTCTAGATTACCTATTTTTGAATGTATATCCTATTCCTACATAGCACTAATTTGGATAACTGAGGCCGGATCATATATGGAATGTCTCACAGGCTGAATTCTTTGCTTTGTAGCAACTAATATTCAGAATGTAAACGTCATTCCAGACTGGATTTTATTCCCCAGTGTTTATATTGAGCAATTTACTCTTGCCAAGGAAAATGCAAGTTTTCCAAGATTCTACTTAATTGGTATCTTAAAACTTCTACAGTATGTGATTGACATAGTGGATGCATTTCTGACAATGGTGTTCCTGGTTGTGTTACCACCAGGTAGAAATCCTATGCTGTAGCTTTGTTTTCTCCCCCTTTTCTTTGTCAGCTGATTTTGATTTACACACAGCAGCTGAGCTTGCCTTGATGACACTCTTCCTCAATGATGGAAACAAATGTTAAAAATGCTCTATTAATAGAGAATTTGAGACTTTTAAAAAACTTGTCTTTTGTATCATCTTTTTGACCCAAACTCAGCTACACCAGCATCATTTCCCATAATAAGCAAAGAGACTTGTGGAGGATGGTGATTTCTTTGAAGTTTTCTGTGAAGAACAAACCACTTGCCTCTAGCTGTGAATTTGGGGCAGTGTGTGTGTGTGTGTGTGTGTGTGTGTGTGTGTGTGTGTGTGTGTGTGTGTGTTTGGCTGTTTGCTTTCTGTTTGGCCATGTCTAAGTAATAGCTTGTACTATCTGATTAAACTCTTGGTAGGACTTTGATAACATGCCAGTATTTCAGAATTTTGCATTCATAATCTCTGAATGAAACAAAACCTCCAAATTATATTTAATTTGGTTAATTTGATCCGAGATGTAAAATTAGAAAAATGGGACTGCTCATGTGCCATGTGGATTAGCTAGACTTTGTGGTGGATGGGTGCTTTATTTATCTATTTGTGTGGAGTTTCTTTAGTTTTGACATATGAGTAAGTGTAGGTAATCACCACTCCAAACAAGATATAGAAATACTACCTCCAGCCTTTTCTTGTGGCCTTTCCAAGGTGGTTAGGGAAAAGAACACTTATTGGAATCTGTCATTCTTTGAAGAAAACACATCTTCAAGCCCAGTTACAACTGCCCAGCCTTTCTTTAACAAAAGCAACATTTGCTGTAATGACTTGATTATAAGCAGAAATATGCAGGCAGTAAAAGTGCTCCTTCAATGACTGACAGCTCAAAGTGGGGGGAGGAAGTGAAGTGCATGCAGTTTATTATAACTGCAATCAGCTCAGGATGCTCTAACTGGCCTCAGAGGGACCTAGTTTCCTGTGGCTTTAGCAAAAGGGATAAATTATAGGTGACATCGTCAATGAAAGACAACAAGGTGACCCAAGCGGGGAGGGAACCCAAAACATCAGATATGGTAGAGGTTAGAGAACCTTGTTGAATTTTTATTCAACAAATGAAGGTTTGTTTGCAAAGATCAAAGAGGCAAATGGTGTGAGGTGCATGTTCAATAAGCAGCAGCAGAGAGGGTGCAGTGAACACTGGTCAAGGTATCAACCTTCCATTAAATCAGGCAGTTCCAGGGGGCAATGCAGAGGGGAGAGTTCAGAGTGCTTGGCATAGTGGCTGAGACGATGGGACGCAGGCAAGGAAGTTGTTAATCCCAATTAAACAGGCATTCTTTATGATGAGATAGGTCTGAGTTCTTCCCCCCCCTCTCTGTGGGTGTTTGATATTGTTCAGACAGCTCAATTATAGGATTTTGATGCCTTTAGTGGCTCAATCAATCATTTGTAGGCGGGTTTGGGTGTTTGCGTGTGGCATATGCAGAAGAGGAAAGCAGTGGCCCTTTCATTATAAGAAAAGTGGGGCTGCAGCTGGGGTAACACTCAAACTATTTCAGATTTAAATTGTCTGCACACAATTTAGATCTGAAAAGAATAGCGTGGGAGACAGAATAAGATGAAAGCCTTGGTTTTGCTCATATGCCAGGCCATATTTAACTTTATTATGCTATTTATGCCACATCATTTAAACCAAAGCACGTGCAAGCTGGTCCATAAGACACTGAATGAATGAGGACTTCAGTGCAAAGAAGAGCAGTTACCACAGAGTCACGAAGGGAGGCAGAGAAGAAGGGATGCAGTTGCTGTGGTTGAGCTTCACAGTCAAGGACAGATTAATTATCCAAGCCAGGGCATTGTGCTGATGCCAGGACATGGGGCGGATGACAGTGGCACCACCAGCAGTAGTGCTCTGCTGGTATTTTTCTGCCATCTTGCCAGCTGTCTAGCTGGTCTTAGCAGGCTCTCCATCAGATGTCTAAATCCCTAATGGAGATAGTTCTGTTGTCTTTCACTGTGATTTAATTCACCAAGTTTAAAGGGGGAATTGCTTCCATCTCAGGAGTAGAGAAAAATGTACCTTTTCCAGTGTGCAGAGGCAATTTCTCACCATATGGTACATATAATCCTTACACATGCAGGCATTTTTTTTTCTTTATGCAGACATGGTCTTGAATTACCCATGATTTGTTGTGGGCTCTGTCAATATGCAGCACACCATCAGTCTGATGGCTGTATTTCTTCTATGACAAAATTGTCTAATACTGCTTATACTAATGCTAATTCCTTTTACTACCTTCAACCCCTTTCTTTGAGTAGACTAAGAAAATCTTGGATTTATCAGGGTCAGAATATATCACTGTCCAGGACACTTTAATCATGAAATTAAACCAACCACATTATAGTCTGATTAAGCAAAAATCATATAAACCTTCATTTCTAATTCTCCGAATCACATTTTAAATATAATCTCTTTAACCTTTGGATTTTTAGTCTCTGTTAGTTTTCTGTTTGCATTCTTTGGATGTGTCTGGCTAACAATGACTTTAACTTTCCATCTTACAGCTATTAAAAACCTTGACCTGCTGGTCTCAATAAGAGAGTTATGAACCATGCCCTGCGAAAATGACTTCACTCCCCTTCTTTTCCTTTCACCCCGCTAAATTCCCTTGATAGGTGATAAAATTTTGCATCAAAATGGATGCATTTGGTCTCTGTTAAAGCTATTTATGGTGATTTCTCTGCCACAAGCATTATACTTGGGGCAGACAGATGCTCCTCTTTCAGGGCCCATCTCATAATATATTCTTTCAGGATTCCATGAAGTCCTTGGGGGGCAGCAAATTATCCCTTCCAGCAAGTGTGGTCACACAGTACATCTTCATCTAGGGACTCCGTGCATAGAGGGGGTGAAAAGAATATGCAGCAGAAACTCCATCTTTACTTTTTTTTAAAAAAAGGAACTAAAAAAACTTGATTTCTCTTTGTCCTCTTCCCCCTCCTTTTTAAAAAGTTAAACTAGAAACAATCTTGTTTTACATGTCAATCCCAGTTCCCTCTCCCTCCCCTCCTCCTCTGTCCCCCACAACCCTCTATCCCATCCCCTTTCTGCTCCCCAGGGAGGATGAGGCCTTCCACGGGGGAATTTTCAAAGTCAGGGCCTGGGCCCTTTCCTGTGTGTCTAGGCTGAGAGAGTATCCCTCTATGTGGAATGGGCTCCCAAAGTCTATTTGTATACTAGGGATAAAAGCTGATTCACTGTCAGAGGCCCCATAAATTGCCCAGGCCTTCTAACTGATGCCCATATTCAAGGGATCCTCGTTGGTCCTATGCTAGTTTCCCAGCTATCAGTCTGGAGTCCACGAGCTCCTCCTTGTTCAGGTCAGCTGTTTCTGTGGGTTTCTCCAGCCGGTCTTAACCTCTTTACTCATCACTCCTCCCTCCCTGCAACTGGATTCCAGGAGTTCGGCTCAGTGTTTAGCTGTCCCCCTCCTTTTTAATGATAAGGTTCCATATAGCCCATCTTGGCCTCAAACTCCATATGCTGCTGCGGCTGGCCATGAGTGTCCTATGCTCCTGGTCCCATTTCCCCAGTGCTGGGAGTACAGGCATGTACTGTCACATCTGGCTTCATATTTTTTCCGCTTTCTATAAGTGATTGGCCAGCAGTTGTCTGGAGAGAAGGGTATTTCCATTCTCTGCTATTTTGTTTCTGCAAGGTCACAGGGTAGATGAGCCCTCTACAGGCTCAGGTAAAGAGTCATGCTTTGTGTTTAATTCTGAGATCAAGCATTGTCAGCTGCTCAGATAAAGACTTCACAGCTTTCCCATTTATCATCTTGATTATTACAGCAATTTAAGAAATTGAAACTGAATACCTGGGCTGTGTTTGCTGTACAAGTATGAGGACCTGAGTTTGGATTCTCAACACCCAGGTAAAAAGTCAGCTGTGGTGGTATTTGTCTGTAACCCCAGTGCTGGGGGGCTGAGACAGAGGATGTCTGTGTCTTGCTGAATAAGCAGTATCACTAAATCAGTGAGTGCCAGGTTCACAGAAAGATCCTGCCTCACAAAATGGAGTGGAGAGAAGGAGAAGACATTGTGACTTCAACCTCTGACCTCTATACCCTTGAGCACACATGCAGAGACACACAAACACAGTGAACACATGCATGTACACATCAAAAAGAAGAAGAAAGAGAAAGAGAAGAAGGAGGAGGAGGAAGAAGAGGGAAGGAGAGAAAGAGAGAGAGAGAGAGAGAGAGAGAGAGAGAGAGAGAGAGAGAGAGAGAGAGAGAGAGAGAACGAACTCTTGGCCTCATCCCAGTGTTCTACAAGAACAGTATGGTTGAAAGCTGTTGTGACTACTTAAATATCTGCTTAAAGAACACATTTATAAAGATCATTGTATTTTTAAAATAGACAAGTTTTTATGTGTATACCAAAACTGACTGAATGACAGATTTCCCTCACATTTTCTGTCATGTCTCCCTACCCTAACCCCAGTCTCCATCCCCGTCACAGTACATAACTTCATAACTTCCTCCAATATCCACTTATCCTTCAGAGTGGTCCATTTGTGACAACTGATGACCTGACCCTGGCAAACTGTTATCACTGAAACGCACTGCATAAGTCAGCTTCACTCTACTTTGTTTTTGGCTAAAACCAAATTTAGCTAAAACCCTCCCTTGTCAAAGCTTTGAGAGCTTCCACATCAGGTTCCCTGGTTGTGGACAAGATCATCTAATTACTCTGCTGGTGAATTGTCTGGGAACCCTGTGAGGACAGGGCTGGTATGGGGGCCAGGACCATCCTCTCCACCTTGTCCAGCCCTGCCATCATGCCTGGATTCTACAAGCAGACTGCACAGTGACCAGCTCCACAAGACAACGTGCCCAAACAGATGATCCAATTTCACTGAGGCCAAATTCTTTTCTTCTACTGTTTCCAGAAAATGATTTCCATCTGTGAGGCACCGGGAACTGAGTTCTGAGTGTTGCATGGCGACTTTCTTCTCCAAAGCTGTGAAAAGTTGAGGCTGTGGAAGGAGGTTTGGAAGAGGACATCTGTTTCTATTTGTCAGGGGGAAAAGTCAGTGTGAAGATTGGATGGTGTGCTGCCCCCAAGCCACCTGGAATCCCTAGCACAAAGTCTGGCACAATGGAGGCAGTCGAGGATTTCCTAAATTAAAATTTCTGTGTTAAAATAATTTATGAGCCAAAAGAATAAAAATAGCATTTTAAGTATCAAGTTGCAGTAGGAGCTGTACTAGGAAAAAGACAAATAGTTCATGTTGATGGGCACAAATGTATACAGGGTGTTTGCAAAGTGTGTGCATGCGTGTGTGTGTGTGTGTGTGTGTGTGTGTGTGTGTGTGTGTGTGTGTGTGTAAAGGTAGCATCTCTTTCTTTCATGCTGCAATTGGCTGACATTTCCCCTTTATATGGCCTGATCTTTGACTGTTGCCACTACTTGCTTTGGAACTGGCTCTCAGGTTTCCTGTGTGAAAAATGTCACAATCAAAAATTGATTTGGAAGCTCTGGTATCATCTTTTGGAATCACTTTTCTGAAGTCTGAGTTTTTAGGAAAAACAACCAGAAAAACAAAAAGTGATACTTGCTTGACAAAAATCCTCTTGGAAAATAGGATTATCTATATATAGTGGAGACATAATTCAAACAAGGTCATTATATTAGTCAATTTAATTTCAGAGAAATATGGAATAACCAAGACCCTCGGCATTATGGAAAAGAACTACCAAGTTTTGTAAGAACTTCCCTTCTGAAAATAAGAGTTTGACTAGAATTATTTCACTTAATTCTACTCATTAGACATTGTTTTTGTCCATGATACTCTGCTGAATGCCAGAAACGCATGGATAACAGAATGCCTTTTGTTTTCCTCAGAAGCTCACAGACTGGCTGGAAGAATGAACTATCACCTATTTGATTGTTACTTCAGTGCTGCAGGACTTTATTTTGTTCACCAGTGTACTCCCAAGGTTTAGAGCAGTTTCAGTTGTACAATAGGTGCTCAACATTGCATAGAAAGACCGGTGGGCATTATAATATGTTGGAAGGAGATTTTAAATTATCAGGGGTTTGTGTGGCAAATAGACAGTAGGGTGGAAATTGGCAGGCTCTTGCCTAAGTTCTGCTGTGATTGTTATGATCTAAAGAAGATCATCAAAGTTGCCACTGGATTAAAAGCCAGTGTATGGAATGTAGAAGTTCATGAGTGTCGACTTCCTGCATAGGAAGGACAAAATTTAACTCAGGATTTCTTTAAGACAGATAAGTTTCAAAATATCCTCAGTAATTGATTCCTAACAGGAGTAAAGAGTTCATGGCATGAAATGGTCCAGTAACTTTAAGCCAGTAGCATCCTGGCATGGACTACAGATAATCCTGGCTATCTTTCCACTGTATCACTCACGGCACTGGGTTCCTTGACCAGAAGAGTGACTATAAGTGGAATTAAGGTAGTTGGTCTCCTATATGATGTGACCAGACCCATGAGAGGTGGGGAAGTCAACAGAGTCACAAAAAGGGCTGCATAATGACTAACACATTTTCTCAAATGCCTAATAAAATGTGAATGAGCAACCATTCAATGTCATATGTAGTGGTAGGACATGCTCCAAGTGTTGTTTTGCTGATTGGATACCCTTCTTTCTTTCTGACATTAAGACATGTTCAGACTGCATATTCCATAACTTCCAGAGTGGGGGTCTTTAAATGGAGAATTGAAAGATTCAGATTGAGAATCTGCATTGAGAATTTAAGCACAGTTGAAAAGCATCTCGAGGAAGAACCTCCCTATGTGTCTATGACTTTTGCAATGGCATTGTGCAAAACCCCTGCCTCCTCACCAGCTCATTTTAACATCTTACCTCTATTCAATCTTTCTGAAATAATAAATTCCTTTTCTGTTTTATTATCGATTTACAGTGACATGTACAATGGTCAAAAATACCTTCCATAGCAAATGTAACTGATTCTAAGTCAGACCTCAGTTCGGTGGGAGGGAGGGATGTGGAGTAGCCAATTAGCCACACATGGAAAAGGTTTTATAGTTTTGTTAGGTTTTGCCATGGGTAGCCTGTAAAGCTGTGGTTTTAGCAATCATCTAGATTGTGTGACAATGAGAAATGACACACAATGTTTTAATTGGTCAAGGGAGTATTGTAGGGGAAGCTGTAGCCACGCCTTCTTAGGGGCTGGCTACAAGAGTACCTGAGGGCTTGTGAGGGCGTGGTCAGAGTGAGTAGGGGGACTGCGTTTTCGGTTTCGGTTTCTCTTTGCTTCTTGCTGTACAGACTACCACCGGCTGGCTGGTTCGCTCTGTAAGTAAGGCTTTTCCCTATTAAATACCCTTATATTTCTACCTGACTCCGTACTGGTAATTTCTTACTATAGAGTATAGCTCATACTTTTGATATAATATTAAGTTTTCTTCAACAGAACATAAAATATAACATTGAAAGTTTGGTTGGAGACTTCAGAGGGATTTGTTTCTTTGTGTTGAGAGTAACAGCACAGTCTTAGGGTATTTGGTCTTCAGAATGAAGACCTGGATCTATGACTTCATCACATGGGGCTTCAGTAATCTCTACACACCTCTCAGAGGCCTGATGGTTGCACCCTGGTCATCAATTTAGACTCAACCTACCGGCATCCAAATAGCACCTATAGGAACTTTGAAGAAAGCATCACCTTCATAAGGACTTTACACACCAGTCATTGCTCTTCATTTTGATAGACACATCTGTACGACTAAGAAGTATGTTGGCCCAAAGGACTTGAGAGTAGCTTAATGGATGTTTTGAGGGGCCCATAGTGTGGAGTCAGAGGGTAAGCCACCAGAATGAGCATTGTGCAGCCCGCATCAGAACTGGTCATCAGCTGCAGTCAAGACAGATGCAAATATTTGTATCACTTAGCACTAGAAAGTCATTTTAACCTAACCAGTGTTGATAGCACAGCATATGCTCCTGCCACCAGTATGCCAAAGACCTGCCTGTGGCAACTACTGCCACCAAGAACCAGAGTAAGACAGGAAACTGATTTCCTGTCCTTTCTTGCCATTATCTTGTCTACCCTGAATTAAGTCCAGGCTAGATGGCTGTCGTCTGTGCAAGCCTTGTTATCAGTAGTGCTAAGACAGTGCATTTCTGGCATTCTTAGCATTCATAACAAGCACTTCAGATGCAAATGCACCAAATAGAGAAATTCTGAGCAGTATCAAATGTTTCTGAGGTTCAACATAGCCATGTCAAAACTACCAGGAAGGGTCCTGCTGCAAAGATGTGTCCTATATGGCTAAAAAGTATCCAGGAGAGAGTCAAGAAGACCTGCCTTTGCTTTTGAAGAAAAAAATCCATAGAATCCAAGCCTATTAGGAATTCTCTTGTGATAACAGGGAGCTGCTGCTTTATGCTTAAGGTAAGGTAAAAAATTGAGATGAGTGCAGGCATTAATTTAGCACCTTTAAAGATGGAGGTGATGCATGAGTGCTTGCATGTGCCTGCTGGAATGGACACAGGAGTAGATGTATTCCTAATGGGCTAATGGAACAGCTCTCAGTGCTTTCATCCCCCTATTTAAGGAGGGTTTGGGCAGCTGTGATTAACTTGACAAATCAAGGAGAGGATGGTTTGAAGGGATCCAAACAGCTGAGCCAATCTGGCACTCCTCTCCCTGCATCCTTGAGGGTCTCATCAGACAATGGCTTGGATCCATTCTTGGTATAGAGTCTCTGTCAGCATTCCAAGCATAGGTCCCAAGGATGCTGGATGCTGAAGTCAGGGCCAAGATTTTCTTGGCTGAGGGTCTCTGTATGCCCAGAGAGGCTGTCTCTAATCCTACTCTGGAACAGGGGGTAGTGGGGGGAAGATTGCACTGACAGATAATCAGCCAACAGGCATTACACCCAAGGTGGCCTTTAGATTATAAGCCATTTATATATTTAGTAAATATTTATTGAATACCTCCAGTTCTCCAGACACAGGGCCAGGTACCTTGATGAACATAGACAGACATACTTGAGGGGAGGGGGCAAAGCCCACAGATCACGGACCTGAGTGGATCCAGAAAGATTAAAGGAGTGGACTGACATTGGCTGAAAGGGACTTTTTTACATGGTCGTATAAAAATAAAAATGTACCTGCTGTCATCTCGGGCTACCTTGGGCTGTGAAAATTCTCTATGGAAAATTATGTCTGTACATGTGTGGATGAGTGCTAGACCTGGTTGGGATTGTTTAGCTATGGTAAAAGAGGGTCCCAAGCCATAACTCTGTCTTTTGGAAGCCACTGCTGCCAAATCCCAGTAGTGTGTGTGTGTATATGTGTGTGTGTGTGTGTGTGTGTGTGTGTGTGTGTGTGTGTGTGACACAAGGATGCCTGATTGGGAGGCTTTCCATTGCCAGTTTAAGACTGAAATAATATTCTTCGTGTTTCAATTTCAGCCAGGCAAACTCCTCTGTGGCTTTCTTTGTCTTCTGTAGACACATGGCAGAGAGAGCTTGGTGGTCAGGAGAATGCTAATGAAGTCAGGTTCTACTTCACTTGCTGTGTATTCAAGACCCAGACTCTCCTCTAGAGAGAAGAGCCATTTTTCCTGAGTCCTGCCAACAGTTTTATTGTAAATGCAAGAAAGTGTATGGCTCAGCTTCTGCAAACGCTGAGTTGCCCACTGGGTCTGATCTGAAGTGTGGGATTTGGGATGAGAAACATGGTCTTCCTTCAAAGACAAGTACTCAAGGAACAGCATTGCAGGCTGGGATGGAGAAGGTCCAAGTACCTCACGAGGTAGAGGATGAGTACTGGGAGGTGCTGTCTGATGAAACTCACAACTCAGCAATGGCTGTTTCAAGCACAGTCAAAGGCTGTACAGGCACTGAAATGGGTAACAATTCATGGGAGGCCAGTGGCTCTTCTCCCCACTCTCCTGTCTTACTGAAGAGCCAAGGCACAGAAAGCAGGCATTGCTTAAGTTGCTTAAGTTTCAGGGAAGTAAAGAGTAGGTTCCAGCTGAGAACTCTCACCACCAGGCTGCAGTGGGTGTGGTGATAGATTTCTCTTGAGGGGAGACACAGCGACTGCACTGTGAATCATGACTGCCATGATCTGTCCCCTTATGGCCTTTGGTTCCAGCATCTTTGGTTTCCCTACAGACACCAGCTTCCCTGGATGTGGCAAATGGAAACAACATAAGGAACAGCATGCCATTTCCTGTCTTCCTTTTCTGTCCAGTTTCACACTCTCTCTCTACCCTTGCGATTAGGGCTGATGCCCCATGCAGTTTGCAACTCTAGTAGCTGTGGCATGCCATATAGGAAGTGGATCGAATGGAAGTTCCTTCTGGTGGCCTTCCCTGCCAGAGGCAGGGCTTTAGGAATATTTGATGGCAGTGCTCTTTTTCAAGACTGTGTTCACAATTCTTGAGTCTTTGGGACTCCCTAATGACATTGATATCACATACTAATGACTTGGTGACATGGCAGTTCTTTCAGAAGAAACAAAATATTTGCATGTTTTCTTTGCAGTGAGGTCCAGTGGTCACTGACTAGGCTGAAGACTCCCAGGACTGTCCCGGTGTCCTTTTTCTGTAGTGGGAGCTGAGGGCTGTGTTGGGATATTCAAACCCATCAGTGAAGTATGTGCTGGAAAATGAGTTTTCCTTTCATCTTCCCTGATGGAATACCAGTTTGTGGCAAAAAGGGCTATTTACACTTATGCCTAAAACCTACCACCCTTCTGAATGTTGGAAATGTTTTTTAATTGTGCCAACCTGAAGGTCTCATGGCAATCTTTTAATTTCTCTTCCTAACCTTGTGACTCCTTCTGACTGATGGTGGGGTGAGTCAGGGAACTACAGCATCCACCTTCCTACAGTGAGGCAGTGAGTAAGTGAACTAAATTCACTGACAGTCACAAAAGGACAGAGCTGGAAGCAAGATCCAGATGGTGGCCCCGGGTTGAAAAAGCTGCAGTAACAGGTCAGATTTCGTGTGAAAAGTAAACAAAGGGGAGATAACTTCTGGAGTCAAGCTTTTATTTTTGTTGTTCATGGACAAATTGTGAAGGTGATATAGACAAAGGTGATCTTTAATGTTCTAGGAGGCATTTCCCATTCAGAAATTAACAAAAGGTTGTAGATGGAAGTAGAAGCTGACAATATTCATTGTTCAATGTATGGAAATGACAATGTGCCAGTCATACTTAAGACATCGATTGGAACCCGAGGCCACAGGGAGATAGCAGTGTTTTCAAATGCTTTCACCAGAACGCTTAATCCAGAGCATATGCAGTGCATGGTGAGGTTTTGAGAATTATGCGAGCAGGTAAAGCTGTCCCCAGCTGACTAGTGTAGAATTCTTACTTGGAAAGCAAAAGGTTTGTGAATCCACAGTTGTTCAGGAGAGGATGAATTCACTTGTAAATACAAATACTAATTTATGCAGAGAAAAATGTCCATTTCTGGACATCTGATTCACACAGATCTCTGGACAGTGGGGCTGAGACCCAAAGTCTCCACCTCACTCGGGGATTTGTAAAAATATCAGTTCTTGGATACAATTACAGCTCCAGAGATTAGGAAATGCTAGGGATGGCTTTAGCTATCTGTCTTAACAAGTCCCTAGGTGAGTCTGAGGTAGCCTAACGATGGAGAGTCGCCACTGTAGACTAATTTCTGTCTGTTAGGCTATCAGGGAAACATACCCCTCCCCCAAATCTGAGGCCATCAACATCTTCCTGATTTGTGACTTGTCTCCTGGTGATCATTTCCAGAGAGACCATCCTGCAGTGGTAAATTAAGAAGCTCCCATTATGCTTTTCAAATCAATCTGTCATCTAAGATGTAGTCCCTTCCTCCCAGGAGCCCGAGGTGAACCACTAAAATTACATTTCTAAATCTGAGTTAATCTGTTTTATGGACAAGAGCCTCAGTCGGAAGCAAGCAACCTCTCTCACCAAATCATTCATTCATTCATTCATTCATTCATTCATTCATTCACATATATGTAGATATATATGTATATTTGTACATTTATTAATTTAAAAGGACTTTTCAAAGTGAAAAGCAAGGATTTGCCACCAGCAATCCAGAATGCAAATAATCAGCATCAGATAAGTGGGTAAGAGGAGCAGGTTGATTTTCCAGCTTAACCATTTTATAGGAGATTCATTCCGCAACTAAACCCACCACACATTCAAAGAGGTAAAGTATATATGGAAGCTTTGTTTATCTATTTATACTAAAAGCTATCAAAATTAATGACTTGTTTCCCCCATCCCTCATAAAAAGGTCTTTAAAATGAAATGTACCCACCTTTAAATTAAGTCTGATTTAATTTTTTCCTTCCAGGGACTATCTTAAATCTTCTCTGCTTCATGACTACTTTATAATTCGGTCCCAGAGGATGGAAGCAGGTACCGGCCACGGAAGAATTTGATGGTAGTGCAGCTTCCGTTAGAGAATGATTATTATCTGAGTGGCAGCATATGCAGTAGGATTTGTTTAACATTTTGTTTAAAATACTTGACTTAAATAATATTAATTTCCTATTTTATCATATGGATTTTTTCTGAGGTATGTTTACGGCTATACACCAGTGTGGGGATATGTGGGGATAATGTGGCTTAGCCACCCTCCTCTCTTACCTTACATTTTTCTGCCCTCTCACTCTTCCATAATACTACTTGAGCCTCAGAGGGATGCATATCACATATTTTGATGTGCATATATCTTATGAAAGGATATAGTAAAGAAAATATGTCCACCATCTAACATCTATGTGTGTGTGTTGCACATACATGTGCACACATGTGAAGAGTTCCGAAAGCCTATTTGTATTGAAATTCCCCAGCACAGTCCAGTATTAAGCTCAGCTCTGGTGTCATACACTGGATTTATGAATTAGATTATCCTACACATCCACCACTTAGGTTCCCATAACCTACCCACATCTTCCTCTTCGTCACACCTTCACAGATGTAGGTAGGTTACAGGAGACAAAAGATAGAGAGGAGGTCTGCAAAATGGCATCTTGTGGGTGAGACACAGTCACGGCATCATGAACTCACAGCAGCTGTGGATTGGTACTCACAACTCCTGCTCTGTAGGAGTAAGTATCCATCAACAATAGAGCATGGACAGAGGAGGAGCCTTATACCTCACGGCTGAACTGTTTTCTATGAATAGATTCAGGGCAAGGGGAAGCTATTGCCTTCAGCTGTATACCCACTGATAATGCTACCAGGCTACAAGGAATAGTTCCAATCTGATGGCCACACAGATGGTCCTAGTGAAACTAAATGTGTCATAAAACTATAAACCAAAAGACATGAATCTAGTAAAAGGATTATAGGGATGGGGATGGTCTTGATAGAGTTTGGAAGAAGATAAGAGAGGGTATATGGGGGAGTCTAATCAAAATATATTGTAGTCATCTATGAAATGTCAACTAATTAATAAAAATTACACTTTAAGAAAAACACATGGCATATATATTAAAAGTGTAAACACTCCCACTTCTACCTCTTTATCAAAATCTGGAATGCTATTGTATTACATTTAAAGGGTTTATGTCAAAGATTGTAGTAATGTATGGAAAAAATAACAGAATGACATTCAGGTAGGAGGTACCAGTAGGACCATGGGTTCCCATTCTAGTCCTGTCTTTAAATGCTTTAACTGCTAACCCTGTAGGAATGTAACCTGGATCTTGTATAGCTGGGAAAACAAGGCTAAGAATTGAGTGAGGGTAATTGTTCTGGCTTTTCTTATTGGACACATTCAGATAGGATTCATTTTGGTTTTATGCCAGAGACCTGATAATGAAAAAAATGGTATTTGAGGTAAGGAGGAAAGAAATACATTAAGTGGAGAAAATGAATAGCAGTAAGCTAAAGATGTAGCTGTAAAGACATAAGGGCAGACACAGGGAAGCAGGGAAGTTTGGGGTAATCAATCCCACATAGGCATCTCCAGTTCATTTTACCCATCTGTTGAGCCAGATGTGTTACCTACATATATTTCTGTCTTTCACATTGACTTTCTTCATTGATGTGCTTCCTTTTTATAGAGAGCTTCTGTTGGTTGGTAAGAAAAGGTTTTTAAGTCTAAATATCAAATGTAGTAGCTGTAAGAGCATTTATGTTATAGGACACAAGTCTAGGCAGTTTGACTTTGAAGCCAAGACAAAAAGTTACTTCTGGTCTACCTTCCCTTCAAGTTAAGAAAATAAATACACAGAGAAGAAATGTCAGGAACAATGGCAAACTTGAGCTCTATAGACTTGTATATAGAATGAATCCAAATATGAAGACACACTAATTGGTTGACTAACCAAGGGAGTGCTGTATATTAGCCACATGTTGTTCTTTGAATTGTCATGAATTATGCTGATAGTTCTTACTCCATGACCTCCTATAATTTGAGGATCAAAATAAACCATGACTTCTTATCTTCCTCTGGTTCAGTCAGTATACCAAGTTCTTTATCTTTCTTTTGTACAGAGTGAGATCAGCCTTCTGAATGAAAAATTGAAGGTAGAGGATAGATTTAAAGTTATCTAGTAGTTTTCAAGCTACAACCTGCACTGTCCTCTCAGGGACTGCAGTAAGTGAGTCATGATTTGGGACCCAAAGGTAGGATCTTGACATTGCCTTTTCTAGAATCTCTGCCTTATAATTTGTTTTTTTTTATAGTACAATTTTGTTTGGTCACAGTTTCCTGTTCTTGCATTAAAAATTAAAATGTCATGATCTTGATGAATGGTGTTTTTGCTTTAAATGTGAACTGTGGGAACCGCTACTCATCCAACTACATGGATGCTTTCATAGGGTCTGTCTTTGGTGGCTAGGCATCTTATTTCATTCTTCTGCCCAAGTAAGTTTTTCTTTGGTTGCTCTGCTCCAGAGAGATCCACACAATTTTGCCAACCTGGATCCTTCCTCCAAGGTAGGTCTGTGAAGTTGCCTCCCACATTCCTGATAGGAGGTCTAGGGCTCCATGCACATCTGAGAGGGTGTGGAAGTCCATCTTATTTCTTAAGTTATGCATCTTAAGCCTTAACTCCCACTACACACAAACACACACACACACACACACACACACACACACACACACACACACACACACACACATTCACTCTCACACACTGCCATGTGGATGCATGCAGTAAACATTCACTTCTCTAGGTCTTTGAAGTATTTTCCTTCTATTGTGTTTGTCTCTTTGCAGCTCTCAAGCTCTTTGCATGGCATGGGGACCATTTCTCTTTGATCGCCTGCTACCATGGGCCCTGGCAGGGACAGTAATGCTGAGATTCCTCAAGTGCTAACTCTGTTTCTATAACTTGGGGTTATCTGTTTCCACACCTGAATTTTTTGAGTCAGAAAACACAAGTTCTGCTCTCCCAGAGTTTATCTTGATTGTTGCCTTATGTCAGGGCTTCCTGATTCTGATGGTACACTCAAGTAGCTGCAGACCTCCAGAAAAAATGTCAAGCCCTATTTTCCTACCTCTAGAAACACTGGATTAATCTGCAATGGCATGTGATTGTTAATCTTCATGGTCAACCTGACTAGATTTAGGACCATCTAAAAGTCGATTCTCTGGACAAGTCCATGAGGGCATTTTCAGAGACATGTAATGAAAGACAGAAGACCTACCTAGAATAAAAGGGGGGGCATAAGGAAGTCTGAAGAACCCCTGCATGCATCTCTCTGCTTGCTTCTTGAGTATGGGTGCAATGTGACTATCTTCCTCATGTTCCTGCTGCCATAGTTTCTCCACCACAATGGGTGTATCCCTCAAATCAGGAGTAAAAATAAATATTACTTCCCCTAAGTTGCTTCTGTTAGGTATTCGTTACAGCAATTAAAAGAGTAACTAATATGGATGATTGTTCCCAGTTAATTATAGTGGTTCTAGGATTGAGACCTCCTACCCTGGGTAAAAGCTTTAAATGATAACTACTCAACTAATAGCAATTAATTGGTCATAGGAAACTGTGACCAAACAAAATTGTACTAAAATAAAACAAATTATAAGGCAGAGATTCTAGAAAAGGCAATGTGAAGACCCTACCTTTGGGTCCCAAATCATGACTCACTTACTGCAGTCCCTGAGAGGACAGTGCAGGTTGTAGCTTGTAAACTACTACATCTCCATGTCTTGACAGGGATGTTATCAGAGCTGTCTGTCATTTCTGCAGTATCTGGGAACTTGTTAGTAATACAGATGTCCTAGTCCATCCTAGACCTATTGAATAGGAGACTAGAGTGGGATACAGACATCAGTTTTAACAAGTGCCTCCCTGTATGATTCTGATGCAAGCTGAGGTTCAAGAGCCCCTCCATTCATCTCACCATCCCCATGGATGGATGGCATTCAAGAAGCCTCCTAAACTTCCACACAGTCTCTGGGTCCATTGTTCTCCCAGAGTCCTCTAAGTCTAGGCTCCAAGTCCTTGAAGCTGACCTTTGCCTTGATGGAAATCTCACTATGCTTGGAACGTCCTCTCTCATAAAATCCATGACTGACATGTAGACTTTACCGAAGATGCATGGAAGGGAAGAAGGAAGTGTTTATATCACACACGTCAGAGAACAAGCCTATGGTCATTTATTATAAACTCCTTGTCTTTTGGCTGCCCTGCCATTTCTGGGGCTATTTTGCCCTGGTGCCATTCACCACTCAGCTTCTTCTTGTCTCATTATAATTGCCTTTGGACCACCAGAATTTCACCTTCCTGTGTTAGTCTCCCATCTTCTACAACTCGATAATGTACATTCACAAACCCAAGAAGGCATTAGTTGAACAAAACCCACCCTTTACTTGGTTTTCCCTGTCAGAAATTACTTCAGTTTTTCTTTTCCCTTTTCCTTCCTACTGTATAACCCAAAGCCAAGTGGGTTACAACAGATTCAGTTTTCATAGCTAGAGAGAACATCAAATGTTATTGTGATGATCTTGTTTCAACCTGCCAAATAAATGGCAAATAACAATAATTAATAATAATAATAATAATAAAACACCACTAACAACAATAAATGATGATGATAATTCTGGCTGTTTGCTTTGCCTTCATTCATCTCCAAGCCACCAATTTGATGACTCCTCTTTCACATGTTCCTTCTTTGTAGACAGTGGAATTCCTTGGGATGAGAGAGGGGTTCAGGCAGGCAAAAACCTTTATTTGTTAGCCTCCAAAAGGATGAGTTTTGTCTCCTTCATTTCCAAGTGGGTGATGAGAGAAACATTGTATTTCAAAATTAATAAAGATGGGAATTTTTTTCAAGGGAATCCATCCTTCAAATGTCAAAAGACAATTTGAAATTTATATTGGACTCTTCTAGAAATAAGAGCTCTGCTGAATAAAGCAGCTTGGTGGCGATTTTGAATGTGTCCAAAATAAGGAAGTTTTTACTTCACTTGACAGGGAAATAAAGACAGTGAATAGATTATTCAATGGACTGCTGATGTGGCCTAACATCCCTTTTGGCAGGTGCTCTGTGCTCAAATATACATGATAATACTTTAAATGTAAATAAGGTTAATGAATTTTAATATTCCTCTGGATCTTGTATGCATGCTCCCATTTGCATAGTGACTTATTTCCAAAGTCCCTTTGTAAATATTGCAATGAAATAAACATAAGTGATGAGGACAAAGAAGCGCATACAATTAACTCAGCAGACAGCCCTCCAGGAAGGCAAATCGAAATCCTATCACAAGATCACAGACGTCAGGGATGGGCGAGCCCCAGAAGCAAGCCAGCTGATCCTTCTTTACAGTAGGGAATTATTCTTTTTAGGGAGCTTTCAAAAAAGTAGCTTCGTTTAAATTGATGTGCTTCAGGTGGCAAGGTTCCCCTGCAGAAGGATGCTTGCTGTGCTATGGTCTGGGAGCTGTGGGCTGAGAATGAGGAAAGGAAGCCATACCAAGCCACCTGGGGGCACACACACTCTACGAATGGGTAGATTCATGCTCGACACCCTCACCAGGCCTTGATATTATCCTGGAGAGCGTGATAGTGCAGATCTTGTCTAGAATTTTCAGGGGGAGTGATGAGGTGTTCTTTTAGAGCTGTGCATTTGAATCACTCGGGTCCCCCATGTGTCATGTGTCAATGACTGGATACAGAGCAAACATTCAAACTACTGTTATTTTCAGTGGAATGTACACAATAAAGTGTGTCCCCCCCCATTCATGTTCTGGTTAGTTTTTGCCAACTTGATACAAGCTAGAGTCATCTGGGAAGAGGAAGCCACAGCTGAGAAAATGCCTCCATCAGATTGGCTTGTAGGCAAGTTGGTGGGGGCATTTTCTTGATTTATGATTGATGTGGGAGGGCTCAGCCCACTGTGGCTGGTGGTCCTCTGTTGTGTAAAGAGCAAGCTGAGCAAGACAGTAAGAGGCATTCCTCCATGTTCCTGTCCTGTCTTGTCTTCATGATGGACTAAAATCTGTAAGGTGCTTCTTCTCCCTAAGTCATGGTGCTATTACTTTAGTCTTGGTGTTTATCACAGCAATAGAAAACAAACTAGAACAACTTGTAAGAGGGGTAGACTACACAGCCTCCGAATATTGCCTTGAAACTGAGTCATTCAGCCGGCAGAGGGAGCTCCAATCAGGCACCTGGAATTTGAAAATGAAATGAAGTCTTCAAAGGAGGCAGATTTCCAGTGTAGAAGGTCAGGAGTTCAGGTGGAATTTTCTGGGGAAAACCAAAACGACAAAGAAAGAAAGGAAAGAGATCAGAAAATTGCTATAAGGGTATTAATAACAAATTTAAACTAGGAGAGAATTGAAAGCTATGATTAGCAGCTGTCACTACCTCAACCGACAAAGCTGGTTAATAGCCTGTGTAATCCAAGTGCATAATTTCCCACCCAGCACACATCACCCCAAGACTCACACATGAACTGCATGCTCCTTTCATTACTCAAGACCAAGCTATGCCTTTGACTTAGAAGGAACTACAGTGGTAAATTCATGTACGTATATACAAGTGCTTGCTTCCTTCCTTCCTGCTTGCCTTCCTGCTTCCTTCCTTCCTTCCTTCTTTCTTTCCTTCCTTCCTTCCTTTCTTTTTTTCTTTCTTTCTGTCTTTCTTTTTTCAAACCCTGAGACTGAAGGTAGGGATTATGATATGCCTCTTTGTTACCGAGACTTGAGAAGGAGGCTCAGAGAGCCAAACTGCCCCACCATGAGCTGCTGGGCATCACAGAACAAACACCATGAAATTCATCATTGGATTTATTGCTTTATCTCAGCTAAGTATCTCATGGAAGTCCATACGTCTATATAAGCACACTGCCCATGCCTACATGCCCAGTTTTCTCTTCCTCCTTTATTCACTCTAGCCTCTGTCACTGGAGATAGGCAGTGGTCCCCTTAGGTTCTTCATTCCTTAATGCCTGACAAGTGTCAAATACAAACAGCAGCAAGGTGAATGCAAAAGACATTCTCTCTCTTTTAAGGCTAAACATACTATTCCTTTAAAATATTCTAGTCCTGAAAACTGGGCAGAGGAGAGTGTCCCTTACATTTCAAACATAAGAAGCCCCCTCTTATAGACACACACACACACACACACACACACACACACACACACACACACACACACACACACGTACACATAAAAAGAAATTTAAACTTTAATCCTCAACCCCAAATTATTAAATCTAGTCAGATGGTTCTGTGAGTGTGATACCAGTTCGCAGACTTGAGTCCAGATCCTGGCTTCAATGAGAAACCCTACCCAACAAAACAAACACAAGCACAAAAACAAAAACCATGAAGAACAGTTGAGAAAGACATTCTGCATAGCCTTCTAGGCTGTGCACACCCACATACCTGCAGCCCTCCCCCAAGGTATTTTTCAAGGTTGTAGCTCAAGTATTTTTTTAGTTTCAACTGGTTTCAGTTGTGGAAACCCGGGCTTATCTATTTTTATAATTAATAATTATTGTGACACTTGTCTGCTTTTAAACTTGTATTTCTTATCACCATTTAAAAAGAACCTAAGTGATTTTTTTCCTTGGATGCTGAAGCAATTGGAAAGTCTCAGAAGCATTTACTGCATCAGTTATTGGACTGTTTATGCAAATACGTCTATCACAAATGTGAACCGAATAAACGGATGCCTCTTTTCATCTTCAGAAGTGTACTGGTAGTGAGGGGACCACCCACCTGCAGCAAGGCCTCAAGGAAGACCTGAACAGGGCAGAGGGGCTCGGATTTAGATCCTCCACGGTGGCTGAAGGAGGCTGATTTCCTTAGTTCTCTTGAACGTGAACTTTAGATAATTAGTTACTCAATGCTACTGTTTTCTGAATGATAAATCATTCTACTTTAAGCCTCAAAGATCCTTTGGTGCAGTTTTAAAGCCACTCTAAAAACATTTTATGCACCACACTGTAAGCTCCACATCATCAGATAGGCAGTAACAGTTAACCCTTGTCCTTTAAAGATTTGGGATTCGAAATTTGCAGTGATTTCTCTTAGAGCTCCAGATCCACAAGTATATATTTTACTGTGATTTGAAAAGTGTGAATGGGAGTTAAAAGATGACGGAGGGGCAGAAGCTCAATACATGTTTTCCAGTGAGCCCAGACAGCGACACAGCTCCTGCATGTCAATATGCATTGAGAGCTTTATTCTTCCCGGGCAATTTCTATCCACACTCACTATACACGTTTGTGTATTGTGAACACAACCACAGAATAGGAGGGTATGACTTCAGTGATGGGGATCTTCTAGAAAATGCAGCTTTTGATGAAATATGACCTGAAAGAGAACTAGGACCTATGCCAAAATTTTGGGAATTTATGAAGGTCTGGGAGCATTTACCTATGAATGTAAAGAGCTACTTTGAGATGCATTTAAAAAAAAAACCCAGAAGTTGTGCAAGAGTAAAAACTCGTCATTTCCCTGTAGAAACCTCCATGGCTTGAATGTACGATCTCTCAGCTCCACACCAAACTACCGGTCTGTCTCGACAAGCTTGCTCATTGGTGTCCATTGGTGGTAATAGATACTGTACATCTTTTCTTTCTTTGCATAGGTTGTGCCATACCATGCATTATTTACAAAGAAAAGTCAGTTTGTGCATGCAATAGGAACTTCTGTTACTTTACTCAGAAGGAAGAATTAGCTTCAAAAGTTTTCTTAATTTCACACTTCACTTTAGAGAAGTCTGTCAGTTCATACATCCCAGGTATTACTATACCTATGATATGTGTCACAGATTTGCTGGCTGAACAGCTGAGCTGTGTGGAGAGGAGCCCTCTGAAGACAGTCATTCACTGGGTATGGCAGTGAAGTATTAGAGATGTCTTGAGCTCTGCCCGGGGTTCCCTGGCTTACAGAGTGACTTCTGGAGCATCGTGCTGGCTTGCCTTGATTGGGGAGCTAGTGTGGACTTAAAACCTCAGAGGGAAGAGGGATTAAATATCAATATTGAGTCGTGCTGACTCAGTGGGTCTAGCAAAAAATCCATTAGCTCACAAATAATTTCTGTCACAACAGAGATGTGGAAAATTCCTATTGTGAAGCTCCAGTGGCGACTTCACAGGGTAACGGCTTATCAGGAGTAGGGGACTGTGGTCAGCTTAACAATACCTTGGTGGCTTGATCTTTTATTAACTTGATATATAGGTCTGTCAAAAGTTTACTGGCACACAAGCATGCAGAGTATTTACGGCTGGGAGGAGACCATAAATGGAGGGCAGAAAAATCAATTTTTATAGATCTTTCATGAAAGCAAAGAAGCTTAAGCAACAGTCGTAGGAAACCCACGGGGCTTTTGTTTGCTTGTTTGTTCTGTGATGGATATTTATCTTTGATGTTAAGTTTATGATTCCCTTGGGTCATTTAATTATGAAAAATTGAAAATAATGTCACTGTTCGTTGCGAAACCAAGTGCAGGAATGTGCACATGAGTGCAGGTGCTGGGGGAAACAAGGCACAATGAAGCCTCCTGGAGTTAGAGGCAGCATGCTTCATATAGCCCAATATGCATGCTGGGAACGGGACAGGAGTCCTCCGGAAGGGCAGCACACTCTCTAACCACTGAGCCATCTCTCTCTCTCTTGTCTTCTCAAGCCATATATTCTTGAATGGTTATACCACATATTAAAGGTTTTGTAGGCAATTTGTCTTTAGCAATTGTGTACTTACGCTTTAATTTTCACTAGAATAGAAAGTTGCGTCAGGCAGTGGTGGCATATGTCTTTAATACCATCACTCAAGAGGCAGAGACAGATATCTGAGTTTTAGGCCAGGCCAGACTGGACCACAGAGTGAGTTCCAGGACAGTCAGGGCTACATAGAGAAACCCTGTCTTGGAGAGAGAGAAAGAGAGAGAGAGAGAGAGAGAGAGAGAGAGAGAGAGAGAGAGAGAATATAAAGTTGTATTCATTCCATTCTTACAATGAAGTAAAAGGCTAACATAAATGTAATAGAAAAAAGAACCTAAAATACCAAGATATTGAATTATGTTAAGATGACAGAATGACTGATGAGTTTGGTAATTTTTTTTGTATTTTCATTTGTGTTATAATTTCTAGTCATTTAGCAGAAAAAATTAATATATCAGGATAATGTAATTCTGCACCAGACCATAATAGAAAGCCTGTGTCATCAGATCCATTGCCTCAATTGAACCTATCAGAAAGCAGCCAAGGGGGCCAGTCTGGAGCTGGTGATGGGGAGTGAGACTCATCCGTCACTCCTGGACCATTCTGCTGCATCTCTGCTCTAGGTTTGCTGCTGCTGGTATAGCAGGCTCGAGAAACTGGACAAAATGTGGAGGCTGCTATAAAGAACAATGAAACTGTGTCATTTTCAGGGAAACAGATGGAAATGGAGATCATTACGTTAAAAAAAAGATTCAGACAAATGTTGTTTCCTCTCATATGCAGAATATAGATTAAAAATCTTGGCACTGGGGCTGGAGGTGTCTGAGCAGATAACAGTGAGTACTCATCTTCCAGAAGGCCTGCATTCATTTCCCACAGCTACTGGGAGTAGCTCCCAACCACCTGTGACTTACGTGCTTGTGCAAGCAACACACACACACACACACACACACACACACACACACACACACACACACGCACACACACACACACACACACGTGTGCACATAGACCCCCCCCCCACCTCACACACAGAAGTTCAGACCTTACCATGAACAATGTTCATGATGCATACCCAAGCCCAAGCTGAGTCTGTTTTTGTGTTTGGGGGTGCGCATGCTCATGTGTGGAGGTCAGAGGCTGAAGTTACATGTTTTCCTCTCTTGAACCCCACCTCATTTTTTGAGACAGGGCATCTCACTGAACCTAGAGTTAGTCATTGTGGCTAGTCTGGCTGGCCAGAATGCTTAAGGCATCTTTTCTTCTACCTCCTCAGTTTAGACATGAGCCTCTGTGCCCAGCTTTTACATGGGTACTGGAGGTCCAAACTCAAGTCTTCATGTCTTCACACCAAGGCTTTTGCCAACTGAGCCATCTGTCCAGACTCTGAGCTTCAGCATTTCACAGGAATAAGAAGGTCAACCAGATATAGACCTTCCCTATACAACATTGCAACCCCATTCCTGGAGGTACACTTGGCTGGCACATGGCTCCCAAACTTCAGATTCTACTTAGGTTCCCTTTGATCTGACTGCTTTGGGAATTAACTTAGTCTTGGGAATAAACAGGTATATCCTGTTATAGTTTTTCATTTTTAACTACAGCATTTAAGGGCTAATTGACATGGCAGGACATAGAACCCCATGGATTAAAAACAATCAAAAGAAAAACATAAAAACATCCACAGTTTTGGATTCCCTTTTGGATCCATCCATGTTTTGAAACCAGTAGGCACAAATTCTCAAAGACAATGATTAAGACACATAAGAGAGCTGAATACAGAAAATGTGTATTTAAAAAAGAATTCTATGAGAAATGAAACACATCTTAGACTAGGAGTTTTCATGGTCTCCTGGCTCTTCTGAACTACCCTGTCATACTTGCTTTTTTCTCTTTGGCTTGGTGGTGGCATCCTCGAGTTACCAGTGGCTTCCTGTGGACTGTATCCACCTTATTTGGGACAGTACTGCTGTGTTGAAGAAGCTGCTCTGAAGCCTAGCCTCAGTCCTGAGTTTGGGCTGGAACTTGGCAGGTATATGCACAGTGAATTCCACTCCACAGCTTCCCACACACTTCTTCATCCCGGGAGCTCACAATGCTCTACAACATCACCGGCACTGGGCTCAGGGTTTTATTTCCTTCTGTTTCAGTGTCCATAAATAGTCTCAGACTGAAATAACTGACCCATCCAGGTCCAGTTTCCCTCAGTCCAAATGTTGCCTTAAAATCTCCCTCAATATCATATTCAAGGTCACTATTGCCGAATGATTGAGACTGTTCTGTAAAAAAGCAAAAAACAAAAAACAAACAACCCAGCATCTTCTGGCCTGGATTATCTCTGTAAGCTTTTGGCTTGAGATTTCTTATGTGAGAGTTGGTTTTTGGTACATTGGTCAGTAGTGAGCATGAAGGCTTGTGGGTAGTAGCAAGCACAAACTGGTTACAAGTCTTGATGCAATCAAGTCATTTAAAAATTTGGCTGCACCATCCTACTTCTCTGCTACAAATTGTCATCTGAGAAGAAGCTGTGACATGTGTCTGCTGCCAGGTCCTTTGAGTCTAGTGCCTTCTGGACACAGTCAAATCCAGCCTCCCACCCCTCCAGCTGTTCCAGCTGTGGCTTCTCTTCTGCTGCTACCTTCTGCTCTGTAAAGCCAGTGGACTTCCACAGTAGCTCTGGGGCTGGTCATCTGACCTCTGCATCAGCACATGGTCTGTTGGACTCCTGAAACTCAGAAGGCTCAGTCTGCCTTGAACAGTTGGTAAAGGAGACATAGCATAATGTTTACTTGCCTAGCCTTTTGTGCTGCTTGGGTTTTTGTCAACTTGTGACAAATTAGAGTCACCTGGGAAGAAGGACTCTAAGCTGAGAACTTGCCTCCATCAGCTTGGCCTGTGAGCATGTCAGAAGGGGAATTTTCTTTTCTTTTTAGCATTTAAAATTTTTTTCCAACTTTTTAAATTTGAATTAGAAACAGGATTGTTTTACATGACAATCCCAGTTGCCTTCTCCCACCCGTCTGCTCCCCCTGGATGGTGAGGCCTTCCATAGGGCGTCATCTGTGTCTATTGTATCATTTGGGATAGGGCCTAGGCCCACTCCCGTGTGTCTTGGCTCAGGGAGTATTCCTCCATATGGAATGGACTCCCAAAGTCCACACCTACTGCTAGGGATAAGTACTGAACTTCTACAGGAGGCCCTGCAGATTTTCGAGGTTTCCTCACTGAAACCCATGTTCCTTGGGTCTGGATCAGTCCCATGCTTGTATTCCAGCTATCAGTCTGGGGAGCAAGAGTTCCTGGATGTTCAGGTCAGCTGTTTCTGTGGGTTTCACCAGCCTGGTCTGGACCCCTGTGCTCTTCACTCTTCCTTCTCTGCATCTGGGTTCCAGTTCAGTTCAGTGATTAGTTGTGGGTGTCTGCTTCTACTTCCACCAGCTGCTGGATGAAGACTATAGGATGGCATATAAGTCAGTCATCAGTCTCATAATCAGGGGAGGGCATTTAAGGTAGCCTCTCCTCCGTTGCTTAGACTGTTAGCTGGTGTCATCTTTGTAGATCTCCAGACATTTCCTTAGTGCCTGATTTCTCTGTAAACCAAAAATGTCTCCTTCTGTTATGATATCTCCATTCTTGTTATCATCTATTCTTCCCCTGACTCAAACTTTCTGCTCCCTCATGTCCTCTGCATCCCTCTTCTTCTCACCTTCTCATTCTCCTAGCTCCCTCCCCCTCTTCCTGTGCTCCCAATTTGCTCAGCAGATCTTGACCCTCTCCCCTTCTCCAGGGGACCATGTATGTCTCTTTTGGGGTCCTCCTTGTTTATTAGCTTCTTTGGCAGTGTTGATTGTAGGCTGGTAATCCTTACTCTATGTCTAAAATCCACATATGAGTGAGTACATACCATGTACTCAGAATGGTTTCTTCTAGATCCATCCATTTTCCTGCAAATTTCAAGATTCCATTGTTTTTTTCCGCTGAGTAGTACTCCATTGTGTAAATGTACCACATTTTCTCTATCCATTCTTTGGTTGAAGGGCATCTAGGCTGCTTCCAGTTTCTGGCTATTACAAATAGTGCTGCTATGAACATCGTTGAACAGATGTCCTTGTTGTATGAATGTGCTTCTTTTGGGTGTATGCCTAAGAGTGGAATTGCTGGATCTTGTGGTAGACTCATTCCCATATTTTTGAGGAGTCGCCATACTGATTTCCAAAGTGGCTGTACAAGTTGGCACTCCCACCAGCAGTGGAGAAGTGTTCCCCTTTCTCCACATCCTCTCCAACATGAACTGTCATTGGTGTTTTTGATTTTAGCCATTCTGACAGGAGTAAGATGGTATCTCAGAGTTGTTTTGATTTGCATTTCCCTGATGGCTAAGGATGTTGAACACTTTCTTATGAGTCTTTCAGCCATTTTAGAGCAAAGTAGACTTTTTGGAACATACAATTCTACTTTTGATGCTTTGAGGAATCATCATATGGTTTTCATAATAGGTTTCATTTGACTTCTCACCAACAGTGTCAGAGTCTCAATTTCCATGTGTCCTTGACAACTCATTGTTTTCTATTCTTTTGGTAGTAGTCAAGACTATTTACTGGTGAGCAATGTCATTACTTAACCAATCTCTTACTTCCTTTAGAAATTATTTTTCTACAGTTGTTTATAAAAGACATGTGAGGTGGCTATCAGGTACAATTGGATCACTGGACACCATCCTTTAAAACTCAGCTACAATTGGATTCATCCCACCATTACCACCAGATGCCAGTCCTTTAAAACTCAGCTGCAATGGTTTACTCTGAAAGCCTCATCTAGTGTGTGATAACTGGCCTAGCAGCTGGGCCTTAAATGAGGCTTGAGATAATTATTTCTTCTTTTACTCAATGAGTTGGCAAATGCTGGCTGCTGATGGTTTGGAGAGTAGAGTAAAAACAGTGAGAGCCATCATTTGATAGGTTGTATTTAATGAGGGGACAGCGCTGTAGTATAAATGTCCAGCCCATTTCACAAGATAGGCATCTTCCTGTTACTACAAGACTAGAACTTCTCCCAGCTCCCGAATGCAGCCTACATTCGGAATAAATTATACAGCAGCACAGCACCAAAGTTGGGTGATTATCAGCTGCCAGGCAGACAAGATGTCTTGTAGAAAATAATGTGGCTTTCGAGTTTTGAGGAGAGTAACTAAGGGGGAATCCAAGAAGCCCATCACTGACTTTAATTTGTTTGGGGGCTATTTCAGGAACCCAAAGGTTTTTATTTATGCAAAAATCTATCATTTTCTGAAAAAGGACTCCAGCTATTCCTGGAGTTGTAGATTGGCTGTATTTTGGAAAGATGAGTCAGGAGAGGATGGGATTGCCACAGCTGGGTCTGCAATCAGGCCTATTGTCCCTGGAAAGGTGGCAGGAGGAGGCTGTGCCAGACCACACAGCCACAGTGCATGCACTCACAGTCACCTCTGTGGGGCGTGTCCACCTCTTCTGTCCTCAGGAGTCAATGACTCATGGCTGTCCCTCCAACATGGTGTTCTTTTGTGTTCAGCCTGATACCTTCATGGCTTCCTCACCTTGATCTTTCTAGGGAGGAAGGGAGTTCAGCTGTCAGAGTTTTAACTCCTCGTGTCTGCACTTTTGAGAAAAACTTTCAAAGGCACTCTCAGAATTTTAAAATATGAATGCAGATGAACACATCAGATAAAAACAGCTTCTTTCTCCTTATTTTTCAGTTTAATTTGGAAAGAGACTTTGAAGTATGGTAGAATATTTCAAACTCATACAACACAAGCAGGAGAATACGTGAACATCTGTGTACCAACCAGAACATTTTCCATCCCAACAGCTGCCATTCCTGTCCCACCCCCCCCCAACACTCCCTGCCCATGCTCAGTGATAAGTAGAGAAAATGGACACAGGTTTGTGGTGGAAAATCTTGGTTCAATAAAGCATTGATGGTGGGTACTCTGGTGGTGAAGATAAGATTGATCCATATTTTATCTTGATGCTTATCTAAAACCACGTGGAAATAAACTGTTAATACATCTATCTTATCAGTTAAAATTTAAAATAAATCAATTAACCTCAAAGTAGTATCCAATCTTCCCTCATTCACTCAAGGAGCCTCCAGGTGAAGCCTCATCCTTTCCAAGCAGTCCTCTAGGAAAGCAACAGTGAGCAAAGCCAAGAGAAATGCTTGCCTCAATGAAGTTTGTATTCTGAGGCATGGGGGGATATTGGGAGGGAAGGGAGAGGGAGAGGGAGAGGGAAAGGAAACTGCAGTACTCAGTAGAAGTACCTTAGCAGGAGTGGAGGCAGGGAGCCAAGTAAGAAAGTAGTACAAATGATATAAACCCAGAGACAGATATTGGGGTTCAAGCTGAAAATCAGAGAAGCAAAGCAGCCAAGCTACCCGAGAGCTCTTACCTCTACCAAGGTGTGGGCAATCCTTTCCTCAATGTGGCTGAAGACTAATTGCCCAAGACTGGATGTCAGCTCTGAGACCCTGTTCCTGTCTTATATACCTCTCTAGTGCTGGGATTAAAGGCATAAGCTCTGTTTCTCTTTTAGACTGATCCACTCTCATGTAGCCCGAGTGGCATTGAATTCACAGAGATCCATCTGTCTCTGTCTTCTGTGTCCTGGGATTAAAGGTGTGTGCCACCACTGCCTGGCCTCTATGGCTTTGCTAGCTTTGAATTCTGATCTCCAAGGCAAGCTTTATTAGATCATAAATAATATATCACCACATGGGAAATGAAGATTAAGTTTTCTGGTCAGAGGGAACAGTAAGCTGAAAGGACAGAGGTGGGACGGGCTTTGCTTACCCTAAGGACCACTAGAAAGCCATGCGGGCGGGGAGAGAAGCTGCAAAGATGACAAGGTAGGAGACACTAAGAGGAGTGTTGATGGATTGTTTGTGCACATTTAGGATGTATATTTTGACAGAGAAGCCTAGCATTACCAGGTAGTAGGCTAGTGGAGTAGGACAGAAGAACAAAGCAAGAAAAAACGGCACTGAAAAATGAAACTGAATGGGGGGGTGTAGGGGACAGTGTAAGGCACACCTGTAGACAGCTTCTAGCAGGTGTGGCTTACACTGTCCCCTTCAGGGGTGGGGGGTGGGGGGGGGGTGGGTGGGGGGTGGGGGTGGGGTGGGGAAAGTCATTCTCCCACAAATTGAATTTTCTGAACTAAATGGAAAACAATGTTTTTTGTTACCCAAACCTCAGGACTACAGAGGTACCAGGCACACTTACCTTTCCACATTAATTCATTGAAGTCTTCTTGTCCAACTGTGCATTTCTTAATTTATTTTATTTACATGTATAAGTATTTTGCCTGCATGTATGTCTACATATCATGTTTGTGCAATGCTTGTGAAGGTTCAAAGAGGGTATTAGATACCCAGGGACTGAAGTTACAAATGGTTGTGGTCACTATATGGGTGCTGGGAATTGAACCTATATACTTTGTAAGAGCAGCCAGAGCTCTTAACCATTGAACCATTTCTCTAGCCTCCTAATTGTGCTGTTTTTTAAAATATTCTTTTCAAGATCTGCTAGACTGAACTTCCCATGAACCTCCAGGTTTCCTGATGCAAGCCTAATTCCCAATCCTGCTACTTATTAATGGATCATATTTGCATTGATAACTGGTTATTTAGCATGTCAGTTCTCACGGAGTGCTGAGGAGCTATCTGCTTCTGCAAATGAGTGCCTGACTGAGTCACGAGAGTGAATAACATTGCATGTTTCTATGGTGCTGTGTTCATTGCTTGGCTTTGTCCTACTTAAAGCATCTGTATAATTGCCTTTATTTTCTCATTTCCTTTCTGGAAAAAAAACATATTTGAAAAACTAGTTATCTTGCTTCTGGTCAAATTCCATTGGAAAAAGATTATTGATTGCTGTGGCTGTGTGTGTGGTGGTTCAATATTGTCTTGCGGCTAACACCTTCACTGTTGGGGCGGCAGTACATGAAGCCTCACAAAGAATGGTGTGAAACATCTGACAGCAAAGAGACAATTTGTAGACAGCTTGTGCAAAAACATTTTCAGGCTTTATAGGCCTGTTTTTATTAAAGATTATTTATTTGCATAAAAGTCTTGGTTAGGCCTGGGTTATGAAGTCTCTTCCATGCTATGTGCTGGAGGAGACAAAGGAATTTACAAAAGATACAGCCCTTGCCTGTGCAATTTTGAGCAATGGGAGTTGCTTCTCCTGTGCTTACTAGATACTTTTGAGCATTGGTGTGGTCAGGAACTGTATGAAGAGGGATAAAATATCCCTTCATAAGAAATTCCTGCTTTTTCCTTCGTATCTATTGTCTCTTTGCTCAGAGTTCTAAGAAAATTGTAGGATAATTTTTTTTTTTTGTAATAACCTCTTTTGGGGTTATTTGGAAAAAGAGAAAAAGAAAGCCATTCAGATATCTCTGTCCTGGTTTTGCAATTATATTGCTTGGGGGCCAGTTAAGATGGCTCAGTGGCTAAATGTGCTTGCTGAGGAGGCCTGATGGCCTGAGTTCATTTCCTGGAACCATCATCACCACTAACAAAAGCTGGAATTAGAAGCAGAGAGAGGGGAATTACCATGAGGCTGGAGGGCCAGCTAGCCTGACTTCTGAAGAGGCGACAACAAGAGAGACCTCAGCAAGACGGAAGGAAAGAACAACCCTGCAAGTTGTCCTCTGTTGAGAATTGTCCTCCATAGGTCTCAGACATTTGAATATTCAGTCCTCAGTTGGCAGCTGTTTAGGGGAGGATTGTGAGGTGTGGTCTTGCTGGAAGAAGTATATCACCAGGGCATTGAAGTTTCAGAAGATGCTAGCCTTCTCTGTTTCCTGTTTGTAGATGGAGATATGACACACTTTTTCCAACAAGGCCACACCTACTCCAGCAAAGCCACATCTCCTAATACCTGGCACTCCCTTTGAGTGCCACATTTTTTCAAACCACCATAAGTGATGGTGTACCAGAAGCCAGAGGCCTTGAACTAGACCTACTACTCATTGTAATGAACACTTGCAAGTTAAGATGTCTGGGAAACGGGTATACTAAATGACACACCACAGCTTCCAAGGCCACTACAACAAAAGAATATATGACAGAGAGGTAGGAAAGACAGAGAAGCGAAATGTTTTTCCTTTTTTTCTTTTTTCTTTGGTAGAGAGAGAGGGTATAAGGTTAGAGGGCAGACATGGAAGGACTTGGAAATGAGTGCAATTGGGGTACATGATGTGAAATTCCCAGAGAATCACTTAAAAATTGTTAAAAAAACAAAAAATAACAAAAGCATCAAAAATCACACACAAACTGACAAAGTCAGTGGCTTTGATGTTTAAATGTAGCTAAAGCGGTTTCCTAGATAACATTTAGGAAAGAGAAACGGATTTTAAAAAGCCCTTGGACCCTGGAAGAGGATGTTGGATTCCCCGGAACAGGTTGTAAGTGGCCACGTGGGTGCTGGGAATTGTGACTGGGCCCGGTGGAAGAGTCGCCAGTGCTCTTTAAGTTTGAGCCATCTCTAAAGCGTCTCCTCAGCTGTTAATATTTAGTTTTTCTTCTCTCTCTCTCTCTCTCTCTCTCTCTCTCTCTCTCTCTCTCTCTCTTTTGTTTTTTTGAGACAGGGTTTCTCTATGTAGCTTTGGAGCCTATCCTGGCACTCGGTCTGGAGACCAGGCTGGCCTCGAACTCACAGAGATCGGCCTGCTTCTGCCTCCCCAGTGCTGGGATTAAAGGAATGCACCACCAACGCCAGGCCTTTCTTTTCTCTTTTTAATGTCCACACAACCTTATTTATTTGTTATTTAAATACATTATGTACATAGTGACTCTTGGCTGACCCAACAGTGCTCTTCCCCACAGTGTTCTGTGAAGTGCTGTGAAGACTTCTGAAGGTTTTAGTATTCACAAGTGTGTGTGTGTGTGTGTGTGTGTGTGTGTGTGTGTGTGTGTGTGTGTGTGTGTTGGGGGAGGATGGATGTTGCTGCAGATTAGCTGATACATTGAAGACTGTGCAGCCTCTTTGTTTAATCTGCTCTGCCAACACAACCTTTGGATGGCAACCTACAGGGAATAATAACGATGCTTACAGAGACAGTTGCAGGCCCCTCATTAGAAGTGGAAAACTCAGAGCTAGGTCAAACATTTCAGTGCTATATTTAGCTGATGGGAGAGAGAAAACAATCACTTTTCCACCTTCCTTCCTTCTCTAGGCTTGTCCTCATTTAACTTTGGTTTCCAGTATCCTCTGAGCCAAGCAACTGCCATCTTGGGGGAGTTCAGCTGTGCTCCTTGCAAAAATGATTATCACAGATGGGCTAGCTGTTTACATCCCCTCATGGAGGAGGGTGTGTCATGAGACCCTCATCTGAATATTCAGCAGTTCCCTACCATCTATTGTATGCAACTTTGCTTTAATTGGAGCAGCTTTGGGGAAGGAAGGGCTAGAGTATGTAGACCAGGGGACACTAGAGGTGTCTGTGTCTCTCTCTCTCTGTGTGTGTGTGTGTGTGTGTGTGTGTGTGTGTGTGTGTGTGTGTGTGTGTCCATCTATGCAGCTATGGGGATCTTCACCCCTGTCTGGTAAAGGATTTTCAGCTGTGGTTTGTTCGGGGTGAAGAACTCACACCTCTGTAAGTAATCCCTCACTTATGCTCTACAAAGAAAGCCAATAAACTCATTGGATCTCTGGAGTGAACTTTAATATTTCCACCACCATTCTCCAGGTAGAAAAATGCATTGATCTGTTGTTGCGACCTTAGGACAAGTGCAGACACTGTTTATATCTTCCCCTGGGAAGGGATTTTACCAACAACTTTTTACAGAGGGCTATCTGGTTGATTTAAAGATAAAATTTACCAGTTTTTTTTTTATGACAAAAGTAATACAATCCTTGTTTTAAAAAATAGTAATTTTTAAAAAATATTTAATTTTAATTTTTTTGCCTGCATGTAAATCTATGTGCATGCCTGATGCCCACAGAGGCTGGAAGATGGCATTGGGTTCCCTGAACTGGAGTTATCGATGTGTCATGTGCATGGTGGGACTTGAACCTGGTCTCCTAGAAGAGCAGCCACTACTCTTAACCACTGAGCTACCTCTCCAGACCCATATTCTTTATAGACAAATACAGAGAGGTAGAAACACTGTTGCACCTGTGAGAGCATAACAACTGCCTATGCTTCTCTCAGTTACTAGTAGAGCTTGAACTTACCGTATTTGACCACAGTTCATTTGCGATGGTAGGTGAGCCTCACTTCAAGCAGCCATATCCCTTTGGAAAGATGAGTTTATTTACTCAGTCTATTATTGGATTACTCTGTCCATTTGTTTATTGTGAACAATCTGTAAAACAGTATTTTTGTACCCAATATTGTTTCTTTCTTGTTCTAAAATTCTTGGTGATGGTCAGTTTTCAAAATATTGTCTTGATTTACAGTCCTACTTTAAATGTGAGAGTGGCTTTTTTAGTTACTTTATTGTTGTGAGGAGACACCATGACCTAGGCAATCAATGTATAGAAGAAAGAGTTTATGGACTTTACAATTCAGAGATGAGTCCACACCTATCATGGCAGGGAGCATGGTGGCAGGCAGGCAGGCAGGCATGGTGCTGGAACAGTATCTGGGAAGTTACATCCTGGTCCGCAAGCACAAGGCAGAGAAACACCTAATTGGGAGTGGTGTGAGTTTTGAAAGATTACCCCTATTAGCATGCCCCCTTTAACAAGCTTGAAGGCAGAGTTTAAATGAGTCCACCAGACCCAAGATAAATGATAATTAGGTATTTATTAGGGAAGCACTTATACAGATAAGAGCAAATAACTTCCAGGTCTTTCTGCTCCAGAAGATGCAGTATCTGCCTTTCTGATGCTCTCCACAACCTCCACCTTATAATGGGTCACATATACACCTAAAACCATGCCCAAAGTGTGTGGCCACCACCACAAGTTTACTGGCAAGGCAAGATGCCACTACACAAGCTCTCCTAATTCTTCCCAAACACTTCTATCAACAGGGGACCAAGCATTCAAAAATGTGAGCATATGGGGACATTCTCATTCAAAACACCACAGTGGGCATTGGAAGTCTGACATTGACACTCAAGTTTTCAATCTGCTTATGACATGGGTTAAGAATTTCTTATGAAGCAGGATAGAAAGTCAGGGAAAATTATGGCAGGATAGGAAGGGAAAGGAGTCTCTCACTCCAGAGTCTGTCTGAATATTTTCTGTGGCTGAGAAGCAAGAATTCTTGCTATAGGGTCCTGTCAGGCAAGATGTGCTCACTAATGAGATAGTGGCACAGCAGTTATGGCAATAACCAACCACTTTCTGGATTTGAGATCTTCTGCATAGAAGGGAATTCATTCCCAGTACTATAAATTTAGCTTGGGAGGGGCACCCTCTATTATTGCTTTACTAAATGGTCATACTGTTAAGATGCCATCTAAACATTTGTACTTACAGCTGTAGATCTGTGGTGTCCATAGCCTTGTTAGAGAAGCTTTTTTTGTAGTGGCAGCAGCTAATGCAGACTAATAATTGGTCAAAGTTCTGAAAATAAGTGACTGTGAATGCCCAGTCATAGATGGGTAAGCTGAATTAACTTCCTCCCACCCAGAGTTCAAGGAACATTGCAGAAGACATGGCTGTAAGAATGTAAGAGCCAGGGGATTGGGGAGGAGTTCTGTGAAATTCTGTGTTCTGTCCACAACATGGTTATTGTGCTCATGAACCTATAGCAGCTGTGCTTACCTGCACAAGAGCAGTCCAGTCAAAATTCCTGTATGGATGGGTGGTGGTTATGATTCCAGACCCCTAGCTGAGGAGCTATTGGCAATTGATGGCTGCTTGAAGAAGGAGATTTATCTCTTTTGGAGAGTGGCTTCTGGCAGGTCACTTATGGCCCAGTGGCTGGCCTCACACATGTGCTCATTTGGGCAGCACTAATTGGACTTAGTGGGTTATAACAAAGAAGATGTCACTGAAGTTAGGGAGAGGGGTGTGTTGGAGGCATCTGAGGGAGAAGGAGGGAGGAGTAGGAGTGGATATGATCAAAATTCATTATATACATGTATAAAAACTGCAAAGAATAGATACAAATAATAATAACAATAAGGTGAATTGCTAGAGTTTGGGATATGTGAAGGAGACAAAGAGAATACAGGGTATTTAAGACAGGGTAATTCTTCTACCTGGTTCTTTAATAATAGGTATATGTTACTACACATTTCTTAAAACAGAGAAATGTTTGACTAAAGTCAAGTACGTGGATCATTATTGACCTACTGATGATAAATGTTGCACATGAGTTAGTACTGCTCATTTTTTTTATATCACATGAGACAGATACTGCCACCCCTATTTTATAGACAAGGAAATGGAGATGCAAAGAAAATGTCACTTGTTCAAGATCTACTTACTGATAATTTAAGACTTGTGTCCAGGAGCTGGAGAGGTGACTCAGCAGTTAAGAGTACTTACTGCTTTTCCAGAGGACCCAGGTTCCATTCCTAGCATCCACAAGGCAGTTCACAAAACATCTATAATTGAAGTTCCAAGGGATCCCATCTGGTCTATGCAGGTACCAGGAATATACATGGTGCACACACATAGATGCATGCAAAACACTCATGTATGAAATAAAAATGAATTAAAAATGTAAAACATTTGAATTTAAGCCCATGCCTTGTATGTCAGTTTTCAGTATATATGCTGATTGAACACTGATAAAAAACTCAAACCTAAAGGGATCGAAAAACTTACCAAACAAACAAACAAAGAGCCTACCACAGAAATGTTTGTTAAAAGGCAACCATTTCTCCCAGGGCCAGAGTGGCCTCAGGCTAACAAAAGAAATAATGGAACATTAACTCTGTTAGTGCTCTGGGGCCCCCTGTGCCCTGCAACAGTAAGTCACTTCATTAATCTAGCAATGTCTTTAACAGTCTTAGACATTTTCACAAAGAATTGCTTCTCTAGTGACAATGTCACACAAGCCAAAAACAAAAAACAAAATCAAAAAGCAAACAATTCCCCAACAGGAAGTCATTGCTTACAGCATTGGTAACCCACGAACTTGAGTATATCTGTTTACTTATTTAACCACCAGAAAGCCAACCAGGAGGGAATTAGCCTCATTAATAATTACTGTGTTATCAAGTTTTCCTGCCTGAGGGTAGGAACCAGAGGACCACTGCCTCTCATCTGGTCACCGTGGCCAGTGGCTGGAATAAACACACAGTCCTACAAAGAGACTGCCTCCAGGAGAGAATGGGGGATCTGACTGTGTTCTGAACAGTGGTCACCATGCTGAATTTCCCAGGTAAGGAATCTGAAGGTCAAACTCTTTAGGACGCACTGATGTGACTTGATTATTTAAAAAGTAAGCAGGAATATTTCCTAGTTCATCTTGTAATTCTACCGAGGAAGTCAAACACAGGGAGGAGTGTAGTGACCTGGGACTCTACTTGGTTTGGCTTATGAACACTCCTCCTCTTAATAATGCACTTGGCCACCTAGCTTCTTACCAGCTTACACACATATCCTGTTCAAAACAATGCTCCTAGCAATCCCAGAACCCTTTTGGAGCCTCATCTTCATCAGGCTATACATATGCCCTTTTCTGAACAATACTTACTTCCCTGCCCCTAACAACAATCAGATTTAGACAGTTTCTATTCAGATATATTCCTAATGTATCCAGCCTGGCTTTGGGCACATGTTTAGTCAGACAAACTGCCTGGCAAGTGAATGTTTAGGGAGATTTCCCTACTGATCACTTATACCTGTGCATGATGGGGCTGCATATGACTAAAAGCAGGCACACAGTAGGAAGGGACATGTGGAGAAATGATTATTTGACCAAGTCTAGCAACCAAAATATAAAACCACCCAAACCATGTTCATTAGAAACTGTCCCCTCCTTCCATTAGACCCACTACAAAGACATCTGAGGCTGTAACCTGGGGTCCATGAGTACTCCCACTCATGAGACCCATTGTGAATCTTCATAGAGTAACCCTCTCTAACCTGTGCTATGAGTTTGCTCTGAGTAAAGATATTTTGATACCTTTGCAATTCTATGTGAGCCCATATTTTCAGTTATTTGAGTAAGAGGACATTAACCTGGGAATGCCTGACTCCAACACTAACCATGGATAACATTATGGGTCCATATAGATGGAACCATAAATGAGAAAAATCATACCTCTCTGTAGAAAGCCCCAAATGAGTGTGCTTTGCTGACACAACACAGCCATGACAAAGGCCAAAACCTCAAACCCATGGGAAACTGGCAAAGTTATTCCCCTTAGAGACTTTGCCAAGCTTGACACTGGCAAAGAACCTCTTCCTCTGGCCCAAGTCTGAGTGTTTATGGACAGTTTATCAGTGTGTACAAAAACTAACAATGGGGCTTCCTCCTAGATCTTTACAGCCTGAGACTGCTCACTACAGAGACCTCACATAATTGCCACCAACCCTGTCCTCCCAACTCACCCATGCTATACATACCAAATAAATATGCCGAGGTTCCAGATTGCTTGCAGTAGTAGGGGCCTCTCCATCAGAGTGGGTACAACTCACTTGACCCCAGGCTTTCAGTATGTATGCCCATCATTTCTTCATTCCCTTTCCACCCCCCAGTCAGGGTTCTAAAACCCAAACTGCATAGGTAATGGTACCTCTTTACCAAAAGTAGTTTCTGAAGGTTGGGTATCCACTGAGTTCTTGTCTCAAAGCCTAAGAGTCCCAAGGAATCTTCTATTATTACTCTCACTTATTGAGCATCTGCTGTGTTCCAAGGACTGTTTTCAGCTTTGGGATTGAAGCAGCAAGCAAATAGACTCTTTTATTAGTGCTGTGCAAATGTCGCTGTCACAGCACTCAAAGCCAAGCACACTTGGGTTCTCTCTGGTTAGAAATGGATATTTCTTATCTGAGATTTTGATACAGACTTATAAGTAATAATTGGATAAGAAGAGGAGGTTGACAAGTTTCAAGTAATGTAGGTGTGTGAGATGTACTTGGAAGGCAAGAGTAAAAGGGTGGCATAACTAGAGGCCCAGCAAATTTATGGTTTGAGGCAGTAGTCCAGTGGACGGCCCTTGCTTAGCCTGTGTGAGGCCTTCCATTGAATTTCTGGTAGCATCCCACACACAAAGAGAAGAAGAGGAAGGTGAGAAAGAGGAGGGGAGGTGTATCAGCTTTTTTGTTTTTTTGGGGGGTCTCTAACAAGTTCCCAAATCATTACATGAAGATTTACTAGTTTTGAATGCATGGCCTAGCTTAGGCTCGTTTCTGGCAATCTCTTTCAACAAAAATTAATCTCTTTCTCCTTTTCTTTTGCCTCAGGGCTTACTACCTTTCTTACTTTGGAATATATTATTTTCACTGCTTCTCTATGTCTGGCTGGCTGGTAGCTGCCTGGCTTCTGGCCCCAGGGCCTCTCCCTAGTTCTCTCCTCTTTTCTTCTCTCGTTCATTCTTGAGCCTAGATTTCTATCTAGATTTTATTCTCTCTGCTTGGTAGCCCTACCTATCTCTTTTTCTGCCTAGCTATTGGCCACTCGACATTTTATCAGACCAACCAGGTGCCTTAGGCAGGCAATGTGAAACAAATACAACTTATCTTTACATAATTAAACAAATGCAGCATAAACAAATATAACACATTTTTGCCTAGTTAAGATAATATTTTACAACAGGGAGGAGAGTGGAGGGAAGGAGAAGGAAGGACTCCATGTTTAGACTTTCTTGCTTAAACAGATAACAAGCCTTTTGACTATTTGGATGATAATTTCTCTCCTTTTGAGAGTAAAATGAGTGTCCTGTTACTTGAGATGGACTCTAGAGCCTGCTTTTAGGACTCCTATTTTTAAAAGAAGCTGGTGGTTGCTAAACTGTGAGATACCTTTGAAGTATATGAGGTGTCCTAGTTTCTTTTCCTGTGGTTGTGGTTGAATACCCTGACAAAAGCAAAAGGAGAAAGGGTTTGTTTTAGCTCTTGGTTCAAGCTACTGTTTATCATGGAGGATGAGTCATGCAGGCTGGAAGTTAAAACAACTGGTCACATTGCATCTGTAACAGGCTGTCAGACCTTAGAATGATCGACATCATATTAGAGGAATCATTCTGACCTTACAACTGTTGACAGAAGTTTCTGTCCTTCCTGGTCCTGTAGCCATTTAGTCCCAAATAATTACACAGAGGAGTATATTAATTATAAATGGCTTGGCCCTATGGCTCAGGTTTTTTATTGGCTAGCTCTCTCTTAATTATTAACCCATTTTTATTAATCTATGTATCTCTATGTGGTCTTGGCTTATGGGTCTCTTTCTTCCTTGGTAGCTATATAGTGGCTCTCTAGTGACTCACTCTCTGTGATCTTCCCAGAATCCTGCTAGTTTGGTAGCTCTGCCTATATTTCCTGCCTGGATACATCCTGCCTATCCATTGGCTGAAACAGCTTTACTCATCAACCAACAAGAGAAACATATAGTCACAGCATATGGAAGGACACCCCCCCTTCATAAAACCCAGCAGGTAGGCCCCAACACCTGATAAAATGGGAGCAAAGATGTGGGTTTTTTTGGGGGGATGGTTGTGTGTGTGTGCATAAAAGACATTGAGCTTTAAGGCTTGGGACTGTATGATTTGGACAAGTTCCCCAAGCAGACACTGGCTGCAGATAAAGACTTTCTCTTCTGCTTTAAGATTGTCTGTGGTGGTTTCTGGTGGGCTTACTTCACTCACAACACACCTGCAGTCAAGCATCAGAGGGATGGATGCGTGTGGCTGCTTAGTTTCCTGTCTCTACTGGTAAAGTCCAGGATCCCGGCTAGGCAATGGTGTCACCCACAGTGGATGGATTTTCCCACCTCAGTTAAGATACTCAAATGCTTATCTCCCAGATGATTCTAGATTCTGTCAGGTTGACAGCTAACTAAAACCATATGGTCTCACATATGACCAAGATCCATAAGGCCAGAACTTTGAGGCTGGATAAATGAGTGCTGCTGTATTTGACTTCCTGTTATGCAATGTACGGCTTAGAAAGTTCTGATTCACATGTGTAATGAAGCTCACCTTATTGATGAGCAAATAGTTGTGAACATGTGCTAAAGACTATACTAAAGACAAGCTCCTCATCAGTTAAATAATTAATTAGTTAGGAATTAGACGCAGAAAAACAACCAACCAACCAACCAACCAAACAAACAAACACTATTAGGTCCTCAAGATGGCTCAGTGGGTAAAGGTCCTTACTGTTAAGCCTGACAGCCTGGGTTTGATCTCCGGAACTGAATGATGAAAGGCAAGAGCTGATGACTTTAAGAGGTCTGCCCTCCACATGTCCACTATGGCACAAATGTATTCTCCTCCCACAGTAAAATAATCAATGTAAAGAAAAGAAAACAACACATCTAAAAATGTCTTTCACTTGCTTCTTAACAGGTAGGTATTTCCAATAATAAACTATAAATAAATAGGTTAACTTGATGGACAGTTTTTTTCTGCCATAATCACCCCACTTAACATTTTGTTTTATATGATTAAAAATGTTAACTAAAATGTCAAGTGTATTTTGGAAATTAGAAAGTAAAATAGGCAGCTGGTGACATTATATTCTTAATTTGGCAGAGTGGACTTGTGTGAGTGAGTGAGAGTGTGTGTGTGTGTGTGTGTGTGCCTTTCATTCCCTTCATGCCTCCTTTCTGCATTCTTTCTGGACTAAGACTAAGAGTGACTTGGGGGTCAACAGGACATTAGATGAGAGGTCATTAGACTGACTGTGTCCATCAGGATAGACATTTGGGGCTATGTTGGTAAATGTCCCCAAGAGCTGCAGGGCTTACTGCTCCACGGGTTTCCTCTTTGTAGAGTGTGCCTCCCATCACCCAGATGAGGCTACATGTTTTATTCCCTTCCGTGTGAACGGTGAAAATGAAGCAAACCAAAGAGGAAAGCAATGGGGGCACAAACTGGGTCTTAAAGCTTCACCTGTGACACATTTTAATAACTCGGATAATGTTTGATTGGATGAAGAGTCATGTGAAGATAAATGGTATGGAAGAAGGTAATTCCTCCTTATCAGGGACAGATGATCATATGAGTTAAAGTTTAATTATTAACCACACTAACACACCAACACCTCCTTTGCAACTTACTACCTAAAGTTTTACCGCCCTTTGGAAGGTACACTGTAATGATCCCCAAGGACCTGTAGCAGTGTTCTGGTTAATTTTTTTCTTTTGTCAACTTGACATAATCTAGAGTCATATGGGCAGAGGGAAACTTAAGTGAGAAACCACCACCAGATTGGCCTGCGGGACTGTGGGACACTTTTTAGATGAATGATTCCTGTGGAAGGGCTCAGCCATCTGTTGCCCCTGGGGAGGTGGTTCTGGGTGCTATAAGAAAACGGTCTGGGCAAGCCATGTCAATTGGCCAGTAAGCATTGGAATTTTATTGCTTCTCTTCATGCTGCTGTCTCCAGTTTCCTGCCTTGAGTTCTAGCCATGACTTCCTTCAGGGCTGGTATGTGACTTGAGAGCTGAAATATGAGATAAACCTTTTCTTCTTTGGGTTGCTTTTGGACATGGTGTTTTAGCACAGCAACAAAACACAAAGACCAAGATTGGGAGCAGAATCATGGGGTTATTTCTATGCCAAACCTGACCATGTCATTTTTTGGGCAGATTGTAGAAAGAGTTTGGAATTTTGGTCTAGAAAAGTCATTGAGTGTTCAGGGCTTAATGAGGTACTGTGGGGACATAGAAGATAATGTTGAGAGCCATGCAGACGATGGAGGGCTGGCTTGTGAAGTTCCATAGGAAAGTCTGAGAGTCTCTGAGAGTCTTATCACGGTTGTTAGATGTTTTGAATTAAGAATCTGTGGTTCTGGTCAGCAGAGGCTGAAGAATTGGCTGTGATTAACAAGAGAGCAGAACCACTAAAGTGAAACCTTTGCTGGGGCAGCTGATACTGGTCAGCTGGAGCTGATAAGAAGAGTCCAGCGACATTGAGACAAAATATTCTGGGGAGTGTTTCCTCAGTGTCAGCACACAGAGTTATGTTCCAGAGTAGGTAGGCCGATGCTGTGTCTCAGAGTCTCATGCCGGCAGCTATGCTTGGTGATGTATAAGAACTTCTTCTTCTTCTTCTTCTTCTTTTTTGTTTTTGTTTTTTTTTTTTTTTTGAGACAGGGTTTCTCTGTGTAGCTTTGGACCCTATCCTGGCACTCGCTCTGGAGACCAGGCTGGCCTCGAACTCACAGAGCTCCACCTGCCTCTGCCTCCCAAGCACTAGGATTAAAGGCATGTGCCACCAACGCCCGGCTAAGAGGTTCTTAGATGGTACAAGTTTTGAAGGCATGAGGAAATCATGGAGAACAGATGGGGCTTGGCACTTTGAAGATACAGCCTTGGTTCCAGTTGAAGGCCCAGAGTCATAGGGGCCATGGCAAGAAGTTGAAGCTTGGAACCCTGCAGCAGAGGAATCATATTTCCTGAAGATACCCCAGGAGAAGCCAGTTGCAGTGGAGACCCTATCATTTTGGAAGTGCCAGTACCATGGAATGACTACCAAGGCTAGTAGGTGTGGAACAGAGCCAACCTGAGCCTATGAGACAAGCAACGTGTGCTGTGGATGGCCGGAATGGAGAAGCAGAGCCACCAGCATCCTTGGGAATCCAGAAGATAGTGAATCCCAGAAGTCTTACACTGAGCTTTATACTGTCAGACTTTTGTTTTTACTTTGATCTGATTGCAATTGTGCTCTGGCCCATCCTCTTTTTTTCCCTCCATTTTTAAAATTTAAATTAGAAACAAGATTGTTTTACATGTCAGTCCCAGTTCCCTCTCTCTCCCCTCCTCCCCTGCCCCCCACTAACACCCTACCTTCCCATAGTATTTCTGCTCCTCATGGAGAATGAAGCCTTCCATGGGCGTTGTCAGAGTCGGTCATATCCTTTGGGATAGGGCCTAGGCCCTACCCTGTGTGTCTAGGCTGAGGGAGTATCCCTCTATGTGAAATGGGTTCCCAATGTCCATTCCTACACTAGGGATAGGTACTGATCTCCTACAAGAGGCCCCATAGATTTCCGAGGTCTTCTCACTGACACCCACATTCATGGGGTCCAGATCAGTTCCATACTAGTTTCACAGTGATCAGTCTGGGGGCCAAGAGCTCCCTCTTGTTCAGGTCAGCTGTTTCTGTGGGTTTCACCAGCCTGGTCTTGAGCCATTTGCTCATCACTCTTCCTTCTCTGCAACTGGGTTCCAGTTCAATTCAGTGAGTACCTGTGGGTATCTCCTTCTACTTCCATCAGCTACTAGATGAAGGCTATAGGATGGCATATAAGTTAGTCGTCAATCTCATTATCAGGGGAGGGCATTTAAGGAAGCCTCTCCACTGTTGCTTAGATGGTTAGTTGGTGTCATTCTTGTAGATCTCTGGACATTTCCCTAGTGCCTGATTTCTTGCAGCATTATTTGTAATAGCCAGAACCTGGAAGCAACCTAGATGCCCCTCAACCGAAGAATGGATAGAGAAAATGTGGTACATTTACACAATGGAGGACTACTCAGAGGAAAAAAAAAAAAAACAATGGAATCTTGAAATCCTCAGGCAAATGGATGGAACTAGAAGAAACCATTCTAAACCAGGTAACCCAGTCACAAAAAGACAAACACGGTATGCACTCACTCATATATGGATTTTACACATAGAGCAAAGAATTACCAGCCCACAATCCACACCACCAGAGAAGCCAGGCAACAAGGAGGACTCTAAGAGAGACAGATATACATATTCCCCTGGAGAAGGGGAATGGGACAAGATTTCCTGAGCAAATTGGGAGCATGGGGGGAGGAGAGAGGGAGCTAGAAGAATGAGAAAGGGAGAAGAGGAGGGGTGAGGAGGACATAAGGCAGCAGGAAGTTTGTGTAGGGAGAAGAATAGAGGGGAGCAAAATAAGAGATATCATCAGAGAGGGAGCCATTATAGGTTTAAAGAAAAATCTGGCTCGTCCTCTTTAAAATAACAAGTATGTGACTTATTTTTTATTTTACCGGAGTCCACAAAAGAGACTTCGGAACTTTGAAAGAGACTTTGCACATTTTAAAGAGACTAAACTTTTAAAAGCTGGAGTGTGTTTTATATTGGGATACTGATATTACTGTGAGATAGTGGGGTAAAGAAGAAAAAAAGTTATAGTTTCATAGTAATATATTGTTGTGCCAACTTGATAAGGTGTTAGTTGCTTGCATTTGTTTGTCAAATTGACACAAGCCAGAATCATTTGGAAGAGGAAACCTCAATAGAAAAAATGTACCTATTGGGTTGGCCTGTAAGTAAGCCTATGGGGCATTTTGTTGATCAGTAATTCATGTGGGAGAGCTCATTCCATTGTGGGCTAGGCTGTCTCTGGGTAGTCCTGTATTGTGTAAGAAATCAGGCTGAGTATGCCAGGAGGACTAAGCCAGTAGGCAGTGTTCCTCCATGGCTTCTGTCTATCCCCAGATTCTTTGCTTGGAGTTCCTTCCCAAACTTTCCTCAGTGACACCTGGAATGTGACCCCTGAGGCAAATAAACCCTTTCTTCTCCAAGCTGCTTTTGTTCATGGTGTTTCATCACAGCAATAGAAATCCTAACTAGACAGGCAATGAGTACACCTAGAAGGATCTGGATTTTCCAACATAAAGCTGTGTCCTATAGAGAAGCAGGAGAGCACAAACATGTCAGGAGACACTAGAGGGAAAAGATGCAGGCATCTGGAAAGAGAGCATCCTGAGATGCCTTCAAAGGTGTGAATCCTGCCTGAAGATTTCTCCTTTTTATCACAGTTAGCCCTTCAGCAGAGCATGTGGTCTTTCACATAGTGACATTCCAAGCCTCCTTGAAGGTGGTATGGACATAGGACTAAACTCTGGCCAGGAGATACTGAGCTAAACCATGAATCCTTCCAGGATTTTCATTTTAGAGAAAGCAGACCAGCATCTTCTGCCCCAGTCTCTAGGCTGTCCTTTGTCCTTCTGTCTTGCATCACTGTTTTCATGTTGGACCTGGGGCTTGGGTGCTCCAGTCAGTGATGAGGCAGAGGGGTTGGGGTGGCAGCATGTCAAAAGATGATGGCAGGGATAACATTCCTTCTGTGTGTTATGGACTGCTACAGTATTTGTTTATTGAGTACATATATTGCTTCTAAAATGCATATATACATTGGCTGTCCTCACTCTGTAGACCAGGTTGGCCTCAAACTCAGAGATCTGCCTACCTCCATCTACTGAGTGCTGGAATTAAAGGCTTGCACCACCACCTCCTGGCTGATTCTAAAATATTGAAGTTAAAATATTTTGAGAAATGCAACTGAGGAATTATCCTTAAACAAGGTTTAATTTGGAGGACCAGTATAATTTAGATAAATGGAAAGAAGGCTAACTAACATCGAGAAGCATCTCCTAATGACTTGCCCTTTCTCTCCTCTATGCATCTGTGTTGAACACAATAGTCTAGTTGGTTCTACAACAGCACAGAATGACAGCTTTGTTACTGGCATTTTGATGGAAAATACTGTCTTTAAAAATTTGCTTAAAATCGGGCTAGGCATTGGTGCACACCTTTAATCTCAGCACTCAGGAGGCAGAGACCAGCCTGGTCTACAGAGTGAGTGTCAGGACAGGCTCCAAAGCAATACAGAGAAACCCTGTCTTGAAAACCAAATCAACCAACCAACCAACCAAACAAACAAAACCAAAATTTGCTTAAAATTGCACAATTAGAACTTTCTAATTCTAAGTAACTTAATAACCTGTCAGGCTACAATTTACAACCAGAGCTGAGTGTTGTTTTGGGGTAGGGGATGCAGAGATGGCTCAATAGTTATACACTCCAGAAGTTCAGTGTTTGGCACCCAGCATCCATGTGGCAGCTAACAACTATCCATAACTATAGTTCCAGGATATCTGATGCCCTCTTCTAGCTTCTGAGGGTACCATGCATGCATCGTGTATAAAGTACAAAGGTATGCATGAGGCAAAACTGTTACAACAGTCAAATAAAATTTAAAAATCTCTTCTGTACAGAAGATAAAAAAATGAACACAGGTATCTAGGAAGAAAAGTGGAGCCTTCTTCTTCCTCTTCCTTCTCCATAGTTACCCTTCCCCCTGAGAAGTGATAGACTTGAACCAATGCCATTTACGAAAACACTAAAACTTTCTACAAATTGCTAAATGCTCTCTGAATTAAAACTAAATTTATTATTGGTTTTTAAAAGAACACATTACAATGAGGCTGGAAAGATGGCTCAGCTGTTGAGAACATGCAGGTGTTTTCCAATGGGAAAGGAAGACAAAGGATCTGGGTTCAGTTTCCAGCATCCACATGGTAGCTTGAAACCATCTAGACCTCTCATTCCAGGAGATCCCATGCCCTCTTCTGACTTCCTTGGGAACTAGGCATGCACATAGTGCACAGGCATGCATCCAGGCAAACACTTATATACTTCAAATAATAAACAAAATAAAAATCACATTATGAGGATCTATTTGCAACTAAAAGTCAGAGTAAACAATTCTTTCTAAAATAAAATAATTTTTAAGTATCTTTCTTTTTATCGCTTTAATTTTATGTGCATTGGTATTTTGCCTGTACACATGTCTGTGTGAGGGTGTTGAATTTCCTGGAACTGTAGTTATAGACAGTTGTGAGTTGCCATGTGGGTGCTGGGAATTGAATCTGGGTTCTTTGTAAGAGAAGGCAGTGGTCTTAATTGTTGAGCCATCTCTCCAGTCCTTAAAATAAAAATATTTGGATGAAGTGCATTTAAATATTTATTTTACCATTCCTCTTCATCTATGTAGAAAATGAAGTCTGCCTTTAGCTTGAAGGGAAGTGCTCAGTGCTTCCATTCTGAACACATATTTTTTACCATCCTCATTTAGCCATCCGAATTATCTTCTTTCCCAATGGAGAACACCTGTATTTGCAATATACTTTGCAAACAACCCATTACTCCATCATTCATTTAGTTAAGCAGCACACTATAAATATTAAAACATTTAGGAACAATCTAGTTTGGGCTAATGGGATGCTTGCTGTGGTTACTAACTTGCATTTTCAAAATTTTCATCAGTGGTAGAATGGCTGAATTTTTCAGTGCTTAGACTTTCATTTGAATAAGCAAGAATAATTTCATGTAATATCCCAAATACAATATACGTTATCTATTCCTTTAGGGAACTGTAATTACAGAATCTCTGCTATAATAAGTAACCCCACAATTACTCGGCACTGAGATGCTTCAGTGAATAGAAGAGCTGATTGAAATAAGAGCATTTTTGTGTTTCCTGCTTACAGCCACATGTGTCCCCATAGGATTAGCATTTCTCTCGATATGTGAAACTATAAGGAATATTTGTGTTGGGTTGCATCTGAACTCAGCATCTTTAACAATTTTGAAAGCTAGAAGATGTCAGTGGAAATGATCCATAGTTGATGAAAGTTATGACCTAAAGCTGTGTAACCCAACAGAGAAAGTAACACAGATTGCATAACACCTTGATTTTTGAATACAATCCACATAGAAAGCATCCAAACAGTCTTTTGCTGTTGGTTCTTACCTAAATCAACACTTTTCATAAAAGTAAATAGCTTCTCGATCTAATTCCAATTGGGTACTTCATAATTTTCTCTTTGTAAGTCTTTCAAAGTAGAAGTGTTTATTCAAATTCACCTGGTCCACCTCCAGTGAAGCCTGATCAGATGATGTGGAAGAAGGAAGTAACAATATAACATCCCAGTTATTTAAATTTTTAAAAATTATTTGTTTATATTTTGAGACAGGGTATCTCTACTTAACCCTGGCTGTCCTGGAACTCACTATGTAGACCAGGCTGGTTTCGAATTCATAGAGATCTGCCTGCCTCTGCCTCTAAGTGCTGGGATTAAAGGCATGAACTTCCATGCCCAGCAAAGTTCTTGATTTAAAAACAGCAAAGGCACTATATGAAGCAGTCTATAAATTCCTTTCAGTCTTTACCAAAACTCTAATCCCATTCTTGAAATGTTTTTCAATGACACAATTTGTATGGTACCACAAAAGATCCCAAATAGCTAATATAATCCCAGTGAGAAGCACAAAGATGGTGTTGATCACACTGTCTGACTTCAAAACTCATTACAGAGTCATAGCAATCAAAGTCACAGGCCTGTAAGATGGCTTACCAGGTTCCAGGTCTTCCCATGCAAGACAAATGACCTGAGTTTGGTCCCTAGAGCCCACATAAACATAAAAGGATAGAATCAATTCCACAAAATTATCCTCTGGTCATTACACATGCAATACCCCTGTGTAATCCTCACACTTTATATATGTAATTGTATACATAGTTATAGTAAGTAAATAAGAAAGCTTGGTGCTGTCATCAAAGATGACACATAAACCAGTAAAGGGATGGGTGTGGTAGCACCCCAGGATTCAAGAGGCAGAGGCAGGCTACTATGAAACTAGTCTGCCCTACATAATGAGCTCCAGCCAGCCAAAGGTACATAGTAAGACCCCATTTCAAACACACACACACACACACACACACACACACACACACACACACACACACACACACACACACTCAGCCATAGAAACTAAGTTTGCTAATGGAGCAACATGGATAAGCTTGACAGATTTGGTATGAGTGAAATCTGTCAGGAATAGAAAGAAAATGCCACAAGTTCTCACTTACCTGTGGATGCTGAAAATGTTTATCTTAGAGAAGTCACTAGCAAAATAGTGGAAGCCAGAAGTTGCGGGGGGGGGGGGGGAAGGAGGCTAGGAAGACAGTACAGTCAATGGGAGAAACGGTTTGTTATTTTATATAGCACAGCAAGACCACTGTTGTTTACAGAGTTAGCCATATATTTCAACATAGCCAATAGATGCCATTTTGAGAGTTCTCAACACAGAGATGTTCTCAACCCTGGATATCCCAGTGACCCTGATCTAGTCCTTGAACTTCACTGGCATGTAATGAAATGTACACTGCAGACACATATGAACAATTATACATAAACTTAAAATAGATTTTGAGCCACAGGCTCACTCTGTATCCTTCCCTTGACCAGTGTTCTCCATGTGTGCTTCAGATTGATGACACCCCTCCTGCCTCTGCCTTCTAAGCACAGAGATTACAGGCATGGACCCATATGCCCAGCTTAAAAGTAAATAAAAAAGAAAAGGAAACAAAAACCAACAGAGGCTGGAGAGACAGCTCATTAGTAAAGGCACTCGCTGCTTGATGATCATGAGATCTATTCCCAGGATCCACATGGTGGGAGGATAGAACTGCCACATGAAAGCTGTGCTCTTTGTACTCACTCATAGATGGATTTTAGACATAGAGCAAAGAAGTAGCAGCCTACAATCCACACCGCCAGAGAAGCTAGAAGACACGGAGGACCCTAAGAGAGACATACATGGTCCCCTGGAGAAGGGGAAAGGGACAAGATCTTCTAAGCTAATTGGGATCATGGGGAGACGAGAGAGGGGGTTAGAAGAAAGAGAAGGGGAGAAGACGGGGGTGAAGAGGACATGAGGGAACAGGAAGATCTAGGCAGGAGAAGAATAGAGGAGAGCAAGAAAAGAGATACTATAATAGTGGGAGCCATTATAGGTTTGAAGAGAATTCTGGCACTAGGAAAATGTCTAGAGACCTTCTAAGCAATAGTAGAGAGGCTACCTTAAAAGCCCCTCTCCGATAATGAGATCGATGACTACCTTATATGCCATTCTAGTACCTTCATCCAGTAGCTGGTGGAAACAGACACAGACACCCACAGCTAAACACTGAGCTGAACTCTGGAATCCAGTTGTAGAGAGGGAGGAGTGATGAGCAAAGAGGTCAAGACCAGGCTGGAGAAACCCACAGAAACAGCTGAGCTGAACAAGGGGGAGCTCATGGACCCCAGACTGATAGCTGGGAAACCAGCGTAGAACTGTCTCAGACCCCCTGAAGGAGGAAGTCAGTTTGGAGGTCTGGGCCACTGGTAGTGGATCAGTATTTACCCTTAGTACACAAATGAACTTTGGGAGCCCCCTCTACATAGAGGGATACTCTTTCAGCCTAGACACATAGGGGAGGGCCTCAGCCCTGCTCCAAATGATATGACTGACTTTGAAGATTCCCCCATGGAAGGCCTCACCCTTCCTGGGTAGCAGAAAGGGGTTGGGATAGGGGAGGCGGTGGAGGTCAGGGGAGGGGGGAGGGAACTGAGATTGACATGTAAAAGAAGCTTGTTTCTATTTTTTAAAGCTGTCCTTTTATCTCCATCTCCACATGTGTTGTGGCACTTGTACACACACACACACACACACACACACACACACACACACACACACACACACACTGTAGCAAAAATCTTAAAAAGAAAGCATCAGAGAGCCTTCTTTTTTTCTCCCTCTCACTCTGTTTATCACAATGTCAATTATTCTTATAAAAAAGCCTTCTTATATCACCTGCCATTTCTTACTGTCCCCAAAGTATCCCACTGAATGAGTTAAAGGAAAAAAGTAAAATATTCTGCTTTTGGCTTAATGCAAGCCTGTGCAGTACATTTCCAGTGAGATCAGAACTTGTGAGACATAGCATTATTCCGGGCACAGCCCAGATTCATTCTGGTAAAACCTCCTTGTTCAGGGATTTGAAAAGTATTTGGAATTTTTCTCACACTTTATGAGCCAATGACAAATATCTGCTGAGGTTTTTAGCTTAGTTGAGGTGGGCTGCTCCCCAGTGAGGCCAGCAGACAGAGCAGATGGGTGGTGATGGGATGTGGGTAACTGGTGGTGGTGGGACTGCCTTTGGAAGGAGCCCTCAGCAGAGGCATCTCTGAGTTTGCAGCAATGGGGGCAGATCTTAACTCTAGGAGATCATCCTGCACCTGCTGTCTGAAGACAAAACCGTGTTTGTGGTGGCAGTGTGCTCCAAGCAGGCATCTGGGTGGGCCTGTGGGGTCTCCAGGCCTGTCATCACCTGTTCTGTCACCATCAAGGAAGGCTTCCAGCCAAAGCCCCAGATCCAGTTTATTTAGCAGTCGGGTTTCGAAAGGCTGTTAAGAGGTCTAAGCCCATGGGGGATCCTCTGCCCTCTTCTGGTTGTGGATTGTGCTGTTGGTGTTAGCATGTAGCATTTTCAGTGGCTTTCTTTTTCAAAACACTGTGCTGCATCTGGGAAAGATATGATCAAAGCTGCCTTTGGCATGATCAAAATCTTTTTGTAAGTATATCATTTGTTTATTTCTTAAGCAGCAGAGATTTAGACATGCCTATCATTTCCACTCAGCCAGCCCTTCATTGGGCCAGATGTTTCTACCAGTCTGCAAATGTATTCATGTTGCATTCCAAGCAGGTGGACATTTTCTGCACATAGAACATGTTTTCTGCGGAAACCGGATTCCTGTGATATCAGATTTTTCCATAATCTCCTAATTGTAATTTGTATTAAGTTCTTTCCTCTCACATTCACTGTATGTGCCACCACGTCACTTTGTAATATCTAAATGCAACAATTACTAGAAAGATAAATATCAAAGATACATCATCAAAAAGATCACTGCAAGCTAACTACAGGCTAAGTATAAAAGCATGTAAGGTCTGTAGCAAAGCCAAAGTTTAGGTCTACTGTGGACAAATGAGCCAAGGTCAAGGTAACTACCTATACAGTTCAAACCAGATCCCATTGAGGGAGAGTAAAATTCAAGACACTATACAGAGAAACACAGCCATTCTTCTGTCTTTTCCTCTGAGTGTTTTCCATGGCAACAGGGATGGAGATAACTCCAAGGTGTCACTCTCAGCCTGGGGAGTTTCCTTTATCTTGTAGGGACTTCGACTCAGGGGAAACCAGACTCTTGGCTTCAGAATACTGATGAATTTCAGGGTAAGCCAATACAAATCAGAGTTGGAGCTACTTAAGGACATATTAAATTCAGATTTTAAGCACCAGGATTAAGACAAGTGAAGAAAGCAAGGCACACCTGAGAGCTTGGGCGTGGCTCCTCTCACTTCTTCACTATTCATTGTCTTTTCAAAAGACTCTGTAGGATTTTGATGATTCTTAAAAGCTCATTACTTTTAAAGGGTTGCTAAGAAACTTAAATACAATCACAAGGTGGTTCATAACAGGCACCTGACAGGATTACAGCTGATAAGGTAAAACTCAAGCTCACAGGAATGGATGCAGGAAGGTATCTTTACTATAAACACAGTTAATGTCTTGCATCTGGAATGCTGGCTCAGCTGCTCTTTTGAAGGTTCCAGTTTGGTTCCCAGAACCTATGTCAGAGAGCTTATAACTGCCTGCAACTCCCAATCCAGGACATCAGATGCTCTCTTCTGGCCTCCTCAGGCACCTGCCCCCTGTACATCTCTCTCTCTCCTCCTTCTCTCTTTCTTCCTCTCTCACCCCTACTCTCTCTCTCCCTCCTTCCTTCCCTACCTTCTTCCCTCCCTCTCTCTCTCTCTCTCTCTCTCTCTCTCTCTCTCTCTCTCACACACACACACACACACACACACACACACACACACACACACTTTTAAAAACAAAAATAAAGTTAATGGTCTTGTTTGGGAGTCCCAGAAAATATCTGTGGAAAGTACTGTGGCCCTACCCAAAGCCTATACATCCAGGTCTTCAAATTTGTTCATTAGTATTTTAATAAAATATCTGTCTATGAAGGGGGTATTATCTCTATGTTGGTAACCTTTACAGTCTTTTTAAACATACATATACAATGTATTTTGATCATAGCCCCTCTCAGTTCCTGCCACTCAAACTCCTCTCAGACCTTCCCCAACATGTCTGCCTCTCAACTTCATATAGTCATCTACTGAGTCTGACCAGAGCTGTTCACATGAGCATGGGTGTGGGGTCATCCACTGGAGCATGGGCAACTAACCAGTGGTCATTTACCAAAGAAAAATGATTCTCCCTTCCACAGCAATTATCAACCGCCAATAGTTCCTTAGGTGTGCTAGGAATAAAGCACTCAGGGGACCTTGATAGATTTCATGGGGGCGAGGGACAAGCATGTCAGGCAGACAGAGCTTAAATGAGAAGTTTTATTAGAAAGGGGAGGGTGTGGGGAGGGAAAAAAGAGAAAGGGGGGAGGACAGAGACAGAGAGAAAGAAGAGAAAGGAGAGGCAGGAAAAGTCCTGCTCGCCCTGATGGGGAATGTGCTTCTATGTATGTTCATCTTATTGATTGTTGAATAAAGTACTGTTTGGCCAATGAGGCAGCCGGTTAGACGGGACTAGGAGTCAAAGAGGATTCTGGGAAATGTAGTAAAGGAGTGATGATCCAGGAAGGAAGTGACATAGCAGGGAGACTCATATTTAAGGAAGAACAAGCAGGAAGTGGCCCTTTTTCCCCTCCTCTCTTCCTCCAGATTGGAGATGTGATCCACCGGCAAGGGAGGACACCAATGGAAGGTGTCCAATAAGATAAGTCTTATAAAATATATAGATTTATGATAATTAAGACTGAACTAGCAGATGAGAAATCCTAGTCATTGACCAAGCAGCATTTGTACACAATAGAAGTCTCTGTGTACTATTTGGGGCCCTAACTCTGGTGGGCGGCTGTCATAAAGCACACACATGGTGGTGGGGCTCCGCGGCTTTTGGTGGAAAGATTTATCATATCACCACCCCTTCAGAGGAACAGCAGAAAAGAAAGCAGAAGTGGACAGGGCTTTTCTTTTTAAAGGGTCCTTTGCACCTCCATGCATACTGCTTAGTGGTAGTGATGTAGCAGCCATGGAACCCTGAGCTGACCAGGGTACTGCCAGAGTGCATTCTGCAGGTGACAAGGGGCAGGCCAGCATAATGCCTGAATCCTTATAGGGTGGAGGTAGGGACTCTTGAGCTTGTCCCCTAGCTGCTGCTGGAATTTTGACTGGATTGATTTTGTACATATTTGTGCAGATAAACACAGCTGCTGTGTATTTGTGAGGGCGAGGCCCATGCCATGTTGAGAAGACAGCATTTCACAGAACTCTTTCCCATCATCTGGATTTATTACAGGCCGTCCCCCCCATTGCTTCTGTGACATTCCCTGATCCTTGAGAGAACACTGACATAGATACCATATTTATTTAGGGGTGAACACTTATAGTCACTTGTTCTTAGCATATTGACCAGTTATGAGTCTATTCATTAACCACAACTACTACAAAAAGAAGTTTCTCTGACCATTAGGGAACTACAAATTAGAACAATATTGAGCTATTACTATGTACTTACTAGAATGGCTCAAATCTAAAGCACTGGCAACATAAAATGCTAGCCAGGATATGTAGAGACAGGAACTCTCATTCCCTGCTGGTGTGAGTACAAAAGGATATCACTAGAGTGAAAAAAAAATTCAATTGTTTTTTATACACTAAATATACCTGTGGAAATTTGAATGAGAATGGCTCCATAGACTCATAGGGACTGGCACTATTGGGAGGTATGGCCTTGTTGGAGTAGGTATGGTGTTATTAGAGGAAGTGTGTCACTGGAGGAGGGCTTTGAGGTCTCAGAAGCTCAAGCCTGTACTATCCTGTCTCAGTCTCTTCATGATGGATCCAGATGTAGAACTCTCAGCTGCTTCTCCAGCAGTATGTCTCCATGCATGCTGCCATGCTTCCTGCCATGATTGAAAGGTTCAGGCATTATGCTGACCTGCCCCTGTTACCTGGCAGAATCCACTCAGGCAGTACCCTGGTCATCCCAGGGTTCCATGGGAACTAAGTCTGCACGCAGGTGTAGAGGATGCCTTTAAAAGACAGACCCCTGTCCACTTACACTCTTTTTTCTCTCTTCTCTTTGCTTCTCTTCTCTCTCTGCCTCTCTCTCTGCCTCTTCTCCCCCTCTCTTCTATTTCTCTCTCACTCGCTCTCTGTAATATAATAAGCTGGTTAATAGTCTCATCTTGTGCCCCTTCTTCATTTCTAATTTAAGCAAAAGAATAACAATGATAATAATGGACTAAACATCAACTGTAAGACAGCCCTAATTAAATGTTTTCCTTAAGAGCTGCTATGGTCATGGTGTCTTCTCACAGCAATAAAATCTTAGCTAAGACAATATCCATGCCATATGACCCAGAAATTATACAAGGTGATATCCATCCAAATGGACAGGAAAATGTGTTATAGCAAAACCTGTAGTTTTAGTCATAACCACCAATAATTGTAGGCACATTTTGGTAACTGGATAAACTACAGTAGATGCAGACAATGGAAAATTACTCAACAATAAAACAGAAATGGCCCGTTAAGCCACAAAAAAGACATAGGAGAGCTTTCAATACATATTGCCAAGTGAAGGAAGCCACTCTAAAACCACTGTGCATCATCATATTTGCCAGTTTACATTCCGGAAAAGAACAAACTACAGAGAATACAAGTGGTTAACTAGTCAAAGTGCTAAGAGTAAGTGACTCTTGAGTGCTCAGCCCCGAGGGGTTAATTTACATCAAACTCTTCCAGAGCCAAAGGCTCAGGGAACATTAAAGAAGAAAGAGGAAAAAGATACACTGTCTCCTGGACACCAACACTGAAGCTGTTGCACTCACAAACCCACAGAAGCCGTGGTCAGCTGCACAAGGTAGTCAACATTCTATTGAAGAAGTTTCCATTTTACCCATGACTTTGACCAGGAAGACCTCATGCGGTAGTATAGAAAGACAGGAAAAGTTATGGGGCCAATGGAAGGAGCTTTTCATCCTGAGGTCTACTTGAAGCCCTTATAAGCCAAGAGGCAAACATTCTTGCAATAAGGACCTGAGAGGCACGATGAACCCACTAGTACAATATGGTGGTAATGGAGGTAACCAGGTGCTTGCTGATGGATTTGCTGCCTGTTACATGAGAGGAAATTCATGCCTTGAACTGTAATCCTGTTCAAAGCTTATGGCTTGGGAGGTCACAGACTCTAGGAAGAACCTACTATTGTTTTGCTAATTGACTATGCTGCCAAATGCCTTTTAAATGCTTCTATTAATATCTGTAGATTTGTGCTGCCAATTCAATGGAGGCACTTCCACAAATGAGGTTCCCTTGTATCAAGTTGACAACTGAAACTAAGTATGGCCAAGTTTCACCATGTAAACCCAGACTATGCTGGAACTTGTTCTGCAGTCCAGGATGGCCTTGAGCTCACGGTTCTTCTGACTCATCCTTCTAACATATAGGCATGAGCCACAACGTCTGGCTTAAAAATTATTTAATTGAAGAAAACTATACCAACATACTATTGTCTGCTAAGATGCCCCAATGGACAGTTCTTCCTTTTTTAGAGAAGGCTGCAGGAGGCATACAGAGGCACAATGAGGTTGTTCTTAACTTGGCTGGTAGCCCACATGTTGAGAAACTTCCTAAGAGTCCCAAACTAGGTCTAATAAACATGATAGGGTTAAATAACACATCTCTTTAGTGTTAGACAACCTCTGAGGATACTTTGGCCATGAGCCAAATTGCTGAATTACTCAGCTAGTGATACGGACATGGCCATGTAACTTGTCACTCAAGCTAGATCACTTCTAAGGACACAGATAGGTATTATTATTGATGAAGTCAGGACAGTAAGTGTAAATCAGAATAAATTGTGTTCCATGATTGGGATCCAAAGAGCCTGGATAGTATGGTAAATTCATCAAAAGTGTCTCCCAATGTGCTGTGTGTGTGTGTCTGTGTGTGTGTATGTGTGCCTTGATAGGCACTCTGATTTTCAAGGAATTAGGATCATATTTTAATCAATAGGTAATACTTAAAAGGAAGAATTAAGGAGTCCAACCAAGGAAATTGAGATTTAATATCTAGGTAGAGTGATAATGCCCAAGTACTTAATTAAAAGCTATTTCATTATAAACAGAAATCTACCAGTACTTCTCTCTACAAGGTCCTTTTTGTAACAATGTACTAGACAACATCTTAAACTTTAATCTTGGCTATAGCTGTGCCTGTTGAGATGAATGTTCAAGATCTCAAGACACTTTTGTGGGAAAATAATGTTTATTCTGATAAAATGGCTAATGGGGAATTTGTGTTGACTTGTGGTGTAATTGTGTAGCACAATTGCATAGGGGTTAACAGGGCCAAAGCCTCTCGGTGTTCCTTGTGTAGTCTTCTGTCCATTCTTTGTGGAAGCATTAGAACCTGCTAATGGAGAACTGGTTGTATAAAGATACCATAAGAGTCCTTTTGCTTTCCTTAAGGAAAAAAATGAATGGAGACAGTTTTAATAAGATGGAGAGAATTTACTCTATCTGAAATCTTTTCAAATAGTTTTTCATAGACTTGGTTGGCTTTTATAGTTTTTATACCCTGAAGTGGATTACATCATACCTATAGTTTTAGAAAGTGTTCTTACTTCTTAGGCTAAGCACATGTAAATAAAAAGAAACATTACCAATCGGGTCAGACTAAACTCAACTGAATAGAAGTCAGTCTACGGAGAAGCTTAACCATTCACTCTTTGGTCATTTTAGGACAACTGATCCGTAAAGTCATTTTGCTTAACACCTAAATCTTGAACAGCTCTTAATGAATCACAGGGGCACATCTGACAATGTTCCTTTCAAATGCTTTGTTTATTCAAAACAACAGACCTTTCCTAAAATTCTGAGCCATGCACTGAATCCATGTTTGCTGAATTTCTCCTACCTGTCTGGTCACATACCTTAATTATGAGAGAAAACACACTTGCAGAAGGTCTCATGTGTTCCGTCATATTATAATTATTTAGAACCACTACTTATTAATAACACGTATTATAAATGTTTTCATAATGATATCTTTGCTGAAACATATCCCCTAATTGGGGCTCTCCTGGGAGATTGGGCAGGTATGGTGTATGCAATAGATTAATATCACTTAGACTAAGACAATGCTTCTGATTGGCTGGCACAAAACACCCAGCAATGTAGTGGTTATGTCTCCAGGTTCCTATAAAAGGGGTAATGTTATACCAGCCTACTCTATGAGACTATTGGGAGAGATAAATTGTTAAGCACAAGCATAATGACAACAATATGTGCTATCCCCAGAGGCATAGGAGTTTAAATGCATCTACAAATCAGGCAAATAACTGGTTATCCAGCTATGTAACTAAAGAAAGCAAATGTCCACTTAAATTTAAAGGTAATGTGAACAACATGGGCAGCAGACAAACATAGTTATCAGGTAGGTGGGATTTGCTTTCCTGGGGTTGAAAAGGCTAGCAGAAAATGTTAACTATGTAATTGAATATATTGTAGCAGAAATGAGGGATATAATATCATTATGCTCAACCACAAGGGATCTGTAGTCAGGAACAGGTGAAGGTTGCTACACGTGGTCTTTCAATCCACCCCAGAAAATCTTAGAATAATTCCTTTTTTTGAGAGGGAGAAACTTCTGGCTATTATTTACCATGCATGTATCCTGAGATATTTTCTGTTTTATGACCGCCAAAGTAAGTGTGGTTGATGAAAAGTATATCTGAGACGGGACCTTGTATGGAATCCTTTGTGTAGGGATAGTTAAGGATTGCTCCCTCCAGTCCAGCCTAGATGGAAGCATTGAGACTATGCAACAGTTACAAGGAAAGAAAGCCTTATCTATGGGAGTGTAATTCCAAACTTGTGTAAACTATTTTCATTAGGTCATTTATATAACCAAAACAGAATCTGAAAATGGCTGTATAACCATATGTATGTTTTTAAGCCCCATACTATAAAAACCAAACATTTCTTTGCATATTTTGGGGCCATGCCTTAGTTTAACTGATGCAGCAACAGAATTCCTGAGATTGGAACGTTATGGAGGAAAGAGTTTTGTCTTGACTCGTAGTTCTGGGGGAGGAGAACTGATTGGCTTCTGAGTTTTGTACTGCTTCAACTCAAGGCACAATGTAGAAGTGTAAGAAGCTTTGCTTTATAGTTCTTGCAACTAATCCAGTTCTGAGATCATCACTGGATGCTTTTGACCTAATTCCTTGGAGAGTTCCACCGATTTAGAATCATTGCAGAGTGCTGACTGTGAACTTTGGAGGGCACATTAAAACCATAACTGATGGGAAATAATGTCCTAAATTACTTGAGGATTGGCAAATATATTTTTTTTCTTAGAAAAGAGGAACCTGAAAATCCAGTGAGGAAACTTTCTCAAAAGTTGCAACATATGCACTACTCCCTCTGTGTCCCAATGAAAGTGTGACATGGTGTGGTTAGCTCTGTCCACCCAGAGTGGGGGACCAGGCCGAAGTGGCTACTCAGAGACTTTGTCAGCAACGTTTGTTCCCATCTGACAGTAGCCGCACTGCAAAGGATGGGAAAGACTATGGGTACATTATTGAACTCCAGCAAAAATGGGAAAACTACCATTTTGTAGATTTTTGTGTACACATCTTGCAAATCTCTTTTCAAAATTACCCCGAAATATTATCTGTTTCTCTTTTTGTCATTGTAAAAGATGCTTTTAAGATGTCAGTTTCTGATTGTTGGCTGCTCATTTGTGGGAGTGCATTTGCTTTTAACACTGACCTGGTTTGTATCCTGAAACCTCATTCAACTATTTATTAGTTCTGGTAGCTTCTTGTAAATTCTCTTGGCATCTCTTCATAGAACTTCCTCCCCCATTCTGAATGCTACCTATGTATTTTAAATACTTACAGATTGTTGCTTCATTCACTTGAAACTCATTACAGTGCTGAATGGAAGTGCTTGATGGTGACGATCCCCATTCTGTAGGATGTGGATGCAAGAATTTTCATAGCTATTCTCTTTTTTTTCCAACTATTTTTAATTTGAATTAGAAACAGGATTGTTTTACATGACAATCCCAGTTCCCTTCTCCCACCCATCTTCCCCTGCCCCCCCCACTAAAACCTTATCTGTCACATATCTTTTCTGCTTCCCCTGGATGGTGAGGCCTTCCATAGGGTGTCAGCAGAGTCTTTTGTATCCTTTGGGATAGGGCCTAGGCCATCCCTGTGTGTCTTGGCTCAGGGGATATTCCTCTATATGGAATGGGCTCCCAAAGTCCACACCTATGCTAGGGATAAATACTGGACTTCTACAGGAGGACCCATAGATTTCTGAGGTTTCCTCACAGAAACCCATGTTCCTGGGGTCTGGATCAGTCCCATGCTGGTATTCCAGCTATCAGACTGGGGAGCAAGAGTTCCCGGATGTTCAGGTCAGCTGTTTCTGTGTGTTTCACCAGCCTCGTCTGGACCTCTATGCTCTTCACTGGTCCTTCTCTGCATCTGGGTTCCAGTTCAGATCGGTGATTAGTTATGGGTGTCTGCTTCTACTTCCACCAGCTGCTGGTTGACTGCTGGAAGTCAGTCATCAATCTCATAATCAGGGGAGGGCATTTGAGGTAGCCTCTCCTCCGTTGCTGAGATAGTTAACTGGTGTCATCTTTGTAGATCTCCAGACATTTCCCTAGTGCCTGATTTCTCTGTAAAACAAAAATGTCCCTCTCTATTATGATATCTTATAGTGGGAGACTTCAACACTTCATAGCTATTCTTTCTGAGGAATTCTGACTGAGGGATTTCCTCCTGTAGTCCCTGCTGGAACATATTTTTTGTTTTTATGTTAATTAATTTAGTGTGTGTGTGTGTGTGTGTGTGTGTGTGTGTGTTGTGTGTGTGTGTGTATACGTATGTGTGTACACACCTGTGCCTCTGTGTGTGTGTGTGTATAGATGTGTAGGTGTATGCATGCATACATGATATGGCACATGTGTGGAGGTCAGAAGACAACTTAACTTTTTCTTTTCATCCACCATGTGGCTCCCTGGGATCAAACTAAAGTTTCCACGGGTGGTGGCAAGTGTCTTTGCCTGCTAAGACATCTTGTCAGCCCTAGAAGAAAGAATGAAGATCTCACTTAGTTGTTTTGAGATTAGGTTTCCAGTAGCCCAAGTTAGGTAGGAACTTTCAAGAGAGGAGATTGATTCTGAGCCCTGAGCCCTGGGCTTCCACCTTTGAATGCTGGGATCACAGACCTGTATCCAATGCACCAGCTTATGTAGTGCTGGTAACTGAACACAGGGCCTTCTTCACCAAAGCCCCACTCTATCCCAGAAATGGCTATTAGATTCTATCAACAGATTTTTGTATCTCTATTAAGAGGAACATATGTTTTTCCCCTTCAGTTGGTTGATATTATTATTATTGTTATTATTATTATTATTATTGTTATTATTATTATTATACTTTAATTGTTTTTAAAAGATAGGGTATCACCTTGTGGCTCTGGATGGCTTGAAACACTTTATATAAATCAGACTGGCCTAAAACTCATAAAGGTCCTCCTACCTCTGCCTCTCAAGTGCTAGGATTAAAAGTGTGCCTCAATATGTCCAGCTTTATTTATTGATTCATTTATTCATTCATTACTTTTCAATGCTGAGGACTGAGCCCAGGGTCTCATGCTTGTTAGATAAATACCCCATTGCTGAGCTAACTCCCAAACAATGATTATTTATATAGGCTGATTATTGAATATTAAACCATCTTTATTTTTCTAGGGTAAACCCCACTTGCTAATGTTATTATTCTTTTTATATAGCTCTTTAATTTTTGTGTGTGGCAGTGGTGACACACACCTTTAATCCCAGGACTCAGGAGACAGAGGTAGATGGATCTCTGTGAGTTCAAGGCCACCCTGAGCTACATGAGAATGAATCAGTCTAAAAGGGAAACAGAGCTCAGGCTTTTAATCCTAGCACTAGAAGGTAGAGACAGGAGAGATATGGCTGGTGGAGAGAGGAATATAAGGCCGCGAGGAAACAGGGATGTATTGCGTCTCAGCGAGTCTGAGCAGCAGTGCAGTCAGGAGCAGTCTGAGGTTCAGTGGATTTCCCCTTTGGTCTGAGCATTGGGAGAAGTGAGAACTCTCTACTGACTGACTGCTTTGCTTACTTGATCTTCAGCTTTAACTCCAATATCTATCTCTGGGTTTTTATTAATCATGCTACACAGATGGCCCAGGCTGGCTTTGAGCTCACTTTGTGTCTGAGGATGATTTTCAACTTCTGATCCTCCTTTTTCCACATCCCAAATGCTGGGACTGCAGATATGTGCCTGCAAAGTTCATTTGGTACTGGGTGTTGAACCCAGAGCCTCATGAATGATAGGCAAACACTCTACCAACCTAGCAATTTGCTACCTCCTCAATTCCTAATTTACTTATTTATTTATTTATTTATTTATTGTGAAAAGTATTTAAATTGCCAGGCGTGGTGGCACACACCTTTAATTCCAGAACTCAGGAGACAAAAGCAAGTAGATCTCTGCGAGTTCAAGGTCAGCCTGATCTACAAAGCCAGTTCCAGGATAACCAGGACTGTTACACAAAGAAACCCTGTTTTGAAAAACAAAAACAAAACAAAACAAAAACAAAAAAGAAAGAAAAGAAAAGGATTTAAATTAATGATCCAGTTTCTCTTATAGTTTAAAGAATTTATTCTACTTGAATGAGATTTAATAGTCTAAGACTTTCATAAAATTTCTCTGTTTAATCTCAGTTGTCAAAGTTATTGACCTACAAGCTTCCCTCTAAATAGTTGCATTTATTCCCATGGATGTGTGCTGTTCTCAATTTTGAAGGGAAGTTTCTTTTCTCGGTGGGTCAAGCATAAATAATTCCAAATGCTCATCTGTGAATGAGTCACTCATATCTGCCTCCTAGGTTCAGGAACATTTTGTCAGACTTCACATATAAGAATCTGCCCTGTTCTTGATAAATAACTTTCTTATAATTGTGAAATGACCCTCCTCTTCACTTTTAAGTTAGTGAAACCTTTATATTTAAACTGCATTTCTTGTAGACAGCATACAATTCGGTCTTGTTTGTTTTTATCCAAGCATGTAGTCTCTGCATTTTAACTTTGGTGCTTAGATCATTTACTTTTAATATGATTGTTGAGTTGGTTAGTTTTAAATCCAGTTTTGTTATTTTCTTTGTTCTTGTTCCTCTGTTCTCCTGTTTTTTGATTGAATGTCTTTTTTTTTCATTACATTATTAGATATCACTTATGGATGTGAGGATGTTTGTATAGTTGTTATTCTGTTGCAGTGGTCTTTAGAATTTAACACAATAAAACTTAACTGCAATCACACTGTGTCACTCCATATATAGTATAAGATTCTTCAATAATAAACTTCTTTTGTGTCTGTGCCCTTTCCCTGTGTTCTCTTTCTATGTATATAGACCACTCAGTACATTGTTATTAAGTTTCACTTAGATCATCAGTTATTTCTCAAAGAAAGTGTAAGAATGACAAGGTGTTAAGGCCCCCAAAGCTAGGAAGAGTAGAGGCCCCTGTTGGATAATGTGTGAGTCAATAGCATGCACGATTCTTCATTTGAATCTAGGAGTAACTCTCTGCTTGGACGGAGGGAGCATGCACAGGGCATGTGGACTCTCTGCCGGCTAACCCCTGATGCACGCAGAAACAATTAATCCCAGGAAAGATACCTTGGTCTCCATCCGATTTCAACTATAATATCCTTAAAAGCTCCTTGGGTGGGGCACTTGCTGATACTCCTCCTTTTCGGGTGCCACATCACCTTGCTCACTTCTAGTCTTCATTTTTTTTTTACTGTTATTGTTGTTGTTTTTCTGGAGTGTGAGATAGGCCACTGGCTTGGGGTGGATTTGGTGACTGTGACTGTCTGACACCAAGATCTGAGAACGGCTTTGTTGCACTCCCAGAATCCATGTTGTATGATTTCAAGTATCCCATGTCTGTTAGTTTTTCATTCCATTGTTTGGTTCACAATTTCTATCTGGTTTTGTCAGTGGCTGTGAGGGATTTGGCATTGCCAGCTATGCAGCATGAGGGCTTTCCAGAGTCCTGTTCTATTGAAGCCAGGGTCTTGACTTACCACAGCTAACAATGGGAGAACAAGCTAGGGAGGAGCAAGATTGGGGTTTCATAACTAAGGGGAGGATTTGTGAAGCCCAGTGCAGTAGCACACACCCAAGGGTGAGAGCTGGCATATCAAGACAGAATCATTTAAGGACAGTGATTATCCTGGTCATTCTGGTCCTAGTTACTTTGGGGTGGCCTTGCTGTGACTGTATCCCCTTGACCCACCTGGCACTCTGCCTCTTCTGTCTTTGAATATCTAGATGATCTTGGTATAATTTTCCTTGTGTATAAAGGTCTTTCTTTAGCATTTCTTACAATTCAACTCTGCTGGTAATGAATTTTCCTAACTTTTCTATGTCTGAAAGTCTTTGTTTTGACATCACTTTTGAAATATATTTTCATTGCGTATAGAATTCTAGTTTGGCTGTTCATTTAATTACTTTAACAATGGCGCGTCACTGTCATCGATTTTACCGTTTTTGTCTATGAGAAATCTGCTGTCACTATATTTGCTCCTAAGTATTATAAGGAATAGAAAATGGCTTCTTTCTATCCTTTTAGATTCTTTGGTTGGCTTCTAAATTAAATTGTCATAAAGCAGATCAACAGCAGGAAAAAACCATTTTAATTGTACATGCACATGGGAGTTATGTCCGTCTTCTTCCCCCACCCCCTCAGTTTCTGAAACTTTAAAAATGGCCAGATGATTGAAACTCAGTTAAGAACTCATCTATACAGAGAGGAATGTGGATTGAACACTTCTGTGGGAAGGTGGAGATGAACGAAGACTGCATTTACCGAGTAAAGGTTGCTTTGTTATGTAAGAGTCATTCTGACATTAGAAACTGTGAGAAGCCCACCATCTGGTATAGATAACTTCAGTAATGAAACCTCTCTGTATCTAAATCTCCTCTACAAAGGAGTGTTTTACCTTTATTTTAGAAACTGATGGAAGTTGATTCTCTGTTTCTTCTGGCTCAGAGTATGGTACATACTGAGATGATAACATTTTGACCGCTTGAATGATATTTTACGAGTGGTGTGGTCTAAGCCCCAAAGCATGAATGTGTATTTTTCCTTTTGACTTAGTTTAATATTTTATAGTTCAAAATTTAAAACACTATCCTGTTCATTAAAACGTTTTGACCTCTTCTTTTCCTTGTTTTGAGGACTTCAATGGTGTATGGTAGTAGTTTCAATGTAATTGCCTTCCATAATCTCATAGGGAGCGGCATTATTAGGAGGTGTTGAAGTAGGTAGGGCCTTGTAGGAGGAAGTGTGTCACTGTGGGGGTGGGTGTTGAGGTAGAAACCTCAACTAAGACATAAGTTTTAAGATAGAAACCATAACTAAGACAAATGGCATAAGTCATTTTCGCTTTCCTAAGCTGAAAAATCCCCAATCCTAAATGCTCCAAATGCAATTTTTTGAGTGATTATCAATGTGTATATGAAACATAAATGAATTTCATGTGAGATTTGAGTTCTATTTGAGAAGGGGTGGCACCTTTGAAAATGTTCTTCAGTTCTATCCATTCTTCTCTGATCCCGTCTCCAAAGAAAAGTCCCCCTCCCACCCATGCTAGGATGCTGATGGACTTGATTTAAATCTTTAAATCCATAGAACCCAGAGCACACAATGTTGACTGGTTTTATGAGGTCAACGTGTATTGTCTAGACAAAGAGATAGGAAGCACATCCATGGATGAAGAATATGCTAGACCACACATATCCTTCCTGCCCCACCCCTCCTTTCTCTCCCTAATAACAGATTACTGTGCCCCTGAATCACAAAGATGGATCTCTGAGGTAGTAATGGGTAGATAGACAGGCATTATTAGCAGGTGAGGAGGCTATTGGTGCTGGACCTCTTCCACATTATCTTCAGACCTTACCACCTATTTCATTGGTAGCACTAGAAATAGTAACAAGAGTCACCTTTTTAAGATTTAAAATACTACATGAAAAGGGTATGATATCAGATCATTTGGAGGCCCATGAAGGAGAATCTACTTTTTCCTGGTCAGATGGAAAATCTGAGTTCTATATCTGGCTTTGGGCTATGACATGGCATTCTAAGCTGCCGAGAACATTATGTATGATTATCCTTTCTCTTAAATAGTTAATCCAGAGGACCTGCTCCCCAGGCAGGTAGAAGACACCCAGGGCCCACCCATCACCTGGCAACATGGATGAGCAAGTATGTGATAGTGAGAAGAGAGAGAAAGAGAAGGAGCAATGTATATGAACAGCAATGAACATCCCATGGCAAATCTGATTCTTCTGAAGACAAGCTAAGGAGATGAGAGGAATAGTTATCCCCTTAATGAACCCAAGAGTTCCTCCTTCTATGTAGTTGATGACATATCTTCCCTGCTAAGGCTGCCTGCTTTTTGAGTTCTAACCCAAAAAGTTTAGCCTTCCTTTACCCTAGTTTTGAGTACCACTGAACATCTTATGCTTTCTCTGATGTGTTAGGTTTTCTTACTATTTCCTCCAAAGACTGCCCACTTTTATTTTCAAATGACTTAGATTTAATCATTGGAAGCAAATTAAATGGAAAGCTTACAATAGAGAAGAGATACATGTCAGTGCTTTTTGAAAACTGAGATGGGACAGACTGGGGGCTGCCCCTCAACTTGATCCTTTGCAAACAACGATGTCCACAGTGTTTCTGGAACTCTGGCTCAGGAAAGGGAAGAGTGCTGGTTCTGCACATTGAAGTCACCTTGCTCACCACTCACTGCTGGCCAGCATCTGGAGCACTGCTTTGCGGGCTCTGGTCATCACCCTCCTTCTTGTGGCCAGAGACAATGCCATCAATCCACAGAAGTAGAACTGCAGTCTCCACTGCTGTTTTCTATGTTTGTAGCCTCACAGCCATCGGCTCCCATATTCCCAGCTCTTTCGTGTCCACCAAGGTACCAGTCTCACCATTCACGCGCCAGGTCTCACAGTTCTGCTGTGTGTGCTTGGCCCGAAGGGAGGTAAGTAGATCCACCCCACAGTTCTGGATCAAGGTATGAGGGATGACCTCTAAAGCTTGGGCCACGGCTCTATATGGCCACTGTTCGACACCAGTCATGGCCTTAGATTTTTCTGTCAAGGCATGGGCTATAGCCATCTCCGAGGCTCCACCACCAGGCACCAACTGAGGGTCCAGGAGAATGTTTTGGCACACTTGCATGGCATCCTGGAGGTTGGGTTCTACATCTGACAGAATCTCCTCGCTGGCTCCTCTAAGAAGAATGGTGCAGGCCTTTGGGTCTTTGCATTCAGTGATGAAAGTGACGTACTCATCTCCAATCTTCTTGATTTCCAATAGGCCTGTGCCTGTACCAACATCTTCTTCTCTCAGCTCCTCTGGTCAGCTGACTATCCGTGCCCCACAGGCTCTAGCAATGGGATTATTGGCTGTCTTCCCGACTCTGTGAATAGCTGTGACATTGGCCTACATGAGGTAGTGTTGAGCTAAATCTGAGATGCCCTTCTCTGTGATGATGACCACGTCGGGCTTCAGCTGGATAATGTCCTCACACACTGCTGGATTTATTCCTCTTCCATTTGCAGGATTCGGGTAAAATCCCCCTCTTGTGTAATCTCAATGTCGGTCTGGCTTTCTCTTTTCTTGTACTCCAGAGAAGAATTCAGTAGCACAATTCCAGGGTTCTTGATATAGAGGCACACTCGAGGATGGGTCACATCCTTGTTAATCATGACTCCACGTAAGACACAAGAGTCTTCAATGATGCCCCCAGGGATCTTTTCCACCCTTTCATAACTCTTGATGTCAATTTCCTTTTGGCCATTCTCTTCAAACTGCAGTCTTGACAGCATCCAGGGCAATATTGCATACCAAAGAGGACCACCGACTGATGACTTTTGTAATAATAGAGCTATTGATGATGTTCAGCATCATATCATGGTTATTGACATCAACAGGTATGCTAATTTTCTTCAGTGTGCTGATCACATCATCCAGTGCCATGTGGTAAGCACCAATCACCACTGTTGGGTGCATCTGCTGCTCTAGAAAGTGCTCAGTCATGGACAGCATTTCTCCTGTAAGAATAATTACTGATGTAATTCCATCTCCAACTTCTTCATCCTGGGTCCTGCTAATTTCAATCATGGACTTGGCTGCTGGATGTTGGACTTGAATCTCTTGAAGAATGGCATTGCCATCATTGTCATCACGATGCCTCCCGTTGGGTCCAAAAGCATCTTCATCATAGACTTAGGTCCCAAACATGTCCAGATTATATCCGCAATTGTCTTAGCAGCATTGATATTTCTGGATTGAATTTTTCTTCCAGATTCACGCTTTGTATTCTGACTGAGCATGAGCACTGGATGGTGGCCCATCATGGTGGCACGATGCAGAGCCAAGTACCCAGAGCCGGGGGAACCGGCAGAACCTTCTGGAGAGAAGACTGCCCACTTTATACTGATGTCTAAAGACCTCTATTGCTGACCCTAACTCAAATAGGCATGCTTTTCCCTCTCCCCTTTCTCCATCTCTTCTCAAGCCTGCCACCAAGGCTCATTGCTTGCCTGCTCTGTGGTTTTCTTCTCAGACTCTAATAAAATGGTCCTCGAGCTTCTTCTGTGTTCATTTTAAAATCCTTTGGTCTGCAAGAGTAAGAACCCACAAGTATGCCCTGACTCCTGGTAATAGTCTCCTCTCCTGCTTTGTCAGATCTCTAACCCATGGACATGCCTCATCGCCTCCTCCTATTTCCCAAACATTGGTCTTTTTGAGTGGTGGGTAAATTAGAGATACGATTTCTGGAGCCTGAGACATGAGACAGACAGATTCTAACAACACACAGAAAGGGGCAAAAAGGGTTTTCTGGTGGAATGGTGCCACACAGTCACCCAGAAGGATTGCCTCAGTGGAAATGCTGCCATGTAGGCCAACTTAAAGTCTGTATATACTTCCTTTCACCAAACTTCCACATTCCTGTATAGAATTGGTATTAATCATCCTGTTTTTTTTTTTTTTTTTTTTTTGGTTTTTCGAGACAGGGTTTCCCTGTGGCTTTGGAGGCTATCCTGGAACTAGCTCTTATAGACCAGGCTGGTCTTGAACTCACAGAGATCCACCTGCCTCTGCCTCCCGAGTGCTGGGATTAAAGGCGTGCGCCACCACCGCCCGGCCCATCCTGGTTTCTAAATGACCCGCCAGGACACTGGCTCAAATGTTATTTTATGGATGACCTCTAAGGTTTGACATAATTAACATACATAATCTGATACATTTATAACTTCTAAAGCTTTATTCCCCCTGGGCTTGCACCCCCTTCGGGAAACTTCTTTGTTAGCTGGGACACTGTCTATTCTATCTTTCAGCTAATAAATTCCCCACTACTTTACTCACTGCTGTTGGTCCTTGTGCTTCAGTGTTCATTGCCATTAAATAAGAGCACAGAGAAAATATACACCACCATCACCTATAATGGCTAATCTCAATTGCCAATTTGATGGTCACCCATGAGAAGTGATTCAGCATATATCTGTGGGGAATTATCTAGATTAGGTGAATCTAGGTAGGAAAACCATCTATATGAAATGGAGAAGGTGGGCCAACCAAGTAGGAACATTACCACTCTACTTCTTGTCTAAAAAAAGATTTATTTACTTTATGTATCTGAGTGCTCTATCTGCATGTATGATTTTATACCAGAAGAGGAATCAGATCCCACTATAGATGGTGGTGAGCCAACATGTGGGTGCTAGGAATTGAATTCAGGACCTCTGGAAGAGCAGCCCATGCTCTTAACTGCTGAGCCATCTCTCCAGCCCTTCCCTCTCTACTTCTTGACTATGAATGCAATGAGGCAAGCTGTCTCGAGTTCCTGATGCTATGACTAGCCCACTCTGATGGACTGATCCCTCAAACTGTGAACTGAAAATAAGTATCTCTCCCTTAAATTGTTTTTGACATGGTATTTATTTTATCACAGCAGCTGGAAAAGAAACTAAGACATCATCCCAAACATGTATCTTTATACATTTGTGAATATTCTAGAATCTGAAAAACTCTGAGCTAGAAATATTTCTGATCTCAAGTGTACTCATCTTGTGTATTGAACTGCTTGGATTTGTTTTGCAGCTGACCAAGGCTTTGTTTCTTTTTTCTTTTTTCTCTACCCTCTGTGATTTACTTTTTTGTCAGATTCCATTTCAGTAACTTCAATTTGATCAGTCTGTTCTCTTGAGGTATGTAATTTGCTTTCATCCTTACTTGGTTCATTTTTTTTTTTATCTCAGAGTTCCATTGTTCATCTCTTGCTATGGTCTGAATGTGAAATGGGCTTATATGGTTGAATGCTTGGTCCCAGCTGGTGGCATTGTTTTGGGAGGATTTTAGAACATTTGGGACACAGGGCCTAGATGACAAATGTAGGCCAATGGGAAGGGCTTTTGAAAGCTATATCCACTTTGGATTGTGATTTGGCTCTCTGCTTTCTGTTCAGCCAAGATGAATAAAGTGGCAGACACAAGCTCCTGCTGTCCTGGATATAGACCCTCTGTTCCTAGTTCCCCAACATGGAATCTCAAATATTCTGAAAACATGAGTCAAAATATATTTTTCCTTTCTAAGTTGATTTGTATTTTGACACAGTGATGAGAAAAGTAACTTATCACTAGATGTTCAGATGGACTTTGAACAAACCTTCTCTGCACAATATATTTCTTCAGCATCCTCAACATATGGAAGCTGCACAAGGGTACTTTCAATGCACGTATGTGTACTTATTTTATATTGGTGTCACTCTAATTCTAATAGTCTTTCTCATTATACGTTCTATCGTCTTCCTTTCGTTGCCTGCCTAGTAATTTTTAAAGAGGTGTAAGGTTTTGTGACATTTACTTGATCACATGATTTTCCTTCCTTTACCTCCTGAGTATTGGGATGCCAAGTCTACACTACTATACCCAGTCATAGCTTTGCATTTTTAGTATTTTTGACTTTTGTTTTCTTCACTTCAGATGCCATTACACTACTAATAGGCAGTTTGATCCTTTTGGGTCAGATTTTTTGTTCTACCACCTATGTAGTGGGACACATATCTCAAGAATAATGAGGTGTTCCATTGTGCCTAGGAGAAGCAAGAGCAGGAACGGGAACTGTTGCTGTCCCCATTACTGTCAAGGCTGTGGTGCTCGTCTAATTGGAGCACATCTGTATACACAGATACTAACTCTCTGGCTGGAGCACTACTAAGTCAGAGACTACTGGTACACCGGCAATAAACTTTGTCAACTAGGTAAATAAGTATGTCCATTATGATAACACTTCTCAGAATTAGGATGCTTCCCCAGAACTCGGGAGGCAGAGACAGGCGGATCTCTGTGAGTTCGAGGCTAACCTGGTCTCCAGAGCCAGTGCTAGGATAGGCTCCAAAGCCACACAGAGAAGCCCTGTCTCGAAAAACCAAAAAAAAAAAAAAAAAAAAAAAAAGAAAAAAAGAAAAAAAAGAATTAGGATGCTTCAAATAATTCCAGACCCCTGATTTTGAAAGAAAATACTCAACAGCTTCAAACTACACACTAAAATGTAAGGCCATTGCATTTGATAAAAATATATTTCCTTTTCATGTGAACCTTTTTTTGTGTGTGAATCAATTATGAAAAAGGAAAGCAAGTCAACTTCTTTTGTGATTGTGCATGATGTGTGCATGAGTGCACACATGGATGTCAGAAGACAAAGCTGTGGAGCTAGTTGTGCTCTTTCTCCTTTACAGGGTCTGAGCTGATCCAACTCAGGTTACCAGGCTTGCAGGGCAACTATCTTTATCTCCTTAGCCATCTTGCTGGACCATGGAAAGTAATTTTAAATGCATTTTTTGCATGTAATTGAAGTTATTTCTAAATAATTCAAAACCACGTGTTTTAAGTGGAGCTGATTTGAAGGAGAGAGTGAGTGAGTGAACCAGGGGAACAGGCACTTATCACACCATCCTCACTGGCCTCAATTAGCTATCTCTGACATAAGATTCTCTCACTGACTTTTGGAGCTTATGCATGCCATCACACTTGGAGATAATTTTGTTCTGTTACTTAGCATTTGCTTTTTAAGAGTGGCACCATGGGTAACACCTCCACGTTGCTGTCCCCTTGTAAATACATCTCACAAGATCCCAGGATACAGCTGGACATGGCAGTGTATACCTGTAATCCCAGCACTCTGGAAGCTGGGGAAGGATAGCAGGAGTTGGAGGCCAGTCTGGGCTACAAAGTAAGACCCTGTTTCAAAAAATTCAAACCCAAACAAATAATAATTATCATTTATCATTGAAATACCATTTAAGTATTTGCATTAAAATATTAAGGACTCTGCATAGGCTCAAGTCTTGTGATTGGTGGGCAGATGGCCTGGACACTTGACAAGATGACAGTGGGGATGACATTTCATGTATATCCATATGATGTGGGAGGCTAGAGGTGAGCATGCAAAGGTGCCTGGGCTGAGATGGCAGTTAGGACAGCCTATGGAGTATTTCTTTCATGACACTCTAATCAGTGCTGGGGCCCTGATTGACTCCCAGAGTAGTTAGTGTACTCTTAGCTCTTTTGTTAAATAATTGTCAATAAAAATTTTTGAACCAATGTTCCTTGTGTAGTTACTTATAAGTTATTTGGAGGAACTAATTATTAAAACAACATGCAAATAATTAAGCACTCTTTTGCCCATTCTACTTTGGAGATAACAGCTGTGGAGAATCGGTCCAAGAAAGGTGGGCCTCTCATTTTACCAGGAATCTAAATGGAAGGTGTCCCCGACTTCAGCGGAATTTCTGCCTAACCCAGAGAAAGACTGGAATGCCAATGGGACGAAGCAGACAGAGAGCATTTCTAGGGTCTAAGTTCCTAAGCATATCATTCCCAGGCATTGTCATGAGCAGTGAAAAAGAGGTGTTTCTACTCCAAACCATCATGGAGGAACAGATCTGCCTCCCCTGATTTCATAAGTCAATGGTATTAGGTGCCTAGATACTGTAGTTCAGGCCTGTTCTGAGGTTGGGGTTTTTATCCTCCTGATCCGCATAAAGACTGTGTTGTCAGTTCCTGCATGGGCTTGTCACTACAGAGAAAGACTGTTCATACTGTTCACACTCTCTTCACCAAAATCTTCCTAAAAATCTGTCTTGACTTCCAGGACGTACTTGTAAGAACTTGGCAATTAATGCACTATTAGCATTTTTTTGCTATTTCATAAAGGCATTACAGCAAGCAAAAGGGTAAAAAGGAATCTTGAAAATGCCTCTGAGCACATTGCCATCTTACAGTCTGCATTTATTTTGTGTGTATTTTCTTCCCTCTTTTGTTCATGCTCATATTTGTTGCATTTCAATCTTTATGTGAATAATACTTGTCTCTGGTCATCTTTTTTCCACAAAACTTCCATGCAATGCTGAATATATAGCCTAATAGCAACTCTGGAATATATAAGAACTGCACTGCAACCTCTCAACTAAAAATTAATGTTTAATGACTTTTCCCCAGTTTTACCTACTCTGTCCTTATATTTTTCTATAACATGCGATATAAACAAAATTTTGTTCATTTGACAAGTACAAATTTAGTTTCCTCAGAATAATCAACAGTCATAGTTAGAATGAGGTGCTGGGGAGGTAGCTCAGTGGTCCAGAGTGCTTGCTGACTTTTCACAGAATGCCAGTTTAGTTCTCAGCATCCACATGGGGTAGCTCACGACCACCTGCCACTCCAGTTCCAGGGGATTGAAGTCCTTCTCTGGCCTCTGCAGGCAATTGAACTCATGTGCTGTGCACACATATAGACACACACACAGACATACAAGTGAAAAAAGTTAGACTGTAACACGTACCTACTGTGAATTTTCTAGTATTGAAAAGAATGGAATTCCAGGGCCTGTTTTGTTACTTTTTTTTTGTGTGTGACATGACACATGACAAAAGCTGCTTATAAAAAAGGGAAGGGTTTTTAGGGCCAGGTGTTGGTGGCACATGCCTTTAATCCCAGCACTTGGGAGGCAGAGGCAGGAGGATCTCTGTGAGTTTGAGGCCAGCCTGGTCTCCAGAGCGAGTGCCAGGATAGGCTACACAGAGAAACCCTATCTCGACAAAACAAAAGCAAACAAACAAACAAACAAACAAAAAAGGGAAGGGTTTATTTGAACTCATCGTTTGAGGGTGCAGTCTATTATGGTGGACTGGCAGGGGTGTGAGGTGGCGGGTCACATTGCATCTGCAGCCAGGAAGCAGAAAGAGATGGATGCTGGTGCTCAGCAAACTTTCTCATATTTATTGGTTTGGTCCCGGCCCAGGGATGGTGCTATCTGCATTCAGAGAGGGGCTTCCCTCAGTTAAATTCTTTTGGAAACATCTTTATAGACATGCCCACAGATGTGTCTTCTACATAATTCTAAGTCCAGTTGAGTTGACAATGATTCATCACCATATTGCCAAAAGATATAAAAACTAATTTTGTTTTTAACCTGTGTTGCTAAATTGCTAGAGGCAGTGGAAGACAACTCCACAACTAGGGAGTAATGTGTATTTACCACATCTTGTGCTACATGGACTGCTTTGAGAATTGCCATCTGTAAATTGATTTGTATCTTTTGATTCCAGAATTACTCTTAATGAAGTTCCAGATATTTTTAAAGAAAGTATTTGAATAAGCCGTTTTGGAGTGAAGGAGAAACTTCTTAGTGCATGTGTTGACAGAGCATGGTGACAGAGCAGAGGGAGGAGAAAAGGGAGTCAGGAAAAGTTGGGGATAACACAGGGTGAGTTGGAAACCAGGCCCTGAAAATGTTTGATTGACTTTTCCAGCAGAAATATTCTGACCTATTTTTTTTGTTTGTTTGTTTGCATGTGCAGCCACACAAGTTCTCTAATCTCCTATATTTTCAGTTGAATCTTTTCCATTCACAGACACCCAAGGGCACTGGCTTGTGAGACGTTAAACAAAATAGTCTATGCCAGTGTAGTAGGAAGTAAAATAGGGCATGTGGACAGGATGCTGAAATGTCCTCAAATCAAATCAAATACAGCAGTTCAGAAGTTTCAACCAATGGTAACAACCAAGGAGAGAGCTACTAAGAAAGTCTCTGAAGATTCTGAAGGGACTTTATGTTTCCTATGGAATAAAACAAGGGGTTGACTATTCACACAGTAGTGCCCTTTGACCTGAGGGTTGTAGTCTAAGATCTTCAATGTCAGTGGGGGCCTGGAAATCATGACTAACATCATAATGCATATGCCTTTCCCCCATGTACTCATGCCTAAGATAAACTTTAACTGATAAACTGGGCACAGTGATAAACTGTAAAAGACAGCTAGCTAGAATACAGTAACTGGAACAACACACTGCAGTGAAGATGATTTGAAACTTGTGAATTGTCTGTTTCTGGAATTTTCCATTTGGTGTTTACAGACCACAATTGACCACTGGTGAGTAGAACCCAGGAGACTGAAAGCTTGGGTGAGGGTGACAGTGCATTTATAGTCTAAGAACCCATAGGCTCTAGGTGACAAAGGAGCTGTGCTTACTTTTCTTATAATGGCTTCAAGTGGCTCACTTCCATTTCAGATTCTGCCAGCACTAATATCCTTCAAAGCCATTAGTGGCCACCAGTGGGTTGATAGACACAATGCACAGAAAAGCTTTTGTGTTTCTCATCACGGTAAAGGAACATCTACAAAACAACTTCTGGACCATCTTATATTTAACCACCACCAGACAAATGTCGAGTAAGGATCTGTAGGGGACACTGATGGCCCTGAAGTCAGATGGTGCTAGAGAAGGTCGCTAAGGCCCATCCATCATTTTTACTAGAAGCATCACTCCATATTTAGCAAAAGAACCAGGTTGGCTATAATGGTTTACCTCCTGCCATTTAAGGTAACACTTAAGAACTCTGAGGAAAGCTTTAACGGGCTCTCATTAAAGGCATTTGCAATTCTGTCTTACATCAGTAGGTAGAATGACACATCTTTGAAGGCAAGAATGCCTCCTACTCTCTTTTTCTCCAATTTACATCACAGAACCGACATTTATTTAGCATTTGTTAACCAAACAAGTATGACCCTCCCCCATCTGAACCCCCAACTGAATACACACTGTGCTCTTTTTTTTATTTTGATCTCTTAGTTTCCTGTTTCTTTTATTTTATTGTCCTTGAATGTCTTCTTTGTTACTATTGCATAATTTATAACGCTACATCAGCTATTATGAATAATTCTGCTTGAACCATTAATTACTGACTGTATGTCATCTCCTCCTAAGTGGTATATTTTCTCCTGACTCTTACAGCTAGGCGGCCAGAGAAAATGTATCGGGGGTGCATAGGAAACACTTCTCTGTGGAGTTACTCATTACTGACAGACATTTGCTAACACACATTTTGAATCAGTCAAATCACATCATTGACAAAATGCCCTTTTATTATTTATTAACAAACAAAAACATTAACATTTTGAGAGGTAGTCTCTGGGCAATTTGGAAGAGCAGATGGGGTAATTTGACTCCTTTAGCTTGCTGGCTTGCTGACAGGTACCACGTAGAGCTAGCGCAGTCCCCTCCATCTGGCACGCACAAGGGTGGTTCGTGAGCTATTTAGCATGACAAGACGGTGGTAGAAGAGAAGCACCTGCAGAGTACAGAACTCAGAGGCAAAAATAGGCTCTGCCCACTCATGGGCCTTAGTAAAGGGCAACCTTCACATTACCATTAATACAAACAATGAGGCTATTTTGAGGTAACTACTAATTTTAAACATTAGTGAGAAGGACAAGGTTCTGTATTTAGGAGTAGAACAAGGAACACCCATTGCCGAGTTCCCAGTAGTGCTCTCGACAGACGCAGAGGGCACCACTAATTCAGTGACATCCGAAGGTGCTCATTTTCTCAGGTCAACTTCCTCTGGCTTCGTTGTCTGATTCTTGCCTGTGAATGTGATGGGAAGTCCCTTTGCGTTCTGAAACTGGGAGCTAGCTGCCTCTGTTTTATTTATTCTAACCCTTGGATTAAAACCGCACAGAAAATAGAAATAGTGTTTTATAAAAAACGGAGATGCATTGCTGAGCTCGCCCAACATGCTGAGCAGTTTGTCTCCCTGAATGTATTCAGGAAAAGTCATTAAAGATGGCCCCCCGTTGTTCCGAATTGCACAAATGTGCACGTTGAAAGGGCACACTTTCTGATGTGGCATTTAAAAAAATGGCATTTATAAATCTTCCCTGCCAGAGCGTGGAATAGATGACCCAGCGAAGCGAAGCTTTCTAAGCATCCAAGCAGTTTTTTCTCCTACACTCCAAAGTTTTTCTTGAAACTAATGGGTCTACAGAGGCCGGAAAAAGCTGCAGGTGTGTCCTGTGTGAGATCAGAAATGAGAGGTATGCAGCCGACCAGAGGTTGCCACGACCGCCTCCCCCCCCCCCCCCCCCCGCCCCAAGTTGCCAAAAAATGAAAGGAATGTGGCTCTTAAACCAGCAAGCCTGCTTTTTGAAGGGATTTTTTTGATGGACACTTTCCCAGGAGGATTTCTATAGACAGGCAAGAGTGAAGTCTGTACTTCAGGCATGTTAATGAGCTTGGTCAAAACCGGGCAAATTCCCTCTTCTTCAACAGTATCCTCAGGTGCTTACTGGATGAGCATGCGCTGTGGTGTAACTCATTACCATATTACTGCTAGGTGGGGGTAAGGCCCTGTGCTTGGTCCTCAGCACTGCAAGAAAAACAACCATCAGAGGAAGTGTTAACTAGTCATCCTAAGAACTAACTAGGGTGGGGCTGTGTGAGAAGAAGGCATTTAATACCTGATAACACACAGGATGATCTGGTTTCTGAGTACTTCTCATCCCTCTCCAGAGAGGGTTTGCTTGTGTCTTAAATGGACATGGGACATGGTGGGAGAATGCCACCAGTCTGGTAAGCAATTGAGTACATCCAATGCTAGGTTCAGTATTCTTGACGGTAGCTTCCACATCATTTCTGATTTTGTCTTCTCATTTGGTGGGCTCACAGTAGCCTTCTGGAAGTCCTAAGTGAAAGCCCAGTTATTTATCTTTGCTGTCTTAATCTACTGTGCACTTCAGTAAACAAAGTACCACGGACTAGATAACTTACACGAACGAATTCTCTCTCAGTTCTGGAGGCTGCTTCTGGGGATCCAACTCAGGTTGTCAGCTTTAGCACCAAGCCCCTTTGCCTGCTGAGCTATCTTACTGACCCTCACCAAACCCATTTTTCTGTAAGTGCTTGGCACTGAGCTCTCATGACTAAATGATGCTGTAAATGCCTTGCGGTTTTTAGGCCCTGCCTTCCAATACTGTTATACGGAACATATTTCCAGGGCATAGAACTTGAAGGAGCATATCCAAACCATGGAGCTTGGTGTGCCCCAAATTACAGTTTATGTCTTCTCGAGCTTCTCAAGAGAGTTGGAAATTCTACCCAGTTTTTGCAGCCTCATCGAGAAGTTTCTAGGTGGCTTCCCAGCCTCTGCCCTGCTGCTGCTGAACTGGCAAGGAGCATGGGGCATAATGAACACACTATGTTAAGTTCTGTGCTCTGTTTTTTCCCTGTGGAATGCTTAGTTTTTCAAAATTTCACCAATTTTCAGTCTCTCTAATGCCTTTCATCTTTTACATCGTAAAAAAGATACTCTAGTTTTCTGTTTGTTCACACAGGGAAAATTCTTCAGCAAAAGCAAGAAAACTAAATCTGCTGCTGTCTTTATTTCTGACATTTCTTCTGACAGATGGCATCAAAAGGCAAAGGTGTGGGGCTGAGTGTTGGAGTGGCTTGGGCCACGATGCTGCCTGGGCTATCCTCCCCCACACCTCAATAGAAGTCTGGGGACACTTCTCTGGTCTCTGACAACAACAGAATTTTTCCATTCTTCATCCTGATGAGAAAAAAATTTATCCACAATAACAATTTGTGCACTATTGATCTGAATTTGCCACAAATCTCTGCTTTTCCAAAGTCTTCTGGGATATACCATGGCCAAATCACAGGCTCACCATAAATAACGAGATACTCGGTATTTCCACAGCTGCGAAGTACCAGATGGCTTTGCTTTCTGAGACTTTAAAAGAACTGCCTTTGCAGTAAAATAGTCAGCAGTGTCAGATTCTATATGCCCATCCATCTCAGATGGGGCAAAGTAGGGTCTGGGAGGCTTGGCATTGAACTCCATGATGTTCTGACTTTGAATGGAAGAGAACTCAATTAAGTAGTTACATGCTGGAGTCTAGAGATCTGCTGCCAATCTAGCTGGCATCTCAGTGTTTTACTGAATTATTTAATTTGCAACAATAACGATTGAAAAGACAGGTGGAGAAGGGGCTTCCTGCCCTACTGGCCATGGACTCAGTTCTCAGCCAATGACGTCCTTGCAGCTTTGCAGAGGAGTGTGTGTGTGTGTGGGGTGGGGTGGGGTAGGGGGTGGTGCATAGCAGAACATAGCATGTGTGTGTGTGGGGGGGTACAGAGCACAGCATGTGTGTGGTGGTGCATAGCATAGCGTGTGCACGTGTTTGTGTGTGTGTGTGTGTGTGTGTGTGTGTGTGTGTGTGTGTTTGGTGGGCTCATGTTTGGCTTGGTGCCTTTCTTCACATTGTTTTTCTGACTTCTCTATTGGGTTTTCAGCTGAATTTAGTGAGAAAAGGTTCCTTGCTATTCCTGAATTTAGTGAGAAACAGCAGAAATTGGGGAAGTCTATTATAACATTGGAGACAAATAAATGACCTGGGCATGAAGTTACTTCAGGCTTCACTTAGGAACTATTTTCTCTTACTTTGAAGAGAGCAACTCTTTCAGACTCTGGTCCTTGGCTAGCTAAAGATTTTAAAAGGATTAGGACTAAACATGGAAACAAAATCTGCCTTTAGTTTTTAATCCACATTTAAAACCAAGCCCTTAAAATGATATTCTTATTTTTACTTTGTCTTTTATTTTAAAAAACACAGATATTGTAAATAACATATCTTGCTGTTTGTGGTGTTATTATTATGTTATGACTCTTTTATAATCATAAAGCTTTATTTTCCTTGAAGAAAAAAGAGAATTTATATAAATATTTTTAATGCATGTATACACAAAAAGGTATTTTATGTAATTTCCTATAAGCAAAATCCTATCATCAATAGGTCATGGATACCACTTCAGTGTAAATAATTATTAATATTTATCTTCATGATTTGTAATATAAAACATGATCTGTCAAGATTTAATAATTTACTATTTTTGAAAGTACAGAAGCTCTATGACATATTGGGAAGTGAATTGTGATCACACAAAAGGTGAGTTTAAGCCTTAGCCTCAGCTACCATTCTGTAGTCCATTCTGTAGAACTCATGGCAGACCTCCTCCCTCAGCCTTTTCAATGCTGGGATTGCTGGGGTGAGTCAGCACGTGTAACTTGGTCTTTCCTGTAAGGAACCAGATATAGTGGGTGACTGTTGAGGCAGAGACTGGAGGAATAGTAGGACTGCCGGTGTCACTCAGCAGTGGCCCTCTTTACTGTGTATATATGAAGTCTAGGGCTAGAGCGGCAGCACCACAAAAAGAAAGCAGAATGAGCCAGACAGTGGTGGCACATGCTTTTACTCCCAGCGCTTGGGAGGCAGAGACAGACAGATCTCAGTGACTCTGAGGCCAGCCTGGTCTAAAAAAAAAGCAGAGGGAAGCAACTGTAAAATGTCTCTATCACTGGAATGGCATAAGCTGAGGAATTGTAAGGATTTCTGGCCACTACCATTCACTAGAAAGAGAAATAGAAGGCACCTGCTTAAACTTCTCAGCATCATCACTGTTGGCACCAGATTCTGAGTGGGCAGTCTTAAGAATTAGGGAAGCATGGACTCCTGTAATTTTAGCCATCCCTTGTGGGAAACGGTTACAGCAGTTCTGGGAACTAACACAGTATGCTTTGTTCACTTGTTTCATTGGCTTTCATTGCAGCTGGGAATCTGCTATCATTATTATTATCATCTGTTCTGTGTGTCACAGGTCAGTATTTTGGTTCTAAATTAACAAATAAATATTGTGGTATGTTTTATGATTCAGATCTGTTGATGTAAAAACATGGCCCCCACCTTAAAGGGGTTAAGATATAGTTTATTCTGGAGCTAAATATGCATGAGCATGACCTGGGAAATATGGAGCTATGTTACCCACATACCATGTTCCAGCATGGTCCCAATTCAGCGATGTCTTTATAGTAACAGACTAAAGAAAGTCATGAATCAAGGCACTTTTCAAATATCTTAATGAAAACATTAGGTAGGTGACTTAGATCAAAGTGGAAAAATTCTCAGCTTTAGGCCCTACATGCTATCTGATGGCACCTTTAATCTTTGACTGGTTGAACATACAATAAATATACAAGAGATTTATATTACAAAGGATTTACCTCTCACAGAGCGTCACAGACAGCTCTCACATGGAGGAGGGCAATAAATGGCTATTAAGAGGACTAAAGATGGCCAGGGATAATTTTGTTGTAACATTCCAAACTCATCAGCCTCACAGAAGGCTTCTTGAGGGGAACCTTGGTCCACATCACCCAGCTGAAAGGTTGGTTGCCAGCCCCTTGTGCTATTGGGAAGGAGTAGGACCTTTATGAGGTGGGGCGTAGGTAGAAGGTAGAAGGAATTGAGGCCACTGGAGGGTATGTATGCCCTGGGATTACTCCCTTCCATTTCCCATTATCGTTGCTTCCTGGTATAACAGGTCCCCAGACCTTAGCACAACTGACTCCATGATGGAAGTGCCATTCAGGATGTAAAACTCAGCACATAGTACCACCTGGCAAACTGAAAACAGAGACCTAATCCATCAAAGTCTATAGTTCTGGGAAAATCTCCAAATGTACTAACCTTGCTTTTGGCTTCTATAGTTTCACGTCTAGTTAACTGTTCTTGTTAACTGAAGTTGTGTCGATCAAAAACATGGTTTTTGTACTTAAAAGCTCACCCTGAGAAAGGTTTAGGGATATAATGGGATCCCAAACACCCAGTGTAGTCACTGGCTAATAAAGATGTTCTATTGGCTTAAATCCATGTCTGAGCAGTCTTATTTGGTGGCTACCCCACAAAACCAGCTTCCATGAAGTGAGAAAATTGGCTCTACCATGAGGTCCCTGCTTCAGCACAGGCCCACAGCCAAGGGGACAAGGAGAGGACTGAAACCTCTGAGACCCCGAGCCAAATTGTTCTTTGTTTGAAGTTGATTTTCTCAGGTATTTTGTTACAATGATGGAAGGTTGACTAGCATAGTAGTTAAAATAGTAGCATAGAATTGATCTGGATGGTGTTTCCAGATCACTTTATCCACTTTTTATATCAATCAAATGATTACATGGGACATTAGGAAACAATTTAGTTAATGACCACCACCATGACAAAGGCAAACGACCTGTACGTAAAAGCATACTGGTCATAGGGTTGGAAAGCTGAGAAGATGTTGGGGACTTCCATTTCTATGCCAGCACATCCCTGACACACACCTACCTGTTCCACAGAAGATCCTATTTAGATGGAGTGCCATGAACATGGAGGTACAAAGCCCAGAAGCAGCCTCACAGACCTCCTGCACATAGTGTGTCAAGTGTAACCGACTGATGACCCTGCCCCAAAGAAAATCCATTTTTTAAGGACCTGATTCAGTCATTTCATTTACAAATGAAAAAAAAAAGCCACAACCTAACAAAAACCTGAAGCCTAGGGAGTAAAAGGGAGTTTTATTCATAGCACTCAGCCTTTATGGCAAGGACTAGATTAAAATTCCAAATTCTGTATCATGACACTACTCCATCCTCAACAAATAAGCAAAGATAAGGAATCTAAAACATCAAATGACTCCTGAATAGTACATCCAGGATCCAGGTGGACAGATGAAATCACTTAGGACATAAAACTCAACTTATGAAGTCAGTATTTTCCAGTGTTTAATGGCTGTAGAGGTGACTGGGGAAGAGAAAATAACAAACGCTGTCCTAGAGGCACAAGACAGAATACTTTGATTTCTTTATGTCTTTATTTTTCAGTAATTACAAACTCAACACATTGTGATTCATGACAGGAATATTAATATGGGCAAAAGAAGGACTTTGGCCTCTAAGAGTGCAATCCATGTACATAGTTAACAGCAATGTGGTGATGTGAATTAGACAATGAATTTTGGTTCTGGGACATCACTAAGAGACAGTATTATTTATAGAATGAGAGCAGTGGGAGAGAATTAGAAGCTAATTAGTAGTCATTGATTATATCTCAGAGTCAGTATAGGAGTTGTCTCTGCCTTTACCTCAAAAGAGATCATTAGTCCCTTTTTAAATAACTGGTTTGATTTAAAGGTTAAAATATGGTTCAAAAGGAAAATAAACCCTGACCCATAAGTAAAAACAAAGAAACCAAAAAATAACCACACAGAATTTTGTGTCCATTTATAACTATTAACTTACAAATGATTTAAAAATGATTAGAGTGGATAGACGACACCAAAGAAACAGTTTCTTTCAGATCCAATGGGATTTAGGCATGTAGGAATTCATAGAGACTGTGGCAGCATGTACAGGGCCTGCACAGGTCCAAGCCAGATGGGGTCCCAGCACAGAGAGGGGGAAGTAGACAGGAACACCCATCTCTAACCAAGAGATTATCTCCAACTGAAAACCCCTTGCAAAGAATTAGTTTTCCCCAATGAAATCTCATTGGGTATATTAACCACACTTAAGGGAAGGTCCCATGCCTATCTGCAGGTTGCTAACTCAAAAAACCTTGAAAGTTGTTTTTTTTTTTTTTTTTGGAGATTTTTGTTTTGGTCTGATATGCTCTGTTTGGGCTTTTTACCTTACTAATCTTTTGCTTGTATACTGTAGTTTCTGATTTTGTATTTTTTAAAGGATTTTTAAAAATTATTAGTGTATTATGTATACAGTGTTCTGCCTGCATGTATGCCTGCAGGCCAGAAGAGGGCACCAGATTTCATTACAGATGGTTGTGAGCCACCATGTGGTTGCTGGGAGTTGAACTCAGGACCTTTGGAAGAGCATTGAGTGCTCTTAACCTCTGAGCCATCTTTCCAACCCCATGATTTTGTATTTTATGCTGTGTGTGTGTGTGTGTGTGTGTGTGTGTGTGTGTGTGTGTGTGTGTGTGTGTGTATTTCTCATGCTATTTCTTTGGTGGGAAGGGAGGAAGGATCTAGGGGGAGTTGGGGTAGGGGAACCATGATCAGGATATATTGTATGAAGAATTACTCTCAATAACAAAAAAAATCATTCTACTAAATGATTAAATATATTGGTTTGTCCCTTGTCTAACTATTTCCAAACATGAGGGAAGTTACCCAATATCTCAAAATGAAGCTAATTTTATCTTTTACAATATAGGTGGCCATTCAGAGACATTTCTACGTCCTAAGAAACTTCTTGCCTTTGCTCAGACAAGGAGGAGTCAGCCCAGACCCTATGGGTAACCAAGGAAATCCTGTCGACATTGTCTTTAATAGCTCTGAGGCACTTGTCTTATTTGAAGCTTTGTGATATATATTTTTTTTAAATTCCATTAGCCTCCGACATAATTTATGTACTTCTTAGGTTATCCTTTGTACAACAATCTGTTTTAAAAAGGCTTGACGGAGAAATTCTGACCCTAAATCCATGAGTGCTGTTCTCCTACATAAACTGAAGTTTCTAATCAGTTATAGATGGGATCAAACCTTCACATTTCTCAAAGAATATATTTCAAGCCTAGAGTTCTGTACTCAGTAACATTAAAACTGAAGCGTGAGGACACAATAAATATATTTAGGAATCTACCCCATGTTGTGTTTCACCAACATACATGGCTAAAAGAAAGTATGTGGAATAGTGATAGCTAGCTTTAATTGTAAACTTGACACACTTCAGGATCACACTTAAGAGAGTCTCAGTGAAGGATTGTCTAGATCAGGTTGACCTGTGGGCCTGTCTACTGTCTATGGAAGGTGTCTTGATTAAGTTAAGAGACATGGGAAGACCCAGTGTTCACTGGCTTGGGGTCCTAGGCTGTGTAAGAGTGGAGAAAATGAGCTAATAAGTAGACAGATGCATGTGTTCCTCTCTGTTCCTGACTGTGGAAGGGATGTGATCTAATCTGCTGTTTCAGTTCCATTGTGTAAATATACCATATTTTCTTCATCCATTCTTCAGTTGAGGGGCATCTAGGTTGCTTCCAGTTTCTGGCTAATACACATAATGCTGCTTGCTATGAACATGGTTGAACAGATGTCCTTGTTGTATGAATGTGAATCTTTTGAATATATGCCTAAGAGTGGAATTGCTGGATATTGTGGTAGACTGATTCCTATTTTCCAGAGAAACTGCCATACTGATTTCTAAAGTGGCTGTATGAGTTGGCACTACCACCAGCAGTGGAGGAGTGTTTCCCTTTCTCCACATCCTCTCCAACATGGACTGTCATTGGTGTTTTTGATTTTAGCCATTCTCACCAGTGTAAGATGGTATTTCAGAGTTGTTTTGATTTGCATTTCTCTGATGGCTAAGGATTTTGAGCACTTTCTTATGTGTCTTTCAGCCATTTTAGATTCCTCTATTGAGAATTGTCTATTTAGTTCTGTACCCCATTTTTTAATTGGATTGTTTGGTGTTTTGGAGACTAGCTTCTTGAGTTCATTTTATATTTTGGAAATCAGCCCTCTGTCAGATGTGGGGTTGGTGAATATCTTTTCCCATTCTGTGGGCTGCTGTTTTGTCTAACTGACTGTGTCCTTTGCCTTACAGAAGCTTCTCAGTTTCAGGAGGTCCAATTTATTAATTGTAGATCTCTGTGTCTGTGTTACAGTGTAATGTTCAGGAAGTGGTCCTGTGCCAATTTGTTTGAGGGTACCACCTACCTTCTCTTCTAAGAGTTCAGTGTGGCTGGATTTATGTTGAGGTCTTTGATCGTTTGGACTTAAGTTTTATGCATGGTGATAGATATGGATATATCTGCAGTCTTCTTCACATCAGCATCCAGTTATGCCAGTACCATTTGTTGAAGATGCTTTCTTTTTTCCATTGTATAATTTTAGCTTGTCAAAAATGAGGTGTTTATAGGTGTGCGGTTAATATCAGGGTTTTCAACTTGATTCCATTGGTCTGCCTGTCTATTTTTGTGGCAATATCAGGCTGTTTTCAGGTATGTAGCTCTATAATAGAGCTTGAAGTTAGAGATTGTGATGTACCCAGAAGTTCCTTTATTGGACAGGGTTGTTTTGGCTATCCTGGGTCTTTTTTTTTTTCCATATAAAGTTGGGAATAGTTTTTTCAAGGTCTGTGTAGAATTGTGTTGGGATATTGACGGGGATTGCATTGAATCTGTAGATTGCTTTCGGCAAGATTGCCATTTTTACTATGGTGATCCTACCTATCAAAGAACATGGGAGAACCTTCCATTTTCTGGTATCTTCTTTTATTTCTTTCTTTAAAGACTCAACATCTTACGATACAGGTCTTTCACTTGTTCGGTTAGCATTACCCAAGGTGTTTTATGTTGTTGGTGGCAATTGTAAAGTGTGATGTTTCTCTGATTTCTTTCTCAGCCCATTTATCTTCTGTATATAGTGGGGCTACTGATTATTTGAGTTAATCTTGTATCCTACCACTTTGCTGAAGGTGTTTATCAGCTGTAGGAGTTCCCTGGTAGAGTTTTTTGGGTCACTTATGTAGACTATCACATCATCTGCAAATAGTGAAAGTTTGACTTCTTCCTTTCCAATTTGTTCCTCTTGATCTCCTTTTGTTATCTTATTGCTCTAGCTAGAACTTCAAGCACAATACTGAAGAGGTATGGAGAGAGTGGGCAGCCTTGTCTTGTCCCTGATTTTAGAGGAATCACTTTGAGTTTCTCTCCATTTAGTTTGAGGTTGGCTGTTGGCTTGCTGTATATCGCTTTTATTCTGTTAAGGTATGCTCCTGTTATTCCTGATTTTTCCAAGACATTTAACATGAAGGGGTGTTGGATTTTGTCAAAGCTTTTTTTTTTTTTGTATCTAGTGAGATACATGTGTTTTTTTGTCCTCAGTCTGTTTATACTGTGGATTACATTGACGGATTTTTGTATGTTGAACCATCCTTGCATCTCTGGGATGAAGCCTACTTGATCATGGTGGATGATTTCTCTGATGTGTTCTTAGATTTGATTTGCCAGTATTTTATTTAATATTTTTGCACCAGTGTTTGTGGGGAATATTGTTCTGTAGTTCTCTTTCTTAGTTGTGTCTTTGTATAGCTTGGTTACCAAAGTTATTGAAGCCTCATAAAAAGAGTTTGGCAATGACCCTTCTGCTCTTCTGCTTCTATTGTATGGAATACTTTGAGGAGAATTGGTATTAGCTCTTCCTTGAATTTCTTTTAGAATTATGCACTGAAGCCACTTGGCCCTCGGCTTTTTTTTTTTTTTTTTGGTTGGGAGACTTTTGATGACTACTTCTATTTCATTAGGGGTTATAGGTTTGTTTAAATTGTTTATCTGTTCTTGATTTAATTTTGGCAAGTGAAATCTATCTAGAAAACTGTCCATTTCCTTTAGATTTTTGAATTTTGAGGAAAACAGGTTTTCAAAGTATGACCTGATGATTATCTTGATTTCCTCACTGTCTGTTGTTATGTTCCCCTTTTCATTTCTGATTTTATTAATTTGCATGTTCACTCTCTGCTGTTTGGTAAGTTTGGATAAAGGTTTGTCTATCTTGTTGATTTTCTCAAAGAACCAACTCTTCGTTACATTGATTCCTTGTATTGTTTTCCTAGTTTCTACTTTATTGATTTTGGCCCTCAATTTGATTATTTCCTGGTGTCTAACTCCTCTGGTGTGCATTGGCTTCATTGTGTTCTAGAGCTTTCAGTTGTGCTGTTAATTCTCTAGTGTGACTATTCTCCAGTTCCTTCATGTCGGCACTTAGTGCTATTAACTTTCCTTTTAGCACTGCTTTTAAAGTGTCCCATAAGTTTGGGTATGTTGTGTCCTGATTCTCATTGAATTCTAGGAAACCTTTAATTTCCTTTTTATTTCTCCCTGGACCCAGGAATGCTGCAATTGGGCATTATTCAAATTCCATGAGTTTGTAGGTTTTCTGCAATTTGTGTTGTTGTTGAGTTCTAACTTTAAAGCATGGTGGTCTGATAAGATACAGGGGGTCATTTTAATTTTTTTTGTACCTGTTGAGGTTTGCTATGTTGCCAAATATGTGCCTGATTTTCAAGAAGGCTCCATGTGGTGCTGAGAAGAAGGTATATTCTTTTGTTTTGGATGGAATGTTCTATAGATGTCTATTAAACCAAATTGGGCCATAACTTCCTTTAGTTTCTTTGTTTCTGTGTTCCTGTCCAGTGGTGAGAGTGGGGTGTTGAAGTCTCCTACTATAAGTGTGTGTGGTTTTAAGCTTAGTAATGTTTCTTTTATGAATGTGGGTGCCTTCGTATTTGCAGCATAGATATTCAGAATTGAGATTTCATCTTGATGGATTTCTCCTGTGATTAGTAGGAAGTGACCTCCTTTATCTCTTTTGATTGATTTTAGTTTAAAGTCTAATTTTTTAGATATTGGGATTGCTATCCCTGTTTTTGTCTTGGGTTCATTTGACTGGAAAATCTTTTCCCAACCCTTTACTCTGAGGTACCATCTGTCTTTGAAGTTGAGGTGTGTTTCTTGTATGCAGCAGAAGGATGAATTCTGTCTTCGTATCCATTCTGCTAGCTTGTGTCTTTTTATAGGCAAGTTAATACCATTAATATTGAGGCATATTAATGACTATTGATTATTCATTCTTGTTTGTTTTTGATATGTTTGTGGTAGTGGAATTGTGTGTCGATCCCCACCCCATTTTTCTTATGGCTGTTGGTAAAGTGGGAATATCTATTGCCTATGTTTTTGTGAGTGTAGTTAATTTCCTTTGGTTGAAGTTTTCCTTACAGAACTTTCTGTAGGGCTGAATTGGTTGATATGTATTGTTTAAATCTGGTTTTGTCATGGAATATCTTGTTTCTTCCATCTATATTGATAGAAAGCTTTGCTGGGTATAATAGCCTGGGCTGGCATCTTTGTTCTCTAGTGTAGGTAGAATATCTAACCAGGATCTTCTGGCTTTCAAAGTTTCCATGCAAAAGTCAGGTGTAATTCTGATGGTTTGTCTTTATATTTTACTTGGCCTTTTTCCTTTGCTGCTCTTAATATTGTTTCTTTATTCTGTATGTTTGATGTTTTGATTATTATGTGATGAGGGGACTTTTTTGTGTTCTACTCTATTTGGTGTTCTGTAGGCTTCTTGTGCTTTCTTTGGCATATCTTTCTTTAGGTTAGGAAAGTTTTCTTCTATGATTTTGTTGACTATGTTCTCTGCACCTTTAAGTTGGGTTTCTTCAACTTCTTCTATACCTTCTATATTCTTATGTTTGGTCTTTTCACAGATCCCATATTTCTTGGATATTTTGTGTTAGGGATATTTTGGACTTATGTTTTACTTTGGTCGATGAGTCAATTTCTCCTAGTATAACTTCAACTCCTGAGATTCTGTCTTCCATCTCTTGTATTCTGTTGGTTATGCTTGCATCTGTAGTTCCTGATTGTTCATTCAGCTTTTCTATTTCCACTATTCCCTCAGATTGTCTTTCTTTATTGTATTTATTTCAGTTTTTAGGTCTTGAACTGTTTCCTTGAGAGATTTGTTGATTTCTTTTATTTTTGGTTTGTTTTATTCTTCCATTTCTTTAAGGGATTTTCTCATATCCTCTTTGAGGCCCTCTATCATTTTCTTTCTTTCTTTTTGTTTTTCGAGATAGGGTTTCTCTGTGTAGCTTTGGAGCCTATCCTGGCACCTGCTCTGGAGACCAGGCTGGCCTCAAACTCACAGAGATCTGCCTGCCTCTGACTCCTCAGTGTTGGGATTAAAGGCATGCACCACTAATGCCCAGCACCCTCTATCATTTTCATGAAGATGTTTTTAAGGTAATTCTCTTCTGCTTTATTTGTCTTGTGATGTTCTGGTCTTGCTGGTGTAGAGTCCTTCGACTCTGGTGGTGTCATATTGGTTTTTCTGTTGTTGAATGTGTTTTTATATTGTCTTCTTTCCATCCCTTCTTCCAGTGGTCATAGAAGGATTCTCTTACTCTCCTGGTGGGTACTGGACCATCTCTTCGGGCGGGTGCAAACAGGTCCAATACTCTGATGTCTCTCCTTTTCCTGTGGATGGAGGCAGACTTGTATCAGGGCTTTGGCAGTCTCTGGGTGGGCTGAATCCCGCAGGGATGGGATCTGCAGTGAGTAGTCCCCAGGCCTTAGGTTTCTCTGAGCAGGGCAGAGGAAGGCTGGCTGGAAACAGGCCCAAGCTCACCTAGTCCCATGGGCGAAGGGAGTAGGGCCCCTGCAATCTCTGGGTGGGCTGTGTGCCACTGAATTGGGATCTGAAGTGCACAGTCCCAGGCCTCAGGTGTCCACAAGCAGGGTAGAGGAAGGCAGGGTGGAAACAGGTCCAAGCCTACCTAGTCCAGTGGATGGAGGCGGGACTGGTATTGGGGGCCCCAGCAGTCTCTGGGTAGGCTGGATCCCAAAGAATTGGGATTTGCCGAGAGTAGTCCCCAGGCCTCAGGTGTCTCTGAGCAGTACATGAAGGAATTTGAGTGATACACTCTCAATAGTTTGTAAGAGTATTGTATCACTTCATTACATTCCTCCGGAGAAAGCCGGTTTTCATGCTTGTGAGAAAACTTGAGTGTGCCTGTGGAAAGTCCATTTTGCAAGTGCCCCATAGCTGTTCCAGTTAGCAAACAAGATGAGCACACAACATTGGAACTGATCCTGCAGGTTTGGGAAGGCCTTAGGGTGAGTGCTTCGACGGCCCTAATCCCAATAGCTCACTAGATACCCCACATCAGAACCTCTCAGGTTAGCTGTCCTGAGTTCCTAACCCACAGACACTTCAGTTCATTGTTTTAAACTGTGAAGATTTGAGAATACTGTTGTACAGGAATAGATAAGTTAGATATATTTTAGAAGGAACTGAGGTTCGTAAAGACAAAAGACCCACACCTGGGGACACTGCTTAGTGGTCGAGTACTGGCCTATTATGCATGAAAATAAGAAAGGACCTGCCAAAGGGATCTAGGCTTAGTAAATATGTTTGAACGGAAGCATTGAATCGTATTTTCTGATGTGCAGACTCAAGACATTTACAATGCCAGGGTGGCTGCCTAGCCCACTTACAGTATGATGACTGCTTTGTGTTTTTACTTTTACAAGTCAGTCTTCATATAAGGAAGTTCATTTTTGAAGGTTATAAGTGCAAGTACATGACTTTAGAAATCCCAGCTTTCAACTCAGATTGGAACTGCCAAATTATCAAGCAGATAGGCTGCTGTTCATGTAGGAGCCGGCACCTAAGAAAGACCCTAAAGTAAGAAGTCATTATGATAGTCAAATCTGGAAGAAATTAAACACCTTCTATATGTGCCAAGTTTGGACTTGGCTCACACACTGAGTCATTTCCCTTTTATGTATTACTTTCTTTATCTCTTGGGTTCTGCCTTGGAGAAATAGGTTAAAAATAGCACTCACATTGTAACACTGTAAAGAACACGTAACAACTCATTTTTCCCCATCACTGCACTAAACATAGATATAACTAACGTCTTGCTGCCTTCATATCATATCTGAATAACTATTTCAATTTGCCTTTCTCTTCATTTCACAGATTTTTAATTTTCTGTTTCATTTAAGATCATTAAAGAATATTACTTAAAATGGGCAAAGGGGCTAGTGTTTAGTCATTTTAAATTTACTGTGACACACACATTTGCTGATTTACAGAATGAGTTAAGGTTATGATAATGTGTTGCCTGTGCCCCTTGATGCTTTTGAATTAGATTTCCATATGGATGCATCTCCTATTAGAAGTCTTCCCAGGAACATGGAGCTCTTACTCATGGGATTCCAGATGGTACAATCTTCATGAAGATTTACTAGCCTGATGTTTGGAGCCATGAGAGTTGATCAAGCTTTCACTGATAATTTAGGGTTCTTCCTGGCAAAGGCCATGTCTTGCTGCCTGTCTCCTCACTTCGTTTCCCAGTATCCTAACTCCCATTGGAAGTTTCCCCCAGCCTTTTTGAAATCATCTTGGGCCATGCTAGGATAACCTAGATTTGTGGGCATGGTTTGAATCTGAGCTCTAGACAGGAGGAAGAACTACCAACATGCCCAAAAGAGACAGGGAAAGGAGGAGGGCAGCCTACCATCCCACTACCCAGTCTTACTAACTGAACCATGAGTGTGCATTTGGAAAACATCTGCCTATCATATCATTCCTCTTTCACTCTCTGCATAGGTCAGTGGCAACTGGCGTCAGCCTAAACCCGGAGAAGTTACTGCAGGGATGCCTACCAACACCAATTGCCAATATCTCATCTTGTCTTTTCTACTTCCCTTGTCTAGAGACCAGGGAAGCTAAATGTGTGCACCCCTAGTTTCCTTCACACTCGGGATGCTAAGTGGAGAAGCTACAGCCTGTGACACTCCATGAGCAGTCTTCTCAGATGGGTTGGAATGACTGGGTTTTGGGTGCCAATCCACTCTGTGTCTCTTTTCCTTGTTTTGCTCGTATGCTTGACTGGAGAAGCAGCATGGATTTTGTGGCCATGTGTTTATGAGCTGACTTGCAAGAATGGCAGTACTGATGACAGGATGACCCTGAGGACATCTTTCAGCCACTATATCCATCTGCCTACTGTTGGACTTTTAAGGCTAAGGGAATCCAATCAACAGAATTGATGTCCTCTCATATGGTTGATACTGGGGTATCTTTCGATATATCATTCCTAATTAGCACACTGCTCAGCTGGATCATTTTTGTGGTTAGTGGTGAACAGGATCTCTCAGCCTTGGCAACTGTTGCCATGTGGTGCCGAATCAGTATGTATCATGAGCAGTTCTGTTCGTTAGATGATATTTGGTCACATTTCTGGCCTTTACACACTAGGTGCCATTAGCATCCCTCCCAAAATATCTTTTGTCATCAATAAATGTCCTTTGGGAAACAAATCAGCACCTGCCATAGAGCAGAGGGACAAAGGGATGGGCTTGCACAGGTGCAGAGGGCAGTTTTAGAAATGCAGATGATGAGCCAGGATAGGCAAGTCCATCAACATGGTCACAAAGAACTTCAAATCTCAGTGACCCTTAATAACCAAGGTTTGTGTTTTGCCCTATCTTCAGAGAAACTTGCCTGGGGTTCCACTCTATACCATTTGCAGTTCGAGACAAAGGATAATGGGACAGCTTCTATTTAAATGTCTTCAGTTGCTGAGACAAAGAAAAATGCCCCCATTCATTTGTAAAATGAAATAAATGAACACATTTGTCTCACAGCATGGCTGTGTGAATATAGTACAAGTGAAATGGTCAGGGTAACTGAGCCTTGGAAAACATTCAGTACCTGCCATCTAGTCTAAAATAAGGGTCAGTTTTATACAGCTCTGAGAATCACTATCCCTGTAGCATAATTTTTGGGAAAATTAGTCTTAGTCCATTGGGCTGCTATAACAAAACACTATAGGACTGTGTGAGCTCACCAACACACAGCTCTCTTCATGGACTGGAGACATGGAAACTGATGATCAAGGTACTAGCTGATTTGATTCATAAGGACTTTCTTCCGGGCTTATTGTGGCCACCTGCCTTCTTACTGTATCCTTACTTCATACTTGTGTGTGTGTGTTTCTAGAGCACTAATTTTATCATGAGGAACTCACCCTCATTACCTAAACCTAATTGTAGAGGTCCTGTGACCCATTAGCAGTATACAGAGGACTGGGCTCTCTCTCTCTCTCTCTCTCTCTCTCTCTCTCTCTCTCTCTCTCTCTCTCTCCTCTCCCTCTCTCTCTCTCCCTCTCCCTCTCTCAAGTTTCTCTGTGTAACTCTGCTTGTCCTGGAATTAGTTCTGCAGACCAGGCTAACCTCAAACTCATGGAGATCTAACTGCCTATGCCTCCCAATTGCTGGGATTAAAGGCGAGTACCACCACTGCCTGGCTATACCATTGACTCTTATGCCTTCTCTTCGGCTTGTGTCTTGGGACTCAAGACCATAGGCCTCTGCAGTAAGGTGCACCTGTGAATAGAAAGCAGGCAGGTATGGTGAGGAGAAAACTGGGTGTCTCATGTCCTGCCCTCACTTCCAGTAGTGCCACTGGACTCCCCAGCAGGTGGTTTGCTAGGAGTCATTGAAAGGGAAAGCCACCACTAAAGAGGATGGCAAGACATTTAAAACTGCTCAAAGCATGACCTGATGATCCTCTGGTTTTCCTCAGTGTCTGTTGTTATGTCCTCCTTTTCATTTCTGATTTTGTTGATTTGGATATTCTCTCTCTGCCTTTTGGTTAGTTTGGGTAAGGGTTTATCTTAGTGATTTTCTTGAAGAACCAGCTTTTTGTTTCATTGATTTTTTGTATTGTTTTCTTTGTTTCTATTTCATTGATTTCAGCCCTCAGTTTGATTATTTCCTGTCATCTACTCCTCCTAGGTAAGTTTGCTTCTTTTTGTTCTAGAGCTTTTAGGTGTGCTGTTAAGTCAGTCACCAGTGTAATATCTCTCCACTTGCTTTATGTGGGCACTTAGTGCTATGAACTTTCCTCTTAGCACTGCTTTCAGAGTGTTCCATAGATTTAGGTATGGTTTACATTGATTTTTGTTGAATTCTAGGAAGCCTTTAATTTCTTCCTTTATTTCTTCCCTCACCCAAGACCCAGCAATACCACTCTTGGGCATACACTCAAAGGATGCACACTCATATCACAAGGACATTTGCCCCCAACTGGATAAAGAAAATGTGATAAATTTATACAATGGAATACTACTCAGAGGTTAAAAACCAAAACAAAACAAATGACATCTTGGAATTTGTAGGCAAATGGATGGAACTAGAGAAAAAAACATCTTGAGTGAGGTAACCCAGACCCTGAAAGACAAACACAGTATGTACTCACTTATAAGTGGATATTAGATGTAAAGCAAAGGGTAACCAGCCTACCAGAGAAACTAGTTAACGAAGAGAACTCTAAGAGAGACAGACATACATGGATCCCCCTGGGATGAGGAAATAGGCAAGATCTCCTGAAAAAATTGGGAGGGGGGAGGGCAGAAGAGGAGGGGGAGGGGAGGATAGGAGGGGGGAGGAGAACATGAGGGAGCAGGATGGTCCAGATGGGGGAAGGACAGAGAGGGAGAGCAAGGAAAGAGATATCTTGATTGAGGGAGCCATTATGTGGCTAGCAAGAAACCTGGTGCTAGAAAAATTCCCAGGAATCCACAAGGACGACCCCAGCTAGGATCCTAAGCATTAGTGGAGAGGGTGCCTGAACTGGCCTTCCCCTGTAATCAGATTGAAGACTACCTTAATTATTCTCATAGAACCTTCATTCAGCAACTGATGGAAGCAGATGCAGAGATACATAGCTAAGCACTGGGCCAACCTCCCACAGTCCAACCGAAGAGAGGGAAGAGCGATAATATGAGCAAAGGGGTCAAGACCATTTTGGGGATACCCACAGAGACAGCTGACCTGAGCTAGTGGGAGCTCACTGATTCCCAATTGACAGCAGGGGAACCTGCATAAGACCAAAGGAGGTTCTATGAATGTGGGTGACAGTTGTGTGGCTTGGGTAGTCTGTGCGGCCACTGGCAGTGGGACCAGGATTTATCCCTAGTGCTTGAAATGACTTTTTGGAGCTCATTTTCTTTGGAAGGATACCTTGCTCAGCTTAGATATTGAGGGAAGGACCTTGGTCCTGCCTCAAAGAGATGTGCCAGAGTTTTTGATTGCCCATGGTAAACCTTACCCTTTCCGAGGAGTTGATGGGGGGTAGGGGGAAAGCAAGAGGATGGGAGGGAGTGGGAACTGGGATTGGTATGTAAATGAGAAAAGATTATTTAAAAATGATAAATAAGTAAAACTTCCAAAAGCAAAAGTATTCAAAGGGAAAGAAAGCCTCTAGAAGTTAGAATCTTCCTGAGTGTTCCTCTTAGGAATGTATCAAATCTAGACAACGGAAGCCATGCTCCAAGCCTGTGGGTTTCAAGAGGAACCAGAATCCACAGATTTTTTTAAAATAGGATTTAATATTATTGTAAGTGCATGGATGTTTTGCCTGCATGTGTGTCCATGTGCCACCTACATGCCTCATTCTCCACTGAGGCCAGAACTGGGCTTCGGATTTCCTGGAAATACAATTTCAGATGGTTGTGAGCTGCCATATAGGTGCTGGGAATTGATCCCTGGTCTTCAGGAGGGGCAGGAAGTGCTCTTGTCCACAAAGCCATCTTTGCAGCCCCTCAGCAGAATCATTTTTAATAGCTTTTTGGTTTCCTAAGTCCTGCCAGAATCTAATAAGGCACCATGAGGAAGAGGCTGGGCATCCCTGGTCCAGTTCTGTCCACATCCGGCCCCTTTTGGGAGTACATTACAAATGCAATTTTTATTTTGAATCTTCTTGCATGTTAACAGTGTCTATTGGCGCACACTCATGCATGAATGACACACTTCTCAAACCCCACCTTGTCACTGCCTGCCTCTGCCACTAGCAAACAATGATTCTTGTATACTAAAGCCATGGGAGAACAGAGGCATTCAGGCATACCCCAACTCCCAACCTCATGAGGTTGCTGGCAAGGTTCTTTGCCAGTGGACTCTGCATGTCCAATTATTATGTTAAATAGAACTAATTAACTCTCGGCTTTTCAAACAAATGCCCCTCCCAAATGGGTGCATTTCTGACTTAGACACATCTGCGGCTGACAAACTGACTGTTTAGATCTGTGAATGTCTTAGAAAGATCTGTTTCTTTCCTACCCTCTGGCTTGAATAGAGATGAGTAGCTGGAATTTGCTTTTCAGCAACGTTATTACTGCCTCCCAAGATGCACACCAGTATGTCATCTATTCCTAACGTGTGTGGTGTGTGGATATTCCTTACTTCCTAGTTTACATTAAAAAAATATTCGCTAGAGCCCTTGGAGACAGGGCAGATGTCAAATAGCATTGCCTGACTTTGCATGACAATATCTCATTTTATTCTCTAATTTAGTTTAATTCAAAGCAGGGCTAATGTCTGTGAAATAGCCAATGCAGAGACCAGCTGGGAGACTAACCGCATCACGAGCCCCACTCAGATTAACATTTCAAAAGTGACACCATATGGTGGAGGGCTTTGGATTGTATGGCAAAGAAACTGAATACTGGGCATGGCAAGCCAGCACTGACCGCCCTGAGTCACACGCTGGAGAGGAAGGGCAGAAGCCGGCATGGTAGAAATGTGGCCGGCTGCCTGCACTCCAGACAGCCCTGTATGCAGCACTGGAGCAGACATCTTTACCATTTCACGGGATAGACAAGCGGACTCCGGCTTCAGTGTGCTTTTTAAAAATTATTTCAAGTGCTGAAACAATTCCACCCTGCCCCGGAAATTAAAATACGTACCCTGGAAATGTTCTGGCTGGAAATATTCCTTAATTTTTTTATACTCACATAAACTAGGAAGATGGATGTGATCTGTATGTTTCAATTCACTTGCTGTTACATTTTTCCAAGAGATGCTTGGGCCATTTTCCAGCTGTTTTCATTAACTTGGTGAAGCAGTCTCCCTGTCCAAGCCCTACTTCTTACTGCTGGTAGAAACCAGACCATTATAAAAACTGGGTTAGATTATGTTAAACAAGGACAGGGTTGGGGGGTGGGGAGAGGATGAGAAGAGGGAAGGGAGGAGAGCATGTAGGGATGAGGTAGAAAGTTGTAAGTAAACTTTGAAATTATTAAGTGAGTTTTGAATTAACTCTAAAATTCACAGGATTTTATTTTATTCCCATTTGATAACAGCATTTTATTTATTTATTTATTTATTTATTTATTTATTTATTTATTTAATATGTGGGGGTGTGCACATCCACAAGCTGCTTCGAACAGCTTGTGGGAATCTGTTCTTTCCCATACCCAGGCTGGTTGTTGAATGTAGGTACTTTTACCTCCTGAGCCATCTTGTTTGCCCTGATTAGACTCTTCCTTCCTTCCTTCCTTCCTTCCTTCCTTCCTTCCTTCCTTCCTTCCTTCCTTCCTCCCTCCCTCCCTCCTTCTCCATCTTCCTTTCTTTCTTTCTTTCTTTCTTTCTTTCTTTCTTTCTTTCTTTCTTTCTTTCTTTCTTGGTTTTTCACTCTGTAGACCAGGCTGGCCTCGAACTCACAGAGATCCACCTGCCTCTGCCTCCCGAGTGCTGGGATTAAAGGCGTGCACCACTACCACCTGGTTCTGGTTAGTTTCTCAATGAAATACTCAGTCAAAGTGCTGCCTTTTGGAGATTTATTTTCTTCTCAGCCTTGGCCTTAGTGTTAATGGGATTTGGTTTCCCTGGCATCTCAACATGGCTGTGATTCCACCATTGAAGAGGCAGAGGCAGGGAGATCGGATGTTGGAGGCCAGCCTGAGCTACACAGTGAGAACTTCTTTGAAAACAACAACCAACCAACCAACCAACAAATCAAAGGAATATATAAATAAAAAATGGAACTCCCAATCACTTGAATTTAATGTTTTGCTTTAATTACTTGCTTTGAAATTATTTCAGGTTTGCCCTGACAAATGTGCAGGGAAGCTCCGAATACCCTTTATTCAGTTTTCCCCAATGATAACACTTTATATTTTTAATTATTATAATACAATATAGCTGGGCGTTAGTGGGGCACGCATTTAATCCCAGCACTCAGGAGGCAGAGGCTAAGGCAGGAGGATCTCTGTGAGTTCAAGGCCAGCCTGGTCTACAGAACGAGTTCCAGGACAGGCTCCAAAACAATACAAAGAAACCCTGTCTTGAAAAACCAAAAACCAAACCAAACCAAACCAAAACAAAAACATATTATAATACAATATCAAAACCAGGAAATTGACATTGGTGTCATCTACACAATACACTCCTCTTCCTGTGTCTATGTGCTTTCATATAGTTACATGTAATTTATCACACATACATGCGTTTGTGTAACTGTCACCATAATCCAGACACAGGCTGTTCTGTCACTGAGAGAGTCCCTCATGTTACCCCTTGTGGAAAGCAAGCAACCTTTCTTGCCATATTTGACTGCTCTCAATCACACAATTATTCAACATCACTGCAACTTTTTATTCCGTGAATGTTCTAGGAATAGAATCATTCAATATGTTCCTTTTTTGAGATTGGCATCTTTAGGTATGGTTTAGATGAAGGCTCCTCACAGGCACATGTTTTGAAGGCTTGGTTCCCAGCTCATGGTGTTACTGGGTGAGGGTGGAATTCTTTGGAAATAAGCCAGGAGGAAGGATGTTAGGTATTGAAGGTGAGGCCTGGAGGGGCATAGGAAGATCCCAGCCTTCTTCTTCTGCTTCTTGGCCACCGTGAGGAGAGGACCTTCCTCAGCTACATGTTCCCACAGGGGTGCCTATCCATGGGCCCCAAAGTCATTGGGTAACTGATCCTGGCCTGAAACTGCAAAGCTAGAGCCCATGTGCGATTTCATTCCAGTTTATTTTGTTCCAGTGTTGGAAATCTGACTAATCCAAGTATAACTCCTTCAATATGAATCCAGATGTATCATTAGGTTGTCATATGTGATTCTGAACACAAATACACCACAGTTTGTATAGCCATTTACCCACTGCATGACATTGGGATGATTTTTTTCTATGCATAAGGCTGCAATGAACACTCATTTATAGGTTGTGATGGGCACATTTTCATTTCTTTGGGGTACCATTCAAATTTGCAATTGCTGGGTGCACGCATTTTTAATTTTTAAAACTGTCATTTTATGTGTATAGATATTTTGCCTCCATGTATGTCAGTGTATCCCATGCATGCCTGGTTCCTGTGGGGGCCAGAAGAGGGCATCAGATTCCCTGAAAGAGAGCTGCCCAGGTAGGTCCTGGGAATCGAACCTGAGTCCTCTGGAGAAGCAGCAAGTTCTCTTAACCACTGAGCCGAATTTCCAGCTCTGCATATTTAATTTTTTAACTTTGTAGGAAACCAGCAAACATTTTTAGAAGTGGTTGTATCATGTCACGTTCCCACCCAAAGTGCAACAGTTACCCGGCTTCTCTGTATTCTCACTAGTGTTTGTGTCATTGCTTTTTAATTCCAACCATTCTAATGGGTATGTAGTCACTTTGGTTTTGAGTCACATTTTCTGAATTGTTAATGTTGCTGAATATTTACATTCTTATTTACCATCTGTATGTGTTTCTTAATGAATTACTGCTCATATTCGTTGCTCATTTCCCAACTGGATTTTTTTTTGTTTGTTTGGATTTACTGTTGATTGAGAGTTCTTTCTATATTTTATATACTAGACTTTTGTCTGATGCAGAGTTTGCAAATATTTTTATCTCCATCTGTAGCTTCTATTTTTATTCTCTTAATTTTTTGCTGAGTAAAAAAAAAATCTCAATTTTGGTCAAGTCAGAGATCAAATTTTCCTTTTAGGAAATGCATTGCAGGCATCAAATTTGAGATTCCTTGTCTAGCTTTAGTCCCTGAAGATACCCCCTATTTTTTTTTTTTTTTTTTTTTTTTTTTTTTTGGAAAATGTTGCAGCTTTACACTTAAGTTGTAAGGCAATTAATATAAATGTTTGTAAAGGATCAGATTTGGGCAGCCAGCCTTCCTTCCTTTGCTCATACCTCCCTGTCCCTCCCCTCCCCTCCCTTTCCCTCCCCTCCTTTCCCCTCCACTAGCCACAAAGCTGTCTTGCTCCACTGATTTGCTTCTTTACTTTTGACAGAAATTAGTTGCACATAGTTTTACGGGTTGTTTTATTCCTTATTCTGTTCTATTGATCTGTGTCTTCTCCAGTGCCAAATGTCTTGATTGCTGTGGCTATTCAGTAAGCTTTAGCATTGGTCAGTGATTTTTTTTCTCTAGATCTTTTCTCAATTTTATATAGTTTTGCCTTTCCAGGTAGATTTTAAAATTAGCTGTCTACATTTATTAAAATCTTTAGTGGGATTTTTGATAGAAATTCTGGTAAAAGTATAGATTAACTTTGGGAAATTTGATGTCTTTACAATGTTGAGGTTTTCAAAATATGAACAAAATGCTTACTAAATTTTCTTTGGTTTTGCTTTTTTATCAACATTTTCTAATTTTCAGCATTCAGCTTACACATGTGTGTAAGCTCATGTGTCTTTGAGCCAGATACAATAGAAATCTGTATGTACTGAGCCCATGTTGATATACATTTAATTGGCACTCAATTATTTCAATAGTTAAAAGAAGTTATAATAAGCCTTGACAAGGTGTTTTCCCTACATGAACTGGGAAAAAGATCTTTGCCCTTGTAGAATAACTGTGCAGCAACTAACTCAGTGTTCTGAATGCTATACTCAAAAACACAATATTCTAGTTCTATAATTTATTAACTCTATAATTTCAAGTAATTTGCTCTCTCAAAGGAGATTCTTCAGAAAAATGGAAATAATAGTTGTGTCTACCTTCTAGAATTATATAAGGATTAATAAATTAATATGTGAAAATGCTTGCTACAGTGACTCAAGAACTGACAATAATAGAATAATATCACTTACTTGTGTACATTAATAGTACAATTAAAATTTTACTGCAATTCAAACATGTAACATCAAGAAGCCCAACTCAAAGACAAAGAAAGGCAGTGGAACAGTGCAAATGATGCCACTTGACAAGCTGAACACTGAATAGCAGTCTGCCTGAGATGATTTCTGATGCTATAAATTAACAAAGTAGGAGTGTCTTGAGAGGAGATTTTAAGGCAAGTTCACCATGTCTGCCAATGCAACTGTATATGGCTCAGAAGGTAGAGGGAATGCAAATAGTTTAATGGGAAGAAATGCCTTATGAACCAAAGAGAGGGCTGTTAGCATGGAATGCTTCATAAATTTCAGTCCTAACTTGAATAGGCACATCTTGGATTATGGCTCTAATATAGATCACTTTACTTGGTAGTTATAAATGGATTTGGGGCTTTAAATATCCCCCTCTCCTATCATTGTTACTTTTGAATTATGCTTCTCCAGTGTACTTACTAACTCCCTTGGCAATGCTTTCTAATGAGAATACGGAATTCAGTGAACTGTGTGTGCTTCACGAGGCATGCTCAAATGTCTTCTCTTCCTTTTCTTAAACCTAGGGTTGAGGTCCCAAGTGATCTTTCTCCCTTCACCAGCATAGTTGGGACTTCCCCAGTCCTCACACCCTGATTTATTTTTATTAAGTCTTCATTGTCCAGCCGACATAGCACCTACCCAGTGAGCACAATAGCTTTCCGAGTATCTCTGACATACTTTTATCCATCAATTTATCGTCTCTTTAATACTCAGGAAAGATAAACACATAATTCTCTGTGGTCTGGTTTCCCTTCTTAACATTCATTATTACAAACCACCCCATGGTCTGCCAGAAAGGCTTAAATTGATTCCTGCCTGTACCTCCCAGCTGGGGCTCCTGGCTTTGTGGCAGTCCCCAGGCCCACAGAGGAGATGGATATATTCTGAATGCAGCTGTAGACCTTTGTCAAGAGCATAAGCCAGAATGAGTTCATAATCCCTGGGATGTATGCTCTGTGTAGGCTTTTCATTAGTTGCTGGAGAAATCCCAGAGCTGGCAATTTCAGATAGCGTTTCACTGGCCTCAGCCCTATTGCATCTGGGGAGGAGGGGGTTGTTTCTCTGTCCATCTGTTGCCTCTGTGATATTTCAGTTATATTTCTAATTATTAAAGAAAGCATCAGGAACAGATTCTTGGTTTTTCAACTTGGTCTTTCAATTCAGAATAGACACACTCAATGCATGAATCTATGGGTTTGACTATGGTGACTATGCTTTAGTGAGATGAGTGAACAAGATGAAATTACATTTGACTCATAAAATATGGGCCGTTTGTATGTTTGTTGGCACAGTATTCCTTATAATGCACATCAATAAATAACATGCAATAATATAAAATAATATGTCCATAAAGTAAACACTTTATATTTCATTTGCTTGATAAAGATTCTAAAGTGTATTTTCAAGTATTATAAAGAGTTGTAAATGAAAGTCATTTGTAATTAGACAACAATCGTCGTAAAATACTTTATCTTTGTAGACATGTTTTTTTTTTTTTTTTCCCCTGAGTGGAATTCTGAGGTTACAGAGTTGTTTATGCAAGAGGTTATTCAACTTACACAAGTATGGCTTCCAAGAGGTTCTGTAACATATTGTATCTTTCCTTTTTCTGCCACAAAATAAAAACAAACATGGAAAAGACAATGATAAGGCAGCCTTTGAAAGCATAACTTTAGATCAGTGCCTCTGGGTAAAAGAGGTGGACAACATGAAGAAAAGGAGTTAGAAGCGCCTTCAGACTGGTAAAACAGATGTGGTCTGATGAGTCAAAGAATTAAAAAAGAGGAACTTAGAGCTAGGCGAGGGCAGGGATGACCAACCTCACTGGGGGACAGAAGTCCTGCTCAGTGTACCCCCAAACCAAGTTTTTTTTTTGATAAACCTAACCTAGTATTGGATGAACTGGCTTTGCTGACCTTTCTTGGGAGTTGTTTCTTAAGATTCCAGTGTCCTACATTCTGATTCTGTCACGTCTTGACCTTTTGTCACATCAGCTTCTCATGTGAGCTTTTTGCATATGGGAAGAGAGGTTCTGGTGGGAACTGTATGACCCTACAGTCCCCTTAGGAGTTGCATTTCTTGCTGTAACTCTGTGAGTTTTACTTATGATTTAATTTCTCCCATGAACTCACAGATAAATATTGCTTGCTTGCAACATGCTTCATTTGTTTTGTGGGAAGCAAGGTGACAGTACCTGTGGATGTGTGCAGTCTTCTTCATGTCAGAACTCATTGTACTATACTAAGTGGGCATTGTACCATGTATGTACATGCGTGCTTGAGTGCTTTTGTGTTTCCTGTAACAAAGAGTCCTTATTGATGGGAATGAGACAATAATCACAGCTTTCTGAGCACATAAATTGATTTAAACAAAGCATAGCCTTCATTTTGTAGCTTTGTCTGTCTGGACTCCTTTTATCAGACCTCCTAGGAACTCTGCTAAACAAAGTCATCCTGTGATGCACATGAGGGCACAACTGAGCTTGGGGAAGGTAGTAGAGGACTGAAGATAGGAACTCTGTCCTCTGCTGCCAGTTTTGCCACAGCCTCAGACACAAGGATGGCCAAGAGTTTTCTTGCTTGATTAAAGGACTCAAATATGCCACAAATAACTCTGAACCAAGAAGCATGTCAGGTGATAGGAGATGAACCCTCTGCAGACTTCTTCTGGTTCCTATTTTCCCAAATGTTGAAGGATTGTTCCTTGTCTAGCATGGTGATGTCTAGTCTTTCAAAGAAAAGAAGGAGCAAATTTCCTCTACATTAGTTGTCAGAATGGCGTTGCTGAAACTTACCTTCAGGTGGTCCACATTCCTACAGGAGAGTAAGGAGAGGGTGTGCTTGGCTCATCTGTGTGGAGACCTTGCTGGAAGATTTAGGCCAGATTTAGAACTAGGTGGCTTCTGCTGTGACTTCTGCACATAAAACACAATATCCTATTCATGATATCACTTCTCTAATTTTCCAAATAGCCTGTATGTATGCACTATCTATCTATCTATCTATCTATCTATCTATCTATCTATCTATCTATCTATCTATCATTTGTGTCTATCCTCTATTTCTCACCTATCATCATCTATATCTCATTTGTATCTATCATCTATCTTCATCGTCATCAATTCATTTGCATCCATCTATCTTATCATCTACCTCATCTGTATCTGTCTACCACATCATTTATCTCTCATATCTATCTATCTATCTATCTATCTATCTATCTATCTATCTATCTATCTATCTACCTACCTACCTATCCATTCATCTCTGTTACCATCAACTTTCTATTTCTGATCTCTGTGATCATGAGCACAGCTCTGTAATCAGAATACCCAGATTTAAGCTCACTTCTGCCATTTTGCTGAATATGTGATGGAGGATAAACTAATTACTTTCTTTGTTCCTCCAAGCTTATGAAAAGGCTGGAGAGAATACTTACCATCACTGGATGTTGCTGTGTAGATGACACATGTGTGTGTGTGCTGTACCATATAAGACCTCAGAACATGTTAGCCATTGTTTTGTTTTTTATTAGAATCTGAGTAAACCTTGAAGTTTGAAACAGGTTTAAAATACATATGAAGAGTGTAAGGTAGAGCCCAGATACAGTCTCAGTGAAGGTGTCCATCAGCGGAGAAATGAATAAAGAAAATGAGGATTCCTTGTACTCAGTGGTCCCTCATTCAAGCAAAACAATGAAATCTTGCATTTGCTGAAATGTATGTGGAACTGGATTCATTATTTCAAGACTAAAAGGACAAATATCAGTTGCTCCTTATTCATTTGTAGAAACTAAAAAATTGTCAGTCTTGTAGAAGTGGATTCAAGAGGGCAGTGGAGAAGGAATGGAAAGAAGTTAGTCTGGACGTTCAAAGCATAGGAAGGAGGGGCTATTCTCAGTCCTTGTAGCTCAGAGGGCAGCTACCAGTTATTACACTGTTATGTTTCAGAATAACTGGAAAAGAGAGTACAGAAGTCACTGACATGTAGAGATGGTTGACGTTTGAGGAGATAGAGGTGCCTATTACCCAGATTGTGCATCACGTGGTATATGTATTGAATTCTCATATTGAACCCTATAGGGATGTATACACAACAGGTCTTATATAAGTGTATGGCCTTATACAAAAATCTATGTCTTAAATTACTGGACTGTAGGATCTAACATGATGTACAACTGGGCTGAGGAGAGGCTTCAAGGAAGTAGACGACACATCCAGGCAAGGGTGCAGCTCAAGGACAGGGTGGGAGCTGGAACTTCCCTTTGAGCTAATGACCATGTCACAGAACAAGACTTTGCCTCAAGTCAGGGCCATGAAAAATTATGAATAAATATAATCCTATCCTGGACCTTATCCTTAGCTGGCATTGCTAACTATCACGTCCCCTGGAAGTGCATATTTTTAGTTTAATTATTAAAATAAGTACAATATTCAAGATGTTTGGGTCAAATAAGCTTGTGACATCAGTGCTTATTTTATCTTCTGTTTCCCTGGTGTAGACTGATCTCACTGTATCAGTGGTCGGCTGAACATCACTGTGCTCACTGGGTGTAGTGCCACTGGCAGAGCTCTGAGGCTGTCATTATTCCCCTCTGTATGTGGTGCATCATTTCCCTGGAGCATTGGAACATTCGAAGCAAGGATGTAGTTAACCCTGCTTTCTTGGAGAAAGAGGGGCCACAGCTTCTCTTTCCATCTGTTATGCTCCAGCAGAAGGCCAGATCCAAATGACCACATTGCCATGGAATCTGAGGCCACAAAAGACCTAAGTGCATAGACATCTGGGGTTCCCTTTCTTGCCACCTCCACATTTCCTGCTCTTCCATAGAGCCAAATACCATCTTGGCAGAGGAGGCAGAAATGAGCATTTGTTTAAAAGAAAATGTTTCAATGGGCAGAATGGAATCCACTTTAAGTTGGCAAAGATAGGGCATACACTCTCACCTTCCCTTTTCTGTGAGTGTCTGAGCCCTGCTCTTGTTTAGGACACTTAGATTTGGAGACTGCAGAGAGTTAGATTGTCTGCACAAGAAATTATAGTTATAGTATAGAATGATGCTGGATAATGTATCTAGATTTTTTTGTCTTCCTTCCTTCCTTCCTTCCTTCCTTCCTTCCTTCCTTCCTTCCTTCCTTCTTCCCTCCCTTCCTTCCCTCCCTCCTTCCTTCCTTTCTTCCTTTCTTCCTCTTTTTTGTGAGACAGACTCTCTTTATGTCACCTTGGCTATGTAGACTAGGCTGGGACAAACTCATAGAAATCTTGCTGCCTTTGCTTCTTGAGTGCTGGAATTAAAGGTGGGTATCCCTACACACAGACTTGGGTATTTTTTTTTATCTCCACATGCATAGTGAGACCTGGATGTGCAGGAGCAGGCAGTTCTCTGGAGGTTGTTGCCTCTTAGGGTTCAGAGGTGAACTACTCCCCAGAGGCACACATATTGGGGATTTGGTAGTCAGCTTGTTGGGCTATTTGGATTCCAAAGGATATGATGTATGCAAATGGACTAGTCCCTTGGTGGTTTCATAATAAGATGGCTTTATTAGGGAGTGATAAGAAGTAGGTGGTGGGGTACAGTTGGAGGAAGGAGGTCCCTGGGGGTGTACCCTGCCTCCCTTGGCCTTTCCTTGTGTCCTCTCTCTGTTTCCTGCTTGCTATGTTCTGAGCTATTCTTCCATTCCAAGTTATTCCTCTGTAATAGAAGGGCATCCCCCCTCAAACAAGAGCCTAAATAAAGGATTCCCTTTTAGTTGTTTATGTTAGCCATCTTGTCACATGAGTCAGCTTGCGTATGCAGACTTTAGCTTCAATTTTATACTTCTAGGATGGTGAGTCATAGATGTCATAAGGAACGCTGGAGCTGTGGACATTCTGTTGATAGAGTCACTGTTGTATGCTAAGTGATCACTCAGCAGGCAATCGGGCAAGGTTTCTTTATTCGGATACACCAGCCAAACGCAGGCCAAAGCGAGGAGGAGGAGGGAGCCGGCAGAAGGGCCAGAAGATGAAGAGAGGGTCCACCTGTCCCCGGTCCCTTAAGAAGCCTTTTCTATGTCACCTTAGACTTCCCCTTACCCCACCCTCATGGGTGTGTTCCGGCACACCTGTCGGGGTTACCTGGGGTGGGGCTAGAGTGTCTCCCTACAATTCCCCTCTTAGTCTAAAAGAGGATTAAAGCTTAATAGTGTAAAACATCTAAAATTAACAATCCTAAAGGTGAAATATAAGAAGATACAATAATCTGCTATTGCACATCCTAACTATGTCTATTCCGGCTACGCCCTAAAGTCATGTGGAAAGGGTGTCTAACTTGAACACCTCCTTCCAATCCCAACTCTAAACAATAAGAAAGTTATTTCTAACTAGGCTTTCACTACCCTAATAAACAATAATGGGGAATGGGGGCGTAGCATCTTCTAAGTTACTTCCTGCTGAAATGGGACGATGGTAGCCATGTAGGGTCCTGTGGGGAAAAGAAATGGTAGTACAGGGAAAGTCTCTAATGAGCTATCTCCAGTCCATGTTAGATGAGATTTGCTTGATTGAAGATCTAGGTTGAGATCCTCAACTTGATTGAAGTCAGTACTCAAGGTAGCTCAGTCGGTAGAGCATGAGACTCTTAATCTCAGGGTCGTGGGTTCGTGCCCCACGTTGGGCACCACGTGTTAAGTGATCACTCAACAGGCAATCGGGCAAGGTTTCTTTATTCGGATACACCAGCCAAGAGCAGGCCAAAGAGAGGAGAAGGGAGCCGACAGAAAAAAAAAAAAAAAAAAAAAAAAGAGGAAGAGAGGGTCCACGTGTCTGTGGTCCCTTAAGGAGCCTTTTTTACGTCACCTTAGACTTCCCCTCACCCCGCCCTCAAGGACATGTTCCAGCACAACTGTCCGGGTTACCTGGGGCGAGGCTAGAATGTCTCCCTACAGTTGTAATTCATTTCTAGCCTTCTCTTCTAAGCTGGGAGCAGCAGTGTAGGAATATTCCTTGCCTCTCTCCAGTCCTGAAGTCTCCAGGGCAGCCCTTGGGGATCTTTGATTCCTTCCCTCTTCTCCATTTGCCTGCAGCTTTTTCATATGAACCTTCTTAGTCATGGTTCTGAAATGGTCTCAGCTTTCTCATTGACTTCATGCAATCCTCCCCCAAATCGCTGGTTACATATTTGCAAATCTTATCATTTCAACATTCACTCAATGTTAAGGTTCCTTTCCCCAGCTTCTTGTCCTGCTTCCACTTCAGGACTGCACTCAGCAGCCAAATAATAGCTGAATAATTTAAATACAGTATATCCCATCAAACAAACGTCCTACTGGGAACTTCCAGGGGCTAGAAATTTACATACGAAACTCATACTAGGCTCTTCTACATAATTCATGTATTTGTTTATTTGTATTATTACATTTGAGTTCAGGTTTAAATTTTACACTTGGCTCCTGGCCATTTCACCCAACAACTACAGCCAGTGTTGTCTATTCACTGCCTACGTCATTAGCAATATACCATTTTGATGTTTTCCTTGGCAAGTTCTTCCTTGGCTTTTCTACTTGTTTACTTTAGTTTATATTTTTCTTCATCCATGATAATGTCTTTTCCTACATCTCTAAAGGCTTTTCGATGTTTCTCTCACGAGTTTTCTTAGTTAGGGTTTCTATTGCTATGAAGACACACCATGATCATGACAACTCTTATAAAGTAAATCATTTAATTGGAGTTAGATTACAGTTTCAGAGGTTTAGTCCATTGTCATCGTGTTTGGACTTGATGGCATGCAGGCAGACATGGTGCTGGAGAAGGAACTGAGAGTTCTACATCATGGTCCTTGGGCAGCAGAGAGACTGTCACACTGTGTGTGACTTGAGCATATATGAGCCCTCAAGGCCTGCCTCCACAGTGACACATTTCCTTCAACAAGGATACATGTACTCCAACAAGGCCAGACCCTATGGGCCAAGCATTCAAACACACGAATCTATGATGGCCATTCCTATTCAAACTACCACATGAGTTTTTATAAATGGTAGCAAGGATTTTGATTAAAAGGGACCCCTCCATGCTTCATTCCATATTAAATACAGTCTTGTTTCCTTGTTTCTTCCTTATGTGCATATATATATATATATATATATATATATATATATATATATATATCCATATCCCTAGGTATCAGTGACAGTAGTAATCCTAGGGGCAGATTTTTACTCCATGCTTTCTTTGTATCTGTGGTTTCTAATTTCTTTTTCTGTGTAGGTTGGATGCTCTTTAAATTCTTATTGAATAACAAATATGTTAATTCTAGGACATAGCCAAAATTAACCTGATACCATCACATGAAACGCATGATCAATTCCAGAATTATAAGCCACTGAGAAGTTGCTATTCACCTAAAAGGTAGAACGTACTTCAGAGACAAGGGAACTACACCTGTGGGTAGTTATGAATGCTAATATTTTCAGAGTGCCTAGTAAGCATGTATTTTTTTTTAGCACTGTTCCAGATGTCCTTATCTGTATGGGGGTGCTGCTACCATCTCCTCCTTTTATATTTAAAGGCACAAATGTTACTCTTGTAGAATGAGATGCTGAGCCACTATAACCACTATAATCTACCCCTTTGTTGCCTTTAGGCCACTGGAACATCCATGATTTATGACAATCAAAATGATTTTAGAAATGACTCTAGTTAAATCTGCACAAAGTTCTGCTGATGGACTTTGAAGTGACCAAGGCCAGGATCAATCTTTTTATGTCCTACATGTGCAGGACTGTGAACATTACTCTTTGTCATTACTGGTGAATCCTTGAGGACATAGACATGCATGTTACAAACATTGCAACAGTTGTGGCAACTTCACATTACAAGGATAACTCAAAAATTTGTTGACAAATTCTTTCTTAGATATTGTTTGTGTCCATATTAATAGTTCATAGAACCCATATTGTAAGTGTTTTGTTTTTTGCTGAAGAGTTAGATACTGAATATGTTAGCCTGTCTGAAATGATTGTCATGAATCCTTTCCTTGGACCTCTCAGTGCAGTAGCAGTTGGGAGTAGCATGTAAGTGAATGAACGAGGTGGTATTCTAGTAATATCTTATTAATAAGAAGAGGTGGTGGACTACGGTTGGCCTGTGGACTGGGATTTCCTGACCTCTGGTTTAGATAAATAATTTGTGCACTGACTGGGTAGCACTGGCGATGTGGAGTGTCAAACCCACAGCTTTCAATTTGTTCCCTCTGAACCTCTGCTAAGAACCACTGAACAATAAAACTGCTTTTTCAATTTCTCTGTCAGGCTTTCATTATTCTTCCCAGCTCTGGATTTTCAGAAAGCGTTTCTTAGATATTCAATCAATATAGGGCTCTAAGAGGAATAGCGAATCTCCGCAACCTGGGCGTTGTTTCTGCGCATTGACTTTGAAGGACCTGGGAAGGCGTATGCATTTTGTTTGATGTTCCTGTGATCTAGAACGACTTGGTAATGCCACACTTGGTTTGTTTCTGTCTCGTTGTTCTCAAATATCCTAGAGGGAAAAATAAGGGTAAAGAATGGGAGAGGTAGGAGAGGTGTATGAAAGCTAGAGGGGGAACGGGTGAGTCTATACACCAAACTGAAGTATTTGTTTTACTCTTCAGATGAGAGCCACTCTGGTAAAGAGCAATCCATGAAACACCTGCAATGGAGAGTGTGCAAACACCACAGCCCTCTCTAACAAGCATAAACAAACTCATTGAACCTAAGTAGCAGCATCTGGAACAATGGGCCCAGTCTCCACTAAATGCTTTATAAAGCTCTTAGAACCGATAGTGGACTCTGCTTTGAAAACACTGCCATTGTTGGGCACAAATATGTGAAGGGATTTTATTTTGTTTTCATTTGTGTAAGTGACTTCTCCCCCTTCACACAGAGATAGTAGATCATCTCTTTTGGCTACAGTGCAGCTGTAAATCAGACCATTGTGAGTTCTTATTTATTCCTCTATGTGCAGAGGTGAGTTTGAGGGAGGCCCTGCTCTGGGAACTGACTAAGTCCAAGAGAAGAGAAGGGAACTTTTCGATATTTAGAGTAGGCCATCAGGGGCAGCTGGTCAGTAGTTTAAAAAGGCTTTACTTTTCCAGTGCTTGCTGTCCGAGCCTGGATTGCACCACACTGATGTGATGCTTCAGTGCTACCAGGTAGAATGAAGCCATGCTATGTTTGAGGGCAGAGAAATTCCACCCCATCTCATCCTCCACTCTGGTGTCACAGCTAAGTGCATGCCCAGACCTCTTTGGGCTACAGGTACCTCATGGCTTCATCCTAAAGTGAAGTAAACTGTGCTAGTCAAGCTGTAGGGTTTCTCCTGAAGGGTGACTGTAGAGGCAGTGATCTGAAGATCAGAGGAAAACAGTTTTCAGAGGAGAAAAGACAAACAAAGGAGCTGGTCAGGGACTTATCTCTGTGGCATTCATCTCAGGATGGTTTGTCTTTTCTTTTCCCATGAACTCAGAGAATAACTGCATTTTAACAAATGTTTTAAAGTTGTCTTCTATGTTGGACGCAGCTAACCCCAACTCCCAGTAAAATGACTTTCTGTGCATCTTGAGGTATGAGTGGTTGTTGGGAGCTGTGCAGTTTACTCTTGGGTCAGTATATGACTACATGTCCAACAAGTTTCTTTGAGACAAGGCATCTATAGAAATGGACTCTTACTTGGCAAGGACCAGTAGTCTATGGGGCAGTGTAGGAATTTGCAAAATTCATGCAACTTGCAGGTTCTTTTCTCTTTCATTATATTGTTGATTTTGGGGGCATTTTTCAGTTTTACTTTGCCAGTCACACATGTACTAGCTGTAATTTCCCCTAGAAATTCTGTTCCTTTTCAAATATTTTCTCCTAAGATTCAACAGGGGGTTAATGTTTCTCAAATCTCTTATCTGGAATTACTAACTACAACTCCTAATCCTGGGATCTTTTCTGATTCAATAGAGATAGTTAGGTACATATGAGGAAACAATACTTGGAACATTAAGCATGTCTCACAGTTCTAGGAAGGGAGAATAAGGCATATATACATAGAATAGGGTAAAGGCCTCAGGAATACACATAGTGCCAACTTTTGAGTAAGTTCCTTGGGTACCAATCATATAGAATCAATGAAAAAATACAGTATATTCTTACAGGAATAATGCAATGTAAAATATGGGATGGATAGATCCATCTTTACCATACATAGGAGCTTATACTGGTGGAAAAACTATGATACAGTGAAATGGGAAGAGTGTGCTTGCCAGAGCCTGCCTTTTACAAAGACCCTGAGGCGTGGGGTCCTCTTGTAGAAAAGGGAACTGTATAAAAATATATCTTGTAGACATGAAATAATAGTCTGGATTTGATCATTGGTCTCCTTAAAGCATTGTGCCCATGCCTATTACTTTTAACTTTGTAACCACAAGTAGCTACCAGCTGACATAAGTATTGCAAGAGCAGGATGTGTCTGGCTGATATTTAGGTAGGGCATGTAAAAATGCTCAACTCTATGCCTAGAATAAAGTTATGCAGGGGGTAGGAAGGTGTATTAAGGAAGCATAAAGGGGAACAATGGGGGCTTTCATAATGATCATGGTGTATTCTTAAATTGTGATGCATTTCTTAAAGTAAAAATTAGAAGCCAATAATAAGGCTGGTAAGAAAAACCTTTTTAATAAAAAAAGACAGACTGAGCTATTCAGGACCGTTTTGAGTGAAATCCACTTGGTGGTCAGAAGTTTTCCTTTCACTGATGACCCTTCCCCATCTCAGGACTTAGCCGAGGCTAGACCCTGGAAAGTGGTTCTTGGAATGAGAAGCTCTGTGGAATCTTGTGCAGCAGGGTAGTTATGAAAAACAGGGATGTGGGGTGTCAACATGCTTGGAGCTGAGACCCATTGGTGAGTGGGGAGGCAAGAGGCAGAAGGGACTGCCAATTGAATGGGCATAGAAGCAGATGTAAGATCTCCAGACAGTCTCCCTGAGAGGACAACAAACATTACTCTGAAAATCAGAGGTAATGTCTTGCTCCTGAAGACTGTTTGAAGCAAAACCTCTTAAAAACAAGTGTCATAAGAAATTATCTGATGCATTTGATGACAGTGCAAGTCTTATTTCTCTACATTGGGCCTCTAAACTGTATTTGCTAAAATCAGCTATATAAGCAGTGGTCTGGAGTGGCAATCCAACTCCTCAGAGAGCCTTAGAGTATTGTTGCAGTAGACTGATTCAAGAAGGGTAGCATACCATGGAGTGTTGTGATTGTGGTTATCTCCTCAGGCCCCAACACTGCTCCTCTTGCTTCTGTACTTCTTCCCTGCATGAGCTTCTCCATGCTTTACAGGAAAAGGAGTCAACTTTCAGGTACTCTGTTTTTGGAATGGGGAAATGGAAGTGGGCAGTGAGCGGCAATGGCTTAAACACTTTAGCATTAAGCAGGTCTCATGGCCTTCAAAATCAGATAACACCCTTAGGGATATTAGACAAGATGCTTTATCTTTTTGTGACTCATTTTTTTTTTATTCAGGATAAGAGAGGGTATGATGGAACCTCCTTATTAAGGAAGTTGTAAAAATGTATGAAAATGCATTTAAAAATCTAGGATGATGCCTGGGTCACAGCAAATACTTGATAAATGCTCTTTATTCATTAGATAGTTCTTGAATTAATATCCCAATATTAAAGCTGATCAACATAACAATTTGAAAGATCCTATCACCATTTCCAATGGGAATAATTTGAATTCTGATTTCCTATTGCTGAGGTTGGATAAGAGAAGCGATAGCCTCTCCTTTGCTCCCTATTAGCATCTATATGAGTGGGTTTTATGTAGATGAGACATTTGCACTCATGGTGACTGGAGGAATGAGCTAAATCATAAGGACTGCCTGGCATTTTATTTTCTTGTTTTTTGAGTGTTGCATGAATGCTTGCTTCCAAGCACCTGGGCCTTCCTGCCTGCCTGAGCTTAAATCATTAAACAGACACGTGAACCACTTTTGTTCTGGTTAGTGACATATGCTTCCATTCTTTATGTTTTGAGCAAATGATGAAAATTTCCAGTGCTGTTCCTGGCGATTCATGGTGTAAGTGAAATCTCTCTGCTGAAAGAATCCCCATTCAAATTGCCAGGGCACTGGTGGAGGGGCCACAGAACAACATTACTAATGCTGGCAATGAGATTTTTCATTTTAGCAAAATTATGAATAAAATTACTATGTGAAGATTTTTCAAAATGCATTTTTATCCTTTATTTATTATAGCAATGGCTACAAGAACATTAGCATCAGTAAATACTCTGAGGTGAGACACCATCCCAATCCCTTGAGGTGTTTTATCTAAATTTGGTCTTAGCTTCCTTGATGTGGCAGACACTGTTTAATCCCACTTACACAAGTTCAAAAATTTAAGCTCAGTGATATTGTGAAACCCAGTCAAGGCCACAAGGCTAGTAAGTAGCCAAATTTGGATTCAAGTGTACTCTTCAAATGTAAATACGAGTAGTAATTAAAGAATTTAAATAAATAAAAAATAATGCCATGCTTTTTATTTAAACTGAATCTCAAATTGTGTTACAGCTCAGTTCATTGTCACTTCAGTCTCATCTACCTCTTCTGCCCAGCATTTTCTCTAGTTCTTGTAGCATGATGGCATTTTGGTCATTCATTGTCATTTAGGGAATTTCTCCCATCCTTGTAAGTTAATTGTTTCTAAGTCCTATCAGTCTGAAAAGAGTTTTAACTTCACATATTACACCTAGTTAAATGTCTTTCTTGCAAAATCTAGAGAGAGCTGGAATATCCACACTATCAATGCATAGGGAGGAATTGTCCAAGATGAAAAAGTGTCCAAGTGAAAAACTAATCATTGAAGATATTAATAGGGAACAGAAGCATCATGGGAAGGCTTTGCCACACACACCTGCAGATGTGTGAGCCAGAAAATAGGCTGAGCTAGCAAAGAAACTGAGGGTTTGGTATTTTAGACTCCGTTTTCTGTTGCCTGTGTGTGGACAATCATCTTGAGTCCACATGTTTGGAGAATTTGTTTTGCTCTAGCCCACATTTTACTCTAGAGTTTTATCTATTAACATTAACAGGAATCTTGAGGCCAGCCACTCAAGCCTCAGATGGAAAGTTTACACCTGCTAAGAGAGTCCAGAACAAGACAATTAACACTGAAGTCTTGGAGTCAATCCATGGGAACCATCTGAAAATGAGACAGCCTGCCAAAGTGGCTAGCACACTGGGAATGGAATTTTGATGCTGTGACCGGCATCCTTAGAGACAGACCATCCCTAACCAAAATTTCTCAAAATGTACATTAGGCTGGTTTCTGTTCAAAGAACATGACATCCATATGCTTGTTCTGTAGCCATCCTCATTCCTTCTGTGAGAGAAGATGCATTTCAAAATGACACACGTCATCTCCTGTGCATACCCAGGAGGAAGGAAAGTAGATGTAGTTGAACTTACTAATACTTTATAGCTTGATATTTGGTGGCTTTTGCAGCCAGTGGGACAATAAAATACCCAATGAGATTCTATTGCTATATGTTAATATAATTCTATTGCTATATGCTATATGTTTTCTCCACACCAGAAACAAGAGCTGTGAATGCAATGGCACACCTATCTGACATCATTATAAAAACTCTGACCCTCATGAGGTATAGAATACTTAAAGGCAGAAGACAGCAACAAAGCACAGACAACTTGCTAAAATCCTGGACATGCAGTGTAAGCAAGCAGGCAGGACACCATTCTTGCTGGAGCTGTGGGAGTGGGGGAGGAGTCTTTCTCTAGTAACTCTAGAAGAGCCAATGAGTTCCCAGGGATTTGGGTGCTGATGGTTTTCCTGTTGCTTTAAGCTCCATTTCCCTTCATTCACAGTTGTATCTGATGTAGAAAGGCCTCTGGTGGCAGTGATTCTTTTAGCAGAGTGTAGGTGTTTAGTGATGACATCATTGTTGTATTCACAAACACCACATGTGATTTGTCCCTGCACCTGGTGTACAGCTTTACACAGAGTCTCCTTATTCTTCATGCCTTTTGCACAGCTACACAAGGGAACTAGAACACAAGGTGTAGATTTCCACCTTGGCTTTTATAAGGGACATTATTAGATATACACCTGCTTAGAATGGGCTTGGCTGGCCTAGTTCTTAGGCTTGCAACCGGGCAGAAGAAAAGAGACACTAATTGCTAGCAATTAGTGGTTCACAGAGGTATATTTTCACTTTGAATTAATCAATCCTCTGTGGAAATCGAGGACAAAAAAAAAAAGCATGGTTTTAGCTTTACAATCCCAGCATTTCAAGTTTCCTGCCACACCAAGTGACTCATGCAAATTTTATTTTGGAGTTCATGGAGTTTTAGGTCACCATCCCTCTTCTTAAATTTCATATTAATCAGTGTTATACAGGTATGTTGATAATGTTCTCTGGTTGGTAGGATTCCCAACCAAGCACATCATGGAAGCTGCTTCTTTAGGCAGGTAAGGGAAGATCAGGGAAACCTCTCTCTCTATTTATGATGGTCCAAAGCTAGCAGAGTACTGAAGGATGGGATTTCCTGGACTCCCTCAATGCCAAGGCCTCATCTGCAACAGGTGTCCACTACCCCATACTTGTCACCCTGAGAAGGTTCTCACTGCCTCATTTTTGTGATACCCCCTGTTTCTTGGGCCACATATCTTCCCCTTTTCTCATGTGGTTCCTATGTTTGGGTTGAGAACAATACCATCTAGCAGTTGACCAAAGAAGAAGGCATAGGGTACAATTTTGGGGACCTTCTGGTTTGGCCAGGCATAGATTTCTAAGACCAGAGTTTGCATTGCTGCTGGGCTTCAGAAGGCTGTGTGAGGTCCTGGGGCTTTAATATTGCTTCTAAGAAATCCAGTGCTGTACTGATTCTTGGTCCTTTGATTCTGAACACTGCTTTTAGGAAATCTTTTCATTATTGCTGGAAACCTGAAATTCACTAATGAGCTGTCTTGTGTTTTCATTTGTAACAGATGAATGCTTAGTACTGCCATCTTTCAACTTGAAGACATTTTCTTAAACATTAAACAAAAACTTCATCCCTTCTGTTTATCTACTTTAGATTTTACTTATTTACTTATTTATTTGGCTTCTCAAGACAGCATCTTTGTGTAACCTGGTGACTCACACCCTCTTAGTGTTAGGGTCCAGGTCTGACTCCACCTCCAGAGCTTGTCGCCCCCTTTCTCCTAATGCTTACACTTCTCTTGGACTCAGCCTAATTTTTCTCTTTGTTCTCCTCATGTAAGTCATTTATTTCTGCTTTGATTCTGCTTTTTTGAGAGGTTTACTTAGTATTTTCCTCAAATTCTTTTATTAACATTTAGCCTTTGCTTGTTCCAGGCAAAATCACTTCATATTTTGTTTCTGGAATGTTTCTTTGTACGCACTTTCTTGTTCTCTGGAGATGGCGGGATTCCTGCTTCTAAGTGTGCTAAGTTTGATCACACTCTTATAGCCTTTCTTCTCACAGTATTGTGTCTGGTCCTTTCAGAACAGGCTTTGGTATCTGGTTTTCTGGTTTGCTCTCTGTCTTTGTGTCTGACCACAGTGGGCTGGCTGCTTGCTATTACTGCTTACCTGTATATACTAGATGTTTAGAACACTTTAGTGCAATTTCGCCCACTTTCATTTTTTTAAACTAGTATTGCCATCCTTATTACAACTACTCATGTCTTGAAACATGCTACAAAGGCATCATGCAGTCAAAACTCATTTGTTCTGCTATCCACTTACCTTTCCAGCTCTTCTTTTATTTCCTCTTTGCACCCCGAATCATGTTCCTTCTCCCCAAAGAAGTTCCTGTAATATTTATTTTGACTCACCTGTTCTGGAAACAAATTCCCAAGGGTTTTGTCAGCTGAAAAGTATTTTTTCTTAATTTTGAAGTATTTTCACAGAGTATAGAATCATTGGCTTTCGGTATTTAAAGACAGACATTGATTGTCTTCTGCCTGCCACATTTCTGTTGAGAAGACAGCTTCTAGCACCTCAGTTTTGATTTTTAGAAGATAGTGCAACTTCCCCCCTCTGGCTGTTTTAAAGATTTGTTTGTTTGTTTGTTTGCTGTTGGCTATCAGGAGTTTTACTAGTCTCTATTTAGGAATGGCTATCTTCCTTCCTTCCTTCCTTCTTTCCTTCCTTCCTTCCTTCCTTCCTCCCTCCCTCACTCTTTTTCTTTCTTTCTTCCTTTCATTTTAAAATATTTTTCCATTCCAAATGAATCTTATGAAGTCCCATGGAAAGAAGCACTGTCTTGCTGCTGATTATTTTTATTAACTAGAAGAGTGTCTGTAAAAATGTTCCACACTGCCAGTCATTTACTGCTAATCTCTGGGTGTACTGGACACTCCCCAGGGGTGGCAACCTATCCTTTCATCTGAAATTCAATGTGGTGAGTTGCATGGGACCTCTGGCCTTAGAAAGCCTCCTTTAGCAACCCATTCCCTTCATTACTGATGGAGAAACAGAGTCAGGTCTTGGAGTGTCCCTGTGATCATAGAAAGTGAAGAACTCATACACAGTGACAGCAGACACCCTCATTACGAATCCATTCAGGACCTAGTGTTAGTAGACAATGTTTCATATGACTGTAGAGCAACGGAATGCTACTTTAGAAGAGAATACAGAGGTCTGGAAACTAAGGAAGGACACAGGGAGAACCAAGGTTAGGCTGTCTGGAAAGGGGACAGCCATTCCTGTTCCCACTCGAAATTTCTGACATAGAAGTCCAGATGTGATTTGTGAAGGGGGCTAGACACTTGGACTTGTGGATATTCACTGAAAGTTTCTTTATAATTTTGATTCTATACACACGTGCCCCCCAGAGAGAGAGAGAGAGAGAGAGAGAGAGAGAGAGAGAGAGAGAGAGAGAGAGAGAGAGAGAGAGAAGAGAAAGGAGAGAGGGAGAAAGAGGCAGACAGAGATAGAGAGGAGAGATTATGGACATGCTGATCAGTGTTACTTGTGTTTCTGATGTGGTCTTCTCACCTAGCTGGGATGGAAATAGAAGCCTACTGGAGAGAAATGGCTGAACCAAGGGCATGGAAGAAGCCACTCTCTGAAAACTCCCCATGAAAAGTTAAGAGATCACTAATTTTCAAAAAGTTTGATAGAGTAATACTGAAACTGGATAGATTGGGAAGCAGGGATTCTGAGTACAGTGCCTGTCACTGATGGCAGAATCCAGCATGGTGAACCCGGACACTGCCTCCTGCAGTGAGGAGTGGTGGCAGAGGCTCCAAAGCCCACATTGTAATGTTGATGATAGATCTTTTCTCCCAAATTGGGGTTTGATTGTGACAGCTGGTACTTGAATCTTTTAGCTTTTAATTAATTAATTATTTATTAATTATCTTATTTATTCATAGATATGATGTCCTTCTGTAGTCCAAAATGTCCTGGAATTCATAATGTAGCCCAGACTGGCCTCAAACTCTGCAATCCTTTTACGCCTGCCTCCTGAGTGCTGGGATAACAGCTGTGAGCTGGTAGATTAGTTCTCTTTGCTCAGAATTACCTTGACTCTTTGGAGGCCTTCATGGTGCTGTAAGACTCTTAAGATTTTATTTTCTTCTTTCAGCGAAGTTGTCATTGCCATTTGATGGGATTGTATTGGGCGTGCAGATCACTCTTGCTGGCACTGTCATTTGCACAGTGATAATTCTAATCCACAAATCCCAGTCTCATGTTGGTTCTGCTAAAGACACCCTTGTGGTATAGCCCCACAGACCTTGTAACCCAGAACTGCTTGTATTCATGGTAAAATGAAAGGTCATGTCAATTGTCCAGGTGGCAGCCATCACTGTTGTCATTTTCCTTGTTGTATATACACTGACCCCTTTCAGATGTTTAGGTCTCAAAGTGATATGAATGCTAGGAATTAGATAAGTCTGCTTAGATTATTTTACTTAATAACTCAGATCCCTGGCTGTCTAGGGTTTTTAAAAAGTCTATTTTTATTTTATCTGTATGTATGAGTGGCTACATATATGTATATGTGCAGCATGCATGCCTGCTGCCTATGGAGGCCAAAAAAGCATGTCAGATCTTCTGGAACTGGAGTTACAGGCTTTTGTACCACATGGGTGCTGGGAACCAAACCCTAGTCCTCTGCAAGAACAGCAATTGCTTTTACTCCCTCCAGCCCTTGAATGAATGCAGTAGATCAGATATACTGAGACTATAGTTTCAGTTTGGAGCTAAATCTGATGATGTTTACAATAAATGTTGCTTGTAGTAAGCACAGTTCAGGCTCTGTATCACACTTTACTTTTACTTTTATGAGACTTTACTTTTATTAGACTCAAGAGGAGCCATCTTCAGAGGTAGTTTTCAAAAACCACTGTTACTAGTGAACAAGGGCGGGGCCAGTTTTGTGAATTTCTGAAGCCTAGGACACTGGGTCCATTTTCAGAGGCCTGGGCCCCAGCAGACTGAAAGAAATGCCTTCTGTAGCTACCCAGCCACTAGAAGGATTGTTGTAACAGCAAGGAGAAGCAATTCCCACCCTACTTGGCCCTTCCCTGCAGCTCCCTACCCCCCTTTTATAATTCAGAGCAGTGAGCTAGCTGTCTGGAAACTGTTTGTCTTCTTTTCCTGGAGAAGGAATGGAGATAGGTGAGAGCTCGCTCTCAGCACGTGCCAGGTGGCTGTGGGCTCCAGCCATGTCTGATGTCTCTGGAGTGTGCATTAGGCATTCTCATTCTCTTTGAAGCCTTGCTATTTGCACTCCAAAGAAGTTTGGATCCTCAGGTCTGTCTAGGCTGAATATGGTTGTAATCCAAGAGTTTTCTTTACTATTCAAAGCTTCTTGTCTTTGAGACAGTTGCCAGTAAATACACGCCGAGGAGACTTATAATGACAACCCAAATGGCCAATTGTGTATTTAAATTGCCCTACATTGAAAATGTGTTTGTTTATGTGTATCAGGTGTCTGAAATAATTTAATGTAGCAAGTTGACATTTGAAAGTGAAACTTATTTTGAGCTATTCTTAAAAAAAACATGAAAATTGTTTAATGCCTCTAGAATTAAATATCAGGTTCAGGCAATTGACAATAAATGGATGTGAACAAAATACAGACATAATCAATTAACTAGTTAATGACTCAAATATGAAAACATTGAGATATTTCCTTTAAGTTAGTTTAATGACATCCACCACTTAATAAATTTATAATTAGAATTTAATTATTAAATACATACATTCCACAAATCATAGTTCTACATGGTTCAAATTCTTAACTAAATGAAAGAAAATACATAATAATTCCTCCGTGAATGACACTTTTCTTTGTGGAGTGTCTCTGTTGTTTCTTAGGTTCTTAAATAGAAATCATAATGTCCTGTGTATTCTGGGTCATTTCCAATAACACACTATCTCATACATGTCAAATCCATAGATACCTTGTTAGCAGGCAGAACACACACCTTTTTAAGCTATTTCATCATGTTGCTCACACTTGTACTAAATTTCAGTGTGTTATTGTAGGGTTAATTGGCCACACGGCTCTTAGACTCTGGTGAGATACATTTACTAGTTTTAGTACCACACAGAAGCTGCAAGGGAACTTTTGCTACATGGTTATATCTAGACTGCTTGAGTTCCTTTTTCCAAAGAAATCCCAAGCATTTGGATGCAATAAATTATTTATCCCCATGTAAGAACCCCTGCTCTGTCCTTAACGGTATTCCTTGTTGATGTGTGCATGATAATGGATGAGGGATCAGTGGGTGGCGGCAGGTATGTAATAGATAATATAGATTTCAGTTTTGTGATCTCCTGCCTACAGGGTTAGCTTTTGTGTGTTTATGTCTGTGTGAACATGTGTGTGGAAGTGCCTGTGCACTTGTGTTCATGTGATTGTGGAGGCCAGAGGTTGGGTTTTGTGTCTTCTTCAATTGCCCTCTATCCTATTTATTTATCTTCATAAAATATGTGTGTGGTATACATGTGTGCATACATGCTTACGTGTGTAGGTGCATGTGTGTATAGATTGTGTGCATTGGAGGTCTGAGGCTGATGTTAAGTATCTTGATCCCTTTCTGCCTTATGTGTTGGGGCTGAGTATCTTGGTGAACCTAGAGGTAGCTTGGGTTTTGTCGAGTCTGGCTAGCCAGTTTGCTTGAGGAATCCCCCTGTCTCTGTCTCCTGAGTACTGGAATTACAGGTGGGTTGCACTCCCACCCAGATTTTATGTGGGTCTTGGGGATAAGAACTCCCGTCTTCACACTGTGTGGAAAGCCCTTTATACATTGAGCCATCTCTCCAGCTCCTCCATATTACATTTGAGACAAGATTTCTCCCTGAACTGGGAGGTAGACAGGCCAGTGAGCAAGTCCCAGGAATCCTCCTGTCTATTTATTCCCTGAGATGACAGGTGCTGGCCACTGTCTCCAGCGTTAATGTAGATGGGGAGTGTCACTCTTAAGTCCTTATGCTTGTCTAATGAGCTCTTTACTAATTATCCCTCCAGCCTCAGGGTTTTTTTTTTCTGCCTATCTAGCTGTTTATCTATCCATCTAGCTCTCTGATTATTACAGCTATGATTGCTAAGTTTTATTACCAACTCCATTGAATTGAGAATCACCAAAGGATCGGTGACTCTTCTTGGCTTGACTCCTTTTGTCATGGCTCCCATCTGTTTCCTGTGGCTACGATGTGCATTGCTCTGCTCTGCCATGCCTTTATTGTTAATGATGAGCTAAAAACCTCCTAAACTTTAAACCAAACGGACCCTTTCCTTTTAAATAGTTTGTTGGGGGCAATATAATGATAGGGAGAAAAAAGGCTGTGTGTGTTGCTGCAGAAACTGCCTTGGGTCTCTGTGTTTGGGAGAGTTCCCACATCCCAGCCTTTACCAGCTCTTCTGCAATCCCCTGATCTGCTTAGCCCTTTCCAGATGGAGTCCTTATTGGTTGCCAGGAGACAGTGCAGATCTCAGCTGAGACTTTGTTACTCTCTGCAGGACACAAGGGAAGGGACTAAGGCCTCCTGCCTTCAAGAAGAGGGCCTCTCAAGTGGATGCTCCTGGCCTCTCTTCTCTTTTCTTCCCACTTTAGCTTCAGAGTAGCGTCTGAAGGCCCCTACATCAGGACCACCCCCCTATTCCCCAGCCTCCAGGACAGGGAATCCTCAGTCTCTGCCATAGGTAGAAATCCCTCTACAACTGTGTTCTTTTCTGATTCTTACAAACATGAGTGCCACACTTGGGGTGCCTTGGGAAGTCTCTTCTGCTCATCAAGGGCAGCTAGGCCCACTCAGTTACCATCTGAGAATGGACTGGCCACTCTCCTAGTCTCCTGTTGTCTGTCCCACACTGTACCATACAGCAAATTATTTTGTTTCTTCAATATCGTGTGAGGGGGAAAAAAAGCTCTGTTATAGCTTTCCTGTGGCATTAACCTCTCCCCTAGAAAGCATTAAGCTCTATATTACTATGTAAAGGGACAATCAGCTCTGTCATTCTCTAGGATTATTTTCTTGTCTCTGATCATTTGTCCTTCATCAGAATATAAACTGTATAAGAACCAAGGATGCTTGTCTTCTTCAAAGCTCTGGACCCACATATAGAACAATGCCTCACACTCAAAATGTGATTACACGTGTTTCTTAAATAAAGGCATATTGGACGGGTACAAACCACCCTAAACACCTTGCTCCTTGCCACACAGAGCTGGAGATGTGAAAAGAGAATGCTAACTCAATCAGTTGGCATTTCATTATTATTTTCACTTGCATAGTCCAAGAAAGGGCATTTTCTAATTTATTTCCTACTTCAATACTGACAGGCCTAGAAGCTGAAGGTTAGAAAGAATTTATGCTCCTAATAGACAGACTGGAACAAGGACTTTATATCTGGTTGAAATAGATAGTTCTGCACATTCAAATGGGGCTTGACCCTTAAAGCTAATGAGGGATGCTAGAAGTCTTTAAATGGATAGTATATACACATTGTGGTGGGACCTTGCTTTCAAGTGAAAGCTTACAAGGCACTGAAGGATGTTGTGCATCTGACTTTCTGTCATTTAAAAAGCTTTCCATTGTGTATATCTATTGTGCATGGTACTGTGCTACATGGGGTCATTTTAATACAAGTATGCATCGTATACATCATATGCTCAGAATATTCTATCTCAACGCCCTCCTCCACTGTCCCTTCTTTTAGCCCCAGCATGCTGCTTTTCCATACAGTTTTGCTTTTGCTTTCACGTCTTAGGTACATGCACAAATTTATGTAGTGATGTAAAATCCGAGAACTATGTATGGGAGAACACAAGCAATTTTGTCTGTCTTTTTGAGACTGGCTTGACTCAAAGTGATTACATTCATTTATATCCATTTTCCTGTAAATGCTGGATTCTTTCTTCTTTAAGACATCCAAATTCAAACAAACAAACAAGAATGTTCCAAACAGAATAGATTAGTAATAAAGAAGATGCCGGCAATGGGCTTAGAATCCAGCAGAGCCCCGTTATGCTCTGCAGTCTGCAGCTTTGCACTGGGCGTGGGATCTACGGTGCTGGGAGCAAATCAAAGGAAATGTGAAGACAACACAAAGAAAAAATGGGGTGGGTGAGGGATGCCACACGAGGAGAATCAGCGCTGTGCATCAGGCAGGGAAGAGATGAGAGGACTGGTTAATTTCTCTTTCAGATGGTAAATATGGAATATGGCAGGAAGAGAGGGAGAGAACCATTGTGAATGACTACAAAGAAAATTGTTAAGATCCCTGAGCCAGTAATTGATCTTAATGGAACTTAATTATTTTATTACCGTAATCAGTCACCTCTTACCTGGCTTTTTCTTTCAGTCTACTTTGAGAACCTATTAACTCCTGTTACCTACCTATGTGGAGGAAGAAGCTGCTTAAAAACAAGTTTTAATTATTTGGCAAACTCATCCATCATCAGCGGAAGGTCAAGGTGTCAGTGTAATCTAAGCTGAGGTGGGGGAGATCGTCAGATGTTCCCATCTCTGTGTTTATCATCGCTGTCAGTGTCCCATGCGATTACTCTGAAATCACAAGCTGTGTTCACTGTATGTGGATTTCCAGCATCACACATAGTGCTCCTTACAGAGCAGGTAGCTGACAAATACTGGAGAATAACTCAGAAAAATGGCCAGCAGGGTCCGAATTTTCTGGTGTAATTTTTCAGAAGTTGAGATATTTCTGTTCTTTAATAAACCAAATACCTTCTTTAACTTATTCTTTCTTTGTCATCAGGTAGCATAGGTCCTAACATAGTGTTGGCCTCCTCCCATGCCCCTGCCATTTGTTAGGTTGTTATGCATCTAATTTATGGCCAAATGGTTTTATACAGTCTTTAAAACTTCCATTTGTTTGTTTTATTTTGCTTACTCAAAAAAAGTAGTTTTAATTTTTTTTAATTTGTTGTTATTGTCTCACTATATAGCCTAAGCTACCCCTGCCCATGACCTTTCCATCCTTCTGCCCCTGTCTCTCTGATGCTGGCAGTACAGGTCCAAGATATCACACCTTGTAAATGTGCATCTTTTGGATATATGCCTAAGAGTAGAATAGCTGGATCTTGTTGTAGACTGATTCCATTTTCCTCAGGAATCTCCATACTGATTTCCAGAGTGGCTGGACAAGTTTGCACTCACACCAGCAGTGGAGGAACATTCCCCTTTCTCCACATCCTCTCCAGCATAAACTGTCATTTGTGTTTTTGATTTTAACCATTCTGAAAGGAGTAAGATGGTATTTCAGAGTTGTTTTGTTTTGCATTTCTGTGATGTCTAACTATGTTGAGCACTTTCTTAAGTGTCTTTCAGCCATATTGTATTCCTTTATTGAGAAGTGTCTATTTAGTTCTGTACCCACTTTTTTCCATTCATTTATTTAGCTCATAAATAAAGTCATGCACAATTATGGTACATAATACAGTATGTTCACAATGGCATGGCTAAATTAAACCAATTAACATGTTATATCACACATATTCATCATTTTTGTTTTGAGAACACTTAAAGTATACTATCTCACAACTTTTAAAATATAGCATATTGTTATCAACCCTATTTATCATGCTCTCAGTAGACCTCAAGACATCACAGAGTCCATGCCTCTTGTCCAACTGCAGTTTTATATCCTTAAACCAATTGTTTCCCCATTGTTAAAAGACCCACATTGAAGCCTAATAGCCACAATTCTGCTCTCTGCTCCCATAAGTTCATCATTTCTAGGTTACACATAAAATTGAAATTGTGTGACATTTGTCTTCCAGTGTGTCACTTATTTATTTATTTATTTTTTGGCGAGCATATAACTTTACTACTTACTAAAGATGAAATCAAATTTGCATGCATATTTGAGCAATCGCTGAAACACCTTGGGTTCATCACATATTTGAGTTTCAATTAATATATATATATATATATATATATATTTATATAAAAAGACCAATAATGGCAATATGTTATGCATCAATATCAGCAACAGCTTTTCCAGGTTCTGCAGTCATTTGAACAAAATTGTGGAGATATCCAGCACACTCCATTTAAAAAAAAACAAAAACAAAAACAAAAACAAATAACAACAAAGGAAAAAACAAAATCCCAGAAAACAGTACAGTTCTGTTACTCTTGTGGTACCTGGCACCATTTTTTTTTTTTAAATTAGATTCTCAATCATCATCTGGAAGGAAACCATTCTGAGCAACATCATTAAAAACAGCTCTGATAAAGCATGGTCACTACTATGTATCATAAAGAAGGTCCACATATGAGTGAGTACATATCATGGTTGTCTTTTTGTGATTGGGTTACCTCACTCAGAATGGTTTCTTTGAGTTCCATCCATTTTCCTGCAAATTTCAAGATTCCATTGTTTTTTTCTGCTGAGTAGTACTCCATTGTGTAAATGTACCACATTTTCTCTATCCATTCTTCGTTTGAGGGGCATCTAGGCTGCTTCCAGTTTCTGGCTATTACAAATAATACTGCTGTGAACATGGTTGAACATATGTCCTTGTTATATGAATGTGCTTCTTTTGGGTATATGCCTAAGAGTGGAATTGCTGGATCTTATGGTAGACTCATTCCCATTTTCTTGAGGAGTCGCCATACTGATTTCCACAGTGGCTGTACAAGTTGGCCCTCCCACCAGCAGTGGAGGAGTGTTCCTATTTCTTCGCATCCTCTCCATCTTAAACTGTCATTGGTGTTTTTGGTTTTAGCCATTCTGACAGGAGTAAGATGGTATCTCAGAGTTGTTTTGATTTGCATTTCCCTGATGGCTAAGGATGTTGAACACTTTATGTGTCTTTCAGCCATTTTAGATTCCTCTATTGAGAATTGTCTATTTAGTTCTGTACCCCATTTTTTAGTTGGATTGTTTGGTGTTTTGGAGACTAGCTTCTTGAGTTCATTGTATATTTTGGAGATCAGCCCACTGTTAGATGTGGCGTTGGTGAATATCTTTTCCCAGTCTATGGGGTGCCATTTTGTCTTGTTGACTGTGTCCTTTGCCTGACAGAAGCTTCTCAGTTTCAGGAGGTCCCATTTATTAATTGTTGATCTCAGTGTCTGTGCTACTGGTGTTATGTTCAGGAAGCAGTGTCCTGTACCAATTAATTCAAGGGTATTTACCACTTTATCTTCTAATAGGTTCAGTGTGGCTGGGTTTATGTTGAGGTCTTTGATCCATTTTGACTTAAGTTTTGTGCAGGGCAAAAGGCTTGGGTCTATCTGTAGTCTTCTACATGTCTGCATCCAGTTATGCCAGCACCATTTGTTGAAGATGTTCTCTTTGTTCCAGCATATAAATTTGGATTGTTTGTCAAAAAGCAGGCGTTCACAGGTGTGGGGGTTAATATCAGGGTTTTCAACTCTATTCCATTGGTCTACCTGTCTATTTTTGTGCCAATACCAAGATGTTTTCAGGACTATATCTCTGTAACAGAGCTTGAAGTCAGGGATGGTGATGCCTCCAGAAGTTCCTCTATTGTACAGGGTTGTTTTGGCTATCCTGGGTCTTTTGTTTCTCCATATAAAGTTGAGAATTGTTCTTTCAAGGTCGGTGAAGAATTGTATTGGGATTTTGATGGGGATTGCACTGAATTTGTAGATTGCTTTTGGTAAGATTGGCATTTTTACTATGTTGATCCTGCCTATCCAAGAGCATGGGAGATCTTTCCATTTTCTGGTATCTTCTTTAATTTCTTTCTTTAGAGACTCAAAATTCTTATGGTACAAGTCTTTCACTTTTTTTGTTAGTGTTCCTACAAGGTATTTTATGTTGTTTGTGGCAATTGTAAAAGGTGATGTTTCTCTGATTTCTTTCTCCTCCAATGTGTCATCCATACATAATAGGGCTACAGATTTTTTTTGAGTTAATCTTGTATCCTGCCACTTTGCTGAAGGTGTTTATCAGCTGTAGGAGTTCCCTGGTAGAGTTTTTTGGGTCACTTATGTAGACTATCATATCATCTGCAAATAGTGAGAGTTTGACTTCTTCCTTTCTGATTTGTATTCCCTTGATCTCCTTTTGTTGTCTTATTGCTCTAGCTATAATTTCAAGGACAATATTGAAGAGGCATGGAGAGAGTGGACACCCTGTCTTGTTCCTGATTTTAGAGGAATTTCATTGAGTTTCTCTCCATTTAATTTGATGTTGGCTGTTGGCTTGCTTTATATTGCTTTTATTATGTTGAGGTATGTTCCTGTTATCCCTGATTTCTCCAGGACCTTTATCATGAAGGTATGTTGGATTTTGTCAAAGGCTTTTTTGGCATCTAGTGAAATGATCATGTGATTTTTTTCCCTCAGTCTGTTTATATGGTGAATTACGTTGATGGATTTTCATATGTTGAACCATTATTGCATCCCTGAGATGAAGCCTACTTGATCGGGATGGATGATTTCTCTGATGTGTTCTTGGATTTGATTTGCCAATATTTTATTGAGAATTTTTGCATCAATGTTCATGAGGGATATTGGTCTGTAGTTCTCTTTCTTAGTTGTGTCTTTGTGTGGCTTGGGTATCAAGATTGTTGAAGCCTCATAAAAAGAGTTTGGTAATGACCCTTCTGCTTGTAGTGTGTGGAGTACAATAGACCAGCCGCAGGCCGAGTTCGTTGGCCGGTTCTGAAACAAGGAGCACCCGGGGGCAGCCCTGCCTCCATTCACCAGCCCAGGTAGTGCAGGAGCTGTTTCTGGTTCCCGTTCATCACTTCTCAGAGTCATCTGACACCAGCGAGCTGCGTGCCGGAATGAGTTCAGCCACGGGATCTGGCACACCTAGGCCCGGTGACAGTTCTGCCTTCAACTTCGGGCCTGGTGGGACCTGGCACGGGTAACAGTGACACCTCCATCCACAAGAAGAGGATTGACATCAGAGTATTGGATCTGTTTGCATCTACCAGAAGAGAACCTTGGTCCCATACCTACCAGTAGAGCAAGAAACTCCTGCTACACCCACCAGAAGAAAGGATGAGAAGAGGACAAGGTAAAAGCATATTTAACAACAGAAAACCCAATATGACACCACCGGAGACTAGGAACCATACACCAGTAAGACCTCAACATCACGATGCAGATGAACCAGAAGAGAATGGCCTTAAAAACATCTTCAGGAAAATGATAGAGGACCTCAAAGAGAAAATCCCTTAAACAAATGGAAGAAAAAAACAAACCAAAAAATACAAGATCTCAACAAATCTCTCAAGGAAACAGTTCAAGACCTAAAAACTGAAATAGAGACAATAAAGAAAGCACAGTCTGAGGGAATGCTGGAAATAGAAAAGCTGGGTAAACGATCAGGAACTACAGATGTAAGCAAACTAACAGAATACAAGAGATGGAAGAGAGAATCTCAGGAGTTGAAGACACACTAGCAAAAATAGATTCATCAACCAAAGAAAATCATAAGTCCAACAAATCCCTAACACAAAATATCCTGGAAATTTGGGATACCGTGAAAAGACCAAACATAAGAATAATAGGTACAGAAGAAGGTGAAGAAACCCAAGTCAAAGGCGCAGAAAACATATTCAACAAAATCATAGAGGAAAACTTTCCCAACCTAAAGAAAGACATGCCAATTAAAATACAAGAAGCCTACAGAACACCAAATACACTGAAAAAAAGGTCTCTTCACCACATAATAATCAAAACACCAAACATACAGAACAAAAAGAAAATATTAAGAGCAGCAAAGGAAAAAGGTCAAGTAACGTATAAAGGCAAACCTATCAGAATCACACCTGATTTTCCATGGAAACTCTGAAAGCCAGAAGGTCCTGGATAGATATTCTATCTACACTAAGAGACCATGGATGCCAGCCCAGACTACTATACCCAGCAAAGCTTTCAATCATTATAGATGGAGTAAACAAGATATTCCATGACAAAACCAGATTCAAACAATACATATTCACCAATCCAGCCCTACAGAGAGTATTGGAAGGAAAACTCCGACCCAGGGAAGTTAACTACAACCAGAAAAACATAGGCAATAGATAAGCCCACCAACAGCCAAAAGGAAAAAAAGGATAGAATCCCACACATAATCTAGCCACCATCACCAAATCAAAAACAAACAAGAATGAACAATAATCAATGGTCATTAATATCCATCAGCATTAATGGTCTTAACTCCCCTGTAAAAAGACACAGATTAGCAGAATGGATAAGAAGACAGAATCCTTCCTTCTGCTGCATACAAGAATCACACCTCAACTTCAAAGACAGATGGTACCTAAGAATTAAAGGTTGGAGAAAGAGTTTCCAATCAAATGGATCCACGAAACAAGCAGGGGTAGCAATCCTAATACCCAAAAAATTGGACTTTAAACTAAAATCAGTCAAAAGAGATGAAGGAGGTCACTTCCTACTCATCACAGGAGAAATTCATTAGGATGAAATCTCAATTCTGAACATTTATGCCCCAAATACAAAGGCATCCATGTTTGTAAAAGAAACATTACTAAAACTCAAATCACACATAAAACCGCACACACTTATAGTGGGAGATTTCAACATCCCACTCTCACCACTGGACAGGAACACCAGACAGAAACTTAACAAAGAAACAAAAGAACTAATAGAAGTTATGGCGCAATTGGACTTAACGGATATCTATAGAACATTCCATCCAAATACAAACAATTTACCTTCTTCTCAGTGCCACATGGAACCTTCTCTAAAATCGACCACATACTTGGCAACATAGCAAACCTCAACAAGTACAAAAAAATTGAAATAACCCCCTGTGTCTTATCAGACCACCACGCTTTAAAATTAGAATTCAACAACAACACGAACTACAGAAAACCTACAAACTCATGGAATTAAGTAACACCCAATTGCACAATTCATGGGTCCAGGAAGAAATAAAAAAAGAAATTAAAGATTTCCTAGAATTCAATGAGAATGCAGACACAACATATCCAAACCTATGGGATACTTTGTAAGCAGTGCTACGAGGAAAGTTCATAGTGCTAAATGTCCACATGAAGAAACAGGAGAATAATCACACTAGAGAATTAACAGCACAACTGTAAGCTTTAGAAAACAAAGAAGCCAATACACCGTGGAGGAGCAGATGCCAGGAAATGGGCTGAAATCAATAAAATGGAAACTAGGAGAATAATACAAAGAATCAATATAACAAAGAGTTGGTTCTTCGAGAAAATCGACAAGATAGACAAACCTTTATCCAAACTTACCAAACAACAAAGAGTGAACATGCAAATTAATAAAATCAGGAATGAAGAAGGGGGCATAACAACAGACACAGAGGAAATCCAGAGAATCATCAGGTCATACTTTGAAAACCTATATTCCTCAAAATTTGAAAATCTAAAGGAAATGGACAATTTTCTAGACAGATATCACTTACCAAAATTAAATCAAGAGCAGATAAGCAACTTAAATAGACCTATAACCCCTAATGAAATAGAAGCAGTCATCCAAGGTCTCCCAACCAAAAAAAGCCCAGGGCCAGATGGCGTCAGTGCAGAATTCTACCAGAAATTCAAAGTACAGCTAATACCAATTCTCCTCAAAGAATTCCACACAATAGAAGCAGAAGGGTCATTACCAAACTCTTTTTATAAGGTTTCAATAACCTTGATACCAGGTTAAATTTCTTTCTTTATTCCTTCCTTGACCCTGGAATGGTGCAATTGTGTGTTATTCAATTTCCACGAATTTGTAGGTTTTCTGAAATTTGTGTTGTTTTTGAATTCTAACTTTAAATCATGGTGGTCTGATAAGGTACAGGGGCCTATTCCAACTTTTTTGTACTTGTTGAGGTACATACCTGTTGGCATGTTGCCAAGTATGTGGTCCATTTTAGAGAAGGTTCCTTGTGGCACTGAGATGAATGTATATTCTTTTGTGTTTGAATGGAATGTTTTATAGATATCTGTTAAACCAAGTTGGGCCATAACTTCTATTAGTTCCTTTGTTTCTTTGTTAAGTTTCTGTCATTGCCTATGTTTTTGTGAGTGTAGTTAACTTCTTTAGGTTGGAGTTTTCCTTCCAGTACTTTCTGTTGAACTGGAATAGTGGTTATGTATTGTTTAAATCTGTTTTCATCGCAGAATATCTTGTTTTTTCCATCTGTATGGATTGAAAGCTTTGCTGGGTATAGTAGTCTGCGCTGGCATCTGTGGTCTCTTAGTATTTGTAGAATGTCTATCCAGGACCTTCTGGCTTTCAGAGTTTCCATGAAAAAGTTAGGTGTAATTCTGATAGGTTTGCCTTTATATGTTACTTGGCCTTTTTCCTTTGCTGCTCTTAATATTCTTTCTTTATTCTGTATGTTTTGTGTTTTGATTATTATGTGATGAGGGGATGTTTTTTGTGGTCCACTCTATTTGGTGTTTTGAAGGCTTCTTGTATTTTAATTGGCATGTCTTTCTTTAGGTTGGGAAAGTTTTCTTCTATGATTTTTTTGAATATGTTTTCTGCACCTTTGAGTTGGGTTTCTTCACCTTCTTCTATACCTTTTATTCATAGGTTTATCTTTTTCATAGTATCCCATATTTCATGGATATTTTGTGTTGGGGATTTGTTAGAATTAAGATTTTCTTTGGTTGATAAATCTATTTCTTCTAATGTATCTTCAACACCTGAGGTTTTCTCTTCCATCTCTGTATTCTGTTGGTCATGCTCACATCTGTATCCCGATTGTTAACCCATTTTTTTCTAATTCCAGCAACCCTTCAGACTTTTTTTTTATTGTCTCTCTTTCAGCTTTCAAACATTGTACTATTTGAATTATTTCTTGAAACTTTTGGTTTGTCTTTTCTTCCATTTCTTTAAATGATTTTCTCATTTCCTCTTTTAGGGTCTCTATCATCTTCATTAAGTTGTTTTTGAGGTCATTCTCTTCTGCTTCATCTGTTTTGTGGTGTTCAGGTCTTGCTGGTGTGGAGTCCCTAGACTCTTGTGGTGTCATATTGGTTTTACTGTTGTTCAGTGTGTTCTCATATTGTTGTCTTTCCATCCCTTTTTCCAGTGGGTGCAGGTGGAACATCTTCCTCTTCTGATGGCTATGGGTCCAAAGTTCTCTTCTGGTGGGTGCAAGCTGGTCCAATACTCTAATGGGTCTCATGGGGGGGTGCAGGTGGGTCCGAGGCACTCCTTCTCCAGGTGGGTGAGAGCAGGACTAATTTAGCAATGCCAACAGACTTGAGGTTGCGTTTTCCACTGGGGCTAAGTCCATCTGCCTGCAATCTTCAGGCCAGGAGATCTCAGAGTGGGCAAGAGGAATTTGGGCCTGAGACAGGGGCCCAAGTTCACCTCTCCCCTGAGTGGGGGTGATATCAGCAGACCAGAGATATCAGCAGACTCAAGGTTGCTTCTTCCTCTTGGGGCAAGTCTACCTGCCTGCAGTCCCCAGGCCAGGAGATCCCAGGGTGGGAAAGTGGAAGTCGGGCCTCTTTTTTTTTTTTTAATTCTTAAGGATAACATGTGCAAAACATAGTGGCCATGTGTCAGCAATACTGACTGGATAGGCAGTGGTGCTAGAACACAGAGATGACAGCATTGGTGTCAGCAGAAATAGAAGTGCACCTGCTGGTTTTGCTACCAGAGCTTTATACTTGGTACTAGTCCTCATGGCACTGGCATCAACACCCTGGTGCTTTGGTAGCCTCCAGACATATATGCACTCTCTTCTCTGGCTGGCACTGCTTCTTCAGGCCACTAGATACTACTTTATCACATGTATGGGGAGTGTGTGTGTGTGTGTGTGTGTGTGTGTGTGTGTGTGTGTGTGTGTGGGCATATGTGTGCTCAATCTTCAGTCTCCTGGGCTTTCATTGTATGGAAAGATCACAAGCTTTCAAACTGTTTCCTATGTTGGTTTCACAAAAGAAAAGTGCAGTTGAAGACTTTGCCTTGGTTAGAAAACTGAAAAATAAATCAAAATCCTTTTTTTGTGATGCAGTCTCGATCTTTGGTTCAGGCTGGCCTCTGACTTGATACCCTCTTAACACAGCCTGGTGCTCGTACTCAGTGACCTCCTCTAGGAAAGGATTTGAAGATGCTAATGGATGTTACTGTGATAACAGGCCTCCAACAATGGAAAAATTAATGCTAAAATAGTGTTTTGTTATTGGATAAATAAGATCCATGAAACACTTTCTTTTTTTAAATGTGTCTTTTTTTGAGATAACATTGGGCTGTCTAGCCTTGGCTGATCTGGAACTTGTGATTCTCCTGATATGCCCATTCTCAAGGACTACTGAAAAGGAATCTGTAGTTTGGGGGAAACTACTGTGCAGTGTGGTAGCCTCACTTTCGTGGTTTCCCACAGACACAGACATCTACTGATTTTTCAATGCTTGCAATAAGATGAACTAAGATCACAAAAGATTGTGCTATAGTTACCAATTCTGGTTATTTTGTAGTTCATTTCAGATGTATTGATTGAAAGGTTAAAAATAAATTAGATTTAGTTTTCTTATAAATTAAAATGGCATTTTATTTGTTATGGAATCTGCACTTCTTTCTAACACAGACAGCAGACAATAGTGATGTACTCTCTACTTTTATCTTGGACAGCAATTTCAACTGTATAAAAGCAGCTCTCTCTTCACCTTCGACACAGCATTATTTTAATGGCAGCGTTATTATCATGATGGTAATAAGGGATTCTTGCTTCTGCCTGCCCCTCTTTCAAGGAGCAAACCGTGATGTCAACACGTTACTAACATATGAGATATGTATCTCTGCAGATTGTCATGGAGAATCAGGAACCAAAGGCTTGGCTGTAGCTCTGGGCAGACTAAGTACTCTCTGGCGTTTCCTGTTGGACTCAGTGGCGTCAGCTTAGGGAAGAAGGCCTTTGCTTTCATTGTTGGCATAGATCTTTAGAAATGGCTGGGAGTCATGGTGAAGCTTTATCCAGGCATGGTGTAACTTAATCTGACAGGAGGATTTCTGGGGCTAGAACAACATCAGGAGCAATAGGAAATGTGATGATCCTTTTATCTCTACTTTGAAAAAATGAGCAACTTTCAAATTAAGAGAATGTTCATTTTAATATTAATAATTACACTAAAAAAGAATGAAGATTGAGTAGGAGAAACAGTTCTAGCACAACAAAACGGGTCTCTGAAATTGCTTCTTGTCTTTATTTAAGACTAGTTTCATAGGGAAAACAAATATACTTCTCTTTTGGTAAGGAGTTAAGCCTGCAGGGCTCACCACAGTGATGACTGCTCATGGCAACAGAGAACTAATCTAGTGTATTGGTCTATATTCTGTTACTAAGAACGCAACTCCAACGGGCATGTTGGTTAATAGTAAATGGTATTTATCTTGGCCCATGGTTCTGCTCCATGAGACTTCTGTTTGCCAGCATCTTGAGGTAGCATAGGGCACCAAACAGCAAGCGATAGAATCCTGTGATGCACCTAGCCAAACTGGCTCTTGTGCCAGACCTATTGTTGAAACATGAGTCCATTAACTGATGACTGTGGTAATCCATCATGACTACTGAGCTCCAATCACTTAACATTTCCCCCTTGTCTACCTCTTAGTGTCTCATAATGGGGATTACATTTCAACATGAATTTGAGAGGTGGGGAACCATACTCAAAGCATAGCTAATGGCAGATCAGCTTCTTTATGCTGTTGGAGTGGAATGATTCAGTGATTTACAAATTTTAGAACCTGAGGCAATATCTTTTCCAGTTGGTATAGTGACAGACACAAACATCTTAGGGCAGAATAGAATAATTACTACTTAGCTTCCAGAGCAGTCTGTGGAGTAACCTTGTTAGAGTCACTGGTTTCTCCTATTTATAGTGTTATGATTAAATTATTTGAATGTTCAACAATGAAAGAAGTAGGTCGGGTTTCAGGAAAGAAGTTTGGGAAGTTACTTCGGGGAGTTGGGAGTATTTATTCATGAGATTCATGCATGAAGAAGCAGATAACACTGCAAACTACTAAGAGATGAGACCAGAAAAGCAGAAATGTCTCCATATTCTTTTTGAGAAATCTGAGAAGTATAGATTGCCCTTAGAGCTTAAGGGACAGATGGGCCATGCTATCAGTAGCACAGCCACCCTTTCTGATTCTATTAAGTTTGGATACGACCTAATTCAGAGAGCTGAATTTCCTGGGCACTGAAAAGACAGTCACTCATGGAAAGATTGTCACTACAAAGCACTGTCTTAACCCACAACATGAAAGGGACAATGGGAGTTTTATCATAGGCAGTGGTCCTGTTGAATGATAGTATATTTTTTTTCCTACACTACCCAAAGAAGGTCCTCACTGAGGATTCAAGCACACACAATTCCCTGTTCTCACAGAGATGGTGATTTTGATTGATGTCTAGGTCCACTGGGGACTCATAATTTCATAGAGGGTGCAATTTAAGGAAGCAATTGACAGTCTTGGAAGAGGGCAAAATCAGATGTCTTAGGATGAGTTTGAACCTTTGTTCTCAGATTTAAAAGAATGAACATCCCACATAGTGAACTTGGGTAAGCTAAGCAGCCATTCTAGTTCAAGAACATGCTGAGTTTTTGGCATTATATCTGGGTAATAATCGGTTCTGGGATACTTGATGCCTTCTAGACTATTCACTGATTAAGGTTATCTAGTGTTCATTGCTGAATCTTGATGAAGTCAGGCTCCACAACAGATAGAGCCCTAAGGAAATTGAACCCTTGGAGAAAGAGCACCGACAGAGCCTCATTGGAGAAATACAATGACAGTTTTTAGAATAGTCTTATAGGTAGAAGTTTCCAAATGTCAATGGAAACTCTGAGCTAGTAAAGACCCCTTCCCCTATTTGTCACAAAATCCTCGATTCTACTTTCCTTGGATGCCACAATTATTTATCCAAGATTGTCATCGATTGTGGCAATGCATGAGGGTAATCCTCTCATTTTGTTGTGTAAATGAGCCAGAATGATAGAATTTAGTAAAGCAACTAAGCCTTTGGGTTCTGATATGGCACCACTTCTACAGCAGTGTGAAGGGCCAGATACAATCCACCCTATTTTACTGGAAGAAATTTGAGTTAGAGGAGCTGAAAAGGCAGTCCACACAATTTGCCTGTGCCAAGGAAACAGGCATCTTCACAATCCTTAAGAGAGGAAGAGGTTACAATAGAACTTAAAAGTCTCTGATGGCAGAACACATTTTCTGCATGATGGGGAGGGTTCTACATTTTATCTGCAGCCATGTTCCCTTGAATATAGATGCAGAGCTGCTAAAGGGACACTGGGAAAGAGCACTATGTGCTAGGGGTAATAAGGGAAAACGAGCTCCGTTTTGCCCAAGAGATTAACAAAATGAGGGGATTTTCACATCTCTCAGGTAGTGTCAGATGGTGGCAATTGCCAGCAGCAGCATAACGTGGACATCCCAGTGAAAGATTTGAATTGGTTATCTCGAGGCGAAGGGCTCCCCAGGCCTGCATTTCCTCATCGTCGATCCAGCTTTCCAGGGCTTGCCTTGTGCTTTCTGCCCCTTTTCTTCACAGTCTCCTCGCTCCCTTTCTTGTCTTTTACAGAACCCCAGCCTTATCTTTTAAGCTGATTTATTCCCGGCTTTGTGGCCCAGAGAGGAGTTAAAACTAACAGAAAAAGAGCAAATCTGAGCATTTCCCCATTGTCAAAGAACAGATGCTGTGGCAGGTGCCACTGTTAAGATATGATAATCAAACAGGTAAAGAAATGGAGAATTTTATTCTCCGTCTTTTTAAAATTTTTTTTATTAGTTCAAGTTAGGGAACAAGCTTGTTTCACATGTAAGTCCCTTCTCCCTTTCAACCCCCCCTCCCCCCGGCCCTACCCCTGCTTCTATTGTGCAGAACAGTTTGAGGAGTACTGGAATTAGCTCATGTTTGAATTTCTGGTAGAATTCTGCAGTGAAGCCATCTGGCCCTGGGCTTTTTTGGTTGTGAGACTTTTGATGACTGCTTTTATTTCTTTAGGGGTTATAGGTCGATTTAAACTGCTTATCTGTTCTTGGTTTAATTTTGGTAAGTGATATCTATCCAGAAAACTTCCATTTCCTTTAGATTTTTCAATTTGTGGAGTACAGGTTTTCAAAGTATGACCCGAAGATTTTCTGGATTTCCTCAATGTCTGTTGTTATATCCCCCTTTTCATTTCTGATTTTGTTAATTATCATGCTCTCTCTCTGCCTTTTGGTTAGTTTGTCTAGAGGTTTGTCTATCTTGTTGATCTTCTCAAAGAACCAACTCTTTGTTTCATTGATTCTTTGTACTGTTTTCCTAGTTTCTACTTTATTGATTTCAGCCCTCAGGTTGATTATTTCCTCGCGTCTACTCTTCCTTGGTGAGTTTGCTTCGTTTTTCTCTAAAGTTCTGTCAATTCTCTAATGTGACTTTTCTCCAGTTTCTTCATGTGGGCACTTAGTGCTATGAAATTTCCTCTTAGCACTGCTTTCAAAGTGTCCCATAAGTTTGGGTATGTTGTGTCTACATTCTCATTAAATTCTAGGAAATCTTTAATTTCTTTTTTTTTTCCTCAACTAAGGAATGGTGCAATTGGGTGTTATTCAATTTCCACAAATATGTATGTTTTCTGCAATTCATATTGCTGTTGAATTCTAGCTTTAATGCATGGTGATCTGATAAGATACAGGGGTTATTTCAATTCTTTCGTAACTGTGGAGGTTGCTTTGTTGCCAACTATGTGGTCAACATAGTTGAAGGTTCCATGTGGCACTGAGAAGAAGTTATATTCTTTTGTGTTTGGATGGAATGTTCTATAGATATCTGTGAAACCCAGTTGGGTCATAACTTCTGTCAGATCCTTTGTTTCTTTATTAAATTTTTGTCTGGAAGTCCTGTCTAGTGGTGTAAGGTGGGTGTTGAAGTCTCCTACTATAAGTGTGTGTGGTTTTATGTGTGGTTTGAGCTTTAGTAATGTTTCTTTTACAAATGTGGGTGCCTTCGTATTTGGGGCATAGATGTTCAGGATTGAGACTTCATCTTGATGGACTTTTCCTGTGATGAGTATGAAATGCCCTTTTTTTATCTCTTTTGATTGATTTTAGTTTGAAGTCTAATTTGTTAGACATTAGGATTGCTAGACCAGCTTGTTTCTTGGGCCCATTTGATTGGAAAATCTTTTCCCATCCTTTTATTCTGAGGTAACGCCTGTATTTGAAGTTGAGGTGTGTTTCTTGTAAACAGCAGAAGGATGGATTCTGTCTTCGTATCCATTCTGTTAGCCTATATCTTTTTATGGGTAAGTTAAGACCATTGACATTTAGGGATATTAATGTCCATTGTTTGTTGGTTCTTGTTTGTTTTGTATTTATTGTTGGTGGTGTCATTGTGTGTGTGGATTTCGCCCTCCTGTTTCTTTTTGTGTTTGGTAAAAGTAGATTATCTATCACCTGTGTTTTTGTGAGTGTAGTTACATTCGTTGGGATGGAGTTTTCCTTCCAGAACCTTCTGTAGTGCTGGATTTGTTGATATTGTTTAAATCTGTTTTTGTCATGGAATATCTTGTTTTCTCCATCTATAGTGATTGAAAGTTTTGCTGGGTACAGTAGTCTGGGTTGATATCCATGCTCCTTTAGTGCTTGTAGGGTATCTATCCAAGGCCTTTTGGCTTTCAGAGTTTCCATTGAGAAGTCGGGTGTGATTCTGACTGGTTTGCTTTTATATGTTACTTGGTCTTTTTCCTTTGCTGCTCCTAATATTTTCTCTTTATTCTGTAGCTTTGGTGTTTTGATTATTATGTGTGGGGGGGGACTTCTTTTTGTGGTCCAGTCTGTTTGGTGTTCTGTAAGCTTCTTGTACTTTCATAGGCATGTCCTTCTTTAGGTTGGGGAAGTTTTCTTCTATGATTTTGTTGAATATGTTTTCTGTACCTTTGAGTAGTGTTTCTTCACCTTCTTCTATACCTATAATTCTTAGGTTTGGTCTTTTCACTGTGTCCCATATTTCCTGGATATTTTGTGTTAGGGATTTGTTGGACCTGAGGTTTTCTTTGGTCAATGAATGTATATCCTCTAGCGAGTCTTCAATAACTGAGATTCTCTCTTCCATCTCTTCAATTCTATTAGTTATACTCACATCTTTAGTTCCTGATTGTTTATTCAGCCTTTCCATTTCCAGCATAGCCTCATTCTGTGTTTTCTTTATTGTGTCTATTTCAGCTTTCATGCTTTGAACTGTTTCAAGAGCTTCCTTCACTTGTTTGGTTGTTTTTTTCTTGGGTTTCTTTAGATTCTTTTATTTGTTTATTTTTTGAATGTTTTGGTTTGTCTTTTCCTCCATTTCGTGTAATTTTTTGTTTGCTTTTTCTTCTATTTCTTTAAGGGATTTTCTTGTTTCCTCTTTAAAGGTCTCTATCATCTTGTCATGATAATTTTTGAGGTCCATCTCTTCTTCATGCTCTGTGTTGGGCTTTTCAATCTTGCTGGTGTGGAGTCCCTAGATTCTGGTGGTGTCATATTGGTCTTTCTGTTTTTGAGTGAGTTCTTATTCTGTTTTCTTCCCATATCTTCTTCCAGTGGGTGCCAGTGGGGTCTCTCTGTCTCCTCTTGTGACCCAGTGGTGTGTGTGGGCCAGGGATTCAATGTCCACAGCTCTGCATGGTCTTGCCTCTCCTGGTAGTCTCCTCACTCTGAAGGAGTTAGGCTTCTGTAGGGGTCAGGTCAGTGGAACGGGAAGGAAGAGTGGGGTGTTTCCAGACTCAGGGAGTTCCTCCCTGCCTGGGCAGGTCTACTCCAAGCTGGCGCAGGACCAGAGAGATCCGGGTGAATGTGGCATTGGACAGGAGTTGGGTAAGAACAGAGGGTCACTCACCTCGTTATGGATCAGGTCAGCAGAACGGGCTTTATTCTCCATCTTAAGACTGGACTGTCAACTTGCTGATTCATTCACTGGTTCAGGACAAATTAATATTTCAGAACTTTTCTCTACAGTCTACAAGATAGTGCCTTGTGACCAAATGTTACATGAACACCCACAATGCAGCTTCCTCTGGGAGGGGTGATATTTGCTTTGCAATTAAATCCTTGTTACATTACATTTTATGCCTTTGTGAAACAGAAATTGCTCTCAGTTCTCAAGGAGGAAGGCATATTTAATAACGATTTCAGTAGCTGAGTGTCACTGGTTTTTGCTAACCTCTTCTTTGATATTAAGTAGAACACTCTATTTTCTGCCCGTGGATATATTTCTGGTCAAGGGGAACAATTCTGTCTCTGAGTCAATTTTTTTTTTCTTTTGGCTTATGTTTAGATTGTTGGGAACAAAAACAAGCTCCTTTACAAGGGCTCTTTTGATTATTTTTCCCTTAATTGCTTATATTTTAGTAAACCATTTAGAGGGAATTTAATCTAATTATTTTGCCTAGAAAATCAGCCCTGTACAGGCCTTGATTGAGTGGGCTTCTCAGCTTTGGGTCTCCTGTGTGGGTTGGCACATCTTGGTTTGTGTTTTGGAGCTAACATGAAATCTGACCTTTGATAGGAAAGAAATTTGCTTTAATTTTTTTAAAGCACAACTATTCTTTGCAAAAATAGTTAAAAACTTCAGATATGTTGTGAGTATGGCGTCAGTTTATTTGATAAGAATGCTGGATATTTTATTGATAATGTGTACTTCCTGTTTAGTTTATCTAGCTACATGTGTTTAAAAGCACTTCTTCCAGATTGAAATGGTGTTATTTAAAACAAAAACAAAAACTGATTCCCTAACGGCTGGAGAGATGTCATAATGTTTAAAGATATGGCAGGTCTTCCAGAGGACTTGGGTTTAATTCCCAGCACTCACAACCATCTGTGACTCCAGTTTCAGGGTATCCAAAGACCGCTTCTGACCTTCATAGACAGCAAATCAGTACATGCTGCTAAAATATCCATATTCATAAAATAGAAAAAATGACAGGCTAAAATAATGATTCCTATGCTCACACTTCAATTCATGCTGCCACCTTTATTCCAAATAACACTGGCAGTTTCTCTAGGCCAATAGCACTCTGATGAGTTTGGGTTCTGTTTTACATTTTCTTTCTTTCACCCTGCCTTGGGCTGATGAAAAGGCCTGGGGAGACATTTCACAAGCAATTTTGGAGCACTTCTTGGGAGAGATCGAAATCTCTTTGAATGTTGGGATAGTCACTCACTTTCATTGGTCCATTTATTTGACAAGAAGAAAGTACAGAGAAAAATTGATTCGAGGAAGCAGTCAGTAGTGGGAGGGACATAAGGCTCGTAGTCAAGGCAACCTTGATTCCAAGACCAGTTTGCTGCATATTAGCTGTGACTTAGGAGTTCTGAGACTGAATTTGTCTCTTGTAGAAAGAAGACCTAGCAGAGAGAATTGTAAATGTAAGTGCAATGATAGACAACACCTCTGGAAACCTTAACAGGTAGGAAGTTTTCTTCTCATTCTCCAAATCGCAATGTCCTCATTTATAGAATAGAGAAAATGAAAACTACCCATTGTGGGGACTTAGAGAAGAAAATTGAGTATGAGCTTGGGGTGATGTGTAGTTACTCAATAATGAAGTGTGTCTGTTACTTTTGTGTAGTATGACAAAAAGTTCAAGAGAACAACCTGAAGAAGTAATGATTTATTTTGGCTCACAGTTTCAGAAGAATTAGTGCTCAGCTCCCTAGTCCCATGGTCTAAGGAAGAACATCATGGCCTGAGGAGTGTGTGGTGGAGGGGGCTTCTTTGTCACACTGAGGACAAGAAACTGAGACAGGCCTTGAGAAAAGGGGGTGGGAACCTAGTCCAGCTTTCAAAGTCATAACCCTAGTGACTTCTGCCAACTAGGCCCCACATCTGGAAGTTTTCACAGCCTCCCAAAATAGTTGCAGCCTCTGGGGACTGAGTGTTCAAAACTCAAGCTCGTTGGAGATGTTTTGTCCTAAAACATTAAGTCCTGAAAGGAAAACAAAAATTCCCACCTTACAAAAATATTGCAGCTTGATGAGAGCATGGGCAGTGGTAGGCCTGGTCTCAAAAGGTTCTTTCCCCCATACCTATTGTTGACAAACCTTGATGGTATCCTGGCTTGTGGAGTTGGAAAGCAAATGCTGAGCCAGGAAAACATATGACATGCGATGCTAGACATACACAGTGTTAAGAAACATTTGGAATGGTGAACACTTGGTTTTAACCATAAGAAAATTAGTGGGCTGCAGATATAAAACTTGATTTACCTTAAAGAAATGACTTTAAATATAATTGTGAAAGGCTGCTTCAAGTTAAACAAAACCATTCCTTTTTGTTCTCCTGTTTTTCTTCGGGTGTCATCAGCGTTAGTTAATATAACAATTTGTCATTGTGAGTGCTTTTCTAGGTGTCTCTTTACCCTGAAAAGCCAAATAATACCCTCGTTCTATATGACACCGACACCAAAGTCAGATAAAAAGGGTTTCATTGCAAGGCTAAGAAAGAGCTAATTTTCTAAAATTGGAACATTATCTGTCATGTGTTCTTACTCTGTAATTATGACTATTATTCTCATTGGGGGAAAAAGAGATATTTCAGGAGGGGAAAGATTTTTATAAGAGGCTTTTAATATAAATGGGCAATTATATTAAAATACGGACTCTCAGGCTTAGACACTGTGTTGTAGATATATTATATTTGATGTACATTTAGTAAATTATATGCACATGAAAACTGAAAATATATGAGTACTACATCTTTTCAAAAGGCATGAATAATCTTGTGAGATAGATTTTTGAAAAATGACTTCACAATTTCTATGCTTATAGAGATTTTATTGTTAATAGGCAGTGTTTTCTTTTTTTGCTAAAGATGAATCATTTTCATTTGGCAGTGAGTCTGAACTTTTTTTTTACAAGAATGATTATGCTCTTTAAATAATTTGTGAGGCTGAACAAAGAGCTGTGGCAAAAGTAAAACACGGTAACCATGATTCATCTTTTTGTAGAAGATGGAGACAGAGGTATAAGTTATGAAGAAATTTTCAGTTTTACCTTAAGTCAATCCATTAATCAGATGAAAAATTTAGATATGGAAAGAAATAATAATGTGTGGTCGTTACTGAGTTTGAGAGTTTCCTACTGAATATCTGGGAGAACAGTCTTCCCAGCACCTTTCAGCTCAAATGTCTCTACTTGCAGAAGAAAACCCAGGCTCCATAAACCCCTGATGTCATTTTCAGACATTGCGAGAAGAAGTATTCAAAAGTATATCATAAGAATCAAGTGTGGTATAAATGTGTATAAGATGAAAATTTGAATAGGTCATTAATAAAAAATAAAATTATTAACATAGATAATATATAACTGACAAACATCTTTATAATATTTATGTTACATGTTTGGCTAGTTGCTCTTTATTTTTACCATGTTAAATGAATTTTTTCAGATAGGGTCTTGTGTACCCTGGGCCTTAAACTCCCTCCTAAGTGGGGATCCAGATGTGTGTTTTTGTGCCTAGCTGTTTTCTGCTTCTGATAGCTGGAAATCTTAAACATTGCTGCACACAAATGGATAGCTGTGTGGTATTGTTACCAGATGTGTGCCCTTTAATAGAGGACTTTTGAGATATCCAACTTCATGTAATTCATGGAAAAATACAGTTTGTTCATATTTTGATTGTGCTGCCTTATGGAATCATCCCCACCAGGCAAGAGCTGTTTCAGTAAGGATGATGAATGAGTTCTATTTAGAATTTTCCCACATTATGGTCAGAAGTATTCTCCACAGACGGCTTTTGGTTCTATGCAATTTATAGGTAGGCTTTTTTCTTTTTCCCACATAGCCCTAGTGCAGAGTGCTATTACCCACCCAAGGACTGTAAAGAAGGTTGGTTCAGGGACACAAGATTTGTTTCCCTTGTCTGAGCACCTAGGTGTGTGGTCCTGTGCCAAGAGAAGTGTATCTGCTCACAAAGAGAGACATGGAACAACATAGAAAGATTTGTCCTAAATTAACTTCCTCAGCAACATTAATGGGGACCACTAGTAATCAGTTTTTTTCCTTCACCCTGGACTTTACCTTTGTAGAACCCTCTATTTGGAATGATAAATCTCAGGGCTTGAGAGATTTCTCAGAGGTCGAGAGCACTTACTACTCTACCCCAATTCTGTTCCTAGTACTGATGTGGGGAGCATTGCCTGCTCAGAAATTGCCTGTGACTATAGCTCTAGGGCATCTGTTGCCCTTGTCTGGTTCATTTGGACTTCGGCATGCATATAGCACACATGAACTCACTCATATGCACACATGCATACATGTAAAAAAATCTTTAAAATTTTATATTTCTTACTTGAGCCTTGTTTCCCAGAGTGCTGTCTCCTTCCCCCATTTCCTTTTGCTCCTCCTTCCTCATATTTCTATAAAAATAAAAATCATAATCATTTAAGGGGAGTTTGGCCCTTGGACAAGCTCAGCAATGGTGGACAACAGCAGACTGAATAGGTAGATGCATTTTTTCATTGGCTGGTGCAGCATCAAACACGGCTATAGAATTTTCTGAACCACTGTCATCATGTGTGCATCATCATATTATATTATCTGCATTTGTGCACTTTGCTTTGCAGCAGTTCCATGTTCTCAACAGGTTTCGTAGTCACCGAAACCATTTCCTGTGATTTTATTACTCTCTGATGATTGATCACCCACTTAAGAACATGGTTGCAGTTACAGAAAGTGCTACCTGGAGTCAATTGTATATTGGATAATCCCAGATGAGTTGCCTTTGCTTGCTTTGCCTTCTAACAACCCATTAACCCTAGTTAACACAACCCTAGTATCAACACAACTCTCATGTCTTTTTCAGCAGGGTTTTGGTTTGCATATTTTTAAGCAAAGTCTTTTTTTTTTTTTTAGTTCAAATTAGGAACAAGCTTGCTTCACATGTAAATCCCTTCTCCATCTCCCCTCCCCACAACTCACCAACAGCCCCCACCTCATCCCCCCTCCACTCCCCAGGGAGGGTAGGGCCCTCCATGGGGGGTCCCCAAAGTCCACCACATCATCCTGGGCTGGGCCTGGCCCTCCCCCATGTTTCCAGGCTGAGAGAGCATCCCTTCACGTGGGATGGGATCTCAAAGTCCCTTCTTACACCAGGGATAAATACTGATCCACTACCAGGGACTCCATAGAGTGCCTAAGCCTCCTCATTGACATCCACATTCAGGGGCCTGGATCAGTGCCATGCTAGCCTCCCAGATAGCAGTCAGGGGTCCATGTGCTCCCCTTGTTCAGGTAAGTGTTTCTGTGGGTTTCACCAACCTGGTCCAGATCCCTTTGATTTTCATTCCTCCCTCTTTGCAATTGGGTTCCAGAGTTCAATTCAGTGTTTAGCTGTGGGTGTCTGCCTCTGCTTCCATCAGCCACTGAATGAGACCTCTAGGAAGTCATATAAAGCAGTCACCACTCTCATTATAGGGAAAGGGCATTTAGGGTAGCCTCACCACCATGCCTAGATTGTCAGTTGGTGTCATCCTTGTAGATCTCTGGAAATCTCCCTAGTGTGAGATCTCTCCTCGGACCTATAATGGCTACCTCTGTTATGGTATCTCTCATCCTGCTCTCCTCTATTCTTCCCCTGATTCAAACTTTCTGCTCCTCCATTTCCTCCTCTCCCCTCCTCTTCTCCTTTTCTCATTCTGGCAGCTCCCTGTCCCCTACTCTCATGCTCCCAATTAGCTCAGGATATCCTGCCCCTTCCCATTCTCCGGGGTCTCTTAGAGTCCTTCTTGTTTCCTAGTTCCTTTGGTGATGAGGATTGTAGGCTGGTAATCCTTTCCTCTATGTCTAAAATTCATATATGAGTGAGTACATACCATGTTTGTCTTTTGGTGACTGGGTTACTTCACTCAGGATGGTTTCTTCTGGTTCCATCTATTTGCCTGTGAATTTCAAGATTCCATTGCTTTTTTCTGCTGAGTAGTACTCCATTGTACATTTTCTCCATCCATTCTTCAGTTGAGGGGCATCTAGGTTGCTTCAAGGTTCTGGCTATTATAAACAATGCTGCTATGAACATGGTTGAACATATGTCCTTGTTGTATGAATGTGCATTATTTTGGGTATATGGCCAAGAGAGGAATTGCTGGATCTTGAGGTAGACAGATTCCCATTTTCCTGAGCAACTGCCATACTGATTTCCAAAGTGGTCTTACAAGTTTTCACTCCCACCAGCAGTGGAGGAGTGTTCCTTTTTATCCACATCCTCTCCAGCATAGGATGTCATTGATATTTTTGATTTTAGCCATTCTGGCCAGTGTAAGATTGTATCTCAGAGTTGTTTTGTGTTGCATTTCTCTGATGCCCAAGGATTTTGAGCACTTTCTTAAGCTTCTTTCAGCCATTTTAGATTCCTCTGTTGAGAATTCTCTATTTAGTTCTGCACCCCACTTTTTAATTTCATTATTTGTTGTCTTGATGGCTAGCTCCTTGAGTTCATTGTATATTTTAGATATTACCCCTCTGTCAGATGTGGGGTTGGTGTCTTTTCCCATTCTGTGGGCTGCCATTTTGTCTTGCTGACTGTGCCCTTTGCCTTACAGAAGCTTCTCAGTTTCAGGAAGTCCCATTTATTAACTGTAGATCTCAATGTCTGTGTTACTGGTGTTATGTTCAGGAAGCAGTCTCCTGTACCAATTCGCTCAAGGGTGTCTCCCACTTTATCTTTTAGAAGGTTCAGCGTGGCTGGATTTATGTTGAGATATTTGATCCATTAGACTTAAGTTTTGTGCATGGTGACAGATATGAATCTATTTGCAATCTTCTGCATGTCCGAATCCAGTTGTGCCAGCACCATTTGTTGAAGATGCTTCCTTTTCAATTATGTAGATTTATCTTCTTTCTCAAAAATCAGGTGTTCATAGGTGTGTGGGTTAATATCAGGGTTTTCAATTTGATTCCTTTGGTCTATCTGTCTATTTTTGTGCCAATACCAAGCTGTTTTCAGGACTATAGCTCTAAAATAGAGCTTGAAGTCAGGGATGGTGATGCCTTCAGAAGTCTCTTTATTGTACAGGGTTGTTTTTTCTTTCCTGGGTTTTTTGTTTTTCCATATAAAGTTGAGTATTGTTGTTTCAAGGTCTGTGAAGAACTGTGTTGGGATTTTGATGGGGATTGCATTGAATCTGTAGATTGCTTTTGGCAAGATTGTCATTTTTACTATGTTGATCCTGCCTATCCAAGAGCATGGGAGATCTTTCCATTTTCTGGTATCTTCTTTAATTTCTTTCTTTAAAGACTCAAAGTCCTTACTGTACAGGTCTTTCACTTTTTTGGTTAGCGTTACCACAAGATATTTTATGTTGCTTGTGGGTATTGTGAAGGTTGATATTTCTCTGATTTCTTTCTCATTGGATTTATCATCTGCATATGGTAGGGCTGCTGATTGTTTTTGAGTTAATTTTGTATCCTGCTACTTTGCTGAAGGTGTTTATCAGTTGTAGAAGTTCCCTGGTAGAGTTTTTTGGGTCCCTTATGTAGACTATAATATCATCTGCAAATAGTGAAAGTTTGACTTCTTCCTTTCCAATTTGTATCCCCTTGTTTTCTTTTTCTTGTCTTATTGCTGTAGCTAGAACTTCAAGTACATTATTTAAGAGTTATGGAGAGAGTGGACAGCCTTGTCTTATTCCTGATTTTAGAGGAATTGCTGTATCATGAAGGGATGTTGGATTTTGTCAAAGGCTTTTTCAGCACCTAGTGAGATGGTCATGTGGTTTTTCTTTTTCAGTTTGTTTATATTGTGGATTACACTGATGGAACCATCCTTGCATTCCTGGGATGACGCCTACTTTATCATGGTGGATGATTTTTCTGATGTGTTCTTTGATTTGATTCGCCAATATTTTGTTGAGTATTTTTGCATCAATGTTCATGAGGGCTATTGGTCTGTAGTTCTCTTTTTTAGTTGTATCTTTGTGTGGCTTGGGTATCAAAGTAATTGTAGCCTAGTAAAAAGAGTTTGGCAATATCCCTTCTGCTTGTGTGGAACAATTTGAGGAGTACTGGAATTAGCTCTTGTTTGAATTTCTGGTGGAATTCTGCTCTGAAGCCATCTGGCCCTGGGCCTTTTTTGGTTGGGAGACTTTTGATGACTGCTTGTATTTCATTAGGGGTTATAGGTTGATTTAAACTGCTTATCTGTTCTTGATTTAATTTTTGTAAGTCATATCTATCCAGAAATTGTCCATTTCCTTTAGATTGTTGAATTTGTGGAGTACAGGTTTTCAAAGTATGTCCTGATGATTTTTCTGGATTTCCTCAATGTCTGTTTTTATATCCCCCTTTTCATTTCTGATTTTGTTATTTAGCGTGCTCTCTCTCTGTCGTTTGGTTAGTTTGGATAGAGGTTTGTCTATCTTGTTGATCTTCTGAAAGAAACAACTCTTTGTTTCATTGATTCTTTGCAATGTTTTCCTAGTTTCTACTTTATTGATATCATTCCTCAGTTTGATTATTTCCTGGCGTCTACTCCTCCGTGGTGTGTTTGCTTCTTTTTGTTCTAAAGCTTTCTGTTGTTCTGTCAATTCTCTAGTGTGACTTTTCTCCAGTTTCTTCATGTGGTCACTTAGTGCTATGAACTTTCTTCTTAGCACTGCTTTCAAAGTGTCCCATAAGTTTGTGTATTTTATGTCTTCATTCTCATTAAATTCTAGGAAGTCTTTAATTTCTTTTTTATTTCTCCCTCAACAAAGGAATAATACAATTGAATGTTAATCAATTTCCATGAATTTGTAGATTTTCTGCAATTTGTATTGCTGTTGATTTCTAATTTTAAAGCATGGTGGTCTGATAAGATACAGGGGGTCATTTCAATTTTTTTTGTATCTGTGGAGGTTTGCTATGTTGCCAAGTATGTGGCAAATTTTAGAGAAGGTTCCATGTGGCACTGAGAAGGAGGTATATTATTTTGTGTGTAGATGGAATGTTCTATAGATGTCTGTTAAACCCAATTGGGTCTTAACTTCTGCTAGTTCCTTTGTTTTTTGTTAAGTTTCTGTGTGATGGTCCTGTCTAGTTTTGCGAATGGGGTGTTGAAATCTCCCACTATAAGTGTGTCAGGTTTTATGTGTGATTTGAGTTTCAGTAATGTTTCTTTTACAAATGTGGGTGCCTTTGTAATTGGGGCATAGATGTTCAGGATTGAGACTTCATCTTGATGGACTTTTCCTGTGATGAGTATGAAATGTCCTTCTTTATCTCTTTTGATTGATTTTACTTTGAAGTCTAATATGTTAGATATTAGGATTGCTACACCAGCTTGTTTCTTGGGTCCATTTGATTGGAAAGTCTTTTCCCAATCTTTTACTCTGAGGTAATGTCTGTCTTTGAAGTTGAGGTGTGTTTCTTGTATGTAGCACAAGGATGGATTCTGTCTTCGTATCCATTCTGTTAGCCTGTATCTTTTTATAGGCATTTTTATAGGCATTTTTATTGACATTGAGCGATATTAGTGTCCATTGATTGTTGGTTCTTGTTTGTTTTGAATTTATTGTTGGTGGGGTCATTGTGTGTGGATTTCGCCCTCCTGTTTCTTTCATGCTTGGTAAAGTTGGATTATCTATTGCCTATGGTTTTTTTCAGTGTAGTTATATTCGTTGGGTTGGAGTTTTCCTTCCAGAACTTTCTGTAGGGCCTGGATTTGTAGATATGCATTGTTTAAATCTGGTTTTGTCATGGAATATCTTGTGTAGTTATATTCTTTGGGTTGGAGTTTTCCTTCCAGAACTTTCTGTAGGGCCTGGATTTGTAGATATGCATTGTTTAAATCTGGTTTTGTCATGGAATATCTTGTTTTCTCCATCTATAGTGATCGAAAGCTTTGCTGGGTACAGTAGTCTGGGTTGGCATCCATGTTCCCAAAGTGTTTGTACGACATCTATTCAAGTCCTTCTGGCTTTCCAAATTTCCATTGAGAAATCAGGTGTAATTCTGATAGGTCTGCCTTTATATGTTACTTGGCCTTTTTCCTTTGCTACTCTTAATATTTTCTCTTTATTCTGTAAATTTGGTATTTTGATTATTATATGGCAAGGGGACTTCTTTTTGTGGTCCACTCTATTTGGTGTTCTGTAAGCTTCTTGTACTTTCATAGGCATATCCTTCTGTAGGTTGGGGAAGCTTTTTTCTATGATTTTGTTGAATATGTTTTCTGTTCCTTTGAGCTGTATTTGTTCTACACCTATTATTCTTAGGTTTGGCCTTTTCTTGTTGTCCCATATTTCCTGGATATTTTGTGTTAGGGATTTGCTGGACTTGAGATTTTCTTTGGCCGATGACTATATATCCTCTAGAGAGTCTTCAACAAGATTCCCTCTTCCATCCTTTGTATTCTATTGGTTATACTCACATCCTTCATTCCTGATCATTTATCTAGCCTTTCTATTTTCAGCATTACCTCATTCTGTGTTTTCTTTATTGTTTCTATTTCAGCTTTCATGCCTTGAACTGTTTCAAGTGCTTCCTTCACTTGTTTGGTTGCTTATCATGGCTTTCTTTAAGAAAAGTACTTATTTCTTGAATTTTTTTGTTCTTTCTTCTATTTCTTTAAGGGATTTTCTTATTTCGTCTTTAAGGGTTTCAAACATCTTCATAAAGTTGATTTTTAGGTCTGTCTCTTTTTCCTCTGTGCTGTGCTTTTCAGATCTTGCTGGTGTGGAGTCCCTAGATTCTGGTGGTGTCATATTGGCCTTTCTGTTGATGAGTGTGTTCTTATTCTGTCTTCTTCCCATCTCTTCTGCCAGTGGGTGCAGGTGGGGTCTCTCTATCTCCTCTTGTCATTTGGTGATATGTGTGGGCCAAGACCTCAATGTCTGCAGCTCTGGATAGTCTTGCCTTTCCTGGTTGTCTCCTTGCTCAGCAGGTCTCTGGTCAGCAGAGTGGGAAGGAAGAGTGAGGTGTTTCTGGACTCAGGGAGGTCCTCACTGTCTGGGTGGGTCCACTCTATGCCAGGCTCAGGCCCAGAGAGTTTGTGGGGGGTGATGGCAGGAGTTGGGCAGGTGTTGGGCAGGAGCAGAGGGTACACTCACCTCAGCAGAGGTCAGGACGGTGGAGGGTGTAGGAGCTTTAGCAAAGTCTTTATTAAAGTTTGAATAAAGGTCTGTTGATAAACTGGATCTACACAGAGCTGATCTAATAGGAGCAGGTGTTAGAATATGGAGCCCTGATCATTTGCTCTCTTTCTTCCCTTGTGGCAGGTCCCCAAATGGGTCCCAGGACTCTTAAGAGTTCCCACTAAACAACAAATCTTGGTGACCTAGAACAGGAAAGCTTGAATGTCTTTTCTTTATCTCTGGCTCTTTGTGTTCTGTGAGTTCTCTCTTTCCAGGGTTCTGCCACATAGTCCAGAGTAATCTCCAACTGACTTTTGATCCTCTTGAATACAGGGATTATGGTGTCTGCCACCACACATAGCCGAAAGCCTGGCTTTCTACTGTGACTTCCATTTTCACTTGTCATGTCACAATAGGCAAATCATAAATTTCTCTTTGCCTCTGGTTTTACATTTGTGAAAAGTGGATAATAATACACTGTCTTAACCTAGGCAAAATGAAGCAAGCCGAAGCCCATAGGCCATACATGTGAAGGCCTTCAGGGCAATCTATACTTATGAATAATTACAATATGATCCCCCTAACCTTTCTAGGAAAATCACTTTTTAGGTGATTTAAGTGAAAAACCCACAAATAATTATTTCTGAAACGATTATGTCTGCTGTCCTACGCCCATGATAGTGTCCTGGGCCCCTGGTAGGTGGCTGCCCACTCCCTGCTCATTACACAGAAGCCATGAGAGTGAATGTGGAATTTCCAGCCTTTACCAAGACAAGATGCCCCGACACAAATCTTGTCTGGGCTGCTTTATCATAGAAAGGATTCTGTTCTGTGGTGGGAGAGGGCTAAAAGACAGAAATAAAATGTCACAATGGATAGTAAGCTTACCTATCTCATATCTGCAAATTTCTTCTGTAGCTTACCAAGCAACAGTGACACTGTTGCCATGCTGAAATGATATATTTAGAATTGACAAATTAATCTTAGTTTTAGTTTGTGCTGAAGTGTGTCTGTTCACAGAAAGCATGCTGTATAATGAATGACAGGCTACAAAATGACCTGGAGGGAATCAGAGAAAACAAAACAGGGAGGGAAGAGTGAATGTAACATCCTCACACCATCTGGGTTAAAGACAGGAGTGTGTGAAGAGAGATATAACAACTGGCATTTTAGGAAACAGCGAGATTTATGGTGTAGGGAAGAGTGTAGAAATGGCCCTCCAGGAGGAAGCCACAGTCTGTTCAGCTCCGAGACCCTGACCTTCTGGAAGAGATGTAGGAAACTGAAGAAGGACAGCACCATATCCAGAATCCAGGCTCCTTAGCTATCAGGTTCATTTGGCATTTAAATCATCTCAAAGTCTCACGGTTAGAGGCATCCTCAATCCTACTCTAGACTAAGGTAGAGGTGACACGGAGGAGTTGGATCTGTAGCATGACCTTAGAAAATCTGATGATTGACACCAAGGAAATTTCATCCAGAAGGCAGGAGACTGGAAAACCTGTAGTGAGCAGCTTGCCCTAATTGACAGTGGGATGGAACTGGCAGACAGGCAAGCTCAAACTACATCAAGATAAACCAGGCTTAGGAGTAATTTCCACACTGGGGGGGGGCGGGGGGCGGAGAAAGAGAGGGAGGGCTGAGGTGGATAGATAGATAGATAGATAGATAGATAGATAGATAGATAGATAGATTGGATGATTAAGAGCAAATCCCTGGTAGTAGTGATGCTCTTGTGGTGATGACCATCTGTCCATCTAGGTTTTTCTTACCTCAGGTATCTGATAGCTACAGAAATTAAAAGCCTCGTGATTTTATTAAAATAATAGAACAGATTCCTTAGAATTAAAGAAACAACTTTATGAATGATAATTTGTATTATATTAGATAGACTTGAATGACAAAAAGGACATTTGATGTTAGTTTCTAATAAGCAGTTGAATCAAGCAATGCAGTGTGTGGTTGTACAAATTAAGATACACAGGACTTGGATGATGTAGGTTAATTTTATTGGGGAGAAATCACTTACATGAGAAACCAATAACCCAGGATCAGCACTCTGAGGACCCAACTGGAACCCAGAGAGAGAGAGAGAGAGAGAGAGAGAGAGAGAGAGAGAGAGAGAGAGAGAGAGAGAGCCATCCTTCCCCCAGACCAAAATCCTACAAACTCACTTACACACCAGTAGCCATGCCCAAATGGGCATGGTCACTGCAGCAGGTGTGTCTATTACATCTTTCACTACAGCAGTGAATGAAGAGTAAAATGTTTGTTCTGAATTAATCTTTTGTGTCCCTCTTAAATCTTAGGTTCTAGCAATTTTAGGATGATGGAGAAAGAAGAAAAATGCTTGCAATTCTTGTTAATTCTTAACTCCAATAGGCTCATGCAAAGAAGATCAGATTAATAGGAGAGGAAATAGAGAAGTTTATTAACATGTAAACTCCATGGATAGAGGGAGAAGTCTAGAACAGTCATTCTTGAAAGAGTGGCTTTAAATTCCAGTGGCATTTCAACAAAGGACAGCAAATGTGTAGAGACGTCACAGGACAAAAGGTAAAGGACCTTGTCTGTTCAGAGACAACAGACTATGGAAAAGCACATAAAGAGCAGATGATAATTATTTAACAGATTCTTCTAGGTAGATTCTGCTGGTACCATCTCTAGGCTAGTGTGTGCAATGTAATAATATCTACAATGGCTGACCTTTATCCTCTCTTATAAAGAGGTGGGCCAAGATTCCATTGGTCTTTCTAAATCTAATTTTATGTTCAGGAAAACAGAGGGAAAACAGAGAGTTACCTATCATCTGCTTTTATGAATTGCCCTCTGCTCAGCAGTTCTTTATGTGTTTGGGTGACATATTTTGGGGCCCTCCACAGGCCTAACACTCTTACACGTTTATGCTGCAGATGCCATGTTGTTGAATCAGAAGCCTTCTGTTTCCTGCACTGCATCCTGGGAAAATCCCCTCTGCTCATTAAATGGCCTTGGATATGGCTCCTTGGATTAGACTGTTAACCTGCATAGTTACCTCTCTCACAAAGAGTGCTTGTGGCAGGAGGCGGTGGGGGGCAGTTGGAACTTTGCTCCTTTTGGTAGAACTTCTACAACTTTCAGGTAATAACTGATGACTGGTACATCATTAACAGTGGATGGCTGATTCTGTTCATCAGCCCACAGACAGATTCCAGAGCTGGGTTCAGAAAAGTCTTCCTGTAATTGGATCCAGTGCTTCTAATGGGCTCTTAGACTTGCTTTGTTCTGGATTTCCATCACAGTCTTAATGACTTACATGAGTTGAATTGTGTCCTCTTCTATTTTTGTGTTGAATTCTTGACCCAATGTGATGTTTTGTAGAGATGGAGCTTTGGGAAGTCATTAGGCTTAGATAAGGTCACATGGTTCATGTTCTCACATCTCTCTTTTCTCCCTTCTCTGATTCTTTAGTTTCATGATACAATGAGATGCTTGCTGTCACTAGCCAGGAAGAGTCCTGGCAAAGCACTGAATGAGCCGATGCCTTGATTCTGGGCATCTCAGCCTCCCAAACTGTCATAGATAAGTTTCTATTCATTAATCCATCAAGACCATAGTATTTTGTTTTAGCAGCATGAGCTGATATAGCAACCATCATGCCATGGTACTGATTTAAGAGGCAAGGCATACATTTCAAAACTCACAAAGGCAACTGTCAGATTCTCTGACTAATGCTCCAGGTATCCTACTGCAGTTAGAACCACTAAGGTGCTAAGCACCTCAGTAGTTTAATTTTACACAAGTCCCAACTGCAAGGATCTGTCTTTGCATGTCTCAGCTGGCAATTAGGTAGGACTGTTGAAGAAGCGCCAGTGCTAGAAGTGATGGTGAGGATGGGGTGGGGAGGTTACTTCATGCTGTTATTGGCAGAAGGCACAACTCGAATCATTTAACATGTATCATGGTTTGCACCCTGCACTGAGAATGATGTTTTCAAACTAAGGTACTAAATAAATAATTTCATGGATAAAGACAAAATATTGGGGTAGGACCTTTTAGCATGGCTATGATGTCAGTTTCATTAGTGGGCATCACGTATAATTTCAGAGATGAAATTGATCTTACATTAGAATGCAGCAGTTTTATAGATAATTAAAAGAATGTAAGAATTGCACCCACATCAAAGAATAGCTGAAAAATCCTCCCCAGACAACCCTCAATGCCAAATACATAGGCCACGGCTCTGCAAAGAAAAGGAGAACCCTGAAGCAAACCTTGTAGGGAGCAGACAATGACAAACAAAGGCTTGCTCATGCTCTCCTTGCTATTATCAATCTTTTTTCCTGGAGCTAATGGCTCTATCCTAGACATGCACATTCATCTACCCCCGACATCTGTGCAGAGCCTGGAACAGCGTATCTTGCTCTGTAATTGCTTGCTACCCTGAGATGGTGAAATGAACTCTTGATATTTAGCAGAAAACAGGCTTTGCTTCCCAGTGACAGTATCCATGTTATTTAAAGTCTTAAGTTATTTTGCAGATGAAAAGAGGGGAGAAACTCTATGTGTGTTACTGTTAGGGTTCTTATGGAAGCAAAGTCATTGTTTTTTCAAAGAGCATGTTTATGCATAAACATGCTTTCAAGAAAGGGCTTCAGATACAAGTGTGTAAACCTTCAGGATGCCTTGTTAATATTACTGGTACTGGCATGTACAAATGCATTGGCAATCTCAAGGTTTTCATTGTCTGCTAGACTGATTGTGTGTGTGTGTGTGTGTGTGTGTGTGTGTGTGTGTGTGTGTGTAGGCTTCAATAAGTCTGTCAATGGGGAAAATTATACTGTGCTGGGATAATCAAATCCTCAATCAGTGAGGAACTTTGAGGACCTTGAGATCATAAAACACTGTGACCTCAAATTCTTTCTACCATATCCCAGACAGTCCCTTCTTTGTCCTTGACACACCCCTCCCCAGGTAATACATTACATTGCTTTTTTTTCCTAGGGATCTGCTCCAGTCATTGCTGTGACCATACAGGAAAAAAATTTTAAACTTCATGATGTGAGCCCAGGAGTTACACTGGAAATTGAATGTGAGTGGCCCCACATGAAATGCTCCTGGCATCTGCATTTGGAGCTTGCAGTCATCAGTGTGGTGATGTTACATTCATTCATGCATTTCCTGTACTTTGATGACACATACTACCTCATAAAGCCAGATTTTTCCAGTTAACATGAAAGATGGATCAACTTGATGCCCAGTACCTTAATAGTCAGGGATGAGCCAGACTAACTTATTGGCCTTCCTCAGACTCCCCATGAGAAAATGCATTTAATAAGAACTTAACAAATATTTATCAATAGATACTCTATTTCAGCTACTATGCACACAGTGGTGAAAGACACAGAAGGTCATGGCATGATGGGAACTTTCATTCTAGTACATAAAGACCCATGAGTAGTGTCTGTGGTCTTGGCCTCTTCCTCTTAGGATCTCATCCTCCAGTGGTTCTCCAAATGGCTTCACTTCTCATTTAATTGTTTTCTCACAGTGTCTGGGACTTATTACATGGTGTCTGGCTTACACTGTACCAAAATTAGTGATGAGATTGCCAAATGGTCAAAGCTCTGGTGGTATTTTGAATGTAATTGGCCCCCATAAGTTCATAGGGAGTGGCATTATTAGGATGTATGGCTTTGTTGGAGTAGGTGTGGCTTTGTTGGAGGAAGGTTGTCACAGTGAGGATGGACCTTGAAGTCTCATATGCTTAAACCTTGCCCAGTGTCTCAAACCACTTCCTGTTGCCTGTGGGTCAAGATGTAGGACTTTCAGCTCATTCTCTAGCACCATATTTGTCTGCACACTACCATGTCCTGCCATGAAGACAATGGACTAAACCTCTGAAATTGCAAGTGAGTCACCTCAATTAAATGTTTTCCTTTACAAGAGTTGTCATGGTCATGGTGTTTCTTCACATCATTAGAAACCCTAACTAATACAGTGATGGATTGCCAATGTGCCAAAGTAAAGGTTGTCAGAGTGGTTAAGGGTTGCCAGAATAGTTAAGTGTGACCTAGGCAGTGGAACCATGTCTTCTTTTGTGTACTTGATTGGTCACAAAGGTCATAGTGCCTGTACATTTAAGGTGGGGTTGATATTCTAACTCCTATTAGGGAAGTAGCAAAGTCACTTTGTAGAAGAGCAAATATGACAGAAAATGTCTCCTGAAGATAAGAACACATGCAACAGAGTTCATGGGGCAGAAGGAAAGATGGAGATTTGTTTTAAATAGGATACAGGCCATGAGATGGAGTAGAGGATAATTACTCTAGTAAGAGGGTACAATGAGTTCTATTGAGCAATCATAATACTAATCAATTTGTGTGAAGGTCTCATTGCCTGTTCTGATGACATACACTAAATAAGAAGAGACAAAATGAAAGACAGAATTGAAACTAGTCTTGTCTGTTCATCTCTTGAATATTATTTTGGACACTCACTATTCTCTTCTGTGTAGCTATTTAGAGACTGAAACATTGCAATGGTGACAGCTTTGACGTGGATGCAGTATCAGGGTCCTAAAGCTAAGTCAAATGTCAACACACAAATGTTTCCAACCCCACTTCTGAGATGTTCCCTGGGCCTTAGGTACAGTGGTTGTGTTATATCAATTAGAGTTGAACACCCAATAATTAGTTGTCTACATTTTGACCAGTTGTGATCTCTATGACAGTTTCCATCTTCTGCAAAAAGAAGCTTCTGTACCAAGGGTGAGATCTACATTTACCTGTGGGTATAAAGATGAATGTGTAGAACTCAGAAATTTTAGTGGTTTAGGAAAGTGATAGTAGTAGGTTCTCCTCTTGGGTTCATGACCTCACCAGCCATGGGTAATTGGCTAATTTTACTGTACCAGGCATAGATTCCTTCCTATTGAGTGGGCCAATTAGGTAGCTAGTTGTTGATTATCCTAAGATAAAAGCATCACTATTGTACCACTGAGGATATTTTGCTCAATTGCTCATTGTTGTAACTTGTAGGTCTTACAGCTAGATACAACTATTGATTGCCTTTCTCCTTTGGTTGCTTGCTTAGCACCTTCATATAATACAAGAATTAATTCTCAAGGAGGAGGTTTTCAGCTCAGTTCTAGTTCAAGTCCTCCAAATCCTAGGTCATATGTATGTGGTGTCAGCAATAGGGTCTTTCCTTCAAGTTTTGGGAGGCTATCAAGGACAGTGGCAATAGCTTATCTTATTTTGGGGATCTCTTGTGCTCCTCTGACCAAAAGGTCAAAGGGAAGTTTCCCCTGCCTGATATGGGATTTTTATTAGATAGTTATGAATCTTGGGAGGAACAATATCATACCCAACTGACATAACTCCATTTAAACACATACATGTGTGTATTAATGTGTGTGCTAATGCTAATGTGCACACATATATGCACACACACACACACACACACACACACACACACACACACTCCACAAGATCTTAAAATTTTCTGTGAGGTTGGGTGTGAGGAGCTCCTCAGCTGGGATATTCCTTTAACTCTACAACACTAGAGTCCTTTCTATGTTCTCTGCCCTTGTTCTACCTAAAGCCTCTGAGCAAATAATCTAAAAAGACATTGATCAGCCAGCTTGTCTTGTTTTATTTTGTTTTCATTCTTTTGGTTGAGAAGAATTTCTAGACAGATTTGGAAAACATAGATACTCAAATATAACTTTGAGGGATTTGGATTCAATGAGTCTGGCAAGAGGCCTGAAAACAACACAGATAATGCTGAGGCAGCTAGCTGCTCAAAAGAATTTACCACTTGAGTTAATACATATATGATGACTGTGCCTAGAGAATCAGAACAACCTAAAGCCACACATTGGTGGGAAATGTAGGGTATACTCAATATAGTCAAGGACTGTAATTGAACTTGTGTATAATCGAAACTAACCTGAGAGTTCATTCATGCCTCTCAATTTTACAGAATTCACTAATGACATAATGGATAACAGATCATTGTAGCTATAGAGTCACAGTAGTGAGGAAAACAGGCTATCTGTTCTCAAGAAGGCTACGGTTTGGGAGGCTTTCCATTTGCTACTAATTGTCACAGCTGCCATCCCAGTGAAGGATAGTCAGGACAGGTACATCAAATAGAAGTGGTTGTTGATTTCACATTGGTTCTTCCCTCCATTCTGCTGATACTTATGGAACAACACTGCATGAACCAGTGAGCCAACAGTTGTGGAACAGCACAGAAAGTTGCTAGGCTTTGCCTTTAGGGAACCTGTGATTTAGTCCAGCAGTTGTGTCACAAGGAGTCTGAGAAGGGCCAGTTGGCAAGCACAGAGGTAGCATCTCCTTAAGCAAAGTAGATAGGGATACGAGAGCTACCACACATGGGTGCTTTGGTGATTAAAGGCTCCCAGAGTCAGTGCAGCTGCAGTCTCTTTTATAGACTGTGGTTGTGTGCATTGCCATGGTAGGTGGCCTCCTTGGCACTCTTGGTCTAGAGCTTTCCTTGCCTCCTTGAAGGGTAAGCTGAGTCTTGTGCAACATACTGAAATGAATTTCTATTTCCTTTGTACTCCACTCAAATTCAGCTGTTATTAGTTGATGACTGGCCCTGCCCTTATCCTAGTGCTTGTCACTCTCTTTGACCACATGGTGCTGAGTTACACACCTAACAACAAGAGTCTGAAACTTAATAAGAGCTCTGTAAGTAGTGATTACCATTGTTACTGTTCTCACATCTGCTTCAACCATGTGCAAAGGTTCATAGGAATACAAAGGTATACTTTTCATAGAATCCTAGGGCTGGAGTAGTTTCAAGTCATGCAAATTACTGTAATTAATTTGACATTAGAATCTTCTAGATTCTTGAGAAATACTCAAATAGAGACTCAACCAGTCCTTTTATCCTTTCCACCAGATGCTCACCATCTTGGTGTTCTCTCACTTGATTTGAGCCCAGGTTTTAGTAGAATCTTCATCAAAGGCCTGGGAACTTCCTTTATTGCCTCATGTGAAGTTAGCACTGGCTGCCATGTTATACACACCCTGTGGTATAACTCCATTTCTTCCCTCAGCAAATTCCCTGGCCCTACAAATACCGTCTCTCTCTCTCTCTCTCTCTCTCTCTCTCTCTCTCTCTCTCTCTCTCTTTAGTTCTAGTTAAGGAACAAGCTTGTTTCACATGTAAGTCCCTTCCAAATCCCGTCTCTTCAACAGGTATGTGGAACAGGCCTCCTGTGTGTTTCTTTTTCCCCACTTCTTTAAAAATTTAAATTAGAAACAATCTTATTTTATATGTCAACCCCAGTTCCCTCTCCCTCTCATTCTCCCATGCCCCCCACCAACCCCCATCCCATCCCTCTTCTGCTCCACAGAAAGGGTGAGGCCTTCTATGGGGGAAACCATTAATGTGTCACATTGTTTTGGGCAGGGCCTAGGCTGACAGAATATCCCAATGTCCATTCATACACCAGATATAAATTCTGTTCCATTACCAGCATTACCATAGACTTCCCAAGCCTCCTAACTGACACCAACATGCAGGGGGTCTGGTTCTTCCCTATGCTGCATTTCAAACTGTCAGTCTGGGGGGTCCATAAGCTCCCCTTGTTCAGGTCAGCTGTTTCTGTGGGATTCTCCAGCATGGTCTTGACCTCTTTGCTCATCACACCTCCATTTCTACAACTGGATTCTAGGATTTTGTCTAGTGCTTAGTTGTGGGCCCCTGCTTCTGTTTCCATCAGTTACTGGATGAAGGCTCTATGATGGCATGTAAGGTAGCCATCAATCTCATTATAGGTGAAGGTCATTTAGTATAGCTTCTCCCATATTTGCTTAGATTCTTAGTTGGGGTCATCCTAGTGGATCTCTGGACATTTCCCTAGAGCCATATTTCTCTTTATAATAGCTTATAATAACTTATAATAGCTCCCTCTATTAAGGTATCTCATTTCTTGCTCTCTTTTATTATTCCCCTGACTCAATCTTTCTGGTCCCTCATGTCTTCCTTCCCCCTCCTCTTCTCCCCTTCTCTTTCTCCTAACAACCTCTCCCCTCCCCCCTGTGCTCCCAATTTGCTCAGGAGACATTGTCCCTACCTCCTTCTCTGGGAAGAAGGACCTCTCTTAAGGTCCTCTTTGTTTTCTAGCTTCTCTGGAGGTGTAAATTGTAGACTGGAAATCATTTGCTCTATGTCTAATATCCATATATGAGTGAGTACATACCATGTTTGTCTTTTTGTGACTGGGTTACCTCACTCAGGATGGTTTCTTCTAGTTCCATCCATTTGCCTGTGAATTTCAAGATTCCATTGTTTTTTTTTTTTTTCTGCTGAGTGATACTTCATCATGTAAATGTACAACATTTTCTTTATCCATTCTTGAGTTGAGGGGCATCTAGGTTGCTTCCAGGTTCCGGCTATTACAAATAATGCTGCTATGAACACAGCTGAGCAAATGTTCTGGTGGTAAGAATGTGCATCCTTTGGGTATATGCTTAATAGCGGAATTGCTAGATCTTGTGGTAGACTGACTTCCAATTTCCTGAGAAACGGCCATATTGATTTCCAAAGTGGCTATAAAAGTCTGCACTCCCACCAGCATAAACTATCATTGGTGTTTTTGATTTTAGCTATCCTGATAGGTGCAAGATGATATCCCAGAGTTCTTTTGATTTGCTTTTCCCCGATGGCTAAGGATGTTGAGCATTTTCTTAAGAGTCTTTTAGCCATTTTGGAATTCTCTATTGAGAATTCTCTATTTAGTTCTGTACCCCACTTTTTAATTGGATTATTTGGTGTTTTGGGGACTACCTTCTTGAGTTGTTTCTGTATTTTGGAAATCAGCCCTTTGTCAGATGTGGGTTGGTGAAGATCTTTTCCCATTCTGTGGGCTGCCATTTTTGTCTTGCTGACTGTGTCCTTTGGCTTACAGAAGTTTCTTAGTTTCAGGACTTTCCATTTATTAATTGTTGATTTCAGTGTCTGTGTTATGTTCAGGAAGTGGTCTCCTGTACCAATTCATTAAAGGTACCTCCCACTTTCTCTTCTAAGAGGTTCAGTGTGGCTGTTTTGTGTTGAGGTCTTTGATCCATTTGGACTTAAGTTTTGTGCATGGTGATAGATCTGGATCTATCTTCAGTTATCCAGTTATACTAGCACCATTTGTTGAAGATGTTTCTTTTTTCCGTTGTATAATTTTAGATTCTTTGTCAAAAATCAGGTGTTTGTAGGTGTGTGGGTCCATATCAGGCTTTTCAATTTGATTCCATTGGTCTACCTGTCTATTTTTTTGTGCCAATACCAAGCTGTTTTCAGGACTGTAGTCTGTAATAGAGCTTGAAGGCAGGGATGGTGATGCCGCTGGAAGTTCCTATGTTACACAGTGTTGTTTTGGCTATCCTGAGTCTTTTGTTTCTCCATATAAAGTTGAGTATTATTCTTTCACAGTCTGTGAAATTGTGCCATTTTTTTTTGATGGGGATTGCATTGAATCTGCAGATAGCTTTTTGGTAAGATCCTATGTTGATACTACCTATCCGAGAGCATGGGAGATCTTTCCATTTTCTAGTATTTTCTTTCTTTAAAGACTCAAAGTTCTCATTATACAGGTCTTTCACTTGTTTGGTTAGCATTGCCCCAAGATATTTTATGTTGTTTGTGACTGTTGTAAAGGGTGATGTTTCTCTGATTTCTTCCTCAGCCCATTTATCCTCTGTATATAGTGGGGCTACTGATGTTTGTGAGTTAATCTTGTATCCTGCCACTTTGCTGTAGGAGTTTCCTGGTAGAGGCTTTCCGGTTACTTATGTAAATTATCATATCATCTGCAAATAGTGTTTGACTTCTTCCTTTCCAATTGATCTCCTTTTGTTGTCTTACTGTTCTAGCTAGAACTTCAAGCACAATATTGAAGAGGTATGGAGAAAGTGGACAGCCTTGTCTTGTTCCTGATTTTAGAGGAATCGCTTGGAGTTTCTCTCCATTTAGTTTGATGTTGGCTGTTGGTTTGCTGTATATGGCTTTTATTATGTTTTATTATTATTTTATTATGTTTTAGGTATGTTCCTGATCTCTCCAAGACCTTTATCATGAAGGGGGTTGGATTTCACCAAAGGCTTTTTCAGCATCTAGTGAGATGATCATATGGTTTTCTTTTTCAGTTTATATGTTGGATTACATTGATGGATTTTCATTATGTTGAACCATCCTTGCATCCCCAGGATGAAGCCTTCTGTGTTCTTGGATTCGATTTGTCAGTATTTTATTGAGTATTTTGCATCTTTGTTCATGAGGGATATTGGTCTGTAGTTCTCTTTCTTAGTTGTATCTTTGTGTGGCTTGGGTAGCCTCATAAAAAGAGTATGGCAATGATCCTTCTGCTGTTATAGTGTGGAACACTTTGAGGAGTATTGGTATTAGCTCTTCTTTGAATTTCTTTTAGAATTCTGTACTAAAGCTATCTGGCCCTGGGCTGTTTTTGGTTGGGAGACTTTTTTGTTCTTTTGTGGAAGCTCAAGAACAATTTTATTTGAGTTTAAAAGCAAAGCCACTAGGGGAAACAAGTTGCAAATCTGAACAGCTGTCCTGTGAATCGGGGAGAGATGGAAGGAAGAAAAGCCATGTTGCTTAAGCTGGCATGGAGGTCAGATGTAAGACAGAGAAACATGGATGGGAGACTTTTGATGTTTGCTTTTTATTTCATTAGGGGTTATAGGTCTATTTAAACTGCTTATCTGTTCTTGATTTAATTTTGGTAAGTGATATCTTTCCAGAAAATTGTCCATTTTTCTTTAAATTTTCCAATTTTGTGGAATACAGGCTTTCAAAGTATGACCTGGAGATTCTCTGGATTTCCTCAGTGTCCATTGTTTTGTCCCTTTTTTAGTTTCTGATTTTGTTAATTTGCATGTTCTCTCTCTGCCTTTGGTTAGTTTAGATAAAGATTTGTTTATCTTGTTGATTTTCTTGAAGAACAACTCTTTATTACATTGATTCTTTGTATTGTTTTCTTTGTTTCCATTTTATTGATTCAACCCTCAGTTTATTTCCTGGTGTCTTTAACTCTGGGGTGAGTTTGCTTCTTTTTGTTCTAAAGCTTTCAGTTGTGCTGTTAATTCTCTAGTGTGACTATTCCCCAGTTTCTTCATGTGGTCACTTAGTGTTATTAACTTTCCTTGTAGCACTGCTTTCAAAGTGTTCCATAAGTCTGTGTATGTTGTGTGTTCATTCTCTTTGAATTCTAGGAAGTCTTTAATTTCTTTTTTTTTATTTCTTCCTTGACCCAGGAATGGTTCAGTTGCACATTGTTCAATTTCCATGAGTTTGTAGGTTTTCTGCAATTTGTGTTGTTGTTGAATTCTAACTTGAAAGCATGGTGGTCTGATAAGATACAAGGGGTTATTCCACTTTTTTTGTACCTGTTGTGGTATATACTGTTGCTGAGTTGTTGTTGAGTATGTGGCCGATTTTACAGAAGGCTCCATGTGGTGCTAAAAAGAAGGTATATTCTTTTGTGTGTGGATGGAATGTTCTATAGGTGTCTGTTAAACCCAATTGGGTCATAAATTCTGTTAGTTCCTTTGTTTTTTTGTTAAGTTTCTGTCTGGTGGTCCTGTCTAGTGTTGAGAGTGGAATACTGAAGTCTCCTACTATAAGTGTGTGAGGTTTATGTATGATTTGAGTTTCAGTATATTTCTTTTACAAATGTGGGTGCCTTTGTAATTGGGGCATAGATGTTCAGAATTGAGACTTCATCTTGATAGATTTTTCCTGTGATGAATATGAAATGACTTTCTTCATCTCTTTTGATTGATTTTAGTTTGAAGTCTATTTTGTTAGATACTAGGATTGCTATACCAACTTGTTTCTTGGTTCCATTTGATTAGAATATCTTTTCCCAGCCCTTAACTCTGAGGTATCATCTGTCTTTGAAGTTGAGGTGTGTTTCTTGTATACAGCAGAAGGATGGATTCTGTCTTCTTATCCATTCTGTTAGCCTGTGTCTTTTTATAGGCAAGTTAAGAACATTGATATTGAGGGATATTAATGACCACTGATTGTTCATTCCTGTTTGTTTTGGACTTGTTGCTGTTGGTGGTATTGTGTGTGATGACCCCTCCTTTCTTTCTTTTGGCTGTTGGATTATCTATTGCCTATGTTTTTGTGAGTGTAGTTAACTTCCTTGGGTTTGAATTTTCCTTCCAGAAATTTCTGTAGGACTAGATTAGTGGATATGTATTGTTTAAATCTGTTTTTTTTTTGTTATGGAATGTTTTGTTTTCTCCATTTATAGTGATTGAAAGCTTTGATGGATATTGTAATCTGGGCTGGCATCCTTGGTCTCTTAGTGTTTGTAGAACATCTATCCAGGACCTTCTGCTTTCAGAGTTTCCATTGAGAAGTTGGGTGTAATTCTGATAGCTTTGCCTTTATATGTTACTTGGTCCTTTTCCTTTGCTGCTCTTAATATTCTTTCTTTATTCTGTATGTTTGGTGTTTTGATTATTATGTGGTGAGGGGACTTTTTTGTGGTTCACTCTATTTGTTGTTCTGCAAGGTTATTGTGCTTTTGTTTTAATGTCTTTCTTTAGGTTGGGAAAGTTTTCTTGTATGATTTTGTTGAATATTTTTCCTGAACCATTGAGTTGTGTTTCTTTGCCACCTTCTATACCTATTATTCTTAGGTTTGGCCTTTTCATAGTGTTCCATATTTCCTCGATATTTTGTGTTAGGGATTTGTTGGACTTAAGATTTTATTTGGTAGATGAATCCATTTCTCCTTGTGTATCTTCAATGCCTGAAATTCTCTCTTCCATCTTTGTATTCTGTTGGTTATGCTTGCATCTGTAATTCCTGATCATTTACTCAGATTTTCTATTTCCAGAATTCCCTCAGACTGTTTTTTTTTTTTTATTGTCTCTATTTCAGCTTTCAAGCCTTGCACTGTTTGAATTGTTTCCTTCACTTTTTTTGGTGTTTTTTTCCCTGGCTTTTCCTGTTTTCTTTAAGAGTTTTGTTTATTTTTTTGCATATTTTTTTGGTTTGTCTTTTCCTCTGTTTCTTGAATTTTTTTGTTTATTTTTTCTTCTATTTCTTTAAGGGATTCTCCAATTTTCTCTTTGAGTGTGTCTATTATCTTCATAAAGTTGTTTTTAGGGTCATTCTCTTCTGGTTCTTCTGTGTTGGGATGTTTGTGTCTTGCTGATGTGGTCTCTCTAGATTCTGTGGCTTCATAGTTGGTTTTTCTGTTGTTGAATGTGTTCTTATACTGTCATCTTCCCAACCCTTCTTCCATTGGGTGCTGGTGGGGTCTCTCCCTCTCCTGGCCGGTACTGGTCCAAAGATCTCTTCAGGTAGGTGCAAGCAGGTCCAATAATCTGATGGCTCTCCTCTTCCTGTGGGTGGAGTTGGGACTAGGACTTCAATGTTGGCAGACTCTGGATGGCCTCATCTGCCAGGACAGTTCCAGAATGAATAGTCCCCATGCCTTAGGAGGCTCCAAGCAGGGCACCAGTGGGCTTGGAACAGGCCCATGCTCATTTCCTTCCGTGGGTGGAGTTGGGACTAGCACCTCGATGTTTGCAGACCCTGGATGGCTTGTCTGCCCGGATGGGTTCCCTCTGCATACTCGGCAGGCCTCAGGAGGCTCCGAGCAGGGAACCAGAAGGCAGGCTGCTGTTCTGTATGTTTCTTAAATGTGTTTCTTCTACTTCAAGAGGTGGGTCTTCATAGAAGTACCATAGAAGTAGAACTGGCGGTTCTCAGGCCCTGCAGACTTGGCTGGGAATGGGAGTATCATTACAGGCATCCCAGTAGACTTGCTTGCTCTTGGACTTCTCTCTGAACATGCCTGAGCCTCAGTCTCTCTTGTTTTTCCTGTCTGTAAGCTGGGGACAATTGTAATTATGTGGTTTCTGCATGGGTCGTTAAAAATGGTTCCTGTTGAGCTGCCGAACTCCTTGCTTGTGTCTCTCAGGGCTCTCATTTCAGTCTCCTGGGAACCAAGTCTTTCCTGGTCTTAGCTGAGGGTATGATGTAAACAGAGACCAACAAGGAACACTGGCAGATGTTTCTGGTGTGGGTCAGTGATTCTTAACCTGAAATCAGCCTCTGCCATCCCATTGTCTTAAGTATTATCCTGTGCGTGGAGGTGAGGGAAAGAGGGGAGGGTTTGTGTGTGGCTTACTAGGGATGAATTCACCCCTTCCTTGTCTCACACACATGCAGCCATTGAATGCCCACGGTGTGATACTTCGAGTGATACTACCTCCATATTATCCTGTCTTTAAAATTCATTTTTTCTGCCATAAGTGTACAGTCTATTTAGACGTAATAGGTATACTGGGAGACATACTGTGACACACCACAGCTTCTATGGTGAGATTTTTTTTAAATTCTTATGATTTTTATTGTTTTTGTTTTCTTTGGGAGGGGAAGGTGCAAGGGTAGAGGGCAGATACGGAGGGACTCAGAGATGAGTGGGACTGGGGTCATGATGTGAAATTCACAAAGTATCAATAAAAAATTGAAAACAAAAACAAAAAAGAGTGCTTCTTTTCCTCATGTATCTCTGGCTCCTTTTATAGTACAAAGGGGTGGGAGCTTTAAGAGTGGGAGAATGAGAGGCCCTACAGGGTTCACATACTCTCTCCCTTTCTCTGTCCAGACACCACTGTAAATACAGGGTTGCTCAATCCTCAGCCCCCAGGGGCTGGGGCAAGCATTTGTATAATGTCAGACAGGGCCAGGATCAACGTGAAGTCTTGCATGGCATGCTGCTAATGGCCTGCATCTTTACACAGGATTCTCTCTGCGTGTTTCCCTTGCTCCTTGGGAAGGGGAATTTCACCTTTATAGATCCAGCCTTGTACATATTTTAACAGAGAATCTGTGTTTTCCTAAATGGGCAGAGTTCAACCTGTTGACATTAGAGGAAGACAGATGATGGATAAAGACACACTTAATATGTGGGTACCCTGCCTCAGGCAGGCCTGTTGGGGAAAGGAATTGTATGGCTTAGATGCATTAGGAATGATAACACCTGGCAAGGTTTTGTGTCTAAGACTGAGGTCCCAGGAAATTTTGTTTTGTGACAAAATAAAGTAATGAACCCTTCCATTTATCTTGCAGAATGATGGGACAGAAGATGTCTGCTGCAACATATAGTTTCTGTCTACACTCACACACAAAACACGTCTGTGACCAATATGTCTCCAGTTTTAAAGGACAAAATTACACTTTCATTTAAAGATCTTAATTGGTTTATTTTCAGTTCTAGGATTGGGCAATGCTTTACTCCATAAAATAGAAAAAGAGCTGTGACAAGATGAACTAAGGAGGTTGGTGGTCTTGAGAGAAAGGCTACAGAAGGCAGAAACAAAGAACAGAAGGATATTGGTCATTTTCACATATGGTGGGGACCAGGAGACAGAATAATAGAAAAAGGAGACCAGGCAGCATCAGGCTATCTTTTAAGTAAGGGCCAAGGTTGAGAAACTTCATCATTGTGTTACTGAATCTGGTCTGTGTTATCTCTCTAGTCCCAATTTCTCAAGTTAAGCAGTTTAGTTGCAGTTCAGTGGGGTGGGATTTTTCATGAGCGACTCCATTTTAATTTGCCTGGTCTGGCAGCAGCTCGATCCACATACTGACTCCGCGTAATTTTGTTTACCTCTTTCCTTCCAGCTTGGCTTCTTCCTTCCCTTCTTTTCTGTTCTTTTGTCTTCCCAAGTTATAAAGAGTTTCTTCTTGTTTAGGGAAAACAAAACAAGATGAAACAAAGACAAAATCTTTTCAAGCTTTATGAATTTCAAGCTGTCTGCCTGATCAAATTGTATCTGTCCTTACACAAGAATTTCTTGGCTTCAGAGCCCTGAAGTGATTGGTGGGTGGATGGGGCTTTAGCAGCCTAGGTCACTTTGAAGGGGAGAGAAGGAAAGGGCCATGTGAAAGACCATTTTAGCAGGGAAAGAAGGTGAGGAAAGTCTAGTGTCACAGACATCAGTAGTTGGGTGCCATTCTACCTAGAGGACAAATGAGCAAGGAGAGGCAAGGAAGTGGGGACATCATGACGTGGACTTGCTACATGGGGTTTCTCCTTTCTTGTGTTTTTATTTCAACATTTACATTGCAGCTTCCAAAAATGTAGAGCAAAGAAAGTGAAGATTCTTCTGAAAAACAAAGCAGCTAGGCAGTGGTGGTGCACGCTTTTAATCCCAGCACTTGGGAGGCAGAGGCAGAGGCAGGTGGATCTCTGTGAGTTTGAGGCCAGCCTGGTCTACACACAGAGAGTTCCAGGATGGGTTCCAAAGAGAAACCTTGTCTTAAAAATAACAACAACAAGAAAAAGGAAAAAAAAAAGGAATTCCCTGTTCCCCACAGGGGTGACCTTCTGGTAAATGGTCACTTGTTATGCCCTTAGTAGCACTGTAGTGTCCAGCTTACCTCCCAGGAGAGCTTGGCTCACTCTGGTTTCAAGGATCCAGAAAACATGCAAATAGCTTTAGCTTCCAGGCGATCTTTATGTTTCTCCCTGTCATCCTTGCTACCATAGATACCAATACAGTGATTCAAACCCAGCCTCCAAGGCTATTTTATCTTACTCACCTTTCCTATTCACACACAAGAATACCCTCTGTGTCAAACTGAACCAAGAAGAAAAAGATGACACTGCACAGCTGCATATTCACATATTTACACATAATGTTGGCATAATCTAAAAGCACTTGGGTTGGGTTGTGAATAGAGCATGGCGGGTGTAAGAAATATTAGTAGCACCCCAGACATCATCTTGTTAATGTCTGAATGTGTTCCTGTATCTCATTTTCTCTGGAAAAAGAGAGACACAGGGTCTACTGGTCAAATGATTCTGCTGCCACTGTCATCTAAGCAGCACGATTATGCTGATGGATCGGTCCCACTTTGCCTTCCCAGACTGTGTCGCTCTTCCTTCAGCTGGTTAATTTTTAGCTTTCACATCAGCCTCAAAGAAAAACAGTTAACAGTGCTCACATTTCTGCGGCTAATCTCTGGCTTATTAGATCTTTTCCTATAATTGCATTTCAGGGGCTCCACCGAGCTGCCGGGATAGTTGGTGTGTGTCATGTGTTATTTTAAGACTCCAGGATGGTAATCCTGGGTTTTACAAGGTAAGACAAATGTGGTATTGGAGGAAAATAGATTGTTGATGGTGAGGTTTAGTAAGAAACATTTGTTTTCCTTCCAGCCTTGGTTGTTAAATTAAATTATGACTTTGAGGCTCAAGGGCCCTAAATTCTCTCTTCCTGTCTTGAAAGCATATTCACTAGGATTTTATGCTAGATCTTTTCCTTCACTCTGTCAGGGGCTGGCACCCCAATGAACACTGCTGTCAGCTTAAGATAAATCATATTTCAAGCATATTTTTTTTCACATTGGGCAGCCAAAATTAGTGCAAGGAATGTCAGTCTGTTGCCAGATCTGTCAATATGAAGTTTAGATCACAGCTAACTGGTGCCAGTTTAGTTAACTACCTGACAAAAAAGGCTCATAATATGCCGAGAAGAACGATCTTACTCTTAAAGTGATAGATGCTCAAATCGGGCAGGGATGCTGATGTCGACGCTGGGCTTCTAAAAAGGAACTTGAAAATGCTATGGAACAACAACAGGATGGGAGCCTGGATCTGGAAATGGGCAGTGGATAAAAAATCCATCTTTATCTCATACTACCTATCTGTTAAAAAGCTAAAAAGGCACCCTCAGTGTGAGGCTATTCAGAAAGCTGCTATGTGATGAAATGGGCTCTTGTTTCAGCTTCTACTAAAGGTATTCAAAATATCCCAGATTCCAGAAGGAGAGGGCTTAGGTTTGACTGTGCAGGAATAGATATTTGAGTTACATTTCTTGGTATGCTCATTGTGTTAACAATTAGGAACAAAAATCACGTCTTAGATGCAGTGTGTTTCCAAGTCTTCTATGAACCCAAGGCGGATGTTTCTGATCAGTAGCTGGCTCTCTCCCACTTGACAATTCAGAGATTCATGGCCTTTTCAACTACCGGTTCAAATGTGGTGCCACCAATGTAGATCAGTGCCTTGCACATGTGAATCAGTGAGCAAGCTTATTAAATGTACATTCTGTTTTCCAGCAGTGTAGATAGAATCTCAGCCATGCATTTTTAATGAGCTCCAGATGATATCTGTGATGTTGGCTTAAGATGGCGCCTGTGTACAATGGCTTCAATATCAACCACATAGTGTAGGTGGAAGAGGAAAGGGCGTGGAGGAGGCTGGGGGTTCCTGTGGGGCAGACTCTGAAGTGATAATATGTACACCCACAATTTAATTACAAGAACTCAGAAGATATTGTGTTCAGTTTCGGGGGGGGGGGCTAGGAAGTGGGGAGCAAATGGATATTCATGAAGGTAAGGGAATGTATGTTACAAAGCCTCTAAGATCAATATCAAATTGCATGACTTCGGTGCCAGCACTCATTTATTTTAATTATCAGGATATTCTTGTAATATTCCTCCTCCATGTCCTTAGTCATTATCTGTTTTCAATGCTTAAAAAAAACTGATAGGAAGAAAGGAAAAGAAAAGCAAGCAAATGAACAAACTGACAGACAAACAGGACCATAGAGTTGAGATCAGGAGGATGAACTCTGGGCTCTTGGAGGTTAGTGCTGTCAACACAGCAATGTGTCACAATCTATGTGACACCCAGAGGCACACCCAGTCTTCATACCTATGTGTTCTAAGAGGTATTTTATATTGGCATTTCACTGTCTTCTCTGGGGATGGGTAATCCTAGCATGTATTATTCTTCTATTGAGAAGTCCAAAGCTACTTAGCATGGTTTCAATAGTCCTGTGGATTAAAAATGAAGTTAGGTTACCATTTCCGTCTCTTAGAACACTTAGGTATGGAGTCAATGTGCGGGTGTCACATAGATTGTGACACAGTGCCCTGTTGACAATGCTAATCTCCCGAAGCCCTGTGTCCATCCTTCTGATGTCAGCTCTACAGTCCCTGTGCTATTTGTTTCTTTCTCTTTTCCTTTCTCCACTTCCTTTTTGTGATACTGAGCTAGGGTCACTTGGTAGCCTAAATTGGCTCGGAACTCTTATATCGAAGTCCTGCCTTGAACTTACAGCAATTCTCCTGCCTCAACTTATTGAGTAGACATATTATACATAAGAGCTATCATGCTTGGCTCTTGGTCATTTCACTGCTTGTGTGATTCACTTTGTCTCTTAGCTGACTAGTTTTCTCACAGCCCTTTACTATCATTGGTATTCACAAGGTGCATTTGTTCTCATAGAACTCAGGATCCACTTAAAATACAATTCACTTGCAATACTCACAGAACTCAGGATCTACTTAAAATACAATTCACTTAGAATAGCTTAGTAAAAACACAGCTGAACTTGAGCTCTGAAGACAGTTTTACTTGTTGAAACACAAATGCTATTAGAGTTGGCCTTTTGAAGGCAAGTTTGGGGTCAGTTGTGAGATATTTGTTTGACTGCATATAGCCTGTGGTCATCACAGTGTAATTCGTAATTACCTTATGATGCGGAAATCTGTAGATGGGAATATGGAGTTATGTTAGTCCTACCATTTCATGCTAGACTGCAGGAGAGGAGAGCCCTAAAGGCTTTATTGTTCTTTTATAGGTTTTGTAATCACATCTCCCCAACTTAGATGTGGTGTGCAGCCTCAGTGAGGTGATAGCCACTGGCAAGTTTTTAACCCTAATGCGTGTGTTTGGCTTTTCAAAGCCTGCCTAGTAAAATATATTTTCCCCCTGTTTTCTCACTTATACACCTGCATGAAATTATTTAGTGAGTCCCCAGGAAATCTACAATAAAGACAGTTTATGTTTCATTAGTAAATTGGAAACTCCTTCTCTTTGTTCCCCAAAGACTTGCTCAATTTTGCAACACTTTCTTGTAAATAGTCTTCCTTATAAACACAGTCACAAAGCTGGCACATGAGTTTCATTGGCAGCTCAGGTGACAGACATGGTCCCTCAATATCTCCAGTCTAATTCTGCCCAATGATACCTGAAGCTCCAGCGAACCCACAGTCATTACCTCTTCAAAGCCAAGTCCCACCTGGTGGACCCAAGTTGTGTGTGGCTCATTGCTTACATTGCCTCTGGTTCCTGCTTTGCTCAATCAAAATAAATCCTCCCCACTTTCCATCAGTAGAAAGATGGTGACCCAATATATATATATATATATATATATATATATATATATATATATATTGACAGTTTCTATCATTCAGTAGAAATCACATTGTGGATATTGTGTCAAGGAAATACCTCAGTTATCACTCTTGCCTTCTCAGTTCATGGCTATCCCTCTAAGGACAGTCATCTCCTTAGGAGACTCTACAGTTGTCCTCACTTCCAGTTGGGCTCACTGTTCTCACCGTTGCCTAAGAGTCATTTTCTTTTCTTTGCCAGGTAAACATGAGTCAGTAGTCTCCAGGAATAAACTCTCTGCATTTGCTACTGTAAGTCTTCAAATCCGGTGTTAATTCAGTGACAGGGACTACCATAGGTTTTTGAGGAGAGTCTTGGGGGATCCTTGGCAAGCTTGGTACAGTAGAAACATCCAGAGTGTAGAAACTGTCAGTGTAATTTCCTTGGAGCATCCATGCCAGTCAGATAAAGGACATTATGAATTCTTTTTAGTTATCTAGTTGGTAGCTATGAAGTAAAATTAGTATGTTTTCATAAAATTCATTTATTTCCAAAGCAAATATTACTTCTGAAAAAGTTTAGATCCATGATAAGTAGGAATATTTTCCATGAAATGAAACAAATCCACGCTACTCCCTGGATAGTGTGTGGTAGGCTGAGGCCTGGCTTCTCTCATGTTCAGCTTTTCATTTCCTAGGTCCAGGGTAGGCTTTTGGATCCTCTGCTTGAGAAAGGAGTGAGATGCCAAGTCCATTACACTGAAGGCTTTGGGAAGGTCCGAAATGCCCTCCTTTTGAATGCTAGAAAAAAAATCACATTTCCAGATGGGGCAACCTCACTCCCCTTTCTTTAAGGGAGGTCCTTTAGATTGAGGAGCTAAAAGGCAGGGTGCTCTCTTTGGTAGCTAGTTTTGCTCTCATCTGTTTAGGAAAATTTATTGATTGGTTATGGAGTTATTGTCCCCCTTGTTTCCTCAGAGCAGGCTTAATTTAAAATTAATACACTTATTGCATCTAGACTTTTCAGTTATGGCTGGAATACATGAGTACCATACAAATTTTTAATATGACATAATGTTATGTATATATACACACACTCAAAGATGACTATGGCGAGGGGGTGTCCATTTTGCCTAATAGCAACTAGTTATAAGAATTTTCAGTTTTTTGAATTCAAAATTAATTCCATTATTGTTTTAACATTATAATATTGATGTAAGAAATAAGAAACTTGAGCTTCAAGAATATATCAGTGAAAATTCTGAGTAACCCCAAGCCCCAAATACAAGAATGACATGTTTTCTCTTACATGTGGATGATAGCTTTTAAGCTTATGATACATGTGTTTAAATCTGAGTAAAAACAAAGGCTAGGTATCTAGTAAGGGATGGGAGGCAGGCTGATGACCATCTTACAAAGAGGTAGAAATAGAGTCCTGTGTCATAGAGATAAAAAGCAAAGCTACATTAAATGGTGCAGAGATGGAAACTAATGCTAAAGGCCTTTTAAAAAGTCATAGGGAAACCGACTATTATAGACAGTTTCTGGAATGTGTACATACATAAAAAAGAATGTAAATAGATTCATCATGTAATGGGGGAGGTAATGCCCTTAACTGGATATAAAATGCCACTAAGTAAAACTTCTAGTGTCAGAAATTGGTTATATCTTGTTAAGTCATTGACCAAACGGGCCGCACAAATATGACAGGATATTGCCAATGGTGTTGGTCACACTCCACAACTTGATGCTAAGGCCCCCTTGCTGAAGACATCACTTATTTTTGTCGTTGACTGTGGAGAAATTGAGTTGATATTCAACTAGCAGCTTTACTTCTTCTGACCACTATTCATGGTGATGGGGGGTAGTTTGTATGCTACCAGAGGAGAAAGGCAGTCATCAATATCACCTACCTACAAATCTTGTCAACTACAACAGTGACTTGCCTGCAAGACATACTTGTGTAATAGTGGTATAAATGTTGTATATACAACCACTTTTTAAAAATGGATTTATGGCGCCCTTCATGAGATGGAACCCATACCCAACACTGCTAAAGTGGGCAAGAACCTAAAACTAAATAGGTCATTGATCCTAGAGAAAAATTTATTGCTACTATTTTTGTTTTGTTTTGTTTTTTGAGACAAGGTTTCTCTGTGTAGCTTTGGAACCTATCCTGGTACTCGATCTGGAGACCAGGCTGGCCTCGAACTCACAGAGATCCACCTGCCTCTGCCTCCCGAGTGCTGGGATTAAAGGCGTGCGCCACCAACACCTGGCTTATTGCTACTATTCTGCTAAAGGAACATAGCAATAAAATGATGATGACAGAGTGCTATACCAAGTGAGGGCCTCACTCAACCCTCATCAGAGAAGCTTCTTGAAGTAAATAGGAATTAACACAAAGACCCACAACTGGACCATGTGCAGAGACTGAGAGACTTTGGGGGCACTCAGTACTAAATAGGATGTCTTTATAACCCTCCTTCAACGTTTGGGGTTCTCTGCAGAAGAAGAGGCGGAAAGATTGTAAGAGCCAGAGGTGATGGATAACACTAAGGAAACGGCATCATCCAGACACAATAGGACTGATGTGCATATGAACTTAGAAATTGTGACAGCACTTACAAGGCCTTCACAAGCTCAAACTAGACAAAGTCTTAGCATACAAGTGGGGGAAGTGGATACAAATCCCACCACTAACTAAGAAGCTATTTGTAACTGTTACTTGCTGGCAAATGGAGAATCAGTTCTTTTCATTGGAATGCCAATTAGGTATTAATTATACTCCAGGGCAGGTAACATTCCCAGGAGAAGTTTGTCAATGCAAGTGGACTCCATGTTTTCTTTTGCGTGCTTTATTGTCATATTGTTCTCTCTCTCTCTCTCTCTCTCTCTCTCTCTCTCTCTCTCTCTCTCTCTCTCTGCATCCCTCCCTCCCCCTCCCTCCCTCCCCTCCTCCCTCCCTCCCCTCCCTCCCTCCCTCCCTCCCTTCCTTCCTTCCTTCCTTCCTTCCTTCCTTCCTTCCTTCCTTCCTTTTTGAGACAGAGAAAGAGCATAGCATAAAGTTGAGTGGGTAGGGAGGCGAAGACACTCTGGGAGGAGTTGTGGAAGGGAAAAGGAAAGAAATGAAAATAAATATATTACATGTGCATTTAAAAATTCTACTTTGAAAAAGAATTCTACTTTGAAATTATCTCAAAATGGCATGCAGAATATGGTTCGAAAGCTTCAATTCAATAGCTGTACCACATGTCATTGGAAATGCTTAGAACATAACAAGAACAGCTTTGTGCCTTACCCAGTCTAAAGTAATCTACAGTTGAGGAGAGATGAAGATGGAGTTGATACAGGAGCTAATGTGCCCTGGCTAGGCTGTGCACAAAGAGGAATGCTGCCAATCAGTGTGAACACAGGTGTTCAAGCCCAGAGCCATCAGGTCCCAGACTGTTGGAGCTGAGTGAGTTGGCTGTGTCACCTAGCTCCTTTGCTCTATGTGCTTCAGGAGAACATGGAGCTCCCCACATGTTTGCAAACATCCCCCTGACATGCACCCATGCACAGTCCAAGTCTAGCAGTCTATTGGGGACTCTACGCAAAGCCATATCTATGAACTTGTACAAAAATACAAAAATTAGATACATACTAGGAACACACAGTGACACAGGGTGCACATCATTGCTCTTTTTAGTCTGAGGCTGAAGGGCCAGAACTTGTCTGGAGAGTCACTGGCATATGTCTGCACTCAAGGCTGAAGAATGAAGAAGCTGCTTCCTCTAGTGATAGCAGCAGCAGCCGCTAGCATCATCTCCATCATCACCATCATCATCATCAGCAAGCAGAGCAACTCAGGGAGGGTGAGGTCTATGTCCCAGCAGGCCACACCCTTCTGTTTTTGCTTTCCATCTAGTCCTTTCACCTATGGTTGGCGATGCCCAAGTTGAGAGCGGTTCTTCTCTACTTTGTATAGTGACTTGTGTGCCAAACATCTCTAGAAACATCCTGCCAGTCACACGAAAATAATTCTCCATCAGTTTTTTTCAATCATCTTCAAGCTGACCACTAATACCAGGTATCAGGATATGCTTCTGTTTTAGATCACCAATAATTGATTTGGCAAAATATGAACTGTTACATGCTGATTGCCACAGCTCCTTCTCTTACATCGCTTGTTCAATGTCCCTCCAGGGAAATGGTTTGTAAGCAGCATCAGATTACATATTCCTCTCCAAAGACAGGTTAAAATTCAAACTTTTGATGAAGTAATGCAATACTAAGGAAAAAAGTCTTTTAAACCACTCAAGACTGAATAGCTTGTTATATTGAGCCAAAAGTAATTTTTCTTTTTTCCCCCATTTTCTCCTTCATGTTTTGGATGCCAGGTGTTTCTGTTTCACTTTTGAAGTGATTGCTATAGTTGAGAAACAAGAGGCAAAATTCAGATTTCTGTGAGTTGGGAATGAATGCAAAATTTTAAAAATCTGAAATATGATCTTTGAATGGAATGTTCTTAGACTTTCCCTATTAGTAATGAAACTTCTCTGTGGATACTTGGATGTGGTGCTAATCTGATACCCAGTTTCCTGTGGTTCAGCAATTACGAGTGGTTTTTCTGTCATCATCCACAGAAGACAGAGCCTTTAAGTGGACTGGAAACCACAGGTGGGAGCGAATAGCATGGAGAACATGTTAGACTTTGTATTTGGCAAAGCCATTTAGTATCTTCCTTTGGCCTCACTCTGTCCTGGTGATGCTTCAGCAAGTGTATGCAAGAAGGGAGGGACGCAGGCGCTGCCCAAGTGTTTCTGTTGTTTACTCTTATTAGAAAGTCTTCCATTTAAATGTCATGAGATCAGAAATTATTGCCTTTCAGTCCAGGGTTATTGTGTTTTTAGTTTCAAGAGGAAAAAGAAAATGTATTTATTTAGTTTCCAAATGTTTAATCAAGACATGTATTCATTCCTAAGGACATTTGCATAGCCTCCTAACAAATCCATTTTCGCCAGTTGCCAGCCCTGGAGCTAGAGTGGGGAAGTCTTGACAACTGAAAACCCAAACCTAGTCACTGGACTGACTTTTTCTTTTATTGATAAAAAATGTTATCTTATTAATCTTACTACTTTTGGGTTCAGTCCTTAGCACCACCAGACAATATTGGTACTTGCAAAATTACTCATGGAAACACTTATGGACTACAACTGGGATTTGGGGTTTATATCAACTTAACTTAAGAAATGGTTTTGCAGTTTCCCTGGCACGTGTTCATGAAGCCCACGATCTTTTCAAAAAATGCTTCAACTTGTTCTCATTTTTAAAGGTAACTTTTTATTTGAGAAAGGAGAGGGTCAGGAGGTTTCCTAATGCAAAATTTAACGTTGAAATCTTGAGGGACTTCACATGATTGAAGACAGGATTTTTGCTCTGACAGTTTAATGCGTTTTGCATTATGATGGCATTGCCTGCTTTACGGTTTCTGAGAAAGAACTTGCATTAGGTCTCAAAGTAGCCGCTTTCCCCTGGAGTTCCTTGCCATCGCTCTTGTTCATGTCAAATCCCAGAAGGGACCCATTTGTGGAGGAGAGATAATATTGCCACTTGGGAAGGATGCACGTGGCTCTTTGCCTTGGATAAGATCAGTTACACAACGTGTCCTGTTCTAAGTGTGTTCTGTCCAGCCATGGAATGACACATAAAATTAGTCCATCCCCAAGTGTGTTCTGCTCAATGGTTCCTTGTAAAAATTCTATGTGCAGATAATATTCACTGTTCCTAATGCTGGTAGTAAGTAAATAGACAGAAATACCATATTTCAGTTTCCATGGACATGAAAGGACAAAGGAATAGCTATGTACTTTCCATATCTCACTGTACTAGGGCACAGATCATTCTAAGTGGTAGTTGTAGTTTTACATTAACTTACTTTAAGTTTTGGAGTAAATAATCCAACTCCTTAGTTACAAATTCCATACGAGAAAACAATCACTGTATTCTAACAGATTTCTAGTATGTATCTTAATTTTTTTCTTTTTAGTTCTTGAGCTTAGTAAATTTATTTACCCAAGAAATGTATGTTATTAGTACATTTGTGGTAAGAAATTAAGATGTGGAGAAGCCAGGAAAATTGCTCAGGCTTATAGCTAATGAGAGCCTCAGTTTGTTTTTTTCACAATTGATATTTGGCTTTAACCAATGTGCTTTTGACATCACAGCTTAAAAAGTGACTACTATGTCTCATATTATATGAAAATACTATTGGGCGGAGCACTGTAACATTAAAACATTATTATTTAATAACTTATATCCATATTTTTGTTATTAGTGATAACATTCTGGCTAATATAATCCACATCCTTATTCCAGTTTCTAGCTTCTTGAGTGCCATTCTAGTTCACTTTAGCTGTCAACTGGATATAGCCTAGAGTCATCCGAGAATGGAGTCTAGATAGGAGAGTTGCCCAGCTAAGAACTGGATGTCTGTGACAGAATTGTCTTGAATGTTAGTTGATGAAGCAGGGTTCAACTCACTGCATGCAGCACCATTCCCCAGGCTGGTGGGCCTGGGTGATCCAGAATCTCAATGAACATGAACCTGAGCCAGCCAGCAAGAAGAATTTCTTCATGCTTTTTGTTTCCAGTTCCTACTTGAGTTCCTGCCCTGACTCCCATAAATTATGGACTGTATCTAACCTATAAGATGAAATAAAGTCATTCCTTCTCTAAGTTACTTTTGGTCAGAATGTTTGATCTCAGCAACTGAATACATTTAGCCTAAGTGGGGATGGGGTGCCTGAGAAGTAGACCATGTAATGTCTAAAACATAATGTCTAAAATTCTTAATAAAAACATTAAGAATTCTGGCAAGTATAATATGATGGAGAATCCCAGTCACAAACATTTTCAGCTTTGTCTGATAACCTCTTCTGGGATGGATTTTGGTAAATAGTGTCTCTTTTTCTGAGCTAGAGTTTCTGGTAACTAGCGAAGATGGATGGACATTGTCCATGACAGCCTTTCAACATTTGAAAGTAGTTATTTAAAACCGATAGATGAATATTTCCAAGAAGCTCAGCACCCCTAGTTATGATGTGAAGAGAAAAAGAGCATGGCCTACATCCCAAGGCAGACAGTTTAGAGGGGAAGGGTGAAACCTATGATAATTAAAGAGTCACACAGAAGTAAGATTGAGTTTGAACTCTGGGCTGTTGACAATTTCAACTGCTCTAAGCCCTGCATAGTTCACATTTTATCTCTGAGTACTAAATTCCGTGTAGTGTGTAGAGGAGGAGTCAGATTTCTTGTCGTAACTTCTGATGTTTTGATTCTAGACAAGCTGGTCCACTGTAATGGATTGCCTCTGTGGCCGGCTGTGTCAGAGCTCTGCAGAATTTGCACTAACATGATAAGGTCAGAATACAAAGTAATATTCTGCTTCTTAGAGATTAGAGTGCTACGCTCAAACCTGCCTTTCTCTTTACAAAGAAGTTGATGGGCAAGATCCAAAGGCAGATCATTGTTACCAAGTTCAAATTCCCTCTCCTGGGGAAAAGTACTCCCCCTGTGCTCTTGGCAGTGACAATTCTTTTGCTGAACTCCAAAGTATAAATTGTACACCACACAACCTGTTTTACTTTGAGTTTCCCATCTTGGTCTTCTCATTGAAATTGCAAGCAACATGGGGGCCATTTCCCTCTGTGGTACTTACAATGCCCAGTGCTAGCCATCTGTGATGTGAGTTTTAAATTCTGTTGTTTAGTTATTTAACTCCTTCATACTTTTTCTTTCATAGATAATATATGATAAAATTCAGAGATACATCTTCAGTTCTGTAAGTAATGCTAGAAACATGTACTTTTGGAAAAAGAAATTTTAAAATAAAGATAATTGTAAACTATTTGTAATATGTGAGTGGCTATCATAAAGTAGGCAAAGCAATGGTGGTTGCTGGATATGGCATACTGTAATTCTAGCACTTGGGAGCTGGAGGCAGGAGGACTAAGAATTCAAAGTCATATCAGGGACTGTATGAAACACTGTCTCAAAAACAAAAAACCAAACCAAACCAACCAACCAACCAACCAACCAACCAACCAACCAACTAACCAACCAACAAAACACAAACAAAAATCACCCCAAACCTAAACCCAAACAAAGAAGGTAGTTAATGATAATAACTTTCATTTATTCAAACTAACAGTTAATTCAATGTATATCATTTATTAATGAAGGATTCTGCAAGGAATATACATATTTGAAAATAGATGATTTGATATTTTTAAGATGCTAGAGGAAATTTAAAAAGCATAAACCCATCATTTGTTTACATTAAGGAGAGGAAGCAGTGACTGGTACTAAGGGAGGGACTTCACATTCACTCCCTATGTGGCGTGTGGAACTTTGGCTCCATGGCCTTTCCTGTGTGTTGTGGCAGGAGAATGTGTTCCTCGTAATGGCAGAGAGACTACACAGCTGTAGTGGAAGCTGTAGGCTGGGGAGATTTGCTCGGGTTGTTCAGGAAGTTTGGAGGTCCTTAAAACAGAGCCTGGGCTGAGGAAGCCAGAGAGAGAAAGAGAGAGACAGAGACATACAGAGAGAGGCACACACAGAAAGAGATGTAGAGAGACAGAGATGCACAGAGACACAAAGAGATAGAGACAGAGACACAGGGAGACAGAGAAGCACACAGAGAGACAAAGACACAGAGACAGAGAAAGGGGAGACAGAATGACACAGAGACATAGAGAGAGAGCAAAGACACAGAGAGATAGAGAGAAAGAGGGAGGCAGACAGAGAGACAGACTGAATCAGAGAGAGAAAGGGAAGGGAGAGACAGAGACAGAGAGAAACACACACATTTATGAGAGAGAGATAAATAGAGGCAGGGGAGCAAATGAAGACACGAATAAGGGAGACTGGATGAGCTATGCCTGGCTAGTGGGTGAGAAGATCTCACACAGGAAGAACTAGAGAGGGGTCTCAAGGAGCAAAAACCAGCCATGTCCGTTAACCAAGAGGGAAAAAGGAGCCTTGATCCTACAGCCAAAAGAGACTGAGTTTGGGTCTGTCTCCTAAGAGCCTGGAAGCAGACTCATGGCCAGGTCCCCAGAAAAAAAGCAAGGACCTGTCACTGTCTCATCTCCATCTGGTTCATGGCCTAAGCAGGGGAACCAGGTGAGCCATATTGTTACTGTACTTCTGGTCTGCAGAGATAGGAGATAAAAAATGGTTTTTGTTCACACAGTGGAACTTTGTGTGTGTGTGTGTGTGTGTGTGTGTGTGTGTGTGTGTGTGTGTGTGTGTGTGTGTGTGTGTTACTGTGGTAGTGGAAAATTAATATACTCTATGTTCATTCACAGTACAGTAGCGTTTGATGCCACCCTTCAGATTGTTCAGCATGCTGAGAAATTTCTGAGGAAGAATCTTCATACTGCAGGTAAGATTTACCATTATCTAAAGTATATTATTTCACAAATAAGAAATGTTTATTTTAATCTCCTTTGAAATGTGTACACATTGTTGAGTGACTAAAAGAGCACATTGCCATGTACATAACTTCCCAAACCCATCTCTATTCTGTGGCACAGTTAACTTTTGTTATGAAGAAAGCCTTGTGAAGCAGATCTGAATCTGGGCTGCAATGACACAGAATCTTGAGAAATTTCACACCCTTAACTAGTCTCACCAATGAGAGCTGCATCTAGATAAAGCTTGAAAACCAGCTAGAACTGCTGTCATGCATGGTGGTCCTCCTTGGGCATCTACAGCAGTGTTTAGACCTTACCATCTCCTATTCTGGCTCTTTGATGGCTTCCAGGGTAAGAGAGGCTTCATTTATAGCTAGAGCTTTCAATCAGGGCTAGGAGGGTGGGGGAAGAATTCTCTCAGTTAATTGCCTGAATGACAATGCAGGCTTTCAAGGTGCTCACGCTTGCTTTCTGCTCAAATTCACATTTTATTGGGGAATATCTAAGTAGATGATTAAAAGTAGTTAAAAAAATAAAAAAAAAACAGTGGCAAGAGAATAAAATTGAAGTTTAGTAGCGTAAGTGTTTGCTTTGCTCCCTTAGAGTTGAATGTGCTGAGGAAGCTTCTGTGTTAGCGTCAGGCAGCATTTTCGTTGTCATTAAACTAAAGTGGCTTCTGACCCGTCTGTTCATCCACCCATGCATTGCTGAAGGGTTTATCACTGTAGGTTAGCACTATGGTGACTGATGGGCCGAAGTCTCGGCTCTGAACCCTGTTTGACCGCATTGCAAGAGTAGCAGCAGTGGAAGTTTAGCTACATGGCAAATGACATCTAGGCTGAGACTTAGCAAACATACTATTTAAAATGTTTTATTTCACTCTTACAAGTAATCAGGTGTGTGTGTGTGTGTGTGTGTGTGTGTGTGTGTGTGTGTGTGTGTGTGTGTCGGGGAGGAGGAGTGAGTTAAAGAATAAAAGAGAAATCAGACATACCTGGCCCTCTCTGATGAACTGGTGAGATAGCCCCACACATGTGACAGTTGCAGAGTCTTTCCAAAAAGATTTCAAGCCAAGAGAGGAAGGACCTAATAAGCAGTGACCCACTAAGAACCTACTGAGAAGCAGCAGTGGAAACTTATTGACTTTGAAATAAACACTCTTTGGTATGGCACTGAGGATTCTACTTCTTCAAGTGACAATGCCTGATGTACCTTAGGCAGAATGGTGCCACATGTCCCTGGATCAGCCTGTCTGGGAATGTCCCAAGGTTTTGGGGAAGAAAGGAAACTTCAGAACTTGGAATGTTTAGTCCGTGGTGGAGATGGCTGGGTAAGTCTGAAATATCAGTGAATTTCACCTACAGGTGAGTGAGACCAGAAGAGATTCTGTTATACATGGTAGTACCAAGTTCCCACTGTGATTCTGCATGACCCCTGCCTGCTGCTATGCCTACCTGGAGTAGCATTGTGTCATGTTAAAAAGGGCTGATGAAACCAAGGGGAAATGGTCTGAAATGGTGACGTGTAACCCTGAAGATAGGCCATAAATGGCAGCACGGCTTTCATTTTTCCTCCTTGCTCTGGAGACAGCAGATGTCACACTGTGAGGATGTTCTAGCAGCTCCACATAGATATCCAGGTAAGGACCAGAGACCTCTTGCCCTGAGCCATGTGAACCAGCCAGTATGGAAGCAGACAGTGCTGCCCAGCTCAGTTTTTACTGCATGAGAGACCCTAGGTTACAACTACCCAACAGCATATGTGAAAGGATAAATATTTGTTATTTTCCACTAGTAAGTTTTGGGTAATTTTTAAGTATTAGTAGATTCTCATGCATGTACAGAGCATATGATAGCTAGAATTCCCATAAAGATTTCTATGAATTCTATAAAGACTGAGTCTGTGTCTTATTTTTTTCATTTTCCTAACACATTCATTTTAATCTTTAGATTGTTTGTAATTAAAAAGAAATTTTGTGGAAACTTAAATTTCCCAGTTTCTTTAAATATTAAATATCTAAAGCATTTAATCATATCTGCAATTACTACCAGAGAATCTTGTTGGTGACACCAAGGTACCCATGATAGTACAGGAGGGATGTGGCAGACTAGGGCAGAGATGACAGGCTAAACAAAATGTGGGTCTCACTGTCTTCTGTATCTCTACTGTTTCGACTAGGTTTGGTGGTTATAGCTCTCGAAGGACCATGATGATCCTGGTGAAGACAAAATAAAGATAAAAATACATAGATACCCAGATATCGAGCAAAATCACCTTGGTTACTGCCATGATGTATAGCTAGTTGTCTTTATCAGAAACACACAGTGACAAGATGCTCTCAGCTTTCCCTGTAACAATTATTAGCATCGATCTGTCACTCTGCCTATGCATTCATCTACCAGTCACATACTCATCTCTGGTGGCAGCTCCCCCACTCTGACATTTAACACAGTATTTGTACAGCTCCTGGCAAATAATGAAAGAATAGGAAGGAAAATAATTGTTATTTGTTAAGCGCTTGCTTTGTTTTGGGGATTGAATGTCAGGGAAATGTTTCTACAAACAGCATTAGCATCTTTTATTGACAGGGACTTCCTTCATTTGGAGTGGTGCTGAACCCTTCCAAAAGCCACACAGTGATCTGAAGTCTGAAGAACCTTCTAGCTCCTAAGTGAATAGGATCTTTGAATTCATAATCTTATGAATAGACTATTTGGGCATTTCTTTCTTTCTGCCCTTCTTGTTTCTGATGTACAAGACCAACTGTATGCTTAGGCAAGAAGAACCATTTGGACCAAAACCCATTATATATTTTTTCTCTAATACTGCCAGTAATATTTGTCTTAAAGAAGAAAAATTCTATGATAAGCATATTAAATGGTAGACATCTTCCAAGAGATGGTTTTATATTGGAAGAGTGAGATGGAAGAAGAGAATGTGTCTACTTTTCTTCAGTATGGTTGGACATAAGGCAAGCATCATTCATAAACTCTGGTTTATCATAGTTGCTATCATCATCATCATGGTGATGATGAAAGGATAATAGCAGTAATAGATGTGACGAGAGGAATTTCAGTTGGAGCCCAAATCTATTCTTTGTTTGTGCATGTATTCACATGTGAATGGAATGTATAAAAAGAGGGTGCCTAGTTCCCTGAGTGACCACAGAGTCCTTGGGGACAGGAGCATTCTAAAGGGAGATAGACAAGTGGGTGGACAAAATTGCTTCAAAGATGGTGGGTCAGGAGGGAAAGGACTTTGGATGCTACCTAATCCCTTATCCCAAGGTTGAGGTAGCTTTAGTGTGGAGTGTAACAATCCCATGTGCTATGGTTCAAACATCTGCTGCCCAGAAGAGCCTCTAGGACCAGGGCCTTCTATACTACAGTTTTTGCAAGAAGAGGAAATAGCATTGTCCTCAGAGCTGATGGGGTGAGTGGTGGCCACAGCCACAGTTATGCTCTCATTGGACATCAGCAGGATCCTCAAGGAAGACTACAGCATCCAAAAAAGAGAGTAGGGGATATAGCTGACACTACAGAGAAGTAAGACCACCACCCAGGGCTGGTGGAGTCCAAGGGGAGGTAGAGACTCTGACAAAGACGAGTGCTGGTAAAACAGGTAAGATTAGAGGAATTGATGAATTGCAGAACCAGAAGTCTTTACTAGGGAGGTTATCAGTGCCATCCACTTTACATACTTTGACCCATTTCATGTCAGAAATGGGAAGCTGGATCCTGAAAAGACAAGCACCTCAGATGTACTCACAAATTAAAATAATTACAGCACAGTTTGTGCAAGTTCATTCAACAGTCAGATATCTCATTTCCTAATAGCCCAAAGCACACTTTGAGTCTGGTGAAATCTGTGGTTTGCAACTGTGGTAGAAGATGAATTCCTAGCCCGTTGGCACACTTTCTGCCTCTCTTGCCAGTGCTTTCTCTCTAGGAGAGGTCTGAGTGGGGTCTCTTGCTCTGATAGAAAGCAATAGAGTTCCAACTGTGGGGTCTATGTCTCTCCCTTTCCTGCACGAATGAGACCAAGGATACTGCTGTGCAGTGTCAGGCAAATGCCACTACAGCTAGCAGGATTCAGCACAGTTGGAGGGAGAATGCAATTGTGCAGTGAACAGGGTGGCTCTCCTGTCCCAAATGGATGCTCTCTGGTGACCATTGCTTAAGTTGATAAGGAGCTACCTAAGTCCCAGCTTGTTGGGGGGTGTGTGTCACAATGAGCCCTGGCTTAGCACACTTTGTCTACACTGCCCTTGTCAAAGGCAGCTGTAATGTGGCTTCTTTGGATTGTATTGAGATGAGGTTTCTGTGAGTTTTTGAAGGCTAGTGGCCACTCCAACATAGCAATTAAGAACACAGGCATTCACTCCCTAGCACAGGAGCTATTGGCAGCTGGGGGATGCTACAATAGGAAGAATTGTTTTTCTTCAGAGATGTGGCCCCTGCTAGGATGACCATGCTCTAGTTCACAGCCCCACAGCCAAGTGTACATGGACAGCACTGATTAGACTCAGTGGGATGAAAAAACTAAGAAAAGGGAATAGAGTTGGGAGTGGCAACATGGGAGGAAGGGGCTGAACTGAGGGATGGATATGATAAAAGTACAATGTACATATTTATGAAATTATCTCAATTAATAAATTTTCCAAAAGGAACATGAACTTTATAGCAAAATTATGCTGGCTGAAATCCCAGCCTTGCTGCTTCAGGTTTTTGAGACCTTAGGCAGATGAAAACTTAATTGTTCTCAGTTTCAGCTACTCTCCTCTAAAACTCAAGATATTTATATTACTAACTTACAATAACTTTATAAAGCAGAGGGAAATAACAGAGGTCCAAGTTTTAAGCATGGTGTCCATTTCACCACAAACACATCCAGTCCAGGTGTGTTTCACTTTAATCATTATCCATTGGCCAGGTTAACTTGGGCTGCTGTTTATGAGGGGACAGCCTTGGCAGCCCTTACGACTTGGGCAGCAGGACTCTCCTAGCTGCTCATGATGGACATCAGGGATGTTTTAATTAAGGAGTCATGACTAATCTTTCCCAGACTCTGTCTCTGTGACATTTCTTAGAGAAAGGGTAAAATGGCCTTAGTTGGACTCAATGTTTATCTTTAGTTGTAGTACCTTTGGGTAGATTGGCAGAGATGAGATGCTGACATAATACTGGGCATATCCCTGTGGAGTCAAGTCACATAGGGCCAGGCTCAAAGACAGGACCACCGTAAGGGTGGCTGCCACATCTGTATCTGCTAAAAGAAGCCCAACCACAACTCCAGTGGTCTGTTTCCATGGACATGTATGCATGTGGCCAACCATGTATGTGTGAGCTTTCTGATGATAAACACAAGCATCTGACACTTACATGATTGCCATTTCTAAAGCTGGTCACCACACCAAACACCAGGGCTTGTTTTGAAGAGTAATGTACTAATTCCTAGCAGTAACCTTTACATTTTACACAAAGTTTGACCAAATTATTTTAGCATTAGAAATGTAATGTTGAGAAAATAATAAATAATTATTCAAAAAGGTTACTGTAATGATTCTTCTAGAAAGAAATTCACCAGGACATATTTATAATAGAAACACAAAGATTATAAAAAATCTAGTTCATGATAAGGGATGTTTGAATCAAAAACATCACATGTATGGAGTGTTTACTGTCATATCATTGAAGTCTTTGCAGAGGACATTCAAAGCTATGTAAATTGTATTCCCATATAAAATAGAAAGAGCAGTTACATAGTGTTATATAATATGATTTTTTTATTTCTTTCAAGAATAAAAGGACATAGGCATGGGGACAAAAACCAAGAAATACAACAAAAAACCCCAGTGGCCATCTTGAAGTAGTGAGAATAAGCATGATTTTTATCTTTATTTTTCTTATCTGAATTTTTCAATTCTACTTTAATAATCATGTTTTTCTTTCACAGTAAGAAAAAAATGCATAAATGAATGTGAAGCCATGAGCAGCCTGACTGTGGACTTTTGAGCAGCTGACACAGAGGCAGGGACATCCCAAGGTCCCTTATAAAACATCCTCATAAAACAAAATGGAGTCCGGTTGCCTGGGGGGACATTAGCTCTTCCTGCAACTACAACCTGTGATCAATTTATCCTAAGGGCCCTCTTAGAGAGGTCACTGGGTAACATAAGAAATGGTTTATTTGGTTGCATTCTTAGAGTAAGTGTAATTCTGAGTTTATGGATTCTTTTTTATGTTGTCCTTCAAACTATGCTGATGAGAAACATAAAAGCAATTTAAATAGGAAGTTAAATGAAAGTTGCCTGTGGCATAATTTATTTATCAGTTGCAATCTAATGGAGGCCCTAAGGACAAAGTAGGATTGCATTCTTCAAACTTTTACTATTTTCCATGACAAGCATCAGGGCTCCACACTCAAGTTCTTTCTGATACTGAGATTGTTTTATCCTTTATGCACTGAGCACAAAGGTCTGATGCAGCAACAGATGAAGGTAGATGCAAAAACACCTTAGACTTTAGGAGCCTGATAAGGCTTGTCACCCAATTGAAGATTCTGGGCAAAGCCCAAACAAGAAAGTCTACAGGATTTAATTTTTGAACCAATTTTGTTAATAGACACATGAAAATGTCAGCCCAAATATTTCTTTCAGAAAACAGCACCACAACACAGTTGTTTTTTTTTTTTTTTAAAGCAAGTATAATTAAGAACTTCATCTATTGGTACTAATAATGATAGCATATAAGAGCTTCATTAAGGGCCCATGTGACATGGAAATGAGCAGTATAATTTCTTGTGTACTTCGGGACAGTGTGTATATCTGGTTTCAGTTAGATAACTGAATACCCTAAATCATTTAATGTGGGGTCAATTCGATAATAGAGGACATGTATTAGAAAGGACAACCTGTTTAAAAAAGGCTCATGGTCCTTCCTCTCAGTATTAAATGGATTGTTGCTATGACAACAATTCAGGTGACTCCCAGTTCTTCACCATGGCCTTGTGCTATGGGAGAATATTTGGGCCCCAGTCCTCTCAAATCTTCGTGGTGGCTTGTATTAGGAGGTAGAGGCTTTGGGAGGCATTTGAGTTCTCAGAAAGGTCCTCATGAATGGGATTAGTTTCTATAGATTAGGGAGAGAGACCTCTCTCTCTCCTACTCCTCCACCATGTGAGCATACAAGGAGAAGGTTGTTGTCTGCAACCAGGAAGAAGGCTTCTCCACAAACCATTCCAGTACTCTCCTTTCATACTGCCATCCTCCAGAGAAATATGAACTGTGAGAGAAAACTTGCTGTTTCTAAACCTAAACCCCCAGCCTACGGTATTTGGTTGTCTTAACCAGAATTAAGATATGCATGTGGTTTGGAAAGATAATACTCATCTCTTTGAGTTACTGGTAACTGAGACAGAACTGACCATACAGTGGGCCAGGGATAGGCTATGCTGTCATCATCAAGAAGATACTGTCATGACTATGGATTTCCCAGCTGTCCTTTCTGCCTCGGGAAACAGTTTCGTGCTACACTGGGATAGTTTTACTGTTTCTTAACTAAAGAGGTGAACTCTTGAGGAACTGGCCCCTCAATTGCTTTTCATTTATCCATTAGTTTTAAGGAGGGTATTGACAGAAGGGCCTGCTCACTTTGTCTGTGATTGAAGGGATGTGAGACTAGGGCACTCTCTGTATGTTTGTACTCCATACTAATGGATTAAGATGCTAGTTATGTCTGTTCAAAAGTTAAAATGCTACAATGCTGATTGGTTATCTGTCTGAGTGGAGAGCTGCAGTGACACTTGGAAATGCTGGGAATCTCTCCATCGTGCTTGCGGCTGGAATGCTAAAGTGAATCCAGCTGTGCTAAAAATTCAGATGTTGGATGAGGCATCCTGGCACAGGACACTCTGGCCCCCTCAGTCATATGGGGCAGTTACAGATTGTGTGTCAATTAGATTCAAATTATGTTCATGTAGAGAGTGGAAGCTCCCAGGTCTGCATGTGACATTGACAGTGGCAACTGCACCTGTTTAGGATATGCAGGAGCTACCTGTTACTGCTTGCCTGGCTTGCTATTATGGGCTGCTTCAATTCCGTGATGTTGGATCTTTTTCTCTTGAAGCCTATCTCTGTAGCAGAGCCACTAATGAAATGCAAATAAAATTCTGGTTAACTGCCAGGGACTGGCCACGGGCTCAGGCTCAGGTCCCCTGAAGGGGACCCCCTTCAGCTTCCTCAAAGAGCTTGCTTTGCCCTGGCTTTTGTTTCCATCTTAGCCCTGTCATAGTTTTGGTGCTATGCTATTCTATTGAGCTTCCCTAACACACAGGCCTGCGGTGCTTTGAAATTACTGTGCACTCTCACCTCCACTTTCTCATGACTTTCTCTATCAATGGAAAATGGCACCACCCAGTCTCTTTTACAGTCTTTGTTAAAATTTCCCAGAAGCCTGGGTTATGGGGCCCTTCCTCTGGGGATCATAGTTCCCGCCTTAAAAAAAAAACAATTAATTCTTCCCATTCAGGCTGTTTCTTAGTGACAGGTTCTGAGTCCACTTTGCGCATGCTTGCATTTCTAATTAATGCCTATATGAGTGCCTGGTCTTGATTAGTGACCAACTATGACTTAGCGCATGAATATTTTGCAGGAAGTATGCAGGAAAACAAGACAATATTTCTGCCCCAGGGACTGAAGGAAGACCCACGTGTTCGCTAGAGTGTAGAATGGGACACTGTATCAGTGTGTACTCAGGCAAGCTCTGGACAGGGTGTGGAAGCAAACAAGCTTTCAAGTTGGACTGTGGATGTCACCGATTATTTGAATTATCAGGGAAAGTTCTTGGGGACACAGAGACTCCGAGAAAGGCAGAGAACAGGGGAAGCAGCAGTGTTTGCAGAGAAATTGCTGATGGTGCAGAGTGACTGGGGTTGGGGGTTGGTGAAGGGATTCTTAGAGAATGTGCTGGGGTGATAGTCCATTCTAGAATGTAGGGCCAAAATGTGAGTTTACAAGGAACAGGGTTGCTGGTAGAGCTGATGGCAGTGTGTGTTCCTTGTAAAAGGTTCAGGGTTGCCAGATGTGATGGTGCACATCTGCAGCTCACAGGCTTGTGGACTTCCGACAAGAGGTTAAGCTAATTGGAGGCCAGCCTGAGCTACAAGGAGATGTTATCGCAAAATACATGCATGCATGCATACCCATAAGTAATAAAAATTAAGTGGTAATCGAGGGAGGCAAAATGAAAATATGGTCCTTCCTTACTGTACAAATCCCTAAGTCATTGTGCTTAGGTACTCTGGCGACCTGTCTGAGCATAAATGCCAACTTAGTTATTTTACTAGGAAGGTCATAGTTTGCTCATGGTGTAAAAGATGGGAAGCACAGTTTTGTGTTTCTCCAGGGGTTATGCTTTAATACTGCACATTTTAGATGATGATATTTCAAATCGTCCCTAGAGTTGGGGGACGTAAGTGCTAAAGGTCCTGCAATCACTCACCACAAAGATGGACATTGGTGGAAAGATCATGTGACTAGCTTTTGCAGTTCCCCTCCTTAGTCATCATTACCCTGATTATCTCTATCCAGCTCCTGCAGCCAGCTGCTTGTTGGAGAACACTTGCTATGAATTTGAAGTCCTGAGTTTGATGACAGATGCAGGGTGGAGAGATTGGACAATGTCCAGAGAAAAGCAATAAACCTGAGAAATAGCTTGGAAAATGAGGCCTTGGAGGAACATTTAAGAACATTGCGAATCTTAATTGATATATAATATATATATATATATATCTGCTTTGTTGTAGTGAATCATAGTGAGATGTTTCTTCATCATCACAGTGAATACATGTTGAAGAAATAGTCTTGACTCAAAGAAGGAAAATTCAAATATGAATGTTGGCTTAACACTAACAGGTATACACAATAGCTGTGAATTGTATACTTAGAACAGTGTAGGTTGGGAGGTTTCGGGAAAAATAATGAAAAAAACTTCTATGTTTCCACTTATTTTTTTTGCCATAATTTATTTTTTTGAGTCACAGCTCTCAGTAACAAAAATCTCTTAAAATTTGCTACATGTTAAGGCATTTAGAAACGTAGAATGTTTGTTGGGCAGGAAACCTGTGGGAACAAGAGCAAGAAGTGAGGCTGGATAGGGTGCTTTACTCCACGATGCTCGCCTGGCTCACTCTCACCAGCCCAAGAAGGCTGCAAGCCTTGGAGAGCAACTTGCCCAGCATAGGAGCAAATGGTTGGGGCTCGTGTTACTCCTTGTTTATCACTGGTGGGAGGATCCTGTGAGCCTATTGTTCCATTGTTCCATTTCCTAACAGGGCCCACTGCCAGGGTACTGTGCACTTGGAGAGAAAGCTGTGGTAGACCCTGAAGCCTTGAGCTGTTCTCCTCATGGTTGGATATGGAATCCTTTTCTGAAAACTTACATGAGTGGAATGCCTCCATGCCTACCCTTATGAATATCACCAGTTCATATTAATAATACTTTTTATTTATTATTTGACAGTTTCAGAGTGTATACAATAGGTTTTCAACCAGAAGTAGATGGTTAGTCTTATAGCTTCCATTCCACTATTGCATCAGTGGGCACGTCTTGTCTGATAGATCTATATTAGAGCATTCTGGATGCAGTGCTGAATATTGGTGACTTCTCCCTCAGCTACTGGGAAAGGTAGTCAGTAGGGAGGAATTTTCAAGTCAATTCCAGTGTGCTGTCTCTATCTTTTGCAACTGAAGTGTGTTGCATCTTCTGCAATAGGGTCTTACCATATAGTCATAGTGGACAACTAAGAACAACGACAATAGTTTGGACACATTTCTTATCAGTTGTAATTATAAAGTGGGCAGGTTTCATGATCAAGCTTAACTTAAATCTTTTATAAAGTTCTTCTTTATGATCCAGTTTTGTCAAATAATCAAATACACATACGCATGGTTTCTCAGAGTCACCTAACGAACAGCCACAATCTGGGTGTATTAGTGCCCTTCATAATAACCCAGCAAAGTAAAATCTATACTTCAGTCCCCTCCTTGAGGAGGTGCAGATCACATAGTGTAGAAGAGTGGTTCTTTTAGCCGGGCATTGGTGGCGCACGCTTTTAGTCCCAGCACTCCAAAAGCAAAGGCAGGCGGATCTCTGTGAGTTCAAGACCAGCCTGGTCCACAAGAGCTAGTTCCATGACAGCCTCCAAAGCCACAGAGAAAGCCTGTCTCGAAAAATCAAAAAAAAAAATTGGTTCTTTTAAGGCCATGTGGTTGGCCAATATGCAGCAGAGCTAAGGTGCTCAAAGGCATTTTGCATGACACCAAAGTGACTGCTGCAAAAAAGTATTACAGAAGGAAATGGGACTGTCTGGGTTGCATTTTGTGAAAATAATGCAATTCTTATGTGCCCCATTCCAGGTTATGCGGATGTTTGGGATAGTCTTTGTTGTTGTAATATAAAATATTATGGCTTCTGGCATATGTTCAAGCAGGGTGGATTAATTTCTGACTGGGTGCTTTGCAGAGCTGGGTAATTGGTGGAGTTGATCTATCTATGTTGGCTCACCACATTTGCTGAGAGCTATAACTCTCCATAGGACCTTGGGACATAAAGATTCAATTTTATCTCTATGTATCATTTACCTAATCTATTTTTAAAACAAAACAAAGTAGTAGTCAAAATATGAAGTTCACTGAGACTGAGATACCAACAAAATGGAATTCTTGAATATAATCTTCCCTCTTAAATGTTTCCCCCTCTGTATTTTATTTAAAAAAAATATGGTAGGCATCTCAATAATAATTCCTAATTTTTTTAGCCAATTATGTTGATCTTTGTTTCATTTCATGATCATTAGAACTGGTTCATCATAAAGCATGTATTTCTGGCTGGAGAAGTGATATTATTTGTTGTTTGGATATTTATTCATACTAAACTCGGGATCAGAAGGCTTTATCAGTTCACACTTAGTTCCACAGGAACTTGCTGCAGCCCAGTCTAAACGTTGGTTTATTAAGTAACCATGTGAACAAGTAGAGAGGATTATGCCAATCTTTTACAAGAGCCAGTGCCTTTGAAGAAATTCACACTGGGATTTGGTAGCACACGTCTTTAATCCCAGCACTCGGGAGGCAGAGGCAGGCATATCTCTGTGAGTTCGAGGCCAGCCTGATCTCCAGAGTGAGTGCCAGGATAGGTTCCAAAGCTCCACAGAGAAGCCCTGTCTCAAAAAGCCCCAAAAAGAAGAAATTCATCATGTTAAGTTGCATTGCTAGCAATGCAGCCAAACAGCTGCCCTCTTTTTCTTAAGATAGAGATTGTCACCTGCCTTGTCATCTTAATTCCATTTTAGAAAGTGTTGATTTCACAGCATTAGTTGACACTGAGTTGCTGAGTTTCTAAACCCATTACCATGAAGCATGTGTGTGCATGCTCGTGCGTACCCACAAGCGCCAATTCAGGTATAGGCAACTCACTTTGCTGGTGTATTGACTCCCTTTCATCTTTGGAGACAATGAGAACTTTAGATGAATCCCCCCATTACAATTCTGCTCACTTGCCTCTTTCATGGTTTGGTTAGTGATTCTAAGGAGGTGAGTATTTCTGATACCAAGACACTGATCTGATTTGGGAAGAAGACCTGGTTGTAAGGTTGGCTCTAATCCAATGATTGATGCTCTTCTAAGGAGATTTGAGAGACACTGAGGTGAAGGCCATGTGGAGACAGGGGTGGCAAGCATGGTGGTGTATCTATAAGCCAAGGAGTCCCCAGGATTGCTGACAGAGGTGTGGATTGGACTTTCCTTCGGTTTCTACAAAGACCTAAAGTTGAACTCAACATCTTGATTTAGGGCTCTTGTCCTTCAGAACTCTTGAGAAAATAAATCTCTGTTGTACAAGACAACAAGTGTGCAGTAACTTATTTGATCAGCCCTAGAGGAGAAGTAAAGTCATCCGCGCCACTCTCTAGTCTGAGCTGAATGTCCTTGGTCAGAGACACTCTCAGATAGGAGGATCACCATGGACATGTAAGGTTATCATTCATTCATGCCCACACACTTCCCACACTTGGTGTTTAGGGAATGGGGCATCGGGTGCCTTCTTAAAAAGGTGTTGAGAAAACTGGTTTTGGAGAAAGAGTTCAAGTATGTATTTAATGCTGTTTCCTAACCCCTCCACCCCCCTCTCCCTCCGTCCCTCCCTCCTTTCCTCCTGGCTGAACTACATAATCTCAGCAACACTTCAATACTGACCATGAGCACTCACCATGGTGAGTATACAGAAAGCAGACAGTGTTCATAAAACCGAGAGTCCTCTAGTGTGTCATTTCTTGGGCATAAAGCTTGTGTAGCCTACAAAGCCTCAAGTGCTATAAAGGGACAGCAGTGAAGCCAGGTCCACTTTAGGAGAATGTTCCTAAGTGTCCTAGATTGTGGTTTTTTTTTTTTTAATGCCTAAAACAAGCAAGAAAATATAAGTGTGCATGCTGGACTGATCAATTGGGAAAGAAAAAGAAAATAAAAACCAAAACACTCAGCGTAGTGTGATTGAATGTGAAATGGCAAATTTCATAGTAGCTTCATAGACAGCTCAAGGAGCCAGGTGAAAGGCAGCAAACCACAGGAGTGGGCAGACCTTGAGTGTCAGGGTGGGTGACTTCAGCCTCTACACAGCCTGCTGGCATAATATGCCACCACAGGAGTTATAAACTTTTTTTTTTTTTTTTTTTTTAGAAAAGTCCAGAAATGTGTCATGGCCTAAATTGCTCCAGTTCCATCAGCAACAAGCAACAGTTCCTCTTGCCACAGGTTGGGACAATACTGGGTTTGTCTTACACTTCTCAAGTACTTCATTTTGGTAAGTGAAATGGTATCACTGTATTTCCATTATTACTAATTAAGTCAATTTTTCACATAATAATAAGTATGCCTTCTTATTCTTTGAGTTACGATTTTTATTTTATGTACTCTTTATATAGTTCGGATGCTATTTTTATGAGACTGATGTTGTGCCTACTGAGTTAATGAGGCACCTTGGATGCTATTTTTAAATTGTGTGGATTATAAATATGCTGGTTTTGTCTGTCAGTCTTCTAACTGTATTGCATCCAATTTAAAAAGGTATTCACTTTAATATAGTGAATCTATGTTATCAAATTTTCATGTTTTATTTGCACTTGGTAGGGATTTCTTTAAGAATTCTTTTTCTATCTCAACATGCAGTCCATACTCCAAAGTACGTAGCTTTGCTTTGCTCATTAGACTAATTTTGCAATGCTTTAAGTGGTATCGAATAAGGAATCAAACATGTCTATATGTCTCCCCTGTCCATGAGTTTGCTATGCTCTTGCCATGTAAGAAGCGAACCTCTACTGACCATTTGCCTATCCAAGTCACATTATCCTGGCTGCACTCTGGTTAACATTAGGGCTTTGTTCTTATTTTACACTGAGTAGCTGTTACTGAACTAGTCACCAGTTTTACAGTGATGATCTTGAACCTGCCAATCTTGCCAAACTCTTTCTTTAGTACCTTTTTTTACTGACTTGTGCCAGAGGCCCAAATGCAGCTCTCAGCTGTATCACTAACCCTTTTGTGGCCTTAGGGAAGTTGCGAGCATCACTAAACTTTAGTGCTATCTTTTGAGGTATCCCATTACATCCAACTCAAAAGAGATAACTGTGGCAGTCAAATAAAGTGAAGTAACATAACTCACTGCAAGTTAGAAATACATCCTCCATCGCCACTACCACCAACAAATTCTAGTTCTTTGTGAAAAATTCACTTTCCTAAAATTGCCAACAACTAGTAGATGCTTCATAAAAGCTAATAAAATTAAATTTTAAAGCTGTACTCTGAAGACCCAACTTGTCACCCTAGGTCCCTGCTTAGCTAGGGCTTTTCTTTCATTTGTCTTCTCTTTTGAAAGAGCATTCACTACTCCTTTTATTAAGGAAATCCAAAACATCAGAGAGGGAAAACTGTTCTGGGGAAGATGATGGCTTGGACAGCTCAGAATTATCTCCTGGCTTCAGGTAGGATAGGTGCGCTTTGTCTGATACATTATGGATATTAAATATGTCAAGAAAAAAAATGGCCATTACAATTATGTGACTTTAAAGTATTTTCCAAAAGAGCCCTATCTGTCATCAGTTATGAAAGCTGACCAAATGCTCATGATGACAGACAGACAGCTGGTTCTCATTCATATTAAGTTCCTTCCAAGCAAAAGGAATGTTAAGGCAATCTGGGCTCCTATTATGTTGATTCCAATGTAATTACATTTGTTATTTCCAGGCGATGCGGTAAATCAAGCTGTGGCAAGTAGGAGGATCTTTCACAGAAGTAATTTCAGAGAACATGAAATGGGATCACGTGTCGTGCTGAACTCTCTTCTGCTCTGAGACAACTGATGTCCGGTCTAGGCATGGGGAGGGTACAGAGTGGGAAGTGAACGGATTTCCTTTCAAAGATAAGAAAGCCACGTTTTTCACATGTAGATGCAAAACGTACAAGAAACAAAGAAAGGCAGTGAGCTAAGACGTAGTGGGGTCAAAGGCACAGACAAAGGACCTCCGTGCAAGACTCTCTGTTCTCAGCCCCAAAGCTGCCTAACCAGCTGCTCCGCAGCAGTGTGCCTCCTCTAAGCACACCTGCTGTCCCATAACCTTGCTCTGCTGAGGGATGTGCTGTTCATTAATTAATGTCTAGAGCCAGGGGTTGCTGACCTTCTGATTTCATTACAGTCAGAAACTCCCTGGCGCTTATCCTCCCATTCATATACAGGCCAAGTGCTTTTAGAGTCCTTTCATAAACCAATTGCCTAAGGGCCAAAATCAGAGAGGAATCTAATATAGATGCTAAATGATCATTCTGTAGTCTAAAAGTCTCTGTTGAAAATAGGCATACTTCTTCTTCCTGCCTGTGATACGACCCCTGTTAATACCAGGAATAAAGTGTTATCCCAATTCCAGAGAAAAGCATAAAGGAATTTAACCTTAAAGGGCACAGTGACCTTAACACAGCCTTAAATATTGAGAGTCAACTTTAAAATTTTTCCTACAGACATGAGGGATGCAGCTGTTTCATTGCTCTATACATTTGAAAGAATTGGGGAGTGAAAAACCTGGAATGATTTAGGGCCCAGATGTGCCTGGAAGCCCTAGGAAAAGATGACCTCTGTAAGACCTTCACCACAGCCTGCATGATTTCTTGAGAAGATGCAAAATGAACCCATGTGTGGAGCAGCCAGAGGCAGGGTTGCTCCAGATGGAGAAGAGGGCTTGGTGTAAATTGCCATGAAACTAGCCAATCCAACCTGAAGATTTCACTTGCAAACTCTTCAGAGAAACCAGGTCCTTATTGCTCCTTGCCAGATCTTGGCTCTACACCTCCAGAACAGCTCATGTTGTTTAGCTTTTGCCATGGGTTTCATATAAAAAACAAACAAATAAAAAAAACAACCTTGAAATCACAAAACAAAGGGAGAGGAAAGAAGAAAATGACCCTGTCAAAATGATGGGGTTCCTCCGAATCCTCCCCTTACTCTGCTCCTCTCTGGTAAAATTTCAGTTTAGAAGGATTCCACGTGCAGATAGATGTAAAGCTAAGAAAAAGGTAACAAGTGAACCAAATTCCACTTCTTAAATTCAAATGTAGACAAGATTGCTTTTTTAAAAAATTTGTTTTGCTTTGCTTCCTTCCGACTGATTTACTTTATCTGTATACACTGCTTTAAAACTGGCTCGGAGGGGTCTAGAGAGATGGTTCAAAGGTTTAGAGCAACCCAGGTTTGATTCCCAGACATACATAGCAGGCCACAATTTCCTTAATTCCAGATCTAGGGAATCTGATGCCCTCTTCTATTCCCCGAGGGTCAGAATTACATGCAGGCATAAGATCCATAAGCCCAAAATAAAAATAAATAAATAAAATGTAAAAACCTGAATGAATGGATGTGGGGCTTGGCTTCCTCATTTGGGAGAACAGTTGAAATTCTGGAATATTTACAGAATGAAATTACTTGAAAAAAAGAGCATAAATGGAGAGAAGATGAACATATATGTCTAGTTAATGCAATGCATGCATTACCTTGAACAGTCCAAAATATGAAAACCTAGAAAGTTCCAGGAGAAAAGCAAATCTGGGAAGCCCTCCTCTCCAGCATGACATGTTCCTGGGTAACCAGTTACCCTGTTCTTACTTCATCCTTTCCTTCCTATTCTTCATGTGAAGTTGTCTCAGTCTACTCATTTACCTCTGGGGGTGCCAGCATTCTGTTTGGTAGGACACAGGTTGCCAGTGCTGCCTACAAACTGCCCCCACTGGGCTCCTTACCAAGAACTCCTTGGCTGGCAGGGTTTCATATCTTACAGGTGACTATCCCATTCACCTTGTGACCTTGAAGACCCCTCTTGCATTTGCTTTTCTGATTGCCTTGTCACAAAGATGTGACTCATGCTCTTTTACTAAGTAACTGATGACCAGTTTGTTTCTTGGAACTTTAAGGCTCCATTGTCCCACTTAAAAATTCTCTGTTTGCACTCAGAAGACTGGATGGTAGGGGTGTGTGTGTGTGTGTGTGTGTGTTTGTGTGTGTGTGTGTGTGTGTGTGTTGGTGATAAGATAGTGTTATCAACCATAAACAGCTTTTGTTTGTGCCAGCCTTGAGATTTTGAACTTTTAAAGTAATAACAAGAAATACTGCTTGTTTATATGAATGGCAATTTGGACAGCTCACAAAAATGACCAAAATGAGTTATTCACTTCAGGAGGACATTGCTCTTTTTCAGGTACATGGTTCAGAGAGCAGGGCACCTTAGATTTCAGCCCCTCACCCTCCTTCAGTGATGTGACACCTTTAAAAGTATGAGTGGATTCATTATATAATGATCAAGTTTTATGTTATCTGGTAAGGCATAGTGCCACCTTCCAATCACTTATAGATATAGTTTGATTGGGCCTAGTGTAGTCCAATGTTTTCCAAGTTAGAGAACCCTAAGGGGTGCACAGCAAGACCCTATATGGGTATAGAGGAAACAAAAACATACAACGTTTAACTTCTGTTAACCTTGAAAATAAAAAAAAAGTTACTAATGTTTTGGTGATTTATTTTTAATGTGCTAAAACATACACAGCATAGCATCCTAACCATTCTGAAGCATAATGCACTGACATTAAGTGAATTCATAATGTGACTGACCCAAATTAGCTTTCTGTTTCCACAACTTTGCATTATCCTAAATAGAAATTCTGCACTCTTCCTTCTCCATTCGCCCAGTTATAATGGTGTCTATACAGCTTTCTACCTCTGCAAATCTCCCCATTCTAGATACCTCATGTAAGGAAATCATGCAGTATTCATGCGGGTTTTTTTTTGCGGGGGGGATTGAGACAGGATTTCTCTGTGACTTTTGGAGGCTTTCCTGGAACTAGCTCTTGTAGACCAGGCTGGTCTCGAACTCACAGAGATCCACCTGCCTCTGCCTCCGGAGTGCTGGGATTAAAGGTGTGCATCACCGCTGCCCAGCTCTTCATGCTTTTGTGTAGAGTTTATTTCACTTAGCATAATGTTTTCAGGGCTTATCCACATTACATCATGTATCAGAATTTTATTTCCATTGTAGAGTGGTAGAATATTCTAAGTACAAACCGCATTTGTTTATCCACTCCACTGTTAGTGGGCCTTCAGGTAGTTTCCATCTTTTATCTATTGCAAACAGTTCTATTATGGACACTGGTGTTGAAGTATCTGTTTGAATTTCTGCTTTCAATATTTTTAGATCAATATACAGAATTGAGTTTGTTGGATCCATAATATGATTATCTCTTTTTAGAGCCATTAAACTAGCCCTACCGTGACCATACTATTTCCGGTGCCTAACATCAATGCATGAGTACTCTAATTTCCCTATATCCGAACCAGAGCTTAGTTTCTGCTTCTATTCATTTTGTAAAATAATCAGCCTAACAGAGGAGGAATAGTTTGCTGTGGTTTTGATTTTCACTTCCTGGTCATTTACAATATTGAGCATCCTTTATTTGTTGTTTACTCATTTGTCATCTCTGGAGAAATGTCTACTGAAGTCCTGGCCTATTTTTTTTAAGTTGGGTTGGTGTTCATAGTCTGGATACTGACTCTTTATCCCTATATGATTTGTACATATTTTGTCCCTTTCTATGAGCTGCTTTTTGACTCTGTTGATGCACTGGTCTTTGGATATATAAGACTTGCTAATTTCAACTTATCTACTTTTTTCTGTTATTGCTGTGTACTGAGTTTTTTAAAACAATGTTGTTCATGCACTGCATGTATGATTGTGTATATCTGGTAGATATATATGTGTGTATGCACACATGCCAGAGGTCAATGTTGAATCCCCAATGCAATTTTTAACCATATTATTATTATTATTATTATTATTGGAGTCAGAATATCTCATTGGATCTGGACCTCATCGATCAAATTAGATGTGCTGATCTGCAAGACAGAAGGATTTTCCTGTTTCTTATTTCTGCCTCTCCGGGGCTGGGGTTACCGGAGCATGCAGGAACACCAGTTTTTTGTTTGTTTGTTTGTTTGTTTGTTTTCCTTTTTGGATCTTGGGGATCCAAACTTAGGTCTTTGAGCTTCTATGGCAAATACTTTACCGATTGAACCATCTCCTTATCCCATGTTGTAGCTTTTGTAGAAGGTATCTTATAAGAAAAGGGAGAATTCCATCATACATGGAGGGTTGCTACCAGTGTTTGCATGTGGCAGATCACTCACAGTATGCTCCATGTAGAGCGGTTCCATCCCTTTAAGTGGATCTTGTGATCTTATTATTTATGTTTTTACCTACATAGTTACCAAAATAAATCTTCACAGTTATCAAACAAATGGCCAAGGGATTACCTAGAAAATTCAAAGGCAAATTAAGGCTAATACTGTTCATTACAGTAAATGTAAGAGGATGTGAGAGTCAACCCTTCAACTCCCAGCTGTGACTGTCAGCTGCATTAGGAAGACCTGACAAGGAGTCAGCAAAAATTCACAAATGTCAGTGCAACTGTTTTAAAATGTGGATTGCGCTCTACTGCCGTTAACAACACACATCAGACTTGAGTGCTAGGATGTCAGTACTCAAAGTTAACATGAAGATGGGAAAGTTGTTCATGTTTGTGACAGAATTCTTTTAAATACTGTATCTAAAACATTTTAGGGTAGACTTATGTAACACAGAGATTGATATTAATAGGTATAGTATTGGGGTTCAAGCTTCAAGCTTAAGATCAGAAAAGCAAAGCAGCCAGCCATTAGCTCTTACTCTACCTCAGGCTGAAAGGACTGTCCTCTCCTCAGCGTGGCTGGAGAATAAGTCTCTCCACCATACCTCAGACTGCAATCTTATCTCCACCAAGCCTCAGAATGCAATCCCAGACTGCTGTCTCTTCCTTTTATGCCTCTCAAATCCTGAGATTAAAGGCATGTGATCCCAAGTGCTGAGATCACTTTCATGTGAGCTGTTTCTCTTGAGGACTGGATCAATATCATGTAGCTCAGTGTGGCCTTGAACTAACAGAGAGGTCCATTGCTTGTTTCCTGAGTCCTGGAATTAAAGGTGTGTGCTACCACCACCTGGCTCGATAGCTAGTTAGTATGGCTGCTGGGTTTAAAGATGTGTATCACCATTGCCTGACTCTATTTCTTGTGGCTAGCTTTATTTTCTGTACCCTCAGGCAAGCTTTAATAAATCATAAATAATATATGACCTCATATAGGTCCAATACTTGTGGAAGAATGCATCTTGCAATTTTTTGATGGGGATATTTTTAAAAAGTTAAGCTTTCATAAAGATAAGTAATTTTACAGATAGATTTGTCCTCAGCTTTGTGAGTAGGAAACCGGCCCCCATTTATGCCTTGAGATTTTCTCTCCTTTTGAAAAGACCCAGCAATTCGACTGCAGTCTGTTTGGCACAAGTTCCTTGGTGGATCACTGCAAAGGCAGTGGAAGATTAGCACACTTGGCTTTAGTGTTTTTGAGAATGAGTATTCTCTTCCCTCTGTGTTTATGCAGACTCTGAGTACACAGAGTTGAGTAATCCTTGTCACAAAACAATTATAACCCTCTGAGACTGATTTGATGCCAGAAAAACACTGTAGCTGAGTTGAGTGGTGAAAGCCATTCTGGGCCCCAGATATGTTAATAGAATTTCCTCAACAGCAAAACTCTGGGTCATCAATCACACCGAATCTCAGCACTTTTGTGTTGTTCTGAGGCAAGACCATTATGAGCCCAGCTAGTAGACTTGCTGGGTCCTTGTTTACTCTGATATGATTCCATTTGTGAGTTTATCTCAGTGCTCAGTAGTATACCCATGAAAGCTTACACTGTGACAGCAATGAGAACATTATCTAGTGTTTTTTATCCCCTTATCATTTACATAAGTATAACAATGTTCTATTGTACATGAATTATCTGTCCATATTGATCTTGACTTCAGAGCCAGGCGTATCCAACTGCCAATCAAATATCCTTGCAAAATAATTACCTTAAACCAAGATGAGCTTTTCTGGTCATACATTTGGTGGTCATAACTATGAAAACTATTTGTGAGAAATACTGAATTCTTGAGGTAACTTTGATTAGAAACTAAGACACTTCTTTGAATCTTGAAGGGCAGCAAAGCTTTCATGCCCTCTTGAGCGCTGCACACTGCACACTGCACACTGCACGTTTTGCTTTAGATAGCTAGAAGGTTAATACAGAAGGTAGCTTTTAGTTTGTATTCACTCTCCCCTGTAGAACCAGCAAATGGAGCCAACTCGGCTCAGTCATGAAAATAGAGAAGATCTCAATGCACATAATAAAGGAAGTGTTACCCATAGGGGAAGAGAAGACTTCATAAGTTGCTTCTCTTTGGAACTAGGTTTTAGAAGATGATTTCTCCTGAAGATGGGACATATGTGGTGACAAGGAAAAGAGATGAAAAAGCAGCAGAGCAGAGGATAGACAACAGATGCTCATAGAAGCACGTATGGAGGGGAGAGGAGAAGTTGGCCAGCTTACACTGTTGCCACAATGAAAAGCTACTATAGTTAAGAGATAAAAACAAAATCTTTCTATTCCTAGGGAGACGATTATGCCAGCCAAAAATGGATGATTTGATAGGGCATAGGCTCTGAGAAGGCCATGCCCCCACACAGGTTCTTAGTGCCTGCCTAAGCCTATCTTAAAACATCTCTCTCCGCACTTCTCAACCCAGTAAGCATTGAGCAGCACATGGGGGAATATGGTTGAGTTTCTAGAAGCTGAACCAGACCTGCTGTGAGGCCTTGTGAGCAGAAAGGAGCAAGCATGGGGCAAGTCCTCTGCTCTACCACTTCCCTCTCTAGACCCAAAGTATAGCTGGAGGGAATCAAGTCTGTGATTCCCTAGAGGCAACTCCAGCAACAAGAAGTCTATAACCCAGCATCACTCTGGAGCAGATTAATTCAGTCTCTTTCATAATGGCTGGCATGATGATTGGTAGGGATAGAAACATTACTGTAGTTGTGATAACTTCAAAATAGGTCTCACTTTCTACTCTGCTCCAATAATTGAGTAGAGAACAGTGATACAAAATTCATCAAAATAATCATTTACTGCAACTTAGGAGGGCTTGTTAATGGTGAACAAGGTATGGATTGAAAGAAAAAGGTAAACAAAAGTAACACACTGCCAAGAGACGGAATCACCAAGACTGAACTAGAACGTGACCTTGGTGGGGTAGGTTTCAGAAACAACAAATCAAAGCTGTTAAAGGCTGTGCTTCAGGCTTGGCAGATGATGTTTCTAAGGAGCCAGATAGCAAATTATCCCTTTATTCCAGTGCTGTAGACTGAACTGAGGGCCTTGGCCATATTAGTACTGTACCACTGAGCTATAGGCTCCATTGAAGACAGGAAATATTTCAGGCTTTGTAGGCTACATGTGATCTTTGCTACCAATTCTTTGAATAGGAAATTTGCAAGCACTTTCTAGTGTCAAAACTAACATAGTGCATATGCCATATAAAAATAGGCAGTGGTGACATTTTGCCCATGGGCACTAGTTTGGTAACATGTTGTCTAGTGGAGAAAACATACTAGATCAGATGGGCAATCTCAACAGAGAAGTAGACACTATAAGAAGCCGAAGTAGTCATAGTAATAGAGAAGGAGAATCCCTTTGCATGGCTCCTGATTAGATATACCCAGATAAGATACTGATCGTGATTTTGGAAGTAGCTCAATAGGAGTTATCATATGTAAAACACAAAGAGAAAAATGTGAAAATACTTATCAAAAACTCAAACAAACATCAGACTAAATCAAATCTCCCTGTGGTATACAAGGCATGTGGAATACCATCCATCTAAGATGTGTTTAATTGTAATGCCAAAAAGAGAAGACAGAGGAGAGGGGAGGAGAGAAAAGAAGGAGGGGAGATGAGCTGAGAGGAGAAGAGATGAGGTGAGGAGTGGTGAGATAAGGGGAGGGGAGGGGAGGAGAGGGGAAGAGGGAAGAGGAGAAACACTCAGAGAAACAATGACTCAGAACTTCTCAAATTCCCTAACAGATACAAAACAGAAGCAAGAAGCTTATAATAGACCAAGCTGAGTAATGCAACAAATGTAAAAATATTTTAAAAGCCCCAAGAAAACAAAACAAATAAACAGAAAAAGAAACCAAACCAAATTCTATACCTAGATTCAAAGTGCTTCAAATGGGCAGCATCTTACTCAGTGCAGCCTGGTGGTAGATTCTAAGGCAAGGATGCAACATTTGCAACCACAGGCTGATGGGAAAGCACAGAGGGGTTTGGAGCGGCCCAGTGATGACACTCAGGAGGGCAGTGACACATTTTAGGGAAATCAATAGCCAGAACATCCGGGGCTTGAGGCACATGAACAGAGAGTCCACTTTTTGTCTTTATCTAAATCAATAATTAAGAAAGATGGCCAGAGTCTAGTCACAAGTGATGATATGTCAAAAATGGTGATAAAGTCCACAAGATGATGAGGTAAGCAGCTACCCATGACCTTCGTCCACACTCTGTATCATACCTTGTTTGTTTATCCTAAATCAGGAAAGGGAGAAGAAAGCTTAGGCAGGGCCACAGAGCCGAGAAGTAAATCTCACACAGTCATAACCAAGCTGGGTTCTGTTTCCTGTTGAGAAGCAGACTCCTGTCAGTCCTCTGGGATCCCAGAGCCAGGAGCATCTCTGATGAACGGTTAGTGCATTTTTGACATAGACCAGACTTCTACTCTAGTCTCTCTGTAGCCCCATGCAGGGCTAAGCCTATGCAGTCCTGGACAAGAATTCCTCTCAAATGTCTCTTGGACAGTGTTAGCCAAGTCTGCTCTGTCCCTACCCCAAGGCATCAGAACCCCACAGAACAGTGATGGGTGCACTGGCCGGCCCAAATCTCTCACTATTGGATAGCACTTGACTTGTGACTTGTTTTTCTTCATTTCCCTTTCTCATTCCCCATAGCAACAAATTTAATCAATCAACATTGTTGTTTTATACTCTACTATATTCACTTCACACTTCACAGGTCATCAGGCTTCCTACTTCACAGAAACAGACCCTGTCTGTTCAGAGAATAGGTCTTATGTGTTGCATCTCATACACAAACACTTGTGCTTTTGTTCTTTTTTTCCAAAGTGCTCATTAATATTAACACCATTTCCGTGTAAGCATGTTATCCCCTTCTTTCAAGAGGATGCGAATCGGTAGAGCAGGTTCAAATGCAGGTCTAAAGAACTTTGGCCTTTGCTCTTTCCTATTGTCTTATGCCTCCTCTGCAAGACGAAACCCAAACAAATTACTCCAAATCAAATCTCCCTCCAGGTCTGTACTGTACATTATTTAATGGGAATAAAGAATCTATCTTTCAAAACCCCTTTAAATAGAAGCTGAATCCCCATGCAAGTATCTGATGTGGACATGCTTCTGAAGGAGGTTTTAACGTGGGTGGAGATATGGGGGTGACCGGTAGGGGGCAAAGGGGATGATGGAGAGCTTATGGGGAAGTCCCGATACATGACAGGGGAGAGAGAGAAAACCAGATGAAAAGGACCAAATGTGTAGCTGCCTGTAACTGATTGTGCAGGACTAGTGGGGGTCAGGGGAGTGGGGGAGAAAGGACCAAGGCATTTGTCTTTTAAAACTTTGACAAAAAAAAAGCCTGACTTACCAGCAGTAATATGCAGAGTAATATGTCTTGGCTTTCCTCCCTCCCTGCCCCTCTCCTTCCCAGACTCCCCCCCTCCTTTTTTCCTTTCTCCAGGCTTCCTTTATTTCTTTACCCCCTGATGCAGGGTCTCACTTTGTTCCCAGATTGGTTGGGAATTTGTGGTCCTGTGCCCCAGCTTCCCAAGGACTGAGAGTATAGGCGGGTCCGACCACATCCCAGCTTTCTTAGCTCTTCCGAGTAAAGCCTGCCTTCTCAGTTGGTATTTGTGCTGAAGTATTAACTGAGATTTTACCGTAGCCACAAAAGCAAACAGAGTGTGTGCATTTGTGATTCATGGGTTTGCTTAGTGGTGCCTCAGCTCCTACATGACAGTCTGGCCACTGTAAAGCAGCACTGTTGGATTTCCAGAAGGAATAACCCTTCCCCCTTAAAATTTATTAGTTAGAAAACTTAGTCTCCAGAGTTTCAAGTAAGAAAACAAATTATATCTAAGTGAACATTAGGTATTTGGTTTAGCAAACTAGTGTGACCCAGAGTAATTTTAAAGATTTATATTTAATATATGTCTGTGCCTTTCTGTATATGTTTGAGTCTGTGTATGTATGTATGTGTATGTGTGTGTGTGTGTGTGAGAGAGAGAGAGAGAGAGAGAGAGAGAGAGAGAGAGAGAGAGTCTGTGTGTGTCTGTGAATCTGTATGTATGTATGTATGTATGTATGTATGTATGTATGTGTATGTGTGAGGCAGTGTGTCTGTGTGTGTGTGTCTGTGAATCTGCGTGTATATATGTGTGTGTTTCTATGTGTGTGTGTGTGTGTGTGTGTGTGAGAGAGAGAGAGAGAGAGAGAGAGAGAGAGAGAGAGAGTCTGTGTGTGTCTGTGAATCTGTATGTATGTATGTATGTATGTATGTATGTATGTATGTATGTATGTGTATGTGTGAGGCAGTGTGTCTGTGTGTGTGTGTCTGTGAATCTGCGTGTATATATGTGTGTGTTTCTATGTGTATGTGTGTGTGAGAGTCTGTGTTGTGTGTGTGTGTGTGTGTGTGTGTGTGTGTGTGTGTGTGTGTGTGTGTGTGTGTGTGAATATGTGCATCTGAGTAAAGGTGTCTGGAGAGTCCAGAGGTGTTGGATTCTCCCTGGAGCTGTAGTTAAGGTGACTGGAGCCAGCTTAGGTCCTCTGCAAGAGCAGTAAGTGCTCTGAATCCCTGAGCCATCTCTCCAGCCCTGACTCAAGGCCATTTTATAAATATCACATTTTCCCAGCACAAGGAGCCACTTTTCTGAGGAGTAGCCACCAGTCTAATTTCTCATTCAGCTCTTAGCTTACATTGCACAAGTACTTATTAAAAGTTTGATTGTGTGTCCCTTGGATTTGTTCAACCTTAGGAACTCTATGTTCTCAATGCCATGTGTTCTTCTTGGTACAAAACAGCTACTAAGAGAGCCTGGGTGGGAAGTTTTTGCTAAGTGTTTACTCATTCATAAAATAATTTCAAAGGCTGTTTATTCAATGAGCTAAACTCCTAGCTAATGTATTACCACAGAGGCTTTATTCCAAATGAGAACTTACGGCTATGGTATCTTTTTCATGTTTGATTTTATGAAAGCCAACTGTCTATTTCCAAGCTTACATATTGTTTGTTTATTACACCATTTATAGCCCTGATTAGCAAACATATTAAGTCAACTTCCTATGAAACATGGGCTAATGATATTACTCTTTGCCGATGAATGTGCAGCTGGGAGATTTTACGGCGAGGTTACTCCCACTGTGTTTGCATAAGCATCTAGATTGCCTTGAGTGATTGTTTCTCCTGTTTCTTCTGCAGCTGGATATGTAGGTTCCTTAGGAAAGAAGAAACAAAGAAAGAAAGACAATGGCATGGAAGTAAAAGAACTTATAAAGGTACCATGTGAGAAGAACATGAAGTAAGGGTGCGGACTTAAGGGTGCTGGCTGAGGCTCAAGGTCACTCTTGTCTCCAGGGACCAAATTGGTAATGGTTCTACCAGGTGTTTGAACTCAGGACCTAGGTAGTCATCATTGTATTAAACCTAATCAGCTGAGCTCTCTAAAAGAACTTGTGTGTGAAACCCTATGTCAAATCTAAGAAACACACGCCACTTCATCCTGGCACCACTGCTTCTCTTGTTACCATAACTGAGAGAGTTCTGGAAATGGACTCTTTATGAGAAGTTGATAATAAATCCCATGAGACAAGGTAATTCTTCAAGATTCAACAGCACAGACTCGGCTTATGTCAAAGTCATAGGGAGCAACATTGCTCTATAAATGTAATGAGATAGCTACTGGCACCTTCAAAACAAAGGAGAAATTTCATTGTGTCACAATGAGAAACCCCCACAAGACATTAAAACTATCACGGTCCTTCACTTTAGAAGGAATGTGAGAGTTGACTTGCCTTTCTAACAGCTAGTCAGCCGGAGTGTGTGAGTGTGTGAGAGTCACTATTCCTAACATGATTAGTTTGCAGAGGAATAGGTCTACTACCTTGCTACCTACCTTCATAGATTCTGAGCAGTCCATGTTGCTTTGCCCTTATGCTGAGTGAGTATAGGATGATGACAGCATATGGTACTGCAAAACCATTCAGTTTATAGACAGGAACAGGAAAAGAAAGGGCTGGCCTATGGACCTATTATAAAATGTGGTCATATATTATTTATGATTGATTCAAGTTTGCCTGAGGATTCAGAAAGCAAAGTCAACTTCAAGCTATAGAGGTCAGACAGTGGTGGCACACACCTTTAATCACAGGACTCAGGAGACAAAGGCAGTTGGATTTCTCTGAGTTCAAGGCCACCCAGGGCTACATGAGATTGAGTCAGTCTAAAAGAGTAACAGAGCTCCTGCCTTTAATCCCAGTACTAGAGAGGTATGGAAGATAGGACCAGGGTCTCAGTATTCAGTCTCAGGATTCTCCAGCCACACTGAGGAGAGCATAGCAGTCTGGGATTGCAGTCTGAGGTTTGGTGGAGCCATGATCAACTTTCAGTCTGAGGTAGAAGTAAGATCTAGTGGCCGCTGCTTTGCTTTTCTGATCTTCAGCTTGAAGCTTGCAGCCCAGCATCAGTCTCTGGGTCTGTTATTTAAAATGTGCTACAATAAAACATCATAATTTCTCAATAGCATCACTCAGAAGACCAAGCCTTTAAAACATGGACTTGGTGGGGACTGACTCCTAAATTATAGCACCTGCAGATTTCCAATGCATTCATTCAACCAGAAATGTTGTTGAGATTTTCTCAATTGCAGGGATTGTCATGAGCCATAAGGACACAGAGATGATGAAGATGTATCTCTTCATCATCTCTATATGTATGGTTTCTATGGAGCCCATTTTATAATAAGAAAATACTATTAATAATAATGCTAGCTAAGCTGCCAGAAACAATAGGATTGATACATGTATGAACTCAGAAACTATGGCAGCATGCACAGGACCTGCCCATGTCTAATCCATCTGGGATCCTACTGCTAAGAGGGGAAGTGGACACAACATCCCATCCTATTTTTTCCTTTTCTTAATTTAGAAACAATCATTTTCGATATCAATCCCCCTGTTCCCTCTCCCTCACATCCTCCCATGCCCCTTACCAACTCACTAGGTCAGGTTAGCTGGTTCTGTAGGTTTTCCCAGTGTGGCCTTGACCCCTTTGTTGGTCACTCTGCCCTCTCTACAATTGGATCCCAGGAGTATGGCTCAGTGCTTAGCTGTAGGTGCCTGCTTCTGCTTCCTTCAGCTACTGGATGAAGGCTGTTCAGGAGACCTGGTTTAGTCCTATGTTGCTTCCCCAGCCATCAGAATGGGGTCCAAGAGTTCCCACTTTCTCAGGTCAGCTGTTTCTGCAGGTTTTCCCAGTGTGGTCTTGACCCTCTCTAAAACTGGATTCCAGGAGTTGGGCTCAATGCTTAGCTGTGAATCTCTGCTTCTGCTTCCACCAGAAACTGGTTGAAGGCTCTAAGATGGCATTTAGGGTAGTCATCATTCTTAATATGAGGGAAGGGCATTTAAGGTAGCCTCTCCACTATTGCTTAGGTTCCTAGTTGGGGGTCAGCCTTGTGGATCTCTGTACAATTCCCTAGTGCCAGATTTCTCTTTAAACCTATAATGGCTCCCTTTATTGATGTGTCTCTCTTCTTGTTCTCTATTCCTCTGCCCATTCAATCTTCCTCCCTCCTTCTCTTCTCCCCTCCTCTTTCTCCTCCCTCCCTCCCCCTCCTCCATGCTCCCAATTTGTTCATGGGCTCTTGTTTTTTTTTTCACTTCACTGGGGGAACCATGTATGCCTCTCTTATAGTCCTCCTTGTTTCCATGATTCTCTGGAGGTGTGGATTGTAGGCTGGTAATCCTTTACTCTATGTCTAATATCCATGTATGAGTGAGTACATACCAGGTTTGTCTTTTTGTGACTAGGTTACCTCACTTAGGATGGTTTCTTCTAGTTCCATCTATTTGCCTGCACATTTCAAGATTCCATTGGTTTTTTTTTTTTTTTCCGCCGAGTAGTACTCCATTGTGTAAATGTACCACATTTTCTTCACCCATTCTTCAGTTGAAGAGTTGAAGGGCATCAGGTTGCTTCCAGGTTCTGGCTATTACAAATAATGCTGCTATGAACATAGTTGAACAGATGTCCTTATTGTATGAATGTGCATCCTTTGGGTATATGCCTAAGAGTGGAACTGCTGGATCTTGAGTAGATGAGTTCCCATTTTCCTGAGAAACTGCCATACTGATTTCCAAAGTGACTATACAAGTTTGCATTCCTACCAGCAATGGAGAAATGTTCCCCTTTCTCCACATCTTCTCCAGCATAGACTGTCATTGGTGTTTTGATTTTAGCCATTCTAAGGGGACAACACCCCATCCTTAACCCAGAAGCTATCCCCAGGTGCTAACCACTGGCAAGGGAAAAATTACTTTTCTCCAACAGAGTCTCATTTGGTGTACAAACCACCGTGAAGGGCAGGCCCCATGCTCAATAGGAGATGACCTACACACACACACACACACACACACACACAAAAAAAAAAAAAAAAAAAAACCTCAATAATATTTTTGTTTTACAATGCTTATTTTGTTTACATATTATGATTTACAACTTTACTTTTATGATTTTTATGTGAGTGTGAATGTGTGTATCTCAGTGTCCATATGTATTTTTTGTACTTTTTCTTTGGCTCTCTTTTCCGTGTTTGTTTGCTTTATCTTGTTCTTGTTTCTTGGTTTTATTTTATCTTATCTTGGAGACTTGTTTGTATTCTAATGAGAGAGAGACAGAGAGAAAGAGAGAGGGATGGAGGGAGAGAGAGAGAGAGAGAGAGAGAGAGAGAGAGAGAGAGAGGGTATGGATTTGGGTGAGTGGGGAGGTGGGGAGGATCTGGGAGGAGCAGGGAAGGGGAAACTTATCAGATCATGGTGTATGAAAACAATCTATTTTCAAAGAAAGTAAAAACATTAACTAAGAAATCAGAAATCACCACTGACCATTCAATGCTGATACAAAGTGGTTAGAGAGAAGGCACAGCAATTAAGAGCCCTTGTTCCTTTTTCAGAGGACATGGATTTGATTCTCAGCACCCACCAGGTGGCTCATAATTATCCATAACTCCAGTTCCAGGGAATCTGACACCCTCTTTGGGCACCAGGCACCCATGCAGTATACATATATACATGCAGGCAAGCATACACATATGTGTAAATGAATCTTTTTAAAAAAGGTTTGCACTACCTAATTTCTCAAACCTAGAAACATTCTCTTGTGAACCAGTGTGATGACTCAGTGGATTAAAGTGCAAGCCTGGCAACCTGAGTTGATTCCAGAACCCATTGTGGAAACAATCATCTCCTAAAAGTTGTTCTCTGACAACTATATGTGTTCCTGTACACACATACACACATACACACACACACACACACACACACACACACACACACACACACACACCCAGAGAGATAGAGAGATAGAGATAGATAGATAGATAGAGAGAGAGAGAGAGAGAGAGAGAGAGAGAGAGAGAGAGAGAGAGGCACACAGACACACAGGAATATACATACACACACACACTTACATACACACATGCACATACAGGCACATGTACCCATACAGACACACAGGCACACAGACATACAGACGCAGACACACACACAGATGCAGACACACACACAGACGCAGACACACACACACAGACACACAGACACAGACACAGACACAGACACACACACACACACACACACACACACACACACACACACTGAACCAAATAAAATTATCTTGAAATCACAGTGTTGAAGTTTGTGCAGTTGTGGTCTGTTTAGCAGAGTTCCGTGAAGGCCCTCTAATATGCCACAATTGATGTATTATTGGCATTTTTTGTAGTTTTCATTAAGGAGTTTGCCTTTGAAAAGCATATGGGCTTTCTTTTGACCACTGGACCTCTGTTTGTAAGCACTGTGAAATTAGGCAAGGTTTTAAACACTTTGAGTCTACCTTCCTGGAGTGGAAAATGATTTGCTACATTATAAGCGAAACACATAGTGCCGGCAGGCTTAATATTCAAGAAAGGCCACATCTTCCTTCTGATGGAAGGAAAGGAAAGAGAGACTCCATTGGAGGAAACTAGTCTTTTCTTTGCTGTTTCTGCATGTCATTGGAGCTCATTTGGACAAGAGGTAAAAAGTTTAGAAATACATCAAGGAACTGAGATATGGTTTGTTTGTTTTTTTGTTTTTGTTCTGGTAGAGTGATTTTATTAAAATTATTAAAATACATATAATTTCTTCAAGATCATTGCTGGTTTTAGATAGAAAAGCAGCTTCACCCAACCCAGCTGTGCAGGGAAGAATGAACATTTGTCAAATCCCATTTAGCTTCTCAGAAGTGTCTTCACAGCAGGCTTTGCCTATATGTATTTTTCTGAGCTAGAGAACAGAGTTCACATTAGGTTAAGGGTGAACTGCAAGTTTAACTCACAACTCCTCATCTCCAGGCTCTGATCTAAGCATTCCTCCTTCAGGTAAAGGTTTGGTGTTTGAAAAGCAGAGGAATCAAGTTGCCTGGCATTCTGTGACTTGGAGCATTTATCAAAATAAATAGCAAGGGCTGGGGCCTATCCCAGCCTTTGGAGAGAGGAAGAACTCTGTGAATGTGGTGAGGGCAGGGGGTAGGGCAATGAGTATGCTCTGGGGAGCAGGCTTTCTGGAGGCTTCCATTTCCCCACCCGGCTGTCTCTCTATTAGTTACAGAAGCCTTGCCATTCTCAGCCCTAGGCATCTGGTTCCATCCCAGATGCTCTAATGCCCAAGTAGAATACAGAGAAAATATCTGGGCTTTCAGATTCAATAATGCTTGTTAAACTAGAAGTCATAAAATATTAGCTATAATTATGGGCATATTTTGTCAATGTAAATAACATAAATTGGTGTATTAAGCATAGTGATTTCTATAGAAATAAACCCTATTATGTCATCATTCTCTTATATTTATTATGGACTTCTTGAATACAACTTCTATGAAACTCCAAAGTATTTTGATGCTTTTTGTTGTGATTTTCTCATTTCACTGAAGAGCCCATATATTAAAGGCTTAGTTCTCTGGGTGCTACTGGAAGGTGATGAAGGTTCATGGGCAGTTTGCAGGCTAAGTTTTCTCCTTTCTTTTTCTGTTCCTTGCCATGAACTGAATGGTATTGCCATGTCACATGCTGGCATCATATATGCTGCCTGGCCACAAGCCCAGAGCAGCAAGGCCACTGACCACGGGCTGGAATGAAATTATCTCTGCCTTGGCTTTTCATGTCCAAGTGTCTTAGTTTGGATTTCTATTGTTGTGAAGAGATACCATGATCATGGCAACTCCCATAAAGGAAAACATTTAATTGGGGCTGGCTTGTAGAAGTTTAGTTCATTGTCATCATGGCAGGAAGCATAGCAGTGTGCAGGTTGACATGGCTCTGGAGAAGGGGTTGAATTCTACATCCTGATCCTCAGGCAGTGGGAAGTGAAGTGCCACACTGGACGTGGCTTGAACAGGTAAGACCTCAAAACCTGCTCCCTAGTGGCATACTTCCTCCAACAAAGTCACACCTACGCCAACAAAGCCACATCTCCTAATAGTGCCTCTCCCTATGTGCCCATGGGGGCCATTTTTATCCAAACCACTGCAATAAGCAAATGACCCCATAAGTGCTTACTTTTACACTACTGAACCCAAAGCCCAGAGAAATTTGGCCCCAGCCTTCCCAGTCTTTGGGTATCTCCCTGCTGTGCCGCTGAGGTGAGCTCTGAAGACTTCATTTAGCCTCTCTTGCGGCCAGACTGAGATGTAAGCTGAGTCTTCTGATGCTTGTTTATAGATGTTACTTTCATCCAAAACTAAAGGAAAGCAAAGACAGGCCAGTGTTTGCCTCAGAGGACTCTTACAAAGTAGGAATTTGCTCCCGAAGTCACCTGAGATAGTGATGATGTCAGAAGCTAATGTTTCTGGTTACCGACTTGGCAGTCACATTCAAAGTTGTCACCCGAAGCAAAAAAGGCTTAGTTCTATTGTTGAAAATGTAGTTCAGCACTTCTTTTGGCCATGAGGATAAACATCACTCTTTAAGCCATTTTCTTTCAACATCATCTGGGGTTTCCAGTGGATTCCACATTTTGTATAAATCAGGAACTTGAGGAATTCAAAGCCCAAATCTCCTTATTGGATCAATATTCCAGAATATGTGAGTGAGTCCAGAACATTCCAGCCTGGCTAATACATAGTAATAGGTATATTTGTCTCAAAGTGCCATTCTAAAACAACAAGACTAATAAAAGATGAGAGGAGTGAGGAAGTAAAAGTAGCATGGCTCTTGCTTCAATTACATGAATGAAATCAACTTAGTCATCTAAAAATACTGTGCTGAGTTAACTAGATCTTAGGCACTATGCCAGGAGACCCTTCCTCTTATGGTACTGGATACCAAACTTAGCACTCAGCAGTGGAGTGACCCCAACAGTGTCATAAAATACAGAACAAGTCACAAGGGTCTTTCTTCTAAAACTTAAATTTTTTTTTTTGAACTGAGGATCCAATTTGTCATGGATGTTTTTCAAAAAGAAGGGTTGAAAACATAAGGGAAAAATATTTTCTCCTTTCCTTTTATCACAGCTGTAACCCTGAAACAAAAGACAGATGAAGGAGATAAAGGCATCTACATTCCTAGCATAGGAGCTTCCCAGCACCTGGGTGCCTTGGAAATAACCCATAGGTAAAGCTGAGGGTTTTTCTGTTTAGTTTGATGGTATGGGCAGTCATGGAGAAATATGACTAGAGGGTGTATGGGAGGATGAAATGGTAAGAAGAGCTGAGTGGGGACTGTGCTGGGCTGTGTGGAGCTCTGCTGTGGAGCCCCTGAGCCTGCACAAGCTCTCTGCTTCAGCTCCAGCACTGAGGAAAACAAAACCCAACTGTAAGATCCTTCCTGCTGCCTCTGTACTGTTAAGGCAAGGCCATCTCTCTTGTCCATGTAGAGGGCGGGCACCTGTAGACAGAGTTTATGTCCCACTTGGTCCCACAGCCATTTAGCCCCAAATAAACACACAGAGGCTTATATTAATTATAAACTGTTGGCCGACGGCTTAGGCTTCTTACTGGCTAGCTCTCTCTTAATTACTAACCCATAACTACTAATCTATGTAATTTACATGGTTTTATCTTACTGGAGAATGCTCAGTGTTCTATATTCCCAGCAGGTACATGGCATCTCTCTGGCTGCTCCTCTCCCAGAATTTTCCTCTTCTGGTAGCCCCACATATACTTCCCGCCTGGCTACTGGAAAATCAGTGTTTTATTCCTCAACCAGTAAGAGAGACATATATACAGAAGGGCATCCCCCATCAGGCACCTCTAAATGGAAAGTTTTATGACCTGCTTCAGAGAAAGTCTGAGAGCATTTTCATGGTCTGAGTCAGGAAGAAAGGTAGGGAGAAAGTGAAAATTTTGCTTGTATTATTTCATTAAAGTATAAGGGACATGCTTTGGAGTAGTGTGCTATGTTCCCCTTGAAACAACCAAATATTAAAAATGTGAGCTGGGTGTGGTAGCACATGCCAGTATTTCTAGCTTTCATGAGGGTGAGGCAGGAGGATTGTCTCCGACTCAAGGCCAGCCTGGGCTACGTAATGAGTACCCAGTCAGTAAGCCTCAACCAATAAAAAAAAAAAAAAGGAATAAAATTCTGACTTCAGCTAGTGATTTAACTATAAACACTGTCAAGCAGCAGGCATGTTGTCATTTGTAGACACTTCACAAATTTCTACTGGAGTAAGTCATCAGCATTGATGCAGTAGGTTCCTGGTGTCTGTGGGAAGAGCACAGCCAAAATCTTGGATATCTTCACTGACAGCCCTTGGGCAGAAATGAAGAACAATGGAGCAGTGTGAAGACCCCTAATCCTGAAACCCAGTGCACCATCTCTGTCATTATGACACAGAGAGCACTGCACTCTCATGTGACTTGCAGTAACTGAATTTCCCTCATGGAGATCAAGCCAAAGCCTCCCTCACGAGAACAAAAAAGTAAAATGCTTTAATTTAAAATATTAATGTTTCCAATTTGTTGAAGTTATCCAAGTGTTTTATTTCATCATTTTCCTAAATGATCCTTTATTCAAAAAGATTTATTTATGTGTGTACCCCCCCCCTCTCTCTCTCTCTCTCTCTCTCTCTGTGTGTGTGTGTGTGTGTGTGTGTGTGTGCGCGCGCGCGCAGGTTCTGGTAGAGACCCCCTGGAGCCAACTGATGCGGATGCGGGGACCTGAGCTCCAGTCCTCTGTAAGAGCATCATGCTCTGTTAGTGCTAACCCACCATCCCTCCAGCCCAGCATTAAATTCCTTCTTGCTTGAAAGTATAACCATTTTTGAGAACTTCATATATTCATGCAATGTATTTTGATCAGAGTTATGCCCATTCCTCTCCCTATCTCCTCCCAGAATTACCCTACCCAACCTCGTGTCCTCTTGTTTTATTTATTTATTTGTAATAATCCACAGATTTCAGTTTGGGCTGCCCATTACTCATTGGTGGGGCCATCCATTGGAGGATGATTGAACTCCTGGGGTCATATCCTTAAAGGTACAGGCATCCAAAGTTGATAGAAACTAGATATTCGTTACAGAGAGGAATGTTCTGCAAGCTGTCCACTCAAATAACTCACTGAGGTAGGCATGGTTTAATGTGGTTCTAATTACTTTCTGTTGGCTTAGGCAACATAATGAAATTCCTCAAGAATATCTACGTAAAGAGGATGCTTCCCTGGATGATACTGAGAGAACTTTCTCCTCAGTGAATCAGCTTTTATATTGCTTATATATTTGAGCTTTCTATAAAGTACTCACAGATTATCTTGGAGTTATTAGCCACAGAGTCTTTTTGGAAGAAAAATGCAATGAGAAGGGCACTTTTGTGTGTGTATATATATATATATATATATATATATATATATATATATATGGTTTTTATTTATATTGAATGTGTGTGTGGATGTTTTGAATGTATTTATGTATACTGTGTGTGTTCCTGGTGTCTGTGGAGGCCAGAAAGGAGGGCAGTGACTTCTTTGGAACTGGAGTTACAGGCAGTTGTGAGCTTCCATACTGGGAGTCAAACCCATGACCCCTGCAAGAGTAACAATTTCTCTTAGATGCTGAGACCTCTCTAGCCCCCACAAGACGTATGTATGTATATATGTATGTGTGTATGTATATATATGTGTGTGTGTTGTGCCAACACATTTGTTTAAGCTTCCACAGAGGCCAGGAGAAAGCATAAGATCCCTTGGAGCTGGAGTTGCAGGAAGTTGTCATGTGGGTTCTGAGAACTGAACTCCAATGCTCCACAAGAGCAGCATTCACTCTTAACCACTGAGTCATCTCTCCAGGTCCTTTTGTGGTCCTTTAAGAGTATACTTGGTCCTAACCCAGCTGTTGCATAGTCCACAGATAGATGATGTAACAGCTTTCTTACCCGAAGTTAACATAAAATATCATAAGTTTAATAACTCAAGTGTCTTAGGAATGTAATTGGTCTTTGTCCTAAAGCAGAAATGTGACCCTCTAAGGTTGGATGAAATTTTGGTTATGTCTTTGGTGAATGGCTGGAGATGAGGGATGTCCCACACACTGGAGGAGACTTCCAGGGGAGGACTCTTGCCTCTGTTGGGGCTTAGGATGTGTTTCTCAAAATCTGACACCTTGGATTTATGAAAATTCAGAGGCAAAGAGCAATTTCAGGAGAAAGAAAGCCATGAAGACATAGCTATGACACAAGAATCTGCAACAATGGCCCTGGCCATGTTCTGAAAGTTTCTTACCATGAGTGTATGGCCCCTCTACCCAATCATACTTGGACATGCTGTCCCAATTCCTCGTCATGGCATAGTTTTCTCTGCCCAATTGTCTTCATTTATGAAGTTTCCCCACTCACATACCCTTGACCAAATAACTTTGTTTGCTTCACTCTTGCTTACCTGCCTTTTGTCCTAGAGATGTGACAACGTAGTCTGACAGCAGATAATCCTTTTCTTTCCTACTTCCCCTGGAAGGCCCAAACACAAACGACTTGATTGTTTAAGGAAATTAGCTTGAGTGAACTGTCACAACAATAGGATTCAGATCAGTAACAGTCAGCATGCTAGCTCATCACCAAGGAAACCTACACTGTATGGAAGATGTAAAGAAACCAAAGACACAGACTGAGTCTCCTCCAGAGGCTCTGGGGCCTAACAGCAATGACCAAGTATCTTCTTAAATGATAATCACATTTCCTCCAAGACATCTGCCTTCTCATTCATAAATAACTCTTGGCATGGCTACTCGGAAGTTAATGTGCCTGAGCTTTGCAAGGTCATTACCAACATGTTATGCTTTTCTGTCATAGGATTTAGCAAATTAGAGGCTCTGAGTAAACGATTAAAGCTAGGTCAACTTGTTTCCACATTGCTCAGATTTATGATGGTAGAACAGTATTAAAATCCACAATAAGTTACTGCTTCCAAAATAAAATCAGGGACTACATGGTGCAGAGAAGTGCTCTTTATTTTTGTAAAATTCTGACTCTATGTAATAACCATTAACAAGAGAGAGATTGGGGCCCATGTAGAAGAAATTATGCTATCAACATTTCTAGAAGCATTGTGATTGTCAATATTACAGATAATGCATTAATCATAGGTATGTGCATTGCTGCTGGTCATGTAGTAGAGACGTATTTATGATTTATGGAACAATATTTAGCTTCCTTCTAGGTAAAGGGAAATGATTTGGGCAGAAAAACAAGCAAGCTTGCTGTGTCATGTGGCACCTCAGGTTTTAGTGTCAGCTGAGCAAATTTAAGAAATCTAGTTTGAGAAAAATAGTCTCATAACTATCACTACAAGAAAAACCTCCTATTTGCAAGCAATGCCAACTGACCATGATAATGAGTCTCATCTAGAGAACAGCTACAGGACTCAGGAGCAAAAGAAAACAGTTATATAAAAACCAAAAATGTTACTAGTTGAAGTTAATATGATAATGCATGCAGGTAATCCAAAAATTATATCTATATAAATATACATATCTATATATGCAATACATAATATAATAATATACAAATATATAAATATATAATCATAAGTATATATACATATACATATATATATATATATATATATATATATATATATCCAGCTTGATAGGTGAGCTAAAAAAGCCGAGTAGAAGATGAATATACAAAACCCCATTTTTCTGAATAATAGCAATAAGCATGTGGACAAGTGCATTTTTATAGAGAGAGATTCATTAAAACCACTATAAATGGAAAACGACAAAACATTATTGAGCAAAATACTGAGTAAAGAAATAACTCTACATACATCCAGTCGTTTGACATTTTTGCAAAAATTCATTTTTAAGGCATTTGTGGTAATATTCTTTTACATTACTGGATTATGTTATTATACATATAGAAAAGTATGGGCTTTGATCTTTTTTTTCCCCTTTTTTATTATTAATTCAAGTTAGGGAACAGGCTTGTTTCACATGTAAATCCCCTCTCCCTCTCCCTCCCCTCATCCCCATCACTCCTCCCCCACCTCCAACCTACCCCCCCACCCCATCCACCCAACACTCCCCAGGCAGGGTAGGGCCCCCAACAGGGGCTCCACAAAGTTCACCAAATCTTCCTGTGCTGGGCCTAGGCCCCTCCTCATGTGTCCAGAGACAGAGCACATCCCTTCACGTGGGATGGGCTCTCAAAGTCCCCCCCACACACACACCAGGGAAAAATGCCAGTCCTCCTCCGGAGGCTCCCTGGAGTGCAGGGGCCTCCCCATTGGCATCCATGATAAGGGGGCTGGATCAGTCCTGCACTAGCCTCTCAGACAGCTTCTGGGGTCGATATGCTTTCCCTTTTTCAGGTCAACTGTTTCTGTGGATTTCTCCAACCTGGTACAGACCCCTTCGATCTTCATTCCTCCCTCTCTTCAACTAGGTTCCAGATTTCAGCTCAGTGTATTTCTGTGGATGTCTGTCTCTGCTTCCATCAGCCACTGGATGAGGGCTCTAGGATAGCATAAAGAGTAGTCATCAATCTCATTCTAGGGGAAGGGCTTCTAGGCTGTCCTCTCCTCCACTGCCTGGACTGTCAGATCGTGTCATCTTTGTAGGTCTCTGGATATCTCCCTAGTTCCAGATCTCTTCTCGGACCTATAGTGGCTCCCTCTGATAAGGTATCTCTCATCCTGCTCTCTCTCCTCTAATCTTCCCCCTACTCAATATCTCTGCTCCTCCATTTCCACTCCTCTACTCTTCTTCTTGTGCTCTTATTGTGGCAGCACCCTCTCCCCTACCCTCATGCTCTCAATTAGCTCAGGAGTTCATGCCACTTCCCATTCCTGGGGTCTATTTATCCCTTAGAGTCCTTCATGATTCCTAGTTTCTTTGGTGAAGAGAATTATAGGCTGGTAATCCTTTGCTCTATGTCTAAAAATCATATATGAGTGAGTACATACCATGTTTGTCTTTTTGTGACTGGGTTACCTCACTCAGGATGGTTTCTTCTAGTTCCATCCATTTGCCTGCGAATTTCAAGATTCCATTGCTTTTTTCTGCTGAGTAGTACTCCATTGTATAAATGTACCACATTTTCTCAATCCATTCTTCAGTTGAGGGGCATCTAGGTTGTTTCCAGGTTCTGGCTATTACAAACAATGCTGCTATGAACATGGTTGAACATTTGTCCTTGTTGTATGAACATGCAATATTTGGGTATATACCCAAGAGAGGAATGGCTAGATCTTGAGGTAGATTGATTCCCATTTTTCTGAGCAACCGCCATACTGATTTCCAGAATTGTCTTACAAGTTCACACTCCCACCAGCAATGGAGGAGTGCTCCTTCTTCTCCGCATCCTCTCTAGCATAGGTTGTCATTGGTATTTTTGATTTTAGCCATTGTGACAGGTGTGAGGTGGTATCTCAGAGTTGTTTTGAGTTACATTTCTCTGATGGCCAAGGATTTTGAGCACTTTCTTAAGTGTCTTTCAGCCATTTCAGATTCCTTTGCTGAAAAAATCTCTGTTTAGTTCTGCACCCCACTTTTTAATTTCATTGTTTGGTGTTTTGATGGCTAGCTTCTTGAGCTCCTTCTATATTTTGGAAATCAGTCCTCTGTCAGATGTGGGGTTGGTGAAGATCTTTTCCCATTCTGTGGGTGGTTTTTTTTGTCATACTGACTGTGCCCTTTGCCTTACAGAAGCTTCTCAGTTTCAGGAGGTCCCATTTATTGATTGCAGACCTCAGTGTCTGTGCTCCTGGCATGATGTTCAGGAATCGGTCTCCTGTGCCAATTTGTTCAAGGGTAATTCCCACTTTCTCTTCTAGAAGATTCAGTGTGGCTGGATTTATGGAGAGATCTTTGATCCATTTGCACTTAAGTTTCGTGCATGGTGACAGGTATGGATCAATTTGCAATCTTCTGCATGTCTGAATCCAATTGTGCCAGCACCATTTGTTGAAGATGCTATCTTTTTTCCATAGTATAGATTTAGCACCTTTGTCAAAAATAAGGTGTTCGTAGGTGAATGGGTTAATATCTGAGTCTTCAATTCGATTCCATTGGTCTGTCTATTCTTGTGCCAATACCAAGCTGTTTTCAGAACTATGGCTTTATAGTAGAGCTTGAAGTCAGGGATGGTGATGCCTCCAGAAGATCTTTTATTGTAAAGAGTTGTTTTGGCTATCCTGGGTTTTTTATTTTTCCATATAAAGTTGAGTATTGTTCTATCAATGTCTGTGAAAAACTGTGTTGGGATTTTGATGGGGATTGCGTTAAATCTGTAGATTGCTTTTGGTAGGATTGCCATTTTTGGGCTTTGATCTTTACCTCGTACTATGCACAAATATTATTCAAGATGGATTAAAATGTCTCATTAGCTTCAGAATGGCTAATGTAATATAACTAATTACAAATAAAATAGATCAGTCCTTTAAGGTTGTTGCAGAGCACCATATACATGATTTGGGGATTAGCAAAGATATTTAAAAGATGTAAAAGCATTAAATATAAAGGAAAATAATGACAAATTTAATATTATGAAAAATTGAGAGCTTTAGCCAATAAAACATAAAATGGAGTTAAAACTCAAGCCAGAGAAAGGTGAAGAGATTGCTATATATAAAAGGAGTTAGCAAAGGACTTGACTAGCGTTAAGAAATATTCATGAATTACAGTAAAAAAATGCAATTAAAATGAACAAAAGGTGAGTTGACCAGGTAGAGCATCATGACATAGAAACTTCCATATCAGATATGCTTGCAATAGGAATGTACAGTTAGTCATCAAAATCTTCTGAAAGATGAGAGCTATGTTTAAGAGGTTCAAGTTGGAGCTCATTTCAACACCCATTAGAAAAAGGTAAGTAAGTCAGAAAAAGAGAACTTAAAAAAATTAGAATAGACATTACATAAAACCTGCAATGTTATAATACAGTTAAAAATCAAATTAGGGCTGTAATTGAAAAATATGAATAAGTCTCACATATAAAATTCTGATCAATAAAGCCACATGTACAAATGCAGAGAATAAGCAACTCTCGAGAGCTTATTCTTAAATGAGACATCTATATCATCCCTCAGGGCTCAGCGAACATTGTGGGGGCAGAAATAATGATTGCTGCAGATGGTGTAGGATGTTGTCAAATACTGTCTTCTGGACATGGTGTGGGTGATGCACCCATGAACTCACAGCCGTGGTGGCAACCTGCACAAGATCTGCCACAAGCCTGGGCCTGCCAATGTCTGTTCATAGATGAGGAAGGAGCTTATATGATCCCACCTCTCCATAGAGTACAATTATGGTGTGTGGTTACTGGTGAGTTGTCTACATTTAGTAAATAACAACCTTCCCAGTCATGTGTATGCAAATAACACTAGTTAAATGGAATTCTTTCTCCAAAAGACCAGGTAGAGCATCATGACATAGAAACTTCCATATCAGATATGCTTGCAATAGGAATGTACAGTTAGTCATCAAAATCTTCTGAAAGATGAGAGCTATGTTTAAGAGGCAGGGCCATGTATATACTCACTAGGCCTGTGCTGCACCATTGAGCTACATTCCCACATTCCATGATACTTTTTGATATTATTATTTTTAAATCTCCCCTTCTAATCATAAGTAATGAAGTATGATAGGAGGAAGGCTGTGGAAAAGAAAAGGTTCAGTGGAAAGTGGATGAGACAAGATAATTGGGGGAATTAATTGAAGTAAAAGATGCCTGGCTTTATTGGCCAGCTTTTTATCTGTGAGACTTATTTGCATTTTCCGCTTATAGTCATAATTTGATTTTTCACTGTCACACACACACATGATTTTAGGACATTAGGTTTCTAAGGCCATTTTGGATGGAAATTTATCTCCAAGTTCTAAGCTCTCATGGTCAGTTGTGATGCTGCTCATACTTGCTGCATGTATTACAGGTTGTGAGACTGTACCATTGTGTTTCAGCCGCTGTCAGAGTGGAGCGTGGGATGAGCATAGTTATTACTTGGGAAACAGGCCACAATTCCAGTTTTCATCTTCATGATAGCCTTTCAATTTCAAATGATAAGCTACTCATTTTGCTTACAGTTAAAATACTGAGTTATCTGCAACTTGTTCCACAGGAGGCTGTAGACATAACACAAGGTTAGCTATTAGTTGGCGTCTCTGTGAATTTACAGTCCTTTTGGACATGATAGGGCAAGGCAGAGAGAGCTCTAATTGGGTATGGAAGTGGTTGTGGCCTTCAAGGAGTGGAATCCACTTATTGTGGTTCTGGGGTACTAAAGGATGTTTGGTTAAGTTCGGTGTTTTCTTTCTCTGTCTCTGTCTCTCTCTCTCTCTTTCTCTCTCTCTCGTGTGTGTGTGTGTGTGTGTGTGTGTGTGTGTGTGTGTGTGTGTGTGTAAAACTATGTGCTTGCCACTCATTTTAGATAATAGTTGGTTAAGTGGGAAATGACATTATACTTAATTTCAGTCATTTTTCTTTTTCTTTTCTCTTTCTTCCTCTCCTTCTTTCCCTTTCTCATTCCCTCCTTTCCTTGTTTCCTTTCTTTCTAAAGGCCTTCAGCTAGTAGACAGTTATAACCCCGATCAAATCCTTGAAATCATATGATTTAGGGTTCTAAACAAATACCAACTTTCTCCGACCATGTGATTTATCACTTGCTAGTATGCTGATGTGCAATTCATAGACCTCATCTCACTGTCTTAATGTTTCTATTGCTGTGATGAAAGGACATGATCAAAAGCAGCTTGAAGAGGAAAGGGTTTATTTGGCTAATGTGTCCTGGTCACAGTCCCTTGAGGGAAGCCAGGGCAGGAGCTTGGAGGCAGGAACTGAGGTAGAGACATTGGAATAGTGCTGATCACTGGCTCGCCTCTCATGGATTGCTCATCCTGCTTTCTTAGAGCACCCAGGACCACTGGACCCTATGTGACACCACACACCATGGACTGAGCTGTCTGACATCAATCACTGGTCAAGAAAACATACCACAGGATTACCCACAAGACAATCTTAGAGAGGTACTTTCTCAATTGAAATCCCTTCTGTCCAGATAACTGTAACTTGCATCAAGTTGGAAATAAACTAGTCAGACATTCACTGAGTCCTTAAAATTTCAATGTAGTTTGAGCAAGTATTAAGTGAACTCATGATCTGATCCTTCTTCCCTTCCCCTCCCTTCCCTTCCCTTCCCTTCCCTTCCCTTCCCTTCCCTTCCCTTCCCTTCCCTTCCCTTCCCTTCCCTTCCCTTCCCTTCCCTTCCCTCCCTTCCCTTCCCTTCCCTTCCTTTTTCCCTTCCCTTCCCCTCTCCTCCCCTCCCCTCCCTCCCCTCCCTCCCCTCCCCTTCCCCTCCCTTCCTCTCCCCTATCCTCCCTTCTCCCTTCTTCCTTTCACTCCCTTCCCATCCCCTCCCCTCCCTCCCTCCCCTTTCCCTTTCCTATGCTCTTCCTTTACATCCTCCTTTTTCTTTGGTACTATAAGTTGAACCCAGGGTCATGTATATACTCACTAGGCCTGTGCTGCACCATTGAGCTACATTCCCACATTCCATGATACTTTTTGATATTATTATTTTTAAATCTCCCCTTCTAATCATAAGTAATGAAGTATATATTGGGCACTTCCCATGAGTTAATAATTAAACTGATCTTTTCAATATTAAATTGAGATGCAGTAATGACATCTAAATTTTGCAGTGAGTTGCCATTGTCACAGATACAAACCCAAATCAATTGCTAAATTATAAGATCATGCTATATTTTTGAAGAACAGATATTGAGTAGCATGTGTAGGGCAATGCTGCCACCTTTGCTGGCCCAATTTACTAGCAAATAATTAGGTGATCAAAAACATACTTTTCAAACATTTTTGCTAAAATGGAAACCTTAATTCTTATGTTAGTATTGTAACTCAAAGAATTTTTACATATTCTAAAATAGGAGATTTTTAAAATGATGGACCTAAAATCTAAATTAAAGATGTGTTTATCTTTGGGGTGTCTCTCAAGGAAGAGCCCCAGTGAAAGCTGGCCCTGAAAGAACTATCCACATGTAGCGCAGCGGTCGAACAGAGTCAGGAGAGTGAGGTGTGGTGGGTGCCTGAACTGACTGTGGGAGCCTCTGCTTGAGCTGTTGACTCTTAAAGGGAACACCCTCCCAGAGCCATCTCCTCCTGAAGTGAAAGGAGGAAGCATAGACTCATTGCTCCTGTTTCTAACTGGTCAATGATAACTTCATGAGTGATACTTTATCTTTGGTTGCTCTTGCAGGTACTTGGAGGCCAAATAGATTTTCATAGGTGATTCATGGTGCAGCACCAGAGACTCAGTAATGGGAATGAGAAGTTCTCAGCATGGGCTCAAATGAGATGCTGCCGGACTACATCTGTTCAAAGTGGCTTGAAGGACAGTGGAATTGGTTTCTAAATAACGAATGGGGTTGAGAAGGCTCAAAGTGTCGTCTGAGATTTACTTGATTCCAAAAATGTTCTATTATTAAAATTTCATTAATCTAAACTTCAGAATATAAGCAAATTGAAGTCTAAATCAAACTAATTTCAATTCAAAGAAAATTGTGTTTCAGGAAAATGACAAATATAGCCACAGGAAGGGCATGGATGTAGTGTAATGCAGAGGTCTGTGATAGAACTTGAATTGTAACTCTAGACTGTCAGGTAGGATCTGTAACATGTTAGGAGAATTACTTCAGCACTTCAATTTCCTGTTCTGTAAACCTCACAAAATCACATTAGACTCATAGATTTGTTGTAGTGTTAAATGAATTACATGCACAAGGTACAAAGACAAGTTCCTGGATCAGCGTTAGTCACCAGCCATGCTGTCCTCATTTCCACTGCCATCATCAAGTTCATCATTCAGGAATGCAGAGAACACTTTAAGATTCTATTTTCCTCACTTTTTGTGAAGAAGGCAGGCTTATAGGCAACCCAATAGCTTGGAATCCAAGGATGAAAAAAGTCAGTTCTGGGGGAACACCCTTGGGGAGGGCACTATTTGACCAGGGCTATGTGACTGTCTCCAATAGTTAGCACGATGACTGGCTCTCCAAGGCCATCTGAATTATGTGTCCATCTATGGCTGGGAGAGAGAGAGCTGAGCATAAATAAGGTCAACACACCCTAACCACAAAGCACATGCTCCCCAGGGTCAGAGACAATTGTAATGAGGTGACGATAAGGAGTTTATAGTCTGGCAAAACAGAGACTATCTTCTAATGACACAGCTGTAGGCACATTTTATTTACTGGTGAATGTCAATGCAGAAGTCAGTAACACCACTGGCTAGCAGAACTCACAGAAGGGAATATATATTGATTACTTTCAAGTTCTTGTAACAGACACACATTAATGCTCTGCTAACTGTACCACTGAAAATCTTAATGGTCTTGGGATATGAGGATTATTGAAGTAATTCCAGGTGATAGAATATCATAGAATAGAAAATGTCTCAGCCTGCATCACAAAATTTATGTTAACTTTTTGGAATGAACTCTTTTAGATTTCTTACCAATTTCAAGCTTTTTCTTTTTTCAATGCAATCATACTATATGTTCCTATTTTAAAACTATAAATGCAAAAGTCTTTCTTTGTCCTACTTTCACAATCACTGGCAATGATTTTGTGCAAATGGTCAAAGTAGTATCTTTCCTATTAATTGAAATTATGCTTTATATCATAACCAGTGGTATATCTCTGTTTATGAGAATTGGACTGCAAGTTAAATTAGCATTGTGCGTACTGATATTCTAAAGCAGTTTTAATGGAATTAATTGCAGCTTTCCCACAGACATAAGTCTGAACATGGTGTCTTTGATGTCCTATTCACTCAATTTGTGGTCTGTTCTGTATGAAATGACATTTATGACAACCTTCATAATGACAAAGAATTTCTATCAACTTTAAAATTATGGCCTAAGTATTTACTTCTTTTTCTTAACCTCTTCTTTTAAAGTACCTAGAGAAACTATAAACGTGCCAATTTTTCTTTTCTTAGGAATTTTTATAGTATGTTGGCTGTCAGAATATGTAATAACAACAGAAAGTACATTGAATAATAATTAACTGTTGATTACATTTTTCATTTCCTATTTATTCACACTTCTTTTAAAATTCCTACAAAAATAAGAATATCTGGATAAACATGATGAATCCATAATGTCTTCAGGAAGATGTATCAAAAATACTTGGAAGCACGATAGCTTATAGCTAATTGGAGACAGGTGATTTAGAAATGCCTCTCTGTGTTGGGATTGGGATGGGAACTGACAATAAAAACTCTACCTAAAGTAGCCAGGAAACTTACAAACGCTTGGGAGGAAAATAAAATACATCCAAATGTACAATTTCTCTAAAACAATCAAAAGACTATACTCTCTTACACCAATTTAAAAGAGTTGGAGCCACTGGGATGGCTCAGGGGGAAAGGTACCTGCCACCAAGCCTGGTGACTTGGATGTTACAGAATATTATTTTAAGGTGTGTTACTTTTGTTTATGCTCTGGAATATTTGTTTAATGATGCAAAGATTTGTTTGATTAAATAAAATTCACCTGTGGTCAGGAGGCTGGGTCAGCAACTAGCTGACAACAAGTGGGAAGGAGGTGCCAGGTGGAGAAGGGTTTGTAAGGAGGGGTGAGGAGAAGCATGAGGGCTTCTGGAGAGAAGCCAGAGGAGAGGAGGTGAGCTACTTGCTATTCAGCCTCTCTGAGAAACAGAATTCCACCTCAACCTTTGAATCTTGACTTCTTTAGAGGGACAAAGATTTAGATAAGTTCCCTTCATATTTGTGAACATATCTGTGAATGAGTAGGTGCCTGAGGGAACTCCCTCAGCCTGTGGCTCATCAGGCATGACTGTTGCTGATAGTTGGGAGCTGCAGTTTTTTTTCTATTACTCTATCCATTTTGTTATGCTTTGAAACTGCTATAAAGTACATGCATTTAAGATCCCATTCTTTAATATATTGGTCCCTGTAGTGTTGTGAAGGAAACTCACTTTCTTTGGTCATATTCCTTGTTTTGAAAAATAGCTTAATGAAAGAATGCTAATTCCAATATTCCTTCATTTATAGCAGCCTGGATGTCCAAGACATTATCATGCTCATATATATTATAATTTATACACACATCTCACTTTAATGATATATAAACCTCAAATACAGAGGAAACTAGAAATTTACAGGAGAATATAAAAGTATGTGAGTATGTACACACACACACACACACACACACACACACACACACACACACACACATATATATATGTACTACAGTACATGTATTCCAGTCTGGGGATGATACGTCTAGGCAACAGCATCTAGCTAGGTGCCTCTTCCAGGGTGGACAGACATGAAGAGCAGGATTATTAAAATGAAGCATTATTGAAGATTTGCTTTGTTTTCATCTGTCTTCTGCTGGACCAAACTTAACATTTGCACACCATACAACTTCTTTTAGTTCAATATAAGCATGCACACAGTTATTGATAGGATAAAATTCACATGTGTCGTCAGCTTTGCATGAGATAAAACTGGGAAAGCTCCATGATGAAATTTGGTCTTAAGCTACGCATAATAAGAAAGGAATGGCAGCAACTGACAGAGAAAGCAAAGAAGGAAGAAACAAGGAACTGGGAAGTGCCTGTTCTCTGGTGGCAAAAGAACATGGGATAGAAGGGAAGGACTCGTGGGACAGTGGCTAGGAGTTGTACTATAGAGAGACTGATCTGAAACCACAACAGGAGCCAGGAGCATGGCTGAGTGTTCCAGAACGACAGTGTTGAGGAATCTATCCCACTAAAAGCCACACTTTAGTTTGCTCAGAGAGACAGCCAACCGTGGGCACAGCCACACATGAGTAAGGACAAACCAATACTTTAAATTCTTGAAGAATATTGCTTTCAGACTCAGAGAGACCTGTGAGAAATGAGACTGGCAGGCGACGGCAATGTGACTTAGGACTCAGACCAGATAACTAATAGCATAAGTGGCAAGAGAAACAGAGAGAGGTGGAAAAAGAAATAGGAAGGCATGGGAGGAGTGCGAATGGATGAGCCGAGAGAGTACTCGGACCTCCTGGATTCTGGATGCAGGAGGCACTATTCGCCAGAGATTGTTGATGCTGATACCTTGAGAGTGGAACTACCCTTTGTCCAGGGCCCTTCATGTCTTATGAGCTGCCAACACAAAGGTTGGAGAACTTTGTCTTGAGGGTCCTTCTCATCTTGGGGTTGCTTAGCATCAGAATGGTGGAATGCAGGGAGATGCCCATGTAGGTTATCACTTCCCAGGCCCAGCGCCAGGAATTGTAGATAGTTATGACTTGTGTGGTAGATAACATCAGGAACAGGACATATGATGTATAGAAGATGAGGAAGAAGGCAAGAGACTTCAGAGCCATGGTGTGAGCCTGGGTGCTGTGATCATGAGGCCTGGGTCTGTGGTACCTCATCTGTTCCAAATGCCAGTACAGTGAGAACATAAGCAAGATGATGGACAGCAGAGACAGGAAGAATGGAGTGATACACATCAGCATGGTATGACAGCGATAATAATACTGAGAGAACATACGCGCTCCACAAGCATGTGTGCAGTTTTCGTAGGCCATCATCTGAAAGGCGATTGTGTTCCCAGTGAATGTGGAGGTGGCTGACAGACCACCAATGATCAAGGATCCCAGAAGTAACCTGGGCACAGACTGAGAAATTCTCCATTTCATCCACAAGAAGATGGGGTGGGAGAAGGAACAGATTTTCACACAGTAGAAGATGGCAAGCCAGGTGGTTAACCAGTAATTGACAGTGTTGATGAAGTCCCAGAGGATCCCAAAATAGCTATCTATTTGATGAAGCAAAAAGAAGTTCAGAAAGTTGTTAAGGATTGCTAGTCCATGCAGACAGAACCTGGAGGCAGCTAGGCAGGCCACAATCATGTCACCTGCAGGGAGTGCGTGGCTTTGAATCCATTTCCTACCCAGCACAGTGACCATGAAGCCATTTTGCAGCATTGCAGCTAGAGACTGCACACAAAAGATGACCATGAAGATGAATGTAGGTGACCAAGGCATCTTCTCTGAGGAAGATTTGCTTAGACAAGCTCCTACTGCTGAGGCCCGGGACACAGTCCCAGGAAAAAAACAAAACAAAACAAAACAATAAAAGCATCTTCAGCCAAATGACCTGGCTGAAACCTCTTCCTGGATTCATGCAAAAGCCCAGCCACCAATGAGGCCCACGTATACCAGGAGCTGAAATGAGGAAAACTGCTGTCCTTGCTAGCTTGGAAATCACTCCCAGCTCAATGACACCTGTGTCTATTTGCAGACAGTGCATTTGCCTGCTCTTCATCAGAGTCAGGTGCAGGGAAATATGAACAGAATCCAGGGATGATCCAATACACCACCACTTTGCACATCGCTACTGTGTTTCATCTCTAGTGTTATAATGAACAGTGCATATCTATCATGCATGTTAATGGGTTTCACTGTAACATTTCTATCCATGATATACATACATATATATATATATATATATATATATATATATATATATTATATATGTATGTATTGCTTTGATGATATCAGACCTCATAGGTAACTCCAGGTCACCTTACCCTACTCTAGCATCCACCACTTCCAACTCAGTTTGTTTTACTTTTATTTTAGCATGTTTGAGAGAAAACATACTTGGCTTTCTGTGTCTTGGTTACTTTACATTACATGACCTCGGATATATCCCATTTCCCAACAAATGGCATCACTTCATTGTGCTATAATAGTCCACTCTGTGTGCGTGTCTTCAATTCTGTCTATCAATCTGTCTGTCTCTATCATCTACCTATCTTATCTATCTATCTATCTATCTATCTATCTATCTATCTATCTATCTATCTCTCTCTATCTCTCTATCTATCTATCTATCTAATCTATCTATCTATCTGTTTGACTGTTTATTTAATACTTCTCATATCTATTTATCTATAGATGAACACTGAGGCAGATTCCAAAGCTCAGCTATTTATTATAAATCATGCTGGAATAAATGGATATATAAAGATCTCTTACCTATGCCGACTTCATTTATTTTGAATTTATATCCAAGAGGATAGCTTGATCCTGTGTTAGTCCTATGTTTAGTTTTTAGAGGAGCTACTACACTGATTTTCATAGTGACTGGACTAATTTGCATTTACCTGCAGTGTACATGGCTTCCTTATTTAGTCCACATTCTAGCTGGCTTTTCATTGTTGTTTGTTTTGTTTTGGTAGCCACTGTGATTAGAGTGAGATGGAATTTCCATAAAGTTTTGACTGATGTTTAATTCTCACTATTGGATAATTGAATGCATTTCCATTTTATTTCAGTGGCTACTTTGAGTCATGTAGTGCACAGCTTTCCTTACTGTAGTCTTCCTTGAAATAGTACTGGGTTAACATGTATTATAATAAACATAAAATTATACATTTTTCTCCTTCCCTAATTTTTAAGGACTGATGTAGATTTTACTTACATATATGTTGAAAATCCCATAATTATTAATTTTTCCCCTGTGCTGGCTCAGAAATTTCCTTAATAAGGTAGGCACAACCAATCAAGGGGGACATGCCCTAGCAAAGTCTGTTTTGATGGCTTTTCTGCATTAATCTCCTCATTTTCCACTGTCTTCATAATGTTTTCTGTGAGGAAATACTCAGAGTGGCTATTATTTTTGCTTTAAGCAGTCAGGGATATTTTAGTGATTTAAATAACAAAATTCTTGCATTGCCAGGGTAACCACACTTGTCACATGTTTAGTTTCCTTGGTTAGAATCAAGTTTCCTTATGGAACTACCTTTTGTACACAAGTTTTTCATATAATAAAAATGAAGATAGAAGAGTAGCTAAGTCAGCTAATACATGTCAATTAATATGGCATGAATACTACCAATTATTAAACTATAAGGATATTAACAGATGATGCTTTTGCTTGAAGCATCACAAATACAATAATAAACTAGATTAATTGGATCAAAAGCAAGTCCAAAGATTCATGGACTTAAAACATAAGAAAAAGAGTTCTGAAAAGCTATGGGGAAGTAATAGCCTAAACAAAACATATTAGTGCAGTTGGCATCTATATTCAGAAGTAAAATGACTTCATACTTAAAAGTCAATTATAATGTTTTATTTGTAGATGAAAGGTACAACAGTCTTATGAGGAGTGAAATGGGGGAATGCATTTAGAATTTCAAAGTAGGGAAATATTTCTTTTTTATATAATTTATTTTTATTCCATGTACATTTATGCTTTGCCTGTATGTATGTGTGAAGGTGTCAGATCCTCTGAAGCTGGAGTTACAGGCAGTTATGAGCTGTCATGTGTGTACTGGGAATTGAACCTGGGTCCTCTAGAAGAGCAGTCAGTGCTCTTAACCATGGAGCCATTTCTCCAACCCCAGAAAAATATTTCTTAAGACCAAAATAAAAACAAAAAAACCCCCAGCAATCACAAATATAACATTGGGATGCAGCTGTCTAATGTTGAAAAAATAGAAATGGTAACACAGCCCTGAGTTATAAACTTAAAGGGTGCTAAAACATAGCTAGGGAATAGAAAGTTGATGTTCTTGGGAAACAAGACTTGGAAAAGGGAAGTATAGGGGTTCTTCCCACTTTGTCAGGGCTGGCAGTTAGATTTACAGTTCAAATAAATGTATTAAGAGTATATTTGCTTTATTTGATATCACCAAAAAAATTAAAAAGAATGGGGACTGGAGAGATGGTCATAAGAGCACTAGCTGTTCTTGCAGAGGACCCAGACTCTACTTCCAGTACCCATATAGTTGCTCACAGCCATCTGTGACTTCAATTCCAGGGCATCTGATGCCCTCTCCTTGCCTCTGATATACATGGAGGTAAATGATTCATGCACACACAATTTTAAAAATATTTTTAAAAAATTGTTAAGAAGGATAGAGGTAGAGTCAGTGGTTTATGATACTGAAGAGAGCCCAGTACAGTCTCTTCAGTCATTATGAAAGATGTAGATATAATGGGTGAACATCCCTACCCTTCTCCACTTATGATAGTGTAAGAGGCAGGGCCTTTGCAATGGGATTTGGTCATGAGGCTAGAGCCCTTGTGAGTAAGATGAATAGTTCATAAAAAATTCATTGTTTGCCTTTCTATCCTTCCGGTACAGCTACAAGGTACCACATATGAGAAAGTGCTTTTTACCAGACACCAAAACAGCCAGCACCTCTGTCTTGGATTCCTTGGCCCTCAGAACAGTACACATTTACACTGTTTTCCAATTACCTCACAGCTCAAATAAGACGATATGTCTATGCAAATGAATCATTCTCTATTTGGCAGAGTAAAAACAAGCAACCATTTTTCAGTCTATGGCTATGTATCTTTACTTTCCTAAATATAAAACTGTTTCTTATGGAAAGTGCTAGAATTAATCAGTGTTATGGAAAGTCATGTTAAGCATGTGTGTCTACATACAGGCTTATAAAACATACATTCATTATCTCCCCTCATATTTTCAAGAGGAGAGAAAGACTGCCTTACTGTTAGGAATCTGGGTTAATATAATCCGAATTCCAGGTCTGGGTATGTGACTGCTAGAAGCTTTCCCAGAAGGAAAATGTCACTTCCTCATAACCCTTCATGCACGAGCAAAGCTTCTCCCATCGTCAGTGTTTTTCTCCAAGAAGGCAGTCAGTCTACACGCTTCGGCTTTGAAACCTACCAAAGGAAGAGACCTAAACCACCACATCACTACCTTCATTTGATATTCTGCATCTTACCGGTTGCATTTCTATTACCCCATACTTGGCCAAATCCTAGCTGCTTGTCCTAACGGTCAGGAAGTCACTTTAGAAGCATAGCACTGTCCCTCCAGCCAGCTGTCCTTCTAGAGCCTAAAGGTGGGTGAATCAGAGGAGGGGCGGGAGCTGGGGATGGGCCTGACCCTTCTCAGCAACTTTATTACATAACATGCATTCCATCTAAACACACTTATATATGTTATTTATTTACACCACTACATAAGGCATGGACGCTTTCCTTGCTGTGTTTGACTCTTGACTCTTATGCTATCAATGTGATTAGTGCTCACCAATCTTGCTGCCTTATTTTCAGTATTTAATATACTGCCCAATAACTATGCATATTTTAAAATACACTTACCATTTATGTTGTGTTTCTTCTATGAACCATTCCTGTATAATTTATTATTATACTTCTACTGTGTAGTTGGTCTTTTTCTAATAGAAATACTGAAATAGCAACGTTTTGTAGATGTTGAACAGCAAAACCCTGTATTCTGAAAATGTTGCCAATACTTGTATTTTTCCTTTCTACTATTTAGCTTTTGTTGTAGAGTCTTTTCCAATAGTTTAAAATCCTATAAATAGTCAATTTGGGTAGTTTTCTCTTCTTTTTTCCCCTTTAAAAAATACATTTGCCAAATCCAAGTGGTGATAAAATTATTCTATACTTACTGCTGCTATTTTTAAATGAAGTTTTAAGATTTATAGGACTTTTTGGTTGTTGTTGTTTTACCATGTGTGTTCTTAGTGCTCATTAAGATCAGACACAGAGCATTGGATCCTCTGCAATTGGAGTTCCAAATAGATGTGGGCTTTCTTGTACTGGATACTGGGAATTTGAGCCCAGGTTATATGGAATAGCAGCAGTGCTCTCCAGCCCAGAAGGCTTATAGTTGTAATTAATTAATTATATTATTTAATTTTAATCGTATTATTTATTTATAAGAACAATATCTGGATCTATAGCTGTTCATTTCAAGGATTTTTGCTGAATAATAAATCTTTCCTTTACTGTTGATTTGAACATTCCTCTATAGCACGCATTAAATTTACTTCTCTTGCTCTCTCCCTCCCTCTCCTCCCCCCCCGTTATATCCCCCCCTATACACATATATGTTTCTTAATACTCTGTTTTGCCAAACAACCTAGCAGGGTTTCTTTGGAGCTAACAAAGGAATGGAAATCACCCAGAAACCATGGTAGGGAGTTGAGCTAGGAGAATGTGATGCATATTGGCAAAGCTATATTAAAAGAAATAAGCAGAACAGTCAAAAGGTTCCAATATTTACTTTTTCTTTTTCTGCCAATGCTGATTTTTATTTTAAATTTCTTCTTTATTACTTCAGTGAGATAGAATCATTCCTTTGACAGTCTATGGTATATGTGTATTGATTACAGCACAGCAGGTACAAATTCACATTTCTGAAAGTCATTGTTTAGGCTTCTGGTGCTCACTTATTAGTAATTTTCTCATTTTGAAGACTGGGACTAGTTACAGGTGATGATAACATTGGTATAGTTGAGGAAGATTTCACTTAAATTGTTCCCTGTGGTTTAACTTTACTTGAATGAGCTCTTCATTTGCATATTGCCTCTGGGGAGTTAATCTTTGACAACTCATTTGACCCACCCTGCATGTACCATCTGGGAGTGAAGTTTCATTAGTCAGTCTTTAGGTAACTGAAAAGTTTGGAGAGATTGAGAGCAAAGGAACACAGGAATAGATTTACTTTGAGTCTCCACTAGTCTAGCACAGGCTGAAGAACATTTCTACATAGATATATGGTGAGCCTGCTTTTATAAAAATAGTATCCTATCTTCAGAGTTGCTTTCCTCATCCCCACCTTCAATGCACATGAATAAACTTGGGCATGCATGTATACACACACACACACACACACACACACACACACACACACACACACACACACAGAGGGATGTACAGGATCTCTAAGTTCTGCATATATTTCAAAATATTATAATTAATAATATGGAGCCAGGCGTTAGCGGCATACACCTTTAATCCCAGCACTCGGGAGGCTGAGGCAGGCAGATCTCTGTGAGTTCGAGGCCTGGTCTCCAGAGGGAGTGCCAGGATAGGCTCCAAAGCTACACAGAGAAACCCTGTCTCAAAAAACCAAAAATAAATAAATAAATAAATAAATAATATGGTATGTATAACAAAATTATATTTGGAAATGAAGAATTATAGGTATGTGTCACAAGTTCATGGCCTTGTCTACATGTTGCCTCGTACGTAGTAAATTCTACTTTTCAGTGGATATTACAGCTATGCATAGACAATATTGTTTACTGAAATTTACCTTGCTACTTAATCCAGTAAAACAGAAGGGTGATCTTAAGCAAGATTTGATGAAAAAATAAGGATATGAATAATGACATTAAAACCTGTAGGAATTTCAATAATTCGGTGTTTTTCATTTTTTATTAATTTATTTGTTACATTCCAATCCCAGTTCTCCTTCCATCCTTTCTTCCTGCTCCCCCCACTCCCCTCACCTCCCATCTGCTCCTTGGAGAGGGTAAGACCTCCCCTAGGAAGTCTACTAAGTTTGTCCCATCATTTCCTTGCGGCAAGACCAAGGCACCTCTCCACCCCACGCCCCTGTGTCTAGGCTGGATAAGGTATCTTTCCATATAGAATGGGCTCCACTAAATCAGTTTGTGTATTAGTGTTAGATCTTGGACCCACTGCCAGTGGCCTCATATATTATCCCAGTCACACCATTGTCACCTATATTAAGGGAATCTAGTTCTGTCTTTTGCAGGTTCCCCATTTGTCAGACCTGAGTCAGTGATCTCTCACTAGCTTAGGTCAGCTGATTTTGTGGGTTTCCCCCATCATGGTCTTGACTTCTTTGTTCATATTATTGCTCCTCCCTCACTTTGATTGTACTCCAGGAGCTTGGCTCAATGGTTATTTATGGATTTCTGCATCTGATTCCATCTGTTTCTGGAAGAGGGCTCTAGCTTCTCTGTGGTTGTGGATTGTAGGCTGGGTATCTTTTGCTTTATATCTGGTATCCACTTATGAGTGAGTACATACTATATTTGTCTTTCTGGTTTTGGGCTACCTCACTCAGGATGGTTTTTTCTAGTTCTGTCCATATGCCTGCGAATTTTAGGATATTGTTTCTCACTGCTGAGTAGTATTCCAGTGCATAAATATACCACATTTCCTTTATTCATTTTTCAGTTGAGGGACATCTAGTCTGTTTCCAAGATCTGGCTACTACAAATGCTATGAACATAGTTGACCAAATGTCATTGTGGTATGAATGTGCCTTCTTTAGGGATATGCCCAACAGTGGTATTGCAGGATCTTAAGGTAAGGTTGATGCCTAATTTTCAGAGAAATCACCATACTGATTTCTACAGCAGCTGTATAAGTTTGCACTCCCACCAGCAATGGAGAAGTGTTCCCCTTTCTCCACATCCTCTCTAGCATAGCTGTCATTGGTGTTTTTGACCTTAACCATTATGATCGTGTAAGATAGAATCCCAAAGTGGTTTTGATTTTCATTTCCCTGATGACTAAGGATGTTGAGCATTTCTTTAAGTGTCTTTCTGCCATTTGAGATTGTTCTGTTGAGAATTCTCTGTTTAGATCCATACCCCACTTTTTAATTGTATTATTTGGTAGTTTGATTTCTAGTTTCTTGATTTCTTTGTATATTTTGGAGCTCAGACCTCTGTCAGGTGTGGGGTTGGCGAATATATTTTTCCATTCTCCAGGGAACCTTTTTGTCTTGTTGACCATGTTCTTTGCTTTACAGAAGCTTCTCAGTTTCAGGAGGTCCCATTTATTAATTGTTGCTCTCAGAGACTGTGCTACTAGTGTTCTATTTAGGAAGTGATCTCCTGTGCCTATGCATTCAAATGTGTCTCCCAATTTCTCTTTTATGAGGTTCAGTGTGGCTGGATTTATGTTGAGGTCTTTGATCCATTTGGACTTAAGTTTTGTGCATGCTGATAGATATGGATCTATTTGCATTCTTGTACATGTTGACACCAAGTTATACCAGCACCATTTGTTAAATATGCTTTCTTTTTTCCATTTAATATTTTTGTCTTCTTTGTAAAAAAATTTAGGTGTTCATAGGTGTGTGGTTTGATATCAGGGTCCTCGATCTGATTTCATTGGTCCAAGCTGTTTTCATTACTATAGCTCTATAGTAGAGCTTGAAGTCTGGAATGGTGATGCCCTCAGATAACCTTTTATTATACAGGATAGTTTTGGCTATCCTGGGTTTTTTGTTTTCCCCTACAAAGTTGAGTATTGCTCTTTCAGGGTCTGTGAAAAATTGTGCTGGTATTTTGATGGTAATTGCATTGGATCTGTAGATTACTTTTGGTAGGATTGCCATTTTTTATGTTAATCCTACCTATCCAAGAGCATGGGAGATCTTTCCATTTTCTGGTATCTTCTTTAATTTCTTTCTTTAGAGACTCAAAATTCTTACGGTACAGGTCTTTCACTTTTTTGGTTAGTGTTACTCCAAGGTATTTTATGTTGTTTGTGGCAATTGTAAAGGGTGATGCTGAAGGTGTTTATCAGTTGTAGGGGTTCTCTGGTAGAATTTTTGGGGTCACTTATGTATACTATCATATCATCAGCAAATAGTGACAGTTTGACTTCTTCTTTTCCAATTTATATTCCTTTCATCTCCTTTTGTTGTCTTATTACTATAGCTACAACTTCAAGTACTATGTTGAATAGATATGGAGAGAGTGGACAGCTTTATCTTGTTCCTGATTTCAGTGGGATTGCTTTGAGTTTCTCTCCATTAGTTTGATGTTGGCTGTTGGGTTACTGTATATTGCCTTTGTTATATTTAGGTATGTTCCTTGTATCCCTAATCTCTCCAAGATCTTTACCATGAATGTGTGTTGAATTTTTTGAAGGCTTTTTTCAGCATCTAGTGAGATGATCATTTGGTTTTTTTCTTTCAGTTTGTTTATATGATGGATTCCATTGATAGATTTTCATATGTTGAACTATCCCTGCATCTCTGGAAGGAATCCTGCTTGGTCATGGTGGGTGATTTTTCTGATGTGTTCTTGAATTTGGTTTGCCAGTATTTTTGCATCTATGTTGGGAAAATGGTCTGTAATTCTCTTTGTTAGTAGTGTCTTTGTGTGATTTGGGTATCAGGATGACTGCAGCCTCATAAAAAGAGTTTGGCAATGTTCCTTCTGTTTCTATTGTGTGGAATAATTTGAGAAATATTGGTATTAGATCTTTGAACATCTGGTAGAATTCTGTAGTAAATTAATCTGGGCCTGGGCTTTTTTTTTGTCTGGGAGACTATTGATAACTGTTTCTATTTCCTTAGGGGTTATAGGTATATTTTAGTTGTTTATCTATTCTTAATTTAATTTTGGTATGTGGTACTTATCTAGAAAATTGTCCATCTTCTTAAAGTTTCCCAATTTTGTGGAGTACAGGTTTTTGAAGTATGACCTGAAGATTTGCTGGATTTCCTCAGTGTCTGTTGTTATGTCCCCCTTTTTATTTCTGATTTTGTTAATTTGGATATTTTCTCTCTGTCTTTGGTTAGTTTGGATAAAGGTATATCTATTTTGTTGACTTTACTAAAGAACCAACTCTTTGTCTCATTGATTCTTTGCATTGTTTTCTGTACTTTATTTTATTGATTTCAGCCATCAAGTTGACTATTTCTTGCCATTTTTCCTCCTAGGTGAGTTTGCTTCTTTTTGTTCTAGTGTTATCAGTTGTTGTGTTAATTCATTAGTGTGGGATTTTTCCAGCTTCTTTATGTAAACATTTAGTGCTATGAAATTTCCTCTCAGCACTGCTTTCATTGTGTCCCATAAGTTTGGTATGTTGTTCATAATTCTTAATGAACTTTTTCTCTATATCTATTATTGTATAGGTGTGATATCTTTGTTGCTTTTATATATACTTGTCTAGCCTTAGAGTCTTGAGTTTTTGTCTTGAAAAGTTTTCATGACTTGTGAATACTTATTGAAAACATTTGTATTTTATTTTTATAGTGCTGGGATCGCATTTCTGATCTTGTACATCTAGGCAAGATGCTGTACTATTGAGCTATACCTCCTGTCTGAAGGAAAATAGTGGTCTTTCTATTTCAGTTGACTCTTGTCTACTTATTCTGTTGCTAATGGTATTACAAATAATTATATAGTACATATGCATGGTCACACTTTGATTCACACTTGATAGTTTCTGGCATTTCTTCTTGACTGCCTCATGGTCCTTTCCCACAAGTGTTTCTTCTTTTTACCAAGGCACAAAAAGCTAGACCACTTGAGGTCCTAAATTACAGAGTTTTTTGTTTTTTTTTTTAAAAAAAACATTCAGCATGTATGTGCTATGTACATTGAAGTAAAACTACTAAGGGACTGATACAATTTTGTTATTGCTACTCATTTCCACATCAAGGTTTTTTGTTTGTTCTCTTGCTTTTTTTTCTCTAAGATTAAACAGTGTTTACTTTAGCCATGCTGCTGGCTTCCTTCTCTTCTTATGCTAGGTGAATCCAACCTCCCTGGAGGATAGCCACAGCAGGCAGGCTTCAGGACACTCTGATAATGCATCTCTGCTTTTTCTCAGGCTTGGCCAACAATGCTGATGAGTGACCCCAGAAGAAGGAGCAACTACCTAATGGTGACTGGACTGATCCATTAGCAGCTGATAGAGACTTGGAAGCCCTCTGGAGTATGAAGGCTCATGGGAGCCCTGTGATGCAGGCAATTGTCAGTTCCTCTTGATCATCTTGGCATGAAGAAAAAGAAAGTGAGCTCACTAGACATTCTACTGCTGATTACCATTTGCTTGCTTTACAAATAGGTTCTGTCCTTTTATTATCAGCAGGGACAACTCCACCACAATGAACTGCAAAAGCAGAGCAGGCACAATGTTACCGATATTTGGATCTTTTCTTCTATTTGGTCAAACTTAAACTGAATTTGGTTCAGTGCTTTGAAAATTCAGCTTGGTGCAGTTGCCCCAACCTTGTCTTTTCTTCTGTCCATACATTGTCTGTAAACTCCCCACCCATGTCCTCTGAAACCACTGGTGTCACCACACGTGTATACACCACATCCTTGCACTTATCGTCCCTCCAGGAAACCATTCTACCCACTAACACCTTCATCCTGATTCTTTTACATTTCATTAATTTTTAATCTTTTGAAGTTGTAGCCTAATCACATCTCCTTCATGAATTCTTGAATAATTAAATCTTTGTTTCACAAATTTTCCTATTCCAATTAAGAAAGCCATGTAATAGGTAGACACTTTCAAGTTTCCATGTTTGTCACCTCTATGGAGACATTAATGTGGCACAATATTGCTAAGGTGGAAACTATCAAGTGGTGGGGTTCATAGGTGTCAAGTGATTCCTTGTGTTGTTCCTGCCTACTGTCCTTCCTTAACTCCATGGTATCAAAGGCTGTTGTGATTCTAACAAGAAAAAAAGAAAGTACACAAATAACTACTATGCATTTTAAGGTAATTTTAATAGCAATTTTAAGTTTTCAGAAAAATTAAAAAGAAGGAATGATGGGGGAGGTCCTTCTGTGTATGATTGTCTTATTGGTTGATAAATAAAGTATCGCTGGCCAGTAGGAAAACAAGATAGGTGGGACTAGGAAGTCAAGGAGGATTCTGGGAAAGGTAGGAGAAAGCACATAGTCACCATGTGAGCCCGGGAAGACAGGATGCTTCCGCTAGCATCCTATAAGTCTTATAAAATATATAGATTTATGATAATTAAGACTGGGCTAGCAGATGAGAAATACTAGTCATTGGCTAAGGAGCATTTGTACCTAATATAAGTCTCTATGTGTTACTTGAGATCTTAACATGGCAGTGGCGGAAATTGGGCAGCCTGGAGGAAAGCACCCACATGGCAGCAGGACTCGGGCTGCTTGGCGGAAAGACTTATTGTTACAAAGGAACAGTGATTTCCTCATATATACTGTGCCCTGGTGAAGGCATGACCCTCCACATCATTAATATTGCTCACTTGAATGATAGAATTAGCAAATCTTTACTGACAAGTCTTAATTACCTAAAGTCCATACTTTTAAATAGGATTCATTCATTTTGCTTATTTGAACAAAAATATATAATGACACGTATCTAGCCTTTTTACTCTCATTAGAGTATTTTTCACAGAAGGGTTAATGACATAAAACAAGATCTTCAAAGGAACAGAGAAACTTCTGACTCAGCATACTGATTGAACTCTTGCCTGACAAGAAAGCTGACACAATAATGAAAGTTCCTTCCTTAGAGGTCAACATTTGGAAGAACATCTCACATTACTTAGCCTTTAAACTATGAAGAACAAATATACAGATAAAACTTTTCTCCCCTAAAGTTCTGCTTTCTGCCATAAAACCCTCCCATCCCTCTCTGCCTGGGTGCCCAGTCACCACACCCACAGAGAGACCACTGCTCTTGGTTGTTTGAATGAAGGTCACATGCTTCTGTAGAGGTCAATGGTCTCTTCTTCCTTTTATATTCACTTTGCCTCCATCAATCCTGATCTAACATTACCACCCTGAAAGTCCTCAGTTTTCTACTTACACATTTCTCTCTCTACCCAACATTTGCAAATGTAATCTTTTTGTTTGTTTGTTTGAGGCAGGGTTTCTGTATAACCCTGGCTGTCCTGGAACTCACTCTGTAGACCAGGCTGGTCTTGAACTTACAGAGATCTGGCTGTTTCTGCCTCTGCCTCCTGAGTGTTGGGATTAAAGGTGTACACCACCCCTGCCTGGTTCATCTAATCTTTTTACTGTCACTACAATTTTGGCTTTTCCAGGGTGTCATATAGTTGAAGCACACAGCCTTTGAAGGTTAGCTTCTTTCCCTTAATATTTATGAATTTAAGGTTCTTCCACATCTTTCAATGACTCTATTTATTTTTAGCACTGTATATCCCACTGTACCCTAGTATATCCATTCACCTATTGTCAAGCATCTTGGTTCCAAGTTTTAGAAATTATGAATAAAGGTATTATAAACATCAGAGTACAGCTTTATGTATACACTCTTCTATTGCTGTTAGAACACCATGTGATCTGTAGTGACGTCTTGTGGTGGTTTTAACTTGTAGTTTCTTGATTATATGACATGTAATAACCTTCTATATGTTTATTTATCATCTGCATATCCTGTTGACTAAAGTTGTTACAATGAGGAGCTGAGTTTGGACACCAGCATTCACATCACAAGCCTGCAGTGGTTGTAGGTACTTGTAATCCCAGCACAGGGGAGACACAGCTAGGCTGGTCCCTGAGGTCACTGGCATCCAGCTGAGTGTTGTTTGTGAGCCCAGCTGAGCTGTTGAGCCCTAAATTCCAATGGCAAAACCTGTCTCAATAAAAAAAAAGGTGAGTGGCTTCTGAGGAGTGACACTCGGGGTTGAGCTGTAGGCTCCACATGCAGGTGCACACCTATATGCACACACATGCACAGAGTTCTTTGTGTATTTTGGTAACAGTTCTTTGCCACACTTGCCTTTGATAGATATTTTCTTGGAGTTTTCAGGCTGTCTTCCCTGTCTCTTGATGTTAGCTTTCACAAAACAGAGAGTTTTAAACTTTAATGAAGTCCACTCATTAATTTTTTTCTTTTACTCATTAATTCTTCCCTTCATGGATCATACATTTGATGTTGTATCTAAAAAGTCATCACCATACTCGGGGTCCCCAGGCTTGATCCTGTGTCACACTAAGCCTAGTTTTAAAGGCTTTTCTGGAAGACTTGCCACAAGCTGCTGTGTGTTCTGCCAGGTAGACTGGAAAATGCCAGTGAGAAAGCATTAGGTGTAAAGATTCTGTAGCAGAAGAAGGGACGATGCTCCTCGGGGGACCTCTTCTCTGTGACACATGCATATGCATGAGTCTTCCATCCCCCTGTAGCTTCAGGGAGATTGCAAGCACCTGCTTTGCCCTCCTGAGCAATGATGTGAGTGAGGTAAACATCTGAGAAGTCTGAAATGTTCCTGTCAGCTAAGGAAGACTGTTCTCTTTTTAATTTGCTTCATGCTCCCTATTCTTGCCCTATGAATATTTTTTTCACAGATGTAACCTTAACAATTTAAAAAGATGAAAAGTCTATACATTAACCAACACAGTGTTTTGTTCCTCTGGCTTCTAATATCCAACAAACTTCTCATAAATATTTCCCTACCACTTTTGGATCTGTATTCTGAAGGTTTTGCTGTGTTTATCTTAAATTTCCAAATTTCAGGGGTAGATTAATGTAGTGGTTGGCTAATCCTAGTGGGACAACCCATGTTCTTAGAATTTAAAGAAATAATGTAGATGTTTGATACAGTTCTGCTGTCATTTGCCATGCTCTGTGGTTGGTCATTAAAAGCCCATCTGCTTCAACAAAGGGGTGTTTTCCTGCTTTTGTCAGACACAAAGCAATCCCCTCTTTGGAGTGGTGTGATCACTGCTCCAATATTCCCTGTCAGATGAAGCCACCAATTTGATAATCTGGGCCACCTTCACATTAACAGTATCCACAAAGCCTGAGGGGCACACAACTGGCTCAGGCACATTTGCTCTCTAGGCTTGGCAGTGCGGTTGCCACAGCGACCAAACTGCCGCATTCTCTGTTTCTCATTCATTTGGGAAGAGAAATTCCCAAGGCAAGGGGCCTCAATACAACCGACACTGCAACTGTTTGCTTTGATATCCACACTCTACTCTCCTGTGCTTAGTCTCAAGAACTTTTCATTGGTAATATTCAGGTAGTTGGGGGATGGGCCGACAAAATTTTATACACCGATGATTAAGCTTAGATTTCAGAACAAACCAATCTGTAAGTATATTTTCTTCCTGGATTTTGACATCCGTTTATAACTTGACTGGAGCCATCTTTAGGACACCTTGTTGCTGCATCTGCCCCAAAAGGGAATATGGGGACTTTAGTCATACACACACCAATTTAAAAGTAATAATTAAAATGAATTCACATTAGTCCAACTCTTTCATAAAGTTTAAAGAGATATTTATGTGTAAGTGAATGACAAGTTATCCTGAACCTGAAGGTTCAGAACTTATTTATCACTCATTAAATAATGTCTATAAAATAGCAATGAGTAGGTGCTACTCAGGACCATTATGCTCAGAAGTGACACATGACCTTCTCCAGGGAAGTGGCATAGCTACGTAAGAACATGTTAACAGTTATGTATTTCCACATTTGCAGATCTCGAGCTCTCAATTGCTCCCAACCTCAGTTTTGAAGAGAATGTAAGCTTTGTGTCTCTTTGATAGAATACCTTAAATAACAGCAAAATACAGATTTATTTTTAGAAAGCAGCAAGTAAAACATCATTTGTAGTATTTAATTTTAATTGTTTAAAAGAATATGCTGTTAAAATGTTCAAAGAACCACATTCATTTCTTAACAGCCTATAATATGTCTTCCAAAGGGCATGGGGGGAGGGATATTTCTGGAGTTGTTATCTTCTCTGTCTCTACGTATACCACCTTATCTAGTATAACACACCAAGAGTTATTCTGTATCTTATGCATGTGAACTAGAAGATGGCCTTTTATGTCCACAAGCACACAGTCACTAACTGTCACTAAATAGGAGGGCCATAATGAAAGTTTTGCATTTTGTAACTCAGATTTTTATAATCCAGTATTCTCTACACTTCACTGAAGAAACAAATCATCCGAGGAAGAGTTCAGATTTAGAGACCAAACTATTGCATAAATTTTCTTTTTAAAAGAATTACAAATAATGAGTAGACTACCCAGACTTCTGATGTATTATTATCGAATATAATCTGTGTTATGTGGATAAAAGGGAAATAGGAGGAGGAAGCTTTGTTCTTTGTCCACCTTCTCTCTCGCTGGAGAGGTTGCCTACCCTGTTGCTGCCACTGATGTGTTCTTTTGCTGATATGAGAACCAGCCTCTTCAGGTTTGCCATGTAGGCTTAAGTCTAGAAGTCCTCTGGCCTTCATTACTGGGCTAGGCTGTTGAGACATCCAGTTCTGTGGGCTGAACATTTCCCATACTCTTGACCTCTGTTGTGTAATAGCCATTGTTGGGCTCCTAGAAGATACTGTGCAAGCCAGTCTGATTAATTCCCTTTGACATATATTAATTTTCCTGCTTCTGTTCCTCTAGGGAACAGAATATATTTGTTGAATATATTGAATATATTTGTCAACCAGTCCTCTGACCTAAGGAGCCTCACTGGTGGGAGGGGATCATCTTTGTGGAAACAGGGAAGATAGATTTCACCTCAGTTTCAGGAATGGATCTTGGAATTCAGGCTTAACCTTCTGTTCTGTTGATCAAAATGATCAATTAAAAAATTTTACACAGGAATGGTGTAATCTATGTTTATTAACACCTTGAACTGTGATTGTGAACTGAAGTTTCTAGAAAAGAAAAATGAGAGGGGAAGGGAAAGGGGAAGGCAGAGGGAGAGGAGAGTGGGAGGGGAGGGAGGGAGGGGGAGGAGGGAGAGAAAGAGAAGCTGTACTCTTGTTAAAGATTCTACAAGGTCCAGCTGCTAGACTTTGAGACCCAAAGTTGCAAAATAGAACTAAATTGTCTCATGCTATTTCAGGTCCCTTGAAATCTTTCTGCTGCCCACCCCTGTGTCTGACATAACATCCTGTGACTATCTGAAACTTAAAATGTATTCTTAGCAGACCACAGCTTTCCCTGACCCAAATGCTAAGAATGTCATTAGACGGCATCTGAAATCCACCGCAGAGATTTCCCCCATTTTGTTGAAACCCATCTACCTGCTGTCCCAGCAAAATGTGGTAATCACTTTGGTTTGTTCTGTAACTAATAAAATCTCATGAAAACACTTCTACAACTATACATAGTATTTCAGGAGAACTGAGTCTGTGTTCTTGGGCCATGATCACCATATTTGTCTCCAGAATGAATTCTCTTTTATTCTCATTAAGGTGAGGCTTGTGATTTTACACTGACATACTACAGCTTCCTGCTCATTTGGATGGTACAGGGTTATATTTCTGTTTATATATTTAATCCATGATTATTAAGTCCTATTTTGAATGGTGAGTGTGAAATGAGGTTTTGAGATGAGAAAAAATGAGAGGGACACTCACACACTCAGAGACAGACACATGCAGAGAAAGACAGACAGAGAGATGGGAAGATTTCACACTTGTCTGTGGTACTTATTTCGATTACAAGTCTGCATAAAGAAGTGGCATGCACCGTGAAAGCAGAATAATGTACCTCCCCTATTTCTTTTTTGCTGTCACCACCAGTCTGGCAATGAGAGACAGAAAGGCTCTCCTATAATCCTGAACACGGGGGAATGGAGATTTCGTGAACAAGAGCACTGCCAAAATGTATACAAATTAAAAATAAGTTTTGGTGTATGTAATGCTAATGATACACAATAATTGTTGGTCTGTTGTTGTTTCCCAGCATAATAACTAAATGGTAAGGTCTGAGTGTGATGCTGGCACTGTTGTAGCTGTTCTTGCTCAACGAAGCCTATCCAAGGACAACCTGATGTAATGTAGAAAGAAAGTCAGGAAAAGGCTGATGGAATGCTTGTGATGTGATGTCACACAATCTTGACTTATGGCTGCAACTATTTTTCTCAAAGCCAGTTAGTACATTTGCTTGGTTGCTCAAACCAATTGGCTTGGGTTTTCTGCTATTGTAGTATACAGATTCCTTTATGCATCATACAGTAAGTCTACGTCTCTTCTAATAAAAGACAGCTGAATTAGCCTTGATACCAGCTAGATGAGTGTTGGAAAGGTAGAAAAGTCACTCATTAGGCAAAGTTAACACACAGTAGGTGGATGCTAGAAAGGAACTAAATAGGGACACTGTATTAGTAGCAAGACTTAGATCATTTCTTAAAGGAGACATGAAGAATTTTCACAACAATGCTGATAAATTCTTAGCCAGCAGAAAAATGCTAATTAAAGCTGATTTTAGAGTCCATCTCACAGCCATCAGAATGACTGTTATCAATAAAACAAATGACAATTAATGTTAGTGAGAATGTGGGCAAAGAGGGAACCCTTAAACTGTGCTCGTGGGAATTGGAACTTGCACAACCTCTATAGGTATCAATATGGAGGTTCCCAAAAATCTACAAGTAGACCAGTTGTCTACCCTTGGGTGTAATGAGAAGCACTCTATGTCAGCACATCATGGAGGCATTTGCATGCCTCTGTTTATTGCTGCACTAGTCACAAGAGCCAGGAAGTGGAACCAGCCTAGGTCTCCATCCACAGATGAATGAGTAAAGAAAATACACACTGGAGTTTTATGTGTCCATAAAGAAAAATGAAGTAGTGACATCTCAGGCTGGAAACCATTGTGCTAAGCAAAATAAGTCAGACTTAGAAAGACAAATAAATTCCTGTTTTCTCTCATACATGGAAGTGTGTGTGTGTGTGTGTGTGTGTGTGTGTGTGTGTGTGTGTGTGTGTGTGTAATAGGGATAAAACTAGAAAGGGGGTTGTGAGAGGAGAGAAAGAGTTTAAGGGGGTAGGAAGAGACTATTTCTGGCTGCATGTAGAAGCAGAAGGCCTGTCTATGAGAAGAAAGGGATCAACTAGACTAGCCACAGTAAGGGAGAAGGTAATGAAAAAGGCAGGAGAATTAGAATGAAGTACATGGACACATATGTATGAAATGCCATAATGAGATGTCTTGTTTTTCATCCTGTGGTGATTTGATAGAAAATGGCTCCCAAAGGGAGTGGCACTATTATAAGGTGTGGTCATATTGGAGTAGGTGTGGTCTTGTTGGAGTAGGTGTGATATTCTTGGAGGAAGTGTGTCACTGTGGGGGTAGGCTTTGTGTTCTCCTATGCTCATGTTGACTTCCTGTTGCCTGCAAGATATAGGACTCTCAGCTACTTCTCCATCATCATGTCTGCCTGCCATGATGATAATGGACTAAACCTCTGAAACTGTTTTCCTTTATAAGAGTTATTGTGGTCATGGTCTCTCTACAACAATAGAAATCCTAACTAAGGCATATGGTAGGTTTAAACAATTTAAAAACAACACTCATTTATGAGCATGTACAAAGCCATTCAAGGAGAAAGACTGGGGAGAAGGAGTGTGGAGCCATAGAGTGATGGATGTCCTGGTAGATCCTTAAAAACACCAGTGGAAGCTCTAAGTTTATTGTAACACAAGCTGACCAATCATTGCAGTTCTCCTCCATTAAAAAAAATGAAAATTAAAGTATCCATGACAAATAAATTCCAGTAAATACATAAGTCCCCTTCCTAAATGATAAATGTCACCTATACAGAAACAGAACATGAGCTACTACCCTCAGCAGGTGCTGCTGTCTTCTGCTTCTGCCCCAACTCTCCAAGTGACTGATTTGAGTCCCAATTGCACCTCATCATGATCAATTCTCTTGTTCCAGGAAAAGCTGTTACTGAGGTCAGAACACTTTCACTCTCTGAAACTGTCACCAGTTTATGAGAATCATTTTCTGTCTACCCTGAAGTGGATGAGCATTGAAAGCAGCTAACCTAACTGGGGAAGGGATGAGAAGAGAATATCCATCAAATGGTACTCACACAAACTTCTCAATGTAGGAACTTCAAATAGCCTGTCTTAAAGCACGTGTTTCAGTTTTTGTTCCACCGATTTATTTTAAACACTGTGAACAGAGAATAACCCTGCCTGATTAAATGTACAGCACAGAATGTTGTGCAGTAACATGTCCTTCCGCTCTCCCACCACCAGCATCCTTTTCTTTTGTCATAGTTAGGATCTTCAAGAAGTCCCATAAAAGACCACCAGACATGTTTGCAACCAACAAAAGCATTTAATTCCTGCATGCAGGAGTCAAACTATCTGACAAAGTGGCAAAATAGCGACCCTGAGAGAAGCTGGAAGGCTATCCTTTAAGCAATATTAGGGGAATTCCAGGGAGGGGAGGTTAGTCTGGATGCTAATTGGTAGGTTTAAACATCAAGTTTATGGGTTGCCGTAGGAATGCTTGGTAGCTTAGTGGTTAGTGACTTTCCAGTAGCAGGGTGGGATAAGCTATCTTTACCTTCCTCTAGCTTGCATAAGGCTATGGGGTGCTTACTGATTGGTTGTGGTTTTTCCAAGAATTTCTTGTTCAGTTCCAGTAAACTGAAACTGAAGCCTGGTCCCTGGCAGGGCTATTGGGAGCCTTTGTTTGGCTCTTTGGCTTTCTCAGTCACCAACAGGTAACCATCTTATCAAGAAGTATCCTTTCAGGAGGTTTTGCACAATCTAGTGTAAGTCCCCCACCCACCCACCCACCCACACATACATACACTGTTGCTGGTTCCCTTTCTTACAAAAATGTGGCATGCTGTGGACTATTCTGCATTTTCTGTTTTGACTTACTGGCATCTCTCAAGGCATCTTTCCTTGCCAGTATTCCAAGAGCATTGTCATCTCTCCCTCCACTGGCTTTCTGTTTCGAGATGTGGGGTTACTGTTATGTGACTAGCTCTCTAATGGTGGAAGCTGAGCTATTTCTAACTTTGTACTTTTATACACAGTACTTTGAACAAATAACTTTACATGCTTTGTGTATTACATGTCTGTTGCTTATTCCCAGGGAAATAAAGCAAACTTGCTAAAAGTTACCATCAAGCTCCAGCCTGCACCAAGCAATAGGCATCTCTTGGGACAACTGGCACAGGAGCAGTACCACTGAGGACAAGAGAAACCTCTACAATGAGAAGCAGAAATGCATGCTTGGGACAGCCTGCTGCTAGCACTAATCAAGGAGGTAATAAGAAGTACTGTATCTGAGATTGGATGTGGGGATCTTGTCTGCACCTCTGAGTGCTGTACTCCCAAAGCAAGAACCATTGATGTTGTCTGCAATGTGTCCAAGACCAGGTGAAGAACTGTATCAAGCTTATTGACAGCATACTGGCCTGACAAAGGTACCAGCCCCACCATGAGTTAGGGGCACAAGGGAGCCAAGCTGACTTCCGAGGAGAAATATTTAAACAAGCAAACAAACAACAATAAAAATCAGAGGAAATGCAAAAGAAATATGTTGAAAGGAAAAAGGACACCCAAATCAGCTGCCTTCTGGAGGAGTGGTTTCATCAAGGCTGGCTTTTTGCCTGTGTTGTCTCAAGATTGTGCCAGAGGCAGAGCAGAGTACTAACTAAGTGCCAGAGGGAGAGGAAATGGTGTTTCATCTATGGATGATCAAAGACCCTAAAGGCAAATAAGTCATCATCCACAGATCACATAATAAAGGTGTTTATTGTTCTGTTTTTTGTTTGTTTTGAAAGAGACACCTTCCTTTTCAGCAACCTTCTAAGTCAGGGACTCTACCTGGGTAATTTTGGGGGCCTAATTTACTTCCTTACTGTCCAGCATGTTTAACCAAGAAAAGTGGCTTTCATTAATACCTAAGTGCAAGCTAGCCAGATGTTTGCAAAGAAGGAACCGTTTGTCTCTGTTCATAGGGGATTGTGAACTTAATGAGTTCCATGATCAGAGGTACCTTCCCACTGTGCTCCTCACAGACCTTCAAATCTACACAATTAACTTGGCTTTCCAATGTGAGTGAAGGGCCAAAGTGTCCTTTTTACCTGTCTCCTAGCTGACATCTCTACCTAAACAAGCTGAAGTTCCCCCTACAGAATAAAATTAAAAAAAAAATTGGTGGAAACTAACATTTTGGAGGAATTTGCCTATGGAGGAGGAATACAAGGGCAGACACAGCATTTTAATAAAGGACAACAAATAGATGAAAAAAAGAGACAAAAACAAAGAAAGGGACTTAAGAGCTTCTATGGTGTGTGTGTGTGTGTGTGTGTGTGTGTGTGTGTGTGTGCATGTGTAGGGGTAGAGTGGTAGGGAATTCAGGGCAGAGCCTTTCCCATTACAGAGAGCCATTGCCCCATCTTCATGTAGTTCTTATGCTGTGTTGGTGGCGTGTATTAGTAGTGTACTCTACTACCTATTCCACCTGCTTTATTCCATTCTTTCTCTGTTCTGTTGCCCATATGCCTCTTTAAAAATGTCCCCTTTCCTAGATATGGTGGCACACACCAACCAATTCCAGGGCTCTGGAGATTGACACAGGAGGATCATTCATTTCAAGGCCAGCCTGATCTACAAAGCAAAACCCTGTCTCCAAACTAACAACAAACAAACAAACAAACAAAAAAAACAAAAAAAGGAAAAAATAACAACAGAGTATCTCATTTGTTCTATAATTTGGTGTCAATTGCTATTGTGGCTGCTATTTTTCTCAATGAATTCATTAGGTAATTACTTCAGCAAATTGTTTTTGATGATTTTTTTCCCTCTACCTAAACTTCAATAGGCAATTTAAAACACAGGCAAGATTTTTTTTTTCTGGATTGATTGCTGTTAAAGAAATTGAACCAACAACAAACAAAAACAGCTTTTGAAACCACAAGTTGTAAAAAATGAATTAACATTTTAAATTAATGTGCCTTTAGAGTCAGTATCTTTACAAAGACCAGCATGTCCACCTCTCCACCAGCCGACTTCTGGCCAACTGTGCTGGCTAGTTTCAAGTCAAGGTGACACAACTGGGTGGCATTTTGAACGAGAGAACATCAATTGAGAAAATGTCCCCCCTGATTGGTCTGTGGGCAAGCCTGTGGTACATTTTCATGATTGAGATCCCAACACACTGTGGGCAGTGCCACCTCTGTGTTGGTGGTCCTGGGTGCTGTAAGAAAGCGAATAATCCAATTAAAAATAGGGTACAGATCTAAACAGAATTCTCAAGAGAACAATCTCAAATGGTGGAAAGACACTTAAGGAAGTGCTCAACATCCTTGGTCATTAGTGAAATGTGAATCAAAACCATTCTGAGATTCCATCTTACACCAATTAGAATGGCTAAAATCAAAAACACCAATGACAACTTATGCTGGAGAGGATGTGGAGAAAGGGGAACACTTCTCCATTGCTGGTGGGTGTGCAAAGTTGTACAGCTGAGGTGGAAATCAGTATGGAAATTTCTCAGAAAATTAGGATCAACCTACCTCAAGACCCTGAGGTACTACTGTGGGCATATACACAAAGGAGGCACATTCACACCACAAGGACATTTGGTCAACTATATTTATAGCAACATTATTTGTAATAGCCAGATCTTGGAAATAACCTAGACGCCCCTCAACTGAAGAATGGATAAAGAAAATGTTGTATATTTACACAATAGAGTACTACTCAATAGTAAGAAACAATGAAATCCTAAATTTTGCAGACAAATGGACAGAACTAGAAAACAAAACAAAACAAAACAAAACATCCTGAGTGAGGTAACCCAAAAACTAGAAAGATAAATATAGTTATGTGCTCAGTCATAAATGGATACCAGATATAAAGCAAAAGATACCCAACCTAAATCCATAACGGCAGAGAAGCTAGAACTCTCTCCCAGAAACAGATGGAAGCACATGCAGAAATCTACAACTAAGCATTGGGCCAAGCTCCTGGAGTACAATCGAAGTAAGGGAGGAGCAAAAGTGTAAACAAAGGAGTCAAGACCATGATGGGGAAACCCACAAAATCAGCTGACCCAAGCTAGTGAGAGATCACTGACTCAGGTCTGACAAATGGGGAATCTACATAAGACGGAACTAGACTCCCTTAATATAGATGACAATGGTGCAGTTGGGACAATATATGAGGCCACTGGCAGTGGGTCCAAGATTTAACTGTAGTGCACAAACGGACTTAGTGGAGCCCATTCTCTAGGGAGAGATACCTTGCTCACCCTAGACACAGGAGTGTAGGGGATGGAGAGGTGCCTTGGTCTTGCCTCAAGGAGATGATGGGGCAGACATAGTAGACTTCCTTGGAGAGGTCTTAACCTCTCCAAGGAGCAGATGGGAGGTGGAGTGGCAGGGGGAAGTGAGGGGAGTGGGAAGAAAGGAGGGAGGGAGAACTGGGATTGGAATGTAAAAAATAAATTAATAATAATAAAACTAAAGCAGCCTCAGCAAGCCATGAGGCTTGGGCGAGTAAGTTGCATTCTTCCCGGCCTCTGTTTCAGTTCTTGCTTCCAGTTTCCTTCCCTGTTTGAGTTCCTCCCTTGACTTCTCCCTGTGACGGACTATTACCCGGAAGTGTGAGTGAAATAAGCCCTTGCCTCCCCAAGTTGCTTTAGGTCATGGTCTTTTATCATAGCAGAAGAAAGCAAACTAAAACCCCATTCTTCTGATGAAGGACAGTGATGTGTGCAGGGGAGTTTCTGGCATATTCTTTCCTGGTCCAGTAGTAAGCCACAGGACTGCTGCCAGGAGCTACAGCATATTATACATGCTACCCACAAGTCACCAATTTCATGCACTTCCCCTTAGAATGCAGCTCATGCCATCAAGGGCGTTTTGCAGACAGGGCAAGTGGATGGGGCATCAATAGTACTTTCTTTTCTATTATGCCATCCATCTCATCCATTGATTCATTGCCATAGCTCGCCTGTTTTACTGTCTATGTTTTTGCCCACTAGGGCACAAACAGCTGTCCTCCATTGATCTCTCTTCTCCAGCCACCTTCTTCCCCTTTCTAGATTTCTGAAAGCAATTGTCTCTGAAATGACAAAGGCCTATGCTTACTCTGGACCTGTTATTGGCTCGGTTTATTGAATTACAGCTAGAGCTAAGAGGATGTTACCAATATCCCCTTACCAAAAATAAGTGACCCTTTAGTTGGCTTTGGATGATTTTTAAATCACTCTTTTGTCAGGGAAGAAGAGGTTTCATTCTGTCTTTGTATAGATTTCATGTTGTAGAATAGTCACAAAGGTCTTGTTGCCTAAATGTGTAGAGACTGTGTTCATATTACTGCAGGCCATAACTCCCTGTTTATGAATTTAAATGTTCTCTTACAGAAGTGAGAGGAAAACAACCAAAAAGATGGCCCCAACTCATAGTGGCTACACTATAATTGAGAAATTTGGACAATACTGTTTTCACAACAGTGAGGTTTTGAAGAAAACATTAAAAGACAGAAAGGAATAAAAACATCCAGTAACAAAGAGACAGGAAACCGTGACAGACCAGACTTCAGTGCTCAAACTGTGGTTAAATGGATGGCCGGCCTGGGATTTGAGGCTGATTGCTCGCTCCCCAAGGGGATATTATAAACAAGAATTTACTATCAAAATATTTTTATTTGTCTGAAAACTAATTTACCAAGCCCCGAGATCAGAGGTGTAGAGCAGATGGGGAAAACAACGTGGTTGCCTGCCTTTAAGGAATCAGCTGCCGAGAGCCACAGCGAGCGGATTGGAAATGTCACCTGAGCCCCGAAGCTCCATAAATATCAGCAAAGAAGACAGCACCAATCTCGCAGCCCACAGCCCACAAAGCCACTCTCTTGCTGTGGGTATTAAACATTAATGATGATTTCTATAGCAAGGGGCAAGAAAGGCCCATCTCTGCAGAGCTACCCAATCCTGGGGCTGCGTTGGGCTTGCTGCAACAGCACGTTTTGCAATTATTTTTTGTGCTGTTCTTTTATCTCTGTGAGAATCTCCAGCCTCCAGGTAATGAAGTGCTTCCTTTATCACTCTGTAGCACTGAAATATTGATCTGATTATTGGAACAAAGGATTACTGCAACAATAGGAACCACATCCTGGTGTGAACTTGGACTTCAAAAGGAAAAAAAGGAAGCATAATGAGTAAAGTAATGCCAGCACATTTTGCAATAGATTTTGCAAATCATAGAAAAATGCTAAGAAGCCTTGCAGGCTATTTGCAGAATGGAAAGCCACACAGTGTTAAACATGGGTCCAAAAACTAAGCAACAATTGGCCTTGTAGGCCATGTTAATTATATTTAATTTTATTATTTTTTTATTACTGTGAGTATGCATGGAGGGGCCCCTTTGTGGAGGTCAAGGTTTGAAAGGTTTTTACTTCTTTGGCACATTTGAATGCTTCTAAATTCATTCTGCCTTGTTGATTTTAAGAAAATTACAAAGGATAATGTAGATTTGGTCAGGTAATTTCCTTAGGACCCAGACTTCTTTACCTGGAGTTTACTTTCCTGATTGAGGGTTTATGTTATTGTGATAAAACACCATGACCACATGAAACTTAGGGAGGAAAGAGTTTATTTCATCTGGTAGACTTTAGGACATCATCCAGAGAACTCAGGGCAGAGGCAAGAGCTAGAGCGGGGAGCATGGAGGAGTGCTGTTTGCTGAACTGCTACACATGACTTGCTCAGCTGGCCTTCTCATACACCCTAGTGCCACCCACTCAGAGTGGTACTACCCACAATGGTCTAGGCCCTCCTACATCAGTCAGTCATTAAAAAAATACTCCACAGGCTAGAGACAACCATATGGGAGTGAAAGGACCAGACCTTCACCAGCCCTCTGCTTTAGCAGCTATGACAGGCTGCAGAAAAGACCTAGAAAGACAAAGCACTAACTCAGCACATGTGCTTAGTTTCCCACCTTCTGACCTTGCAGGAGCTGCCTTAGGTCAGATACCCTCCACATGGCAAGGAACCAATCAGAAGTTAGCTGACATGCTTTATGGTGCTTTATGGTAAAAGTGGCATAACAGTGTATGCAAAATATAACAACTGCTCTGGGAGGGCCTATAGGCCATAGCAACCAGTTAACCAATCAACACAGGACAGGTTGCCCAAGCCCAGAAGTACACCAATCCTGAGACTATAGCATAACCCTAGACATTCCCCTTATGCTGCCCAATAGGTTCCCCCCCTCGAAGTTTTTCAGGGTCCTTTTCACACCAGTCACCTTGCTGAATGGACAAAGGACCCGAGTTAATGGGATTAACTCCTTAAACACTGAAAGACTCTTTGCTTCTGCATCAAAATGAATCTCTTGATGATTTTGGGGTTCAGAATTTGGCCACGACAGGAGTATTTTCTCAATTAAGATTTCTCCTCAGATATGTCTAGGTTTGCATCAAGTTGAAAAAAATAATAAGCCATGGCCAGTAGGCACAAGGCACAGAAATGGCATGATATAAATGGCTTCTAATTTCTACCTGCCTTGCTTCAAGGAGTCCAGTGTTCTGTTCAGATAGGAACCCAATGCTTCTTGCAATCAATACAGGTGGCCACGAGAGAGTCCAAATGAGCTTCTAGCATTACTAATTGTAACCTGGAGATCCACCCAGATCCAACAGAGCCCTGGGTGCTGAACTGGCATTTCATTTAAGTTGCTAGAGCTGTTGATAAGGTACCTCAGAACTGAACTTAGTGCAGGCTGGATAATCTAGGGAGGCACGGAACCCTGCTCGTTCTGTTATCTTCCACTGCTTAGGCTGTAGAGGAGCATGACTCACTCTGCTATTTCATCTGTCTTTTCAATGATCTCTTTTTCAGGAGCCCCACTGTGTCTGCATATATGTTCTGCTTTAAGGTCCTCTTGAAGCTGCCTGTGAGCCTCAATATCAGTGCTTACTCTACAACACCCATTCTTATCTCTGAAGGCATTCACGAACTTATTGTGATTCTGTGACTATCAATATGGAGAAGAAACCTGCCTTGGTGTACTGGGGAAGACAGTTCCCTCAAAAGATCAACTTTATACCCACTGTTTCTGTGTGACTGGATATACCTGAATTTGACAAGTGTGCTAGTTAGTTTTTTGTCAACTTGACACAAGCAAGAGTTATCTGGAAGGAAGGAACTTCAACTGATGAATCACTTCCATCAAATTGGCCTGAGGGCATCTCTGGGGTGCATTTTCTCTGTTAATGATTGCAGTATGTGTATGCTGGGGGCAGCTAGTATATTTTTGGTAGAGCCACCCTGGGTGTGAGTCTGGGTGTATAAAAAAGCAAGCTGAGTAAGCCAGTAAGCCACACTCCTCTATGGTCTCTGCTTTACTTTGGTTCTGGCCTCCAGGTTCCTGCTTTGAGTTTCTGTACTGACTTTTCTCAGTGACTGTGGCCTGGGCTCTATAAGATGAAATAAACCCTTTCTTTCCCAAGTTACTTTTGGTAAAGATGTTTGTCACAGCAACAAGAACCACAACTTTAGTGATGCCAAACTCCACCTCCTGTCATATGTTTGCTGTCTCTTAATTTTAACAGTATTTATTCAAGTCCTTAGTCCATTTAAACCATTTTCCTTGCTATTGAGTTCCTTATATATTTTTGTTATTAATTTCTTATTGACTATACATGGCTCACACATACTTTCTCCTCATATGTGGATTATCTGTTCACACTTGTTTCATTTGGTGCATAGAAGCTTGTGTTGAGATGTTTCAGCCAGACACAATGGGAATGATGCACATTTGAACTCACAGAGACTGTAGCAGTATGCACAAGACCTGTGCAACTTCAAACCAGACAGAATTTCAACAAGGAGAATGGGAGATGGAAGTGGAAGCCATTTGCAAAAGATGCCTGCTGGGAAAGGGAAAAATTGATCTTGTCTAATCGAATATCACTGGGTGTATTAACCACACCCCAGGTTAGACCCCATGTCTAGTAGTAATAGACCAACACAAAACACAAACTCAAAGATAGTTTTGTGGACTTTTTGTTTTGTTTTGCTATGTTTTAGCATTTTCCTTGTTGCCTGTCTATTTTGATTGTGTGTGTGGGGGTATTTTTTTTTGTTGTTTCTTAATTGTTTTTATTTTCTTTTTTTAAGAGAGAGAGAGGGGGGGGTCATAAAAATGTGTGGACAGGATCTGGGTGGTGTGTGGAGGGGAAGAACATTATCAAAATATATTGTATGAAAACATTAAAAATTGTTTCATAAGGTCAAGTCCATCCCTTATTCCTTCCATTTCAATTTCTACCCTACTAATCTCACCATTTTATCCTCCTAATTTCATGTGTTCTTTTAAAAAAGTTTTTAACTCACTGAGTCCATTTGGTGATGCCAGTATGGGGCTGGGTATAGGGTCATCTGTTCATGGTTGACCTATAAGGGAACACACACTAAAAGAGGACACACTGTTCTCTCTTAGCAGCCCAGTTGCCAAAAGATCCTCAGCTGGGGATGGGACTTCTAGTCCATCTTCCCCTTCTGCACTGGGGATTTTGTGTGGCTTGATCTCACACAGTTCTCATTCATGCTGTTACAACCACTGTTCCTATGTACTACTTCCCTGTTGGGTCCTGAAAGCACTATTTTCTTGTAGTCATCTAACTGCTCCTAGCCCTGACAGCCTTTCTGCCTGTGCTTCTGTGATGATCCCTGAGCTGGGCACTCTCAAGTCTCTTCTCTACACATTGTCCAGATGAGGGTCTCTGTTAATTGGATATTCTGTGAGAAGAAGCTTCTCTGGTGAGAGTCTAGAGATACAATAATCCATTTACAACAGTAAGTCATTAGACATTATGTCCCTTTATTAGAATAATAGTGTTAGGTTCTCTGTAAGGCCTACACCCTTTCTAGTCACAGGCTCCTGACACTACTACATAGGCCAGAAATAGATTGTGTTGAAGAGCAGGCCTTAAATCCAATCAGAAAGTGGTTTGATACTCATATAACATTGGAGCCACTCTTTCACAAGTGTTCACATCTTTTGAGGCAGATCATCATAGTAACTTGTGTGGTTCACAGACTAGATAAAGGTGATGATGACTTTCCTCCTCTAGTAGCATGCACAGAGCCTTCCAGGACTAAAATCCAGCCATTAGGGATGAAATTTTCAGGTCAGTATCAGCCTGATTTCTCTCACTTCTGTGAACCAAGTATGTGGTGTCTTCAGTGATGGAGTCTTGAGTTTTGAGGGTACCCAACTTGGCAGTGACTTGTACTGGTTGTAACTATGATCTATGGGATTCCACTGGCCAACATCTCTAAGAGAAATAACCTGTTCCTGGCACTGGGCTTTTTATTTGATAGTCTAGATTTTTTTAGGTTGGGCATTGTCCCTTGTTGTAGGGTAACTCCATTTAAACTGTTTTTATTCAGGCATATGTGTATATCTTAGGAAGTTTCTACAGTAGTCGAAAACTTTTTAACATGATATAATTTTACCTAGTTTTTTTTTCCCCTCCCTCCAATCTTGGGGTTAAGCCTAAAAAATTTGTATAGATTAATATAGAATCCCATGTGATTTTTCCCTGTAGTTTTATAGTTTCAGGTCTTATATTCTGTCTTTAATTATTTTGAATTGATTTTTATGTGTGATATGATATAAATGTTCATTTCATTCTCCAACAGGTGACATCCATTGTTCCCAGCACCATTTAGTAAAGAGGTGATCCCATCTTATTTTGTATTCCTGGCACCTTTGTCAAGTTTCAACTGACTGTGTGTGTGTGTGTGTGTGTGTGTGTGTGTGTGTGTGTGTGTGTGTGTGTGTGCAGGTTCATTTCTTGGCTCAGAACTCTGCCAGCGCCATGGGCTTCCACAAGTACGGTTTGCATTATATTTTGAAATCCGGTTGTATGAGGCCTCAAGCCTGCACTTTTCTATTTTAATTGCTTTGACTATTTAAGTTTGTATGTGTTTCAGTATTCATTGTTTGATGTTTTTGTCTTCTATAAATGAAAAATGACTGTGGAATAGGGATTGCTTTGATATTGTAGATCTCACTGAGTAATGTGTTTTTAGTAAGCTGATCTTGGACTATTGAACTCTACCACTTAAAATTAGTAGGTAATATCTGGGATTGTCCCAAAAGAATGTAAATCGAATCTGTAAAATGATCATTTGAACCAATTCATGACTGGCTGTGTGGGATTTAGTTTCCTTCATGAACTTTCCTATGAACAAAGCTAACTGAAAACAAAAGCAGCCAGAATGTGGAAGAAATCCACTGGCAATCAAATCAGGAAGAAAGTACACTTGATATAGGAAATACCTCTATAATGACAATGTAAAGAATCCAATAATTTTATATCTTCAGTGTTAGTATTCAAGACACAACAGCTCACACCCTCATTAAGCAATATTCACTATGTACTGACTATGGGTCAGGCTGTGTTCTGTGTACTTGAAATGCTATGGGGAATCTTGGGTTGTCTAGAGCCTACCAAAAAGGGTACATTATAAGCAAATATTGAAGGGACCAGCAAATATTGAAATGGGGACATTTCAGCAGCCATAACAGCTGAACACATGCTTGTCTGACCTTGTCTTAGTCACTAGGAGGTCAGATGCCTGCCTCGTGGCAAGGAACCAATCAGAACTTAGCTGGTGGTGCTATGCTTTACGGCTCTGGGTGTGCTTTATGGACAAGTGCACAGCAATGACGTGCAGAACATAGCAACCACCCTGGGAGGGCCTATGGTTCATAACAACCAGTTGACCAATCAACACAGGGCAAACCCTCCAAGCCTGGAGGCACACCAATCCTGAGCCTGTGCATACCCCTAGACACTCCCCTTACGCTGTCCTATAAGATCTCTATGCAGATGCTTTGAGCCGTCTTTCTAGCCATCTACCATGGCGAGTGGATGAAAGACCAGAGCTAAGATGGGGTCAGCTCGTTAAACAACTATTATAAAGCCTCATGCAGTTTGCATCAAGCTTTCAGCTCCGCCTGGTGATTGGGGTGACCGAGATCCTGGGCTGAGATCCTGGAGGCCTGAGCTTCCGGGGGTCTTTCAATATAAAAACTGTAATGTTGTAACAGTGAAGAAGAAAAGCAGGGAAGTGACAGAGGCTATAGACAGCTGAGGGTGTCCAGGAGTTATCACCTGATTAAAGGAGAGCAGGGATGGCGGCTTCCTGGGAGTCACTATGACATTGTTAGCAGCTGGCCACAGCCTTAAGAACTACCAAATCCAGAGGCTTCTTCTTGATTAAGGTCATAAACCAGGTGGTTCAATCGGGAATTTGGCAGTTTGGTGAGAGAGTAAACATGAGCATAGAGATGAGAGCCAATCCTTCAGCAGTTGGGCTCACACCACCAAGCAGCTGTGTAACTGAAGTAACCTTGTCCAATCTCTCTGATTTCATCACCTCTACTGTCAAATGCAGATTAGAGTGAAGCTAAGATTTATCTTATCTTTAGATTGTACTGGGCTCAGGGCTGTGTTTTCCTTTTTAATTTTATCCTCCAAGGAACACTTACAGGGAACTACTATTATCTATGAGGAATGAGCAGACGAGGAATGAGGAAAGAAATATCTGTCCTGAGGTGATCCAGCAGTGGGCTCTGTGGCAAACAGGCCACGCTAGAGGTATTCCTCAGGCCAAGCAGGCTGTCTGAGCTCAGTTTACACTGGGGGTAGGGGTGGGGGTGGGAAGCAGTATTTCTACATGTTTCTTTGAAGGGATGGCTTTAAGTGTGATGGTTCATATTTGGCCCACATGCTTATTTCCTAGCAAGGTCACTCTCCAGCATGTGCATGTCTGTCCTCTGAAGGACACCTCCATGGCACCCCAAATATGCCTGAGCCGAGGCATGCCTCTCGGTTGAGTCTGGTCAGAATGGGGACTGTGTATGCCATGGGTTTCTCTACCTGTGATTTCAAGTAGGTACCAAGTGTCATTTCCTGCTGTTTTCTGAAATGGTTTCTTTTTCTTTCTCATTGGTAGAGCAATAGCTATCAACGGAGGAAATGAACATTAAACTCAGGTGTGCCCAGTGCTGACACTCCTGAGGATGACCAGAGCCTGATACCTCTATGACTCCTGGATTAAGTGAGATAGAACACAAGGCCTTCAGGTTAGTGCTCAGTCATTTCCTGTAATTTATAGGTAATTATTGGTTATTATTATTTCTATGTCATGGTATAACTATAAAGCTGATTTTTCTAGAAGTTATTTTATTTGAACTAAGTGTTACCAGAATTCTGTGGAAATGTTTCCTTCTATTGTCTTTGCTACTTTCAGAGTTGATGGAAAAAGAAGTGAAGTGAATTGCTGGGGCCTTGTGCGGAGCTACTGTGAAATGGGTATAACAGCCAGGATAAACTTTAACTATTGTATTGCTTTCAGTCACATTGGTGTGAACTTTGTCTCCATGCGCATTATTATGTCTTGTTTTGTTTTCGTTGTTATTACAACAGCATACCTGAGCTGTGGTAACTTTGTAACACATATAGTTATTTAGCTCATAGTTCTGGAGGTCCAAGGGTGTGGTGCCAGCACTGGCTGGGCTCTGATGGGGCCCCACAGTGGTGTAAGCACATCTCAAAGGGAATGATTATGCTGCAAGGCAGATGGGCAGAGCAGCTCAGGGCTACGGGGACCATATCAATCTGGAGGTTCTAAGCAGCCCTATAAATAAGTTCTAGGCCATTTCTGGTGTTTGTGGTAAGATAATCAGGGGTCAGGGTCTCGATGACAATTCATCTTCATAAGCACTAACTAGGAGTCTCACAACAGCTACCTTGGTCCTCTCCACCCACCTAGTGTGTCACCCACACTGCTCTAGACTACCCACACCTTCCACACATCCACCACCTCAATACCACCTTCTGACGGACCAACCTTCCAACACATGAACCATCAGGGACAAATCATGTTTAGACCATAGCATGGTGGGAGGGGAGAGCAGAGAGAGAGAAGTCAATATTAGAACCAACAGAGAGACCTCCCCTGCCCCCAAAAAGCTGACAGGTAACAGTTAATGGCAAATGTACAAGAAAAACTCTCACTGTACAGATGTCCCAATCTGCCTGGCATGGGTGTTATTGAGCATTTCAATTTCTCCAGCTCTGGGCACCCTTAGTAAATGCTCTCTTCTTTGGCACTATCCATGTTTCTCTGTCCAAATCTTTGTTTAGGGAGTCAAGAGCCTGCAGATCACAGTGGGTGCTCTTCAACCCCAAGCCACACCCATAATGTAGGGCTCCTAGACCCTCACCCTGGGTGCAAGAAGACCACATGATTCTTGTTTAGAACAAATGTGGGGGAACTGTGGTAGTTAGAAGTAGAGTTAGCTAAGGAAGTAAAAAACAAGACAGATGCTGCAGGAAGAAGTTCTGCTCAGAGCGTTCTCTCTGGGTCAGGACTGCCGACTACTGAGTGCCCTTGTGTCTTAGTCACATGGGTACAGATATATTTTAGAGTTGAAAGGTAGATGGTTGTATCTACAAGACACTGAACACACTTGATAAAAGCTATGGAGAGCGTACACAGAAAGGAACAGATACTACTGAATTGCACACACTAAATGGTTACATTGGAAAGTTTTGCTATATGTTGGAAATTTTTGAAAACTAAAAATTGAATAATATACCACAAGTCATCAATGGTTACATCCAGTGGGTGATTTGTGTAGTATGTGAATTTTATCCCCATCTGATATTTGTGAAACCCTCAGGGAGCATTTTGTTTCTACAATTACTCGGTGATTTTCTTTCGTTGCAGTAAGGTATGCCACACAGAGTCCCTAGAAGCAGTAAGGGTTTGACATACTTAGAACCACACACCTCTGAGGGCTGTAAGTGGCTCTGCAAGCAGATGATGGGTTATTTCTTGTATTCTTGGCAAGAGCATCAGCTGAATGAGAAAAACATTATCTGAAATTCAGGACTCCCTTGCCTATTATGAGTCTTGTTTTCTTATCCCTTAGAAGCTGGATGCTATTTCTCTGTGTCCAGCCTAACAAAGCTACGCTTGTAAAATTCTCATCAATTCACACGCTGACAGCATCAGACAATAGACTTTTGCTAATTAATATTTAATGGGCCTATGGATTTTTCTTCAGCAGCTGGAGTGCTAAATAATAGTCAATTAGCAAATGTGTTAATTAACTCTAATTACATAGCACACGAGATTCTCCAGGATTTTTGCTTTATAGATTTACAAGTGAATGTTTCACCACTTTTCTTGAACACATCAGGCAGCTAATTAATTGATAATAATTTGTTCTTCTCTCCAAAATGTATATTTAAAAATAAAGTCCAATTTAATGCTTGATGCCAGTTTTCAAAAATGACATTTATAGGTATATATATAACTGAATTCTGCTTTTAAACAGTCCCATGCTAATCACCAGGGAGTTTTCCACTTATATATAAGTGAGAAAGAGCAGAGAACACTATGGTGTTGACCATGTGTGTGTGTGAGAAGGAAGGAGGGAAAGAAGGAAGGAAGGAGATGAAAATCATAAAGGAGGCTTGTTCTTTGTGAAGAGCAGGCACACCTAATTTGACTTGCAGTATGCAAAATGATGAACTTCAGGAGCAAGGGTGAGCAATATGTACCATGTAATTAATAGCAATCTTCTGAGAGTAGCATCACGTGACAGTCAAGGGAACCACATCTGAACATCTTACTTGGTGCTCACCCACTGGCGACTGGGAACATACTAGGAAAGAAATTAGCATAGTAGCTTTGCACTTGGGCCAGAGTGGTTGTGAGATCAAAGGCTGTTGATGGCAGCAGTGTGATGCTGAGTGCCAGCCCTGCCCATATCAGTTCACTTGGATGCTGCTCCAGGCACAGCTGAGAACCTTTCAAGGGATACTGAGAAAACAACGTTGGCTTTTTGAACAAGAGTGTGGTCTTGAAATTCAGCTCAAATAGGCAAGGCATTTGCAGATTTCTGTATCACCAAGTTTATGTTACCTCCTTATTTAGCTTCTAGCTTCTGCTTTGGACCCTAGAATGCCACAAAGAGTATTTCAAAACAAAAACAAAAACAAAAGGTTACAATTAATCCTGCAGATTGAACTTGCTTGATCATTTCAACAAGTCCCAAAGGAGCTATTCCCTTTGATCAAGGATACCACACCTTTCTTTGTCTCTGTGGCAAGAGTCACTGGGTTTATCAATCTCTTAACACTGCAGAGAAGCAGAGAGAACAATGTGTGATGCCATGAGCCTGCACACTGAGAAATGCCAACCTTTATTTACCTAGTTTGCATTTTCTTAATGAGAGATAATGGGGTGGGTAGCTATGTTGATTACTCCATGATTTGTGTGAGTCTGCTGTGAATTAGCATGTGTCTTCTTTAATATTTTTGAAACTTTATTGTGTATGTGCTTAAGTGTGTATATGTGTGCATGTATCTGCATGCATGTCATGTGTTGAATTCAGAGGACAACTTTCGAGAGGAGTCAGTACTCTCCTTCTACCATGTGGATTTGGGGGATTGAATTCAGGTCATATGGTTTTGTAGTGGCAAAAGCCTCTACATGTAGTTCTCATAGCTCAGGCTAAGCTACTACTCTGAAATGGGTGCAGTTGACCAGCTGACCCAGAAGGAAGGACCACTCAGCGGGTATGAGATTACTCACAGAGGCATCTTCAGATGGAGAGGCCCACTCACTAGGATGGAAAAAAAGATAATGTATGGGTTGACAGAGAAGTGAATAAGGTTCCCCAGGACTGTGTGGCAATTCCTTTTTCCATGTCCTGGGGAAAAGAGAAGCTAGAATGTGTCACTTCTACCTACTCAGTGACAGAATTCCAAGACTGGTAGACCATTTGGGCTGCACTAATAGTTGGTGACACTCTTTTCTCTTCTGCTACAGAGGTGGGAAGAGGTAGGAGAGGAGGCATGATAATCCACAGCCCGAAACCTTGGAGGAAGGAATGTGTGTGAGGACTATGTTTTAGGAAGATTGTAACTGCTCTCTGTCTTAACAGAAACCAAATGAGCAGGGATGGGAATTGCATCTTTAAACCGTGCTTTTGATTTAGAGAGTTGGCAAGCAGAGAAGCCAGAGGACTAAAACCTTAGAAGACATGACTTCCTGAAGTCATTGCTGGTCAATGCATTTCACATGAAGCCCCAACAAAGCCAGGAATCATTTCAAGGTTAGGCTTGTCCCTCCGGGCAGGGGATCAGCCTTGTCTCCTAGATCCACACTCTGGGTGCTTCTCTCCTGACCCCTGTATTTTTTTCTCATTATTGCTTAGATGGGATCTCAGGTAGGTGGTTGCATGCACCAATGCCTCTAAGTCTTTCATTCCTACGAAGTCATTATTTGGCTTACATGTTTGTTAGAGGCTAGCTCAGAACAAAACATGTGCTGCACTACTTACTGTGAGTGTGTAGATTCCTTTCTACACTATGAAGCAGAACTGTGTCCTTATAGTATATGATATAAAAACAACCCCCTCTTTCCTTCCTGGCCACAAATCAGCATGATAGTCTTTGAGACTAGGGAATCCCACCAGAAGGCTATTCTGAGCCCCCTCAGATGTGGGGTCCAGTGCTGCTTATGGTGTACCACATGCATGCAAGCATCCTGCACAGGCAGAGTTGAGTTTGTTGACCTCATTCTCACTCTATTTGAGAAGCTGGAAGCAGGGCAGAGTTCAGGCCTCATCAGTCTCCACTGAGATGGGCAGCATGGAAGTCAGAGAGCATGGAGAGCTGTTAAATAGACCACACTTTCCCATTGCCCCCTACTCTATCATCATGGATGGAACTCAGGACTAAAGGAAGCAGAGTAGGAAGTTGCTAGAATATTTCTTGGCTTACCAAAACTTTTACTTTTATGGTCTCAGTATAAAATTCCTACCCTTCAGGCCATGTCCTTAAAATTCCTCATTTGAAACACAGATATTCTTATAAAAATTACATGTGATAAATTACTTTAATTGGCTTATTTTTATTTGGTAAATACTCTATATCCTTTACCCAGTGTGAGAGCCTCATTGAAATGCTTTGTAATATTAATATAACTAATGAGGTTTAACATCCTACCATACTCTAAGAGAACACTTTATTCAGATAGGTGCATGGCTTTGAGGGTATTATGAAAAGATGGAAAAGCCACAGGACTTTTGTGGAGATAAATACTTATGTGAGTCACAAAATGAAGGACCAAGAGTGAGTAAGAACAAGGCAAGGGACACAGTCACCATTCTACCTTCATACTGCCGGGTTAGCTGATCATCCCCAGTCTTGATTTCAGGGGTCATAAAACCAAAGCTAATATAAAGAATATAAAGAAGTCATATGAGCTGCTTTACAGTGGGAAAAAAAAACAGGACTGCATCTCAGATAAGCCTCAAAATGCCTGTAGGCACTGCCAAAATCATTGCAGAAGAGAGCACTGGGTGGTATTCCTAACTAGGTAATTAAAAAAAAAAAAGAAAGAAAGAAATCAGAATTCAGAATGAGCCATAAAAGAGCAGGATGTCTTATGCATTTACCAAAGTCATTACTAAAAATAATTAAATGGCTTGATGGTCTCGGGGATTTCAAAAGAGGAGGAGATGTATGCCAGAGCCATCCATACATTCCCCAGAGAATGGACAAGAAAATCATGAATAAAATTATGGCTGAGCCACAATGGGTGATCCAGCAATTAGCATACATGAAAAGAACACAATTAGGAGTCACAGAGAGGCAACACCACCATTTATTTTCTACATTGATTTCTGTTTGGAATCCATATTTCAATATTCTTGATATATGCCTTCAAACTCTGAAGATATGCAACGGTAAATTCCTTTCTGAAGCAAACTATTGAGAAAATCATCTTGTTCGTCAACAGAGAGACAGCAGTGGCCAGTCTTGGGCTGTATCAAGAGGAAACTGTTTCTAACTGTTCATTTGATAATTTATTTGCTTCAGGGTAGTGAGTGAGGTTTCTTTTGGCAGTGAAGGAAGATAAGCTTGAATGCTGTTAAGTGTTGAATTCAGAATCCTAGGTCTTGATCTCAACTTTCCACACATGTGATCTGAGTAAATTGTTCAGCTTCTCAAAAGAAAATTAAATTGTTGCATTAGATGAGAAGTGTGATGTTAAAGGAGCTGGCATTTTCTCAGGCAGGTCTTGTCAGGGGTGTCCTGAGCATGATACACACTGGATCATTGAATTCTTTTGTTTGTTTGTTTGTTTGTTTGTTTGTTTGTTTGTTTTATGAGACAGGGTTTCTCTGTGTAACTTTGGAGCTTCTCCTGGCACTCACTCTGTAGACAGGCTGGCCTCGAACTCACAGAGATTCGCCTGTTTCTGCCTCCCAAGTTCTGCGCCGGCTTCGATCATTGAATTTTTATGACAGGCAAGAAGGGAACAACAGCTCTCCACACGTGACAAATGAAAAGTCTCCAGGAGGAGCCTTAGCCTGGAGTTGATGGCCAGACCGGAAGGAGCCACACTGGACCCACTGAAGTGTGGTCTGCATCGTTCAGAGCTCTGCAATTTTGATTATAGAATTCTATTTTTAGATATGCACTTTCTGGAATGCTTTATTTTAAATTCTTCCTGCAATGAGGTTTTCTTGAGTGAGAATAAACAGAGGAATGCCAGCCCTCCTGCCCAGTCACAGCAGGATTGTACAAGAACCCTGTGTTTTCCCTGATCTCTCTGTATTTTGCCTAGTAGCATCCCCTGGTTAATGAATGATACCTCGTCTCACTCCACATGTGGCGCAGTAACCATGGCAAGATTTGCTGAGTAGCGCTTGTTCAAACTTCCTGAGATCAAGATGTTTTCTCTTTCCCAAAGGGGAGGGTACAGAAACTGCACTTAAGAAATGCTTTTGAATATTGCTTCCTGGATTGACGTTGTCTCCCTCTTCATTCTGAAGCCTGGTTCAGATGTTCTGGCATCTGGATGGAGATGTTCTGGCACCTGGATGGAGTCCAGGAAGCATTGTTCTTGGTGAGTTCGCTTAAGTGGCAATTCCAAGTAGACTATAGATGGAGCAGAGGAGCTGTTGTTCAACGTATTGCTGGGCAGAAATAATATCTGATCAATTGTTTATCAGTTGTATAGGAAATGACATCTATAGGTCACAGTTTCCTTTTAAAACTAGTGGTCCCATAACAGCCAAATAATAGTAGCATATTGCTTTTATGATGTTTCAGGCATTTAACTCATTCAGTCCTCCAAATATATATATATATATATATATATATATATATATATATATATATATTCTGTCATACTTGTGGCCAATGCACAGGAGAGGAAACTGCAGGTTGTGGGAAAGACTTACTTTGCTTAAATTCACATAGCAAGTTAGTTCTACAGTCAAAGCTGGCATTGGCTACTTCATCTTCAGGCTTCCCGTTCCATTTCTATTTCCATTCTCAGGGCAGTGGTGCTGAGGATTGAACTCAGGTCTTACCCACACTAGGCACACAAGGCCTCACTGACCTGTGTTCTCAGCCTTTCCCATTCCTCTTCCCCTCCTCTTCCTTCTCTTTTACTTCATTCTTTTCTTGGTTCTGTCTTCCTTTCTTCCTATCACCCCTCCTTCCTGCTGCCTCCCCTCCCACCCTTCCTCCCTCTCTCCCTTCTCTCCTTTCAGAATCTAGTAATTGGTTTTTATGTTCCCATTTTTTTCTGTATCCTATGCCTTAGACCTTAGTTTATTCTGAAGCCTGGGAATAGTTTCATAAAGATAGAGCAAATTGCCTCCCCAGGGCAGACACGAGCCAGCTCTCTGCTCTCTGTCTCCTTCCTTACCATCTGTGTTGTATCTACAACCATAAATGTCAGGGTTAGGCCTCAGTAGACATTATACAGATGCCAAGGTAAGAAGGGGGGAAATAGATGGTGTTTTTGATTTATATGATGGCTTTCAAAAAGCCTTCTTTTAAGAAAAGAAAGTAGAGTGTTCCCTTTTCCAGCCTTTTAATAATAAAAAAACCTGCAGAAATGAAGCCATTTTTTCTTGTCTTTTTAAAATTGGCCACTCTATATTAATTTCTGAAGAACCATTGAATAAATTATACATGGAAAATGATCAAATTGACTTGTGGGATTCTCTCCCTCCCCTCATGCCCTGAACCTACAGCCTCTGGGGATGAAAGGCAGCTGGATTATTGTCATGTTGCATGGGTCACACATTAACCAAGCTACTCTCTTTTACCCAGAGAATGAATGGAGTGAGTCCTGATGTAGACTAAATCATGTATGCCCCACTCCCTTGCTCAGTCACTTGAAACATAGATCGCATATTTCCTCCCTGAGAAAGACCTCATCTTCTTCAAGAAAACTTACATTATAAATTTGCCTTCCCATCACAGGTTTCAAATCTTCAGCACCCCCACCCCCTGCTTGGTCCATATTCATCAAATCTTTTGCCTAAAACAGATTTCCATCAGGAACTTTACTGACAGTAAGATGCCTATAGAGTTCAGGATGATTTGATCAGGACACATGCGTGGTGAATTTATCTAATAACAAACTCCAAGGCTCCAACATTTTACCTATTTCCATTATTCTTATCATCTTTCCAGTATCAAATTAACAAAAGGGCTGCTTGTTACAGCCCAACCAAAAGGTGGGGAGGAGCTTGTCACACAGTCTGTACACAGTGACCTCCTGATCATTGGCAGTTTGAGTTGTCCATAGGAGCTAGCAGGCATCTCTCCCTTTGACAGGGAGTTTCAGAACAGAAGTAGATTGCAGTATTTCTAGGGTAAACAAAGCAGCAGATAGAAAAACCAGTAAGTACTCTATATAATTACAGGCGGTCCAGAGCACAAATTTAAGTCAGCCACAGTTGCATGCTTTCCTTAAAAAGGAGTCTGGTTGGTGATGGGCAATAAGCAAAGTTGCTCTGAGCCATTGGAAGACTTAAGTGACATGTCACCTTCCTTGACACATTAAAGGCTGAGCCTCCTGCTAAGGACAGACGTAATTGCTTAAGCATATCACTATGTGTCAAAATTCCTAATTGATTTTTTGCTCATTAAATCCATTATGCTTCTTCAAGGCCAGATTACTGAGTGTGTGGAATTTGAGCATTAAGGACTAAGGAAGCTAGCTTGAGAACCTACAGATTTTCATAGAAATCTGCTTTAGAGCTGATACAAACAATAGTAAAAAGGCTTCCAGAAAGAAGATTATTAGGCATGGTCAAGTCATTCTGTGTTTTCATAGGAAGACAATGCTATCCCTTGAGGATTTTCTAGCAATCAAATAGGTTGCTCTGAATGCTTAGAAAAACACTTCTTTACAAACCAGGTGTAGTCTTGTGCTTATAATATATTTTCATTTCTGTTTAACCTCATAAGGAAAATAACTTTCTCATTTTCTATTATCTTCTGGGACTATATATATCATATAAGTGCACATTATAGTTATACATAATAAATATCAGAGTTGTATATAATATAGTTAAAAATCCTTTGTGAATGAAAATGAGTTTAAATATCATATGAAATTTTGGTCCTTGTCTAAGATTATAGAAAGAAATACGTTTTCACAACACATACAAATACATTCACTTAAAAATTAACAAATTTGGTTTAAAAATACAAATACAAATGTCAAAAAACACAGAAAACTGAAATTTGTTTTGATTTGAAATCTGAGGCATGTTTTCTCTTTCCTATTTTTCTTTTCCATGAAAAGCTAACAATATCATTTTTGACAACAATACTATTGTTCTTTTGGTTTTTTTTTAATTACACAATTAATGAAACCAAAGGGCTCCATGCTACTGGTTTTCTACTGGACTTTACCTTGCCAATTTTATTGAGAGCACCCCCCCATAGGCTCTGGCATCTGAAGACTTGTCAGAAGTTGATGGTGTTGTTTAGGAGACTATGGCACTCTTAGGGATATGGAGACCTAGCTGGAAGAAGCCTGCCCGTAGGAATGGGCTTTGGATATTTACAGCTTCACTGCACTTCCAGTTCCTTCCTGTGTGCAGTTGAGATATGCTCTCTAGATGTCCCGCTACTGTCACCTGCTGTCATGCCTCATCCCAACATTATGGTCCTCCCCTTCTAGAGCCAGAAGACAAAACCTTTCTTCCTTAAATCACTTTGGATCTCACTATTATTTTATCACAGCAACAGAAAAGGAATTCTTTTGCTATACTTATTTTTTCCAACCAAATGTTTGATAGCAAAATATAGTTCTTTGAGGTTTTCACACAGTATTCTCAAGAAACATCAGCAAGATTTGTCTTTGGTACTTCAGAGTCACTGAATTAAAATAGATGAGTGATAGCTAGGTGGTCTGGCTTTAAATTCTTGCACATTTTTAGATTCATAGAACAAATGCATGTTTTTGCTTCTTGTTAGCATTTCTCATCATTGTGTCAAAGCACCCAATGAAGCAACAAAAGAAAACAGTTATTTTAGTTCATGTTTCTGAGCATACAAACCATCATAGGTCTCAGCAGAGGCAATAGGTAGGTCAATCCTGGCAGCAGGTATATGTGGTAGGGGCTCTTCAGATTGTGATAGATCAGGAAGACCAACACTTCAAGTCAGAATCGAGTCAGCTGTCATCTCTAAAGCGCACCCCCAGCAAGCACAAAGGAAGACATTCATAATAGCACCATTAACTACATTTTCATTAGAAATGATAATAACAAAGAGATTCTAAGTAAAATATTCATTTCTGTCAAGAAAGAGAGGCCAGAAAAGGGTTGGCAATGAACCTTTACTTACTGTTGACTATTGGCCTGAGCCATGCACACACTTCTGGGTTCACCTGTTAAAAGGTATAGACGGGTTGGAGCAAAGCTACCACAGAAGTAATCACTCAAGGCTCAAATGCTCTAGGAAGCCATACAGTGCATCAGCTTTCTGGGAGTGGTTTGACTGCTGCCTGGCATGGGACTGGGCACAGAACTAAGTGGGCAAGTTTAAGAAATGATTAAATAAAGCTTTCTAAATTGGGGTTTTGGAGACCAAAGTAGGGCTTCTGATTCCCAGCCAAGAACAGAAATGTTCCCTTCTCTCCAATACAGAAATAAAACCAGTGCTGGAATTAATAAAATTACCCACCTTTCTTTTTGAACACAGAACTCCATGGCAGGGCCAGAGTTCCTGGTGTGTTCACAATCTGAAGACCAATCAAGAGCCACAAAGTAAAGGGAGGGAGGGTGGGAGGATCTTCCTGGCAGCTTAACTGGTTTTTCCTTACACAGCATGCCTTGTGCAACCAATGCTGTGTTTAACACTTACAACCTAAAGATTCTTCAAAACAAAACAAAACAAACAAACAAACAAACAAGACCAACCAGACAAACAAAACCAAAAACTCCCTCCAGCTCCAAAAGAGACTATTTTTCTTTTCTTGACTATTCTCCTCCTCCTCTCCCTCCCCTCTCCTTCCTTCTCCTCTTCCCCTCCTTCCTCCTTTCCTTCCCCCTCCTCCTCCCCATTTTCCTTCCCTTCTTCCTATTCCTTCCTAGTTACAGAAAGGAGACAGCCCACCAGATTCTAAGTTTAGCTTTCTGTTTGACCTGCTGTTTACTTAGCTTCTTTAATTCTTTCTTTTTCCCATAAAAGAAAGTTTTAATTTTTCTGACAATGTGACTGTTGAAACAAATATCTGGCAGGAGATACTGAAGGTAAGGAGGAAGTCCAGAGCCTAAAATGCCAAGGCACTGGATAAATGCAAGTTCTTGTAGCATTAGCATTGTTGTGGCTCTTCTTTTTATGTTTGCTTTTTATGCAATTTCAAATTTCACTTCAGAAGCTAGAATCACCTGCATTTAGCCAATATCTGTATTTACTGTGTTTGTGTTATTTTCACCCCTGGGGCATATTCTAAGGACCAGCAAGCAGCAACACAAACAGATTCAGTGCACCATGCACAGTGGTTTGTACGTTGTTGTGGGATCCTCTTTTGGAAAGCAGGTTCTCTCTTTAAATTGAACATCATCCCTGGACTTTAGATATTTATTTTGTAAACAAAGTCATCAGTTTCATTAGGGAGAGTTCACTGACACAATCCTCTTGGGAGTCCCAACAAAAACTTGCTCACTGTGTTGGTGTTTTCAGCAGGTTTACTGGGCTCAGCAGATGCAGCCTGATACAAAATAATATTACTGAGGGTTTTTTTTCCATCAGCATACGTTTCCATTGTTATTCTACTCCAATTTTTCATTCAGATAATGAAATTAGTTTTCCATGCAAATCTCCTAGCTATCTGTTCTTTGCTCCATTTTTCAAATTGCATAATTTAGTCAGATAGTTTTTATTTGCCTCTATGTGCTCTGGGATATATATCTCAATATATATACTATTTGCATATATATGTGGAAATAAATAACCTTTACTCCCTTTTTATTAAAATAATGCTCTACCTTGAGTATTTATTGACAGATATGTCTGTCATGACTCTGAAGTGATATTTAAACCAAACAAGAAATTTTTTGAGATCTTTGGAGCTATCTACACCCCGTTCAAATGTGTTCAGCAATTGCAATGACTAGCATCATTAACTTCTACCTTCTCGTCTGTAATAATTGGTGATTGATGATGCAGGCTTCTAATTACAAACGTGATCATGGTCCAGTTGGATTACATGGTGCCTAAGGCTGAGTGAGCTGAGTAAGTGCATTCCATAGACTCTCATTTCTCCGCTCACAAATGGAAATGTCCTGTAATGTTAAGAATAATAAATAACCTATGTGAATATTTAAGGAATCCTATTTTTATCTTATTCTTTTAAACACCACCACTGTGCCTTCATAGACTGATACCATGTGCCACAATAATTAATTCATTAATGTGACAATTCAGACTACTTAAGAAGTCTACCATGACAACAAAAGTCATATCAACTCATTTACTTCAGTCAGACAATGGTTTCAATGATATGCATGAAAGTAATTCTATAGATGATAGTTTATTTAAGGTTTAAAAAGTTGCATAAATTTTATGTAATCAATTCAGAAATGGGACAACATTAGTCACATTTTACAGAAAAGGAGCACAACAATAGTGTTTAGCACGTAGCTTAGGGATAAAAAAAGTAATTATTCCAAGCAAGAAGTTTTTAGAGCGGTAGATACAATTTTAGTAATATAGGCAGTGCAATCATAATAAAATGAAATTAAAATTATTATTACCATGCCATTTAAAATGGAATTCTTGTGTCAGGCAATTCTTCTAAACAATTTGGCAAAACTCACTAGACTCGCTGGAGAGAGGTTCCATAAAAACATGTGCAGGCAGATGGCTGCCTAAATGATCATCACTATTAAAATAAAACTAATGTTGTTGAATTTGGAAAAACACAGGAAACTGAATTGGTGTGAACTGACTCAGTGTAATCAGTGAGAATACAGAAAACACTCATGTGGTGTATTTCAGTTCTTCTTTGTTCTAAGCCAGATTAGATTAGGGTGACAGCAAGGAGCAATCATGAAACTTCCAATAATATTTTTTTATTAACTACTGAAATTACAGTTCATTCTAAGCAGAAAAATATTGTTTCCTAAGACCAGTTCACTAAGTGTAATAAGCACATGATGAGCTCATTTGGAGAAGCCCTGTACTGTGTTTATCATTCAAACTGGGTCTTAACAAGCAAATTCATCCTTCAAGTACAAAGGAACCTTTATAATGGCCACAACACATCATCATTTACTGTCTTTCCACCAGAAGCAGAACTCTGCTATGGACCGTGGCGGTACAAGAAACTGTAAGCTACCATGGCTTCTGTCGCCGGACTTAGAGCAATGAACACTCACACAAGCTAAGGTCATGAAACATGTGCACAGCATGTCAAAGTCAGTAAACTGTGACATGGGCCTCATCAAAATGTAAAGATGGGCATTTTCTGCTCAGTGGCTCGGCCACAGTTTTTGTGAGATGCCTTTGGACTGGATCAAGAAAGACTGAATAGAAAATGGCTTGTAATGATGTGAGGACAAACAATGCCAGACATGAGGGGAAGTGAACAAAGTAAATGTCAATGGCCAGTGATACTTGGTTGCAGGTTTGGTGTGGCTGGTTCTGCCTGGGAATGAGGAGGAAACAAAGGTGGTCCACGTTCAGGGGCAATGTAGTTCCTGGTAAATGACAACTGAGTAACACAGTGTCTAACTTCAAAAATGTTCCAAAAGGTGTCATTTCATCCTGTCTCTGTCACTCTGTGCTCACAAAGTCTTTTCAACTTAAATAAAGGTATTATGGAGGAGAAATGAGAAAAGATTTCCCAGTTCTCCCTTTGCACCCCAGCTGACTACTGCTATGGCTAATTCCAGTAACTTTTCCCTTGTCGGGTGGCATGCAATTTATGGAATCTGTCTCAGCCCCAGATTCCTGCAACATACCATGAAGATGGTCATTTATTTTTCCAGTGCATTGAACACCTACAGTATATTTTGACTGAAGTCCTGGAACTCAAATGAGTCAAAACTGAAATCTCATTCAATCCATACTTTTGGCTGATCAAAAGCATTATAGCCAGATCATACATCAAAACAGAACTCTGACCTGCAACCTGCCCTCTGTGCCCGAGACCAGCTAGCCTTTCTCAATAACAGAAACAAGTCAGAGAGCCAGCCTCCTGTAAATGCGACTTGCAGAAAGCTGGGTTGTTATTGAACCTTTATCAGGCCAGGAAGCTGCACAATTGTTTCTGTAATATCCACATAGGACAAGGACTTCATAACATGCAGTTTCTCTAATTTTTTTTTTGCTGCTATTTCTAACTAGGGCCATGCAGAGGAAGCCACGTGTTCTCATAAACAACCACACAGGTTGTCCTGCTTCCACTGGGGCAACTGACAGTCACCTGTCTCTGATGGTACCAAAGGGAAACCTCTAAAGGCTTCCCTTTTTGTCCACTGTAAGGCTGTTCCCTCCTTTTTTTCCACTTGATTTTTTTGTCACAATACAAATGGTCAGTGATCATGGCTAACTCCCATTCTCTAGAAAGCTCTGAACACTCTTCCCATAAAAGGGGAGCATTACAAATCAGCAAAAAAATACACCAAAAAACCCAAAGAAGCAAAAACAACAACCAACCAACCAACCAACCAACCAATCAAACAAACAAACAAATCCAATCAAGCAAAAGGATTGTGCAGAAACACTAATATTTTCTCATCAAGTTCTGTAGAGGCCTGACTCAAATTCCTAATCAAGGGAATGACGTTAAGTTGCCTAACTAGCTGTGCTATGTCCCAAGGTGCCTGGAATTCAGGCTGGAGCAGCACAGATGCTAATCTAGACAGGTTGTCAAAGGACAAAGATTGTTTTTTTTTTTTTTTCTGAGACAGGGTTTCTCCATGTAGCTTTGGAGCCTATCCTGGCACTTGCTCTGGAGACCAGGCTGGCCTTGAACTCACAGAGATCCACCTGCCTCTGCCTCCTGAGTGCTGGGATTAAAGGCATGCGCCACCAACGCCCGGCCCAAGATTGTTAATTAATACTCTTAGTCTTTGTAGGCCATGCACTTCTAGTACAACAACTCAGTTCTTTTCTTGAGCATCGCCATACACAATAAATGAAGGAATAAAGGAGAGCTGTTTCAACTGGAATGCTCGAAAACCTCAATTATACATTATTTTTATATAACATGAAATTTCTTCTTCTTTTGCTTTTTTTCCCCAAATTTAACAGTTGAAAATTTATTATTGGGTTGCCAACTCTACAAATATTGGCAATGAGTCTTCCTCACAAAAAATTGGGTTTGCAGACCTTAACGCTAAACCAGCAGAAAGTTGTAGTATAAGGGAACAGAGGAGATGAAATATTTATAGATGATATCTCTAGAGATGACAATCAGAGAGGCCCAGCATGCTGATAAATGAAGCACTGAGAAGTGTTATCTGTGTCCCTGCAATGTTGCGATGGGAGTACACAGAGTACACAGTTGCTATAGGCTTGCTGCAGGAGGGAGGCAAGTGAGATAGAGGCACTGTAAGACAACAGACGGATGAGAGACCAATCCTGCAGTGGGAAGAAATATTGTTTCTCATAATGGAGAACAACTTGGGTTGGGGACTAGGTCCTATAAGGAAGCTAATCTGAAGAAAGGCAGGTGTCCAGACAAAGTTGTAGTGATATCTGTGGCAGAATGTGCAGGGTCAGGGTGTGGAAGCAGTATGAGTGGTGGGTAAGAGCACAGGTTCTCCAGTTAGACTGCCTAAGTCCCATCTTAGCCTCTGGCACTGTTTCTATCAGTGACCCTGGGCAAATAGCTGGGTAATAATGTAAGTATCCTTTTACTGTCCCTGTCAGTGACTCTGGGCAAGTGGCTGGGTAATAAAGAGTGTGAACATCCCTTCAGTATGGTTCATGTTAGTACCAGAGACATTCATGCAGCTCAGTTCCAATTCAAAAAGATTTGCCTATTCCACTCTCTTCATTAACATAGCTTTCATGTCCCTGGGAGATGAATTTTTAAATAATTATTGTTTATTTTCAGATGCTGGGAAGAACCCATTCCCTGAGTCCTGCTATGCAGAGGAAACTCTCATGTCATGATCTTCACTCAATCCTAATTTAGTTGCTACTGAATGATCCACCTACAATCAGAATTCAAATCTTCAGTATATTTCCCAGTCTTGCCCCATTTCCTCTGAGATGCTGCTAATATTTAAGGGTATCTATCTCTTACGAATTTTATATTCATTTTACCAATACTGTTTAGGTGACAATGGTGTTAGGCATTTCCCATGTAAAGCCTTAAGTTTGCTGCCAGTCCCAGTCCTAAATACTGCATGGCTTTGGATGTATACGTCCCTGGAAGAATTGCTGGACATGGGCAAAGGTAGAGACAGACCTCGGCAGGCATGGTGGTTCACATTGCACTCTTGGCACTCAGCAAGGAAACTGAGGCAGAAGGAATGTGAGTTTGAAGCCAGCCTGTGCTACACAGCAAGAGTCTCAAAAGAAAAGCCAGTAGAAGCATTTCAAATGGCCTTCAGGAAAGAAAGTGATAAGTATGTAAACAATATGTCGTGTGTACAGACAATTGATGTCTTGAAAGGAAAGGATATATTGACAGTTACAAGAACATGGTTGAACCTTGAAGACATTGTGCCAAGTGAGGCAAGACAGCCACAAAGAACAAACATGTAATTCCATTTGTATGAGGCACTCAGCGTGGTTCAATATACAGAGACCGGAAATAAAATGGTCAATGCAAGAAGCTGAAGAAGGAGAAAATGCATAGTTGTTTAATAGCCATGACATTTCAGTTTGGCATGTGAGAGGTCTGGAGATGCTGGGTGGTTGTTATGGTTGTACAAATGTATTGACTGTCAGTGAATCTCAAATTGTAGACTAAAAAGGAGTCCCAATGATGAATTTTGTGTTATGTGCATTTTACCAGTCTTTCTCTGCCCTTTTTTGTTCTCTTTGTATACATACACACTCTATATATGGATGCTCTCTGTATGCATATTTTCTATATATGCATATGTGGAGAATATAGATATACACAAAATATATATGAAGATGTATTTCCTTGAGAATTTCCAGTTACCTTTACATATCCTTGTGTTTCTTCACTAATAGCTATCTATTCTTCTCAACAAAATCCATATATTCTAAGTAATGGTTGCTTGTCTGTAAGAATAATATTCTTAGTCTCCCAAACTAACAGTACTTTGATTAATAACCTACTAAAAACCTATAAAATAAAGCACTCTGTCCCTCCACATATTAGAACGATTTTCTTTACCAACATTTTGTTCTAGGAACCATCTAACAAAGATTTATGATGAAGGTGATCTGACTATGTAGATATGTATGCTTGCTTGTGAAGGGCAGAGAAAGAGACAGACATGGATAGAGATATAGACAGATATATCCACAGAAACCACCATGTACTTAGAAGTCTGTAATCCCACTTCCATGTGGCATCTCAGAGCTTTCCTTTGGAATGTCACTCACTGGTCAAGTTATAAAATGAATAAGATTTCAGGGGTATTTAAAGATGCCATCAATGGCATGTGGATGCTATGGACCTCGAGAATTATTATTGAATTCTACCAAGATCTACCCAGAAGTGAAAGTCTATTATCTTATAATCTATCACAGGCACAATTAGTTACAAATTAGGATGCTCAAAAGCATGGCTCCAAGAAAGGCAGCATAAGAATGGCCTCCTTTGCAGATCTACTAAAGACCAATCTAAAAAGTTCATTGCATTGAGATTTCAGTTGTGGTTACAGGAGAGTCAGACAGGAAGAGTGGGATCACATTAGTATCTGTGGGAAGGACAGGGGACATATGGAAAACTGCCTCCAGTGACTGATCATGTGATCTTGAGATATGATATTGGTAAGTAGACTTCTACAATCTTACCAGACATGGTACTTAATTGTAGACTGGAGTGCTTTTAGTTTTGGGGAAACCCCCTAACTGGCTTTAAGTATAATCAGATTTGTCAAGATACCAAGACAGAACTCTGTAAAGCTCTGTACTGCAATGAGACTGACTGTTGCAGCCCTCCCTTTGTCCTTGAAGGCCAAAGACCTTTGCAACTTTGGCACGAAACAATAACCAATTAAAAGAATAAGTGCTGAGAAAAAATTTAGCTTCAATCCATTTAAATGCAAAGCAAAAGATGGAGTCATGGAAAGTATGACAGCAATTAGAGAAAGATTTATTGTGTAGTATTTAAAATACAAAACTCTTGGTGATTGAACCTATCACCTTTATTTAAAATGTTATGAAGGGAAACACATGGTGTTGGTAATGATAAACGTGTGATGTACTGAAAAGTTGTTACGATAAATCTTTTTGCCAAAAGCCGCCTGAGCCCCACCGCCATATGTGTGCTTTACGCCAGCCGCCCGCCCGAGTTAGGCCCAAATGAATACACAGAGAGACTTGTATTAGTTACAAAGCTGCTTGGTCAATGACTAGGATTCTCATTTGTTAGCTCAGTCTCAATTACCATACATCTATATATTTTATGTGACTTATCTTATCGGACGCCTATTTGGCGTCCCTCCTTGTTGGTGAATCACATCGTACCGCTGGAGCAGGAGCCGAGGGGAAAAGAGAGCGACACTTCTTTTTTCCTCTTCTTAAATATGAGTCTCCTTGCTATGTCATTTCCTGTCTGGAACACCACTTCTCTACTACATTTCCCAGAATCCTCTTTGACTCCTAGTCCAGCCTAACCTGCTGTCTCATTGGCCAAGCAAGTACTTTATTTATAAACATACACAGAAGTATTTCCCCCATCAAAGAGTCATGTTAAAACCTGATGTATAATTGACTGTGAAAAGCTTCAACATCAGGCGACATCTTCACAAATCTCTCTAATAGAAGAAACCAGAGTTTGAACTAACTGAGGGTTGAATTTTAGGTTCACAGTATTGTTAGGGGGCTTAATGTGACTGACATGTAAGTGCAGTTCAGGACAAAGGTTCCTGTTGTGAGCATCTTGGGTGGAAGGAACTTTGGGTTACTGGTGTGGTACTGGTGTGGAAGTATACACTTTGCCAAACATGATTACTTTGCTAGTTAGTGATTTGTGCTTTGGTGGTGTGGACCTGTTGACTAATGAAGTTTTCTGGACTGAACTTGCCTAGCATGCTGTTTTCAGAGTATGTAAGAATTGCTAAGATAACAAGCTGAAGGTAATGAGCTAGCAATGGCTCAGAAGATGGGAAGATGTACAGTGTGGTCAATATGTGGACTGGTAAATGACCCCATTTTTCTATTCAGGCTTTATGGCTGTGCCATTTTGGTAAGGATTACTTGCTTTATTATCTAGGAGTTTCACTGTCTCTCTGAAGTTCTAGGTATGAATATGACTTAATCTCCATATCCTTGGAATTTAAAGGCACTTCTTTAGACTTCCATTTTAATTTACCTGTTGGTATGCTACTCAGGATGATTTCCTGCTTACACATTTTCTCATGGGGTTGTAAGAGTCTCTGGTGTAAGAGTACAGTTGGGTTATCATCACTCCCAATTGATGTGTGTGGAAACTGATGAAAGGGAGTCCTGACTGTACACCAAGATTTGCAGAGCAGATGGTGAAAAGTAGAAGTTGGAATTCAGGCAGTGTGACTCCATCATTTATAATCTTAACTGTGCTTTGCTGCCTTTCTTGTGAGTGGCTAGCACAGAATCATAACCGTGGGTCACTGAATTGTTCACTTATAAAGATGGTGTGCAAACAGACATGCAAGCCAGAGAACAAGGAACATATATCCCAGGAAGTGGAGAATATGCTTCCAGATACTCTACGAGTTCTTGCTTCTCTAAATAGGTAGTATTTATTTGCTTTTGCTGTTCCTAGCAATATTACTCACAGTCTCTATCTTAGTTAGAGTTTCCATTGCTGTGAAGAGACACCATGATCATGGCAACATTTATAAGGAAAACATTTAATTGATGTGGTGGCCTACGGTTCAGAGGTTTGATACATTAGCATCATGATGGGAAGCACGGTGGCAGCAAGCAGGCAAGGATCTGGTGACATTGTGATCAGAAGGCAATGGAAGTTGACTGTAGCACTGGACATGACTTGGGAATATATGAGACCACAGTGACATACTTCCTCCAACAAGGCCACACCCACTCCAACAAAGCCACACCTCCTAATGGTGCCACTCCCTGTTGGCTTATGGCAGCCAATTACATTCAAACTGCCACAGTCTCTGTAGCTCTTTGAGCAAAAGAAGGGTGGCAAATCGCTGACCCTGTATTGATGAGCTTGGGAAGGCCCCTGCCATCATAGACAGGTCCCAGTTACATCAGCTTTTGTTCTGGGTAGCATTTGTGACTCTCTTTCAGCAGTGAGACTGTTCTCATTTATCATTTGGAGTAAACACACCTACCATGTTTTTAATATTCTTGAGAGTAAAGGAATACATTAACTAGAACATTTCTCTTAGAATAAATGATCCATTACACCAAGAGCAACATTTACTACAATACTTGACTTCCATCTTCTCAGTCTCATTTTATGCTGTAACAGCTTTTCTCAATTACAAAAGAGTACTTTGAAAATCACTCTGTCACATCCCACCACAACGCCTTCCTGGTGGTAATACACACAGAGAGTAAAAGTCTAATTCTGGACCCAAACAGATGCTCTTTGGGATCTATGAATGGCATTTTCCTAAACAAACTGCTGAAGGCTTCAGAAACGAGACCTGTGATGTCTAGCAGAACGTGTGCAGCATCCACACAAAAGAGATTGCAATACTTATTGTCAGACAAGTTTTATGTGTTCCAGTTGATTCTAGGGTATGTATTCATAAGATAACCTAAGGGGTAATTGAAAAATATTTGTACTTTTTGTTTTACCTTTATCATTATTATAGCAAATAAATAAAACTAGCTTCATATATGAGTATCATACTTATGATAGACATTTTAGTGTCATCCATTTCAGTTTTTCATGTGTACAACACAATATATGCATCAAGAATAATTGTAGGGCTTGAACAACTATTTCTTGGGATTTTTGTTTCCCCTCCTTTAAGGACGTTCTGTAACCAAGAGTGTTTGTAAAAGCAATGTATATGAACATACATTGCTTCATACATCATGGACGGCTAAGGAACTTAGCTCCTCTCACCACTGTTTATAAATCTTTCCTGGGCATCACACTTCATCATCAGAGTGGTATCTAGTCATTTGTTTTGGGTATGTGAAGTAGGCTTATCAAAGAAAAGTAGTCATGGCCATGAATGAAATGGAGAATAGGAAAGAAAAGAATTAAAGAAGCTAGAAATCTGAAACAGATATAAGAGAAAAATAGGACTCCATAAGTTGATAACATTCATCAGTAACACACTGAATTTTCCACAGGATGGGGTAAGTCAAGATTAAAATTAATTCAACAGTATTTATCAAGCGCCTTCAATGTGTCAACAAGCTCTCTAGTTCCTTTTGACATATTAGTGATGAAACCCAGTATCTGACCTACACTGGAGCATTACCATATGTAGCCTGGCTAAGGCCCACAACCAGTGCTTGTGGGCATCACTGAATTGAATCTTCACCTTTCAGTGAAGATCAGAGATGCAAAAGCTAACTGTCTTCCCCAGGGTTAGACATATAGTAATTTTCACTGCAAAGATCACACCTTTAATTATTTTTAACAATACATATTTTAGATTTATGTATTTTATTTTGTGAGTACAAGTGTTTGCCTGCATTTATATATACATAAATGCACATCATGTGCATGCTTGGTGCCCATGGAGGTTAGAAAAGGCTGCTGAGAAACCCTGCAACTGGAGTTACAGATGGTTATGAATCACCATATGGATTCCGGGAATCAAATTCCCGTCCTTTGAAAGAGCAATAAGTTCTCCTAACTGTCAAGTCATCTTTCCAGTCTTCAAGTATAATATTGTATTACTTCATGTGAAATGTTTTAAAGTGTATCTGGGTCATATCCACTCCTCATTCCCAACTCCCCCGAGATCTACCCACACCTACTCATATAACTCCCTTTTCTCTGTCTGGCATCAAGTCCAATATGCGCCTCCTAATTATTCTGGGATGTGTGACCTGTCCTAGAACATTATTTAATTACCAAGGGTCACAGCTTTAAAGAAAATGGACTCTTCTCCTTCTGTCGGTTATCAGTTGCCAATAACTCCTCAGCTAGAAGTAGGACTTCATGTCTATACTCTCCCCTCCATGCTGGGATTTTTTTTCTGGCTTGAGCCTGCATGGGTTTCATTTATGCTGAAAGACCCACTGCCTCCTTGTCTTCCCCGCCTGTGCCGGTGTTGGGTGTTCTCTCTGGAGCAGGCGGGATGGGCTGGGGAGGATGGGGATCGGGTGGGGGCGGGAGGAGAGTTGGCCGAGGAGGAAACGGGGCGCTCCCGCCGCCCTGCTTCCCCTCATCCCGCTGTCCCTGCTGCAGCTGCGATTGCAGATGTTGGGGGGCACCCCTTGAAAGACCCTGCCCCTTAGCTCTCTCTTTCTCAAGTTTGCCTCCTCCTCCGGTCGGCGGCTGGTGGGGCGCGCGCGGTGGATGCATCCTGCATCCGCTCCTGCGCTTCCCCGATCCCCACCCCTGCCGGCCTCCACTTCCCCCGCAGCCGCACGCCCGGCCATCGGCTCCCTCCCAAGCCTTCACCCCGGCGGGGCCCGCGCCCGCCCGCCTGGCACTGCGCCCCGGGGCTGGGGCCAAGCAAGGAGCCCGCGAGGCGGCGAGAGGGCGCCACCCCTCCCCCCGTGCCCCCACCTGATGGGGAACGCTCCATCCCAAGGTCAGCCATCTGGACGCGGAGAAAGACAAGATAGAACCAAGGCCGTTTCGCCTGATTACCAGACCTTGGGAGAATGCTGATTTGAAATAACTCTGTACCTCATTAAATTGTCCAATAGAATCCCTGTAACTATGCTTTTTGCTTCTGTACTGCGCTTTTGCTATATAAGGACCTCTCTCCCTTGGCTGGGGGCGCTTAGCCACACAGAAGCTAAGTCGCCCCGGGTACCCGCGTCTCTAATAAAACCTCTTGCGGTTTTGCATCCAAGTCCGTGGTCTCACTGATTCCTGGGTGCGGGTCTCCTTCTACGAAAGTACCTCCTTTTGGGGTCTTTCAATGCTATGATAATCTCTGTGACTTCATATGTTGTGTCTGGAAATCATTGTTTCCTTGTAGTTTTCCACCACCTCTGGCTCATACAAACTGTCTGCCTCCTCTTCCTCCTCTGTGATGCTCTCTAAGAGTTAGGGGGCAGAGTATAATACAGATATCCCATTTAGGGTTGAGCACTCTCTAGTTTCTTATTCTCTGCAAACTGACCATTTGTGTGTCTCTGTGTTAACTAACTTCAAGAAGAAGCTTTTCTGATGTGGGTTGAAAGATGGGCATAGTGATAATTCAGTATGAGTTAGCTTACTACTCTCTTGATCTAGAAAATAATTGTAGTAGGTTCTCCACTATGATAGATGTAGCCACAGATCCTTGCCCCAACAGTGGTACAAGGTTTGGTTTCTATCTCATGGAACAGGTCTTAAAAAATAAAAGTGGTTGATCACTCCCATAATACTTGTGCCACTGTTGCACCAGTGTAACTATCTTGCCAGGACAGTCGTTTTTGAAGCTCACAGCATTTTCAAATGAGAGTTTGAGCATTTTCAAATGAGAGGTAAGAGTGAGAGTTGCTTTTCTCCTCTGGTAGCAAGCATAGCACCTTCCAGCATAATGAAAGCTAGCCAATAGGGATGAAGCTTCCAGGCAGTATCAGAATGATTTGTCTATGTTTTATGGCTCAAGTATATGATGTCTTTAGCAAGAGGGGAAAACCCATACTCTTAATCTCTTCATGGAATTAATCTCTGATTCTAGATTTCTTGTTCCAGATGGATAGACGGTCAACCCAGTTTGTAGATGAGCTGTCTGGTGAGGTGACATGGCTGGCTTAAAGCAGCCTCTGGTGAAGCAGAATGAACTACATCCATATGCTTTGCCACATATTTGGTGCTTCTTCACTATTCCACATGGCTTTTACACGTGCAAAATCGAACCTAGAACCATCTATATATTTTCTGTACCAGGAAAGAACTGTTAGCAGTTGAAATCACAAATCTAGAATGTAGAACTCTCTTTGTGAGACAGGATGCATGCATTAGGATAACATTCATGCTTACAAAAAAACGAGTGTTGGAAGTTATTCATTTGAACCTGTACTTTTAAGATAGACCGAAGAGCTTCCAAAATATGCCACTGCACTGGGATTGGTATTAGGCTGTTGTTGCTAATGTTTTAAAAGCTATTTCTCTGTTTGCAATTGATATACTCTAAATATTTATAGCACTTAGCCCTCTTAGAAAAATGCAGATGAATCAAATAAATAACTTATTAAAGTGTCAGTTACATAGTAAATTATTGGGAAGACGAGGATGTTTAAGTATAACCACAATATGAAAATTTCAAGTGATTCTCTTTAAGTGCTTCATAATTTCCTTGCCTTATTACTTCCCTCTTGCCCCCTACCCACAAGCTTCAAGTTAATAGAAAACAGGTGTGTGTGTGTGTGTGTGTGTGTGTGTGTGTGTGTGTGTGTGTGTGTAGGCTCAGGAGATTAAGTTTGTATATCCATGGATTGGTTATTTTATTCAGTTTATTTGGATTTCAGAAAAGCAGGAAACACATTTAACCCTTAAACATCATGGGAATAGGCCATATAACACAGTCATGAACCTCTCATAACAAATTACATATAGCCAGGTGTGAGGGAAAATAAATTCCATATGTTAAAAATTATTTGAAGAGATAGAATTTCACTTGAAAATATAAATGGAATCTGGGGGTCCTTTCATTAAAAGATTTATTAAACTGTAACATGTCCAATAACCAGTGCTTATGTGAGAATATGGTGATGTCACCAATGTAGCCAGAAATACCACTGAATAAACATTCAAAGACATTGTTCACACTAGATTTAAAAGTCAACTTGCTCAATGTGGACTTCTTTTCCTTTGCTACATTAGACTATTTACTAGGGTCTTTAAGTTTTTCTGAAGAATAAATGTTCTAGAAACTTCTTTAATTCTGAGAGAAAGCAACACATTCAAGACCTGGGGTTGACTGTGGTTCCCACTGAAGATGGGCGTTAATGATATGCTTTCCCCATGTTAGATACCTTACAGAGATAAGGTGACTCCATTCTCTCTGCAACCTTATGAAGTTCCACCATTGTCCACCTTGTCCAGAAGTGGAGATGGGAGATTTAACAAATCAGTTTTTCCCATCCTGTAAAGAATGAATATGGTTCTCCCTGGTTACAAAGCACTTCAGCTAGGTCATGCTCTTTCCTAATGAAAATAATTTTAAGGGCAAGCAGAAGACAATGAACAGTCAGAATAATGTCTACATTCAAAGAAAGGAAAGCAGATGAATGCCAGGAATGGTGAAGTGGAGATGGCAGACTGAAGTTAGTCTGCTACATCCTATTTGGCTAGGTGCTTCTTCAGCTGGGCATCAGCCATTTCTTTTTTTTATTTATTTAAACTAAAAACAATCTTATTTTACATACCAATCCCAGTGCCCTCTCCCTCCAGTCTTCCCATCCCCCCCCCTTAAACTCCCCATCCCACTTCCCATCCACTGCTCAGGGAGGGTGAGGCCTCCCTTAAGGGATCATCGAAGTCTGTCACATGGTTTAGGACAGGACCTAGGCCCTGCCCCATGTATCTAGACTGAGAGAGTATCCCTCCATAGGGAATGGGCTCCCAAAGCCCATTTGTGCACTAGGGATAAATACTGGCTCCATTGCCAGAGGCCCCATAGACTGCCCAGGCCCCCCAGCTGACAACCACATTCAGGGGGCCTGGTTCAGTCCTATGCTAGTTTCCCAGCTGTCATACTGGGGTCCACTTGCTCAGGTCAGCTGTTTCTGTGGGTTTTCTCAGCCTGCTCTTGACCCCTTTGCTCATCACTCCTCCCTCTCTACAACTGGATTCAGGAGTTTGGCTCTGTGCTTAGTTGTGAATCTCTGCTTCTGCTTTCATCAGCTAATGGATGAAGGCTCTATGATGGCATTTACGGTAGTCATCAAATCTCATTATAGAAGAAGAGCTTTTAAGGTAGCCTCTGTACTATTGCTTAGAGTCTTAGTTGGAGTCATCCTTGTGGATCCCTGGAGATTTCCCTAGTGCCAGATTTCTTGTTAAACCCATAATGGCTCCCTCTTTTGAGGTATCTCTTTCCTTACTCTCCTCTGTTCTTTCCCCAACCAGCACCATTTGTTGAAGATGTTTTCTTTTTCCATTGTATAATTTTAGCTTCTTTGTCAAAAATCATGTGTTCATAGGTGTGTGGATTAATATCAGGGTTTTCAATTTGATTTTATTGGTCTACCTGTCTGTTTGTGTGCCAATACTAAGCTGTTTTCCTTACTATGATTCTATAGTAGAGCTTGAAGTCAGTGATGGGCATCAGCCATTTCTATGCTCTGCCAGGGTTAAGCTCTTATGATATATTCTAGTAAATGCATTCCAATTTTACAAACAGAAAGCCTGATTACCTGAAAGTCCCAAGGTCAGACAGCTAATGAGTGGGAAGACCAGCTTTGCAAAGGTTAGACTTTGTGCTTTTTCTTGCTTTTCCCTATAGAGCAGGGAAAATATCCATAAACACTACACATAGGGTTGGTCTGCAAAATGTACCAGACACATCTAAATCTACTGGTCCTAACCATTTCCTTCTGAACTCTAATAAGTTCTTAATTCATTTCATTTTATTCTGTTTCTGCCTATAAGAGCTAATCAGAATGGCTCCAAGGGCTCCTCTAGGGATTAAGGGCACAGGAATGGGAGGAAGGCATGGTTAGCATCAAATATCTCCAGACCTCATTTCTTATCTACTTTCCTTCTAGCACAACTTCATTTAGGCCCAAAGCATGGGGACCCATTTAAAAAAATTGTAGTGGATCAGCTGTCAGGAGTGAAAGCACTTGCCATGTGACTATACAAAGTAAAATGTGGAAGTTATTTTGTTAAAACTAAGTCTGAAGAAAACCAATTGATTCTCTTTCCATATGGCTTTCTGGACTCATGAATTTGTACTAAGTAGACAAAGAAGCTTCGAGGTCATCTAAACAGACTGTGAGCTGAAAGGGTGACTCTAGAGGTCAGCTCTACAGTTTGGGTATGAGGTGAATCCTACAAAAAGGTGCTTGTGTTGAAAGGCTGGTCCCCAGGGCATAGCACTGCTTTGAGAACTTCTAGGAAGTTTATGAATTGGTGTCTACCTGGAGAAAGTAGGTCACTAGAAGTGTGCATTTGGGGATTATGTCTGATTTTTGACCCCCTTCCTCTGTGCCTCATGCTCCTCATGCTGTGGTGTTCTTTCTCACTATGAGCTCAGAGTCTGTATCCAAGATCTAACTTCTTAATCAAGGTGGCAAAATAAATCCATTATCCCTTTAATTATCTTTTTTTAGGCACTATGTCAAAGAGACAAGAAACTAACACAGTAAGTTCCACATATTATGATTGCCTTATGAGCCCGTATTTGTTCAATAGTGATATAATGCTGATAGTGAAAGTTATTCAGATGGTAAAAAAGTTCTCCGGCATAGATCACAAGGTCTTACTATGCCCTAAACCTACCATGTTATGAGGGAGTATGCTCACTGATCATGAATAATGAATAAATGGGCTAACTGGAAGCCATGGCTAGTGAATGAACTGAGTGTCTGCTGTTTCTGTGCTCTTAGAAGGAGCAATTCCAGCTAGCCAATGTGTGGGCAAGTTAGGGTTAAAATTACTATGTGGGACTTCTCTTACTTCTGGAGGTTATTTTTTACTTCAGAATTTTTCTTTCAGTATGATTGGTGCTGCATATATTCCCTGCCCTGTTCTTTCCTCCCTTTCTCACCCTTTCCCATCCTGTTAGTCACCTAAGAACAATTTTACCTCTGTTTTCTTTCCAGGTTTTTTTTTTTTTTTTAATATGGGATCAGAGAGATTTCCAAAAGAAGCAGAATGAGTTTGTTCAGAGTGATGTGATGGTACCGATTATAGAAGGACACCCTAACAAGGTTGACAACAACGGCCAAATGGGTGAGTGTTTCCAATGGCTTCACTTTATTTTCATTTGATAATGGTTTTATATGAGCATTTAGAAACCACAAATAGAGGGAAGCAGGGTTGTCTGTCTAGGACTGGCTTATGGTTGTCTCGAGTTGCATTGATTTCCCACAAATGACATAAAGTTAGTCTAGTATTTTTTTCCAGTCATTCCTCTTTCACTACTGCTGGAGGTCAGATGGAAACCTGAAAACAGGTGGGATGTCTCTGAACTCCAGGTCCTCCCTAGTCGTTGAACCTCATTCGCTTGATTCCAGAAACACCATGGGAATGTGCATAGTTTTGTTAACACCTCATCCTGATGGCTGATATATCCACACAACACTTTGTTTTCAACAGAATTTCTTCCTTCACCCTAGTTAATAGCACTTTCAGCCATTTTCTTCTGGTCAGCCCTGTCTAATTCGTCTGTTTACTTGTCAAATGTCTAACAATAGGTACAAACAGCATAAATTCAGGTTGATAGGATTTTGTCAGCAATAAAAGCACACATTTCTCTTATAATCACAAGTGTTAGAGGGAAGTAAGTCTATGCTTCCCCTTTCTCTCTCTCTCACCACTATAACAGGACTTGGCTCAGCTGTTTTAAATAAAGTCAGAGTTCAATGGCAGCTTCCCTATATGTGACATGACATTCCTACCAGTTCCTGCACTTAGGAAAACCCTATCTTGGCTTAAGGCTCTGCAATGGCTTTCTCAGAACTTTTAATCAGCTGATAAAAAGGGGTCCTGTGATTTTATTTCACTCAAAGTCTTGCAAACCATGTAGCTGGTCTTGCTTGGATTATGCACCTTGAAACAGGCACAAGGAAATCATCACGGAAGCAATACTGAAAGACAGCATTTCCTAACACAGAGACTTGTGCACTCTGCTCAGATGCGCGTGCAAGATAAACAATTAGCTCTCGCTAGGCAGAGAATCAAGCTGTGGAAGCAATTCCCAACTTTCAGGTCACATCTTTACATCAGACTTAACCATGGGCTTTACAAAATGAATTCCCCAAACGAGGGATGGACTTGTAACATCATCGGGGAAATGCTTTTCAAAATCAAATGCTGTGCTTTTCTTTCAGTGCTTGACTTGTTGCTTTTGGCTCCCTCCCACAAGCTCACACAGTTCCTGGTTCATGGGAAACAATTTCTCAGGAGCTAATGGCTAGGGATATGACTCCCTGCAGCTCCAGTGAGATGCTGTCTCCCTTTCTCCCAGTGTCCTTTCCAGCTGTTTGCTGTGTAGTTGCTGTAGCTGCACAGCACCTGCCAATTGTTTTGAAGCTTCCTTAAAAATGTAAATAGCAGTCTTTGTTAACAATGTATTTCAAGAAATAGACTATAACATGTGCAGTGACATGGTGATTTTGTCTGTAGCTGGATCTTCTTTCTGCATTTCAATCATGCTACAGATTTCCATCATTATGAGATGCATTCTGTCCAAGGTATCTGGTCTGCCACTGGTTCATCACCCTTGCTTCATTCCTTGACACAAGATAATCACTGGAACTGACTCCTAGCTGGTGACAGATTAGTCTCCATTGCATAAATAATTGTCCCCGAACAGAGGCTAATCATTGCAGAAGGCAAATCAGAGAGGTGGGAGGCTCTGTTGGAGAAACTGAACAGAGGAACTCACTTGTTCATCTCCCTGTTTTAGTCCAGTCAGTGCATTCTTTTCCTTTCAGAATAAGGCCCGTACACCCAAGGGGGCATTTCACAGCTTGGCCCTCTTCACCAGTCTTACAACTCATTGTTTCTCCTTATATATTAGCAGTCTTGGCAGTTCCAAATATAGGCTGTGTTCTTTCTGGCCTAGAGAGTATGCCTTCTAATTCCTTGAATTAAAGCTTCCTATGGGGCTAGCTAGATGCCTTAGTCAAGAAAGTACTTGTCTCACAACATGAGCATCTGAGCTCATATTCTCAGCATTCACATAAAAAGCTGGACAACAAAACAAAAACAAACAA